>NC_079288.1:40459821-41089612 GCF_023638135.1 Falco biarmicus
TAATAGAAAAGCTGCGCTAACTTAATATAACGTAAAATCTGCCCGAATACAGCTCATTGCAAGTACAATTGTAAAACACCCTGGTATAACTGGGAAACAACTATTAGAATCCCCATAGCCTAGAGTTTCTGTCTGAATTGAACAATGTTTTCTCAGGAAGCAGGCCTTCACAAATGGTGCTATTGCTTCTGCATGACTTACCTTGCATGTCAGAGTGACTTGCGAGCTTAAAGTAATTTAGAGATGTAAGTTTATCATTGCTCGTTTAAAGAGTTAAAAAACACATACCAAGCAAAACAGTATTTAGAAACCTAAGGCTACCACAAAGCCAGTTTGCATCATTAAAATAAAGTCTATCAGTTCAATAAACATGAGAAACAAATTATGAAGTTCTCCCTACACAAACAATAAGACATCGCAGGAGGGAAATCCCTGCTTTTCACGCTGTTCCCTCTATTCAAACTCCCAACTATTTCTAATGGAAATTTTGTTTGCTATGGAGATGATTCAGCCTTCTTTTTCAATCACCAGCACATCACCATACTTACAGCAAGTGCATAGATTTACAGGAGGGTGGGAAGATTTCTCTTTAGGGTTTAATACTCAAGGATGTATGCATTTTTAAAAGTATCCCATGAGCCAAGAGGAATTAAGAACAACTTTTAAGTCAAGGCTCTGAAGTCTGAGCTACCAAATTAATTGATGAAGCATACCAACTCTGGGGTATCAGAAGATAAGCTACAGAATGAAATGCTGACGACAAACAAGATGCACCTGACTTTCTGGAATGGGAAATTCTGGTATAGATGAACTCTAGCAACAGGTAAAATGAGCAGGCTGTTACCTGCAGTACAAGCTGCTGCCAGGCGGTTGCCAGTGGCTGACCATTGCCAATGTTGCAAATGCTCATTCGGTCTGCTGGCTGATTGGCACGCTCAAGTTGCAAGGAGACATTGCGCCGCTCTTCCTCAAGTGCACGGGTAAGCCGCTCGAAACGAGCTTCTTGCTCTTTAACAGATGCTAAAATGCTGGCAGCAGACCTGATATCATAGTCATCCATGATTGTTTTCAAATGCTCCTGCCTGTTAACTGACCAGGGCAAATGGAAAGGGTTAGGTAGAGGGGTGGGGAGGGCACAGGTCAGAGGTTAAAAATAAAAATGCACATCGTTAGTCACCCTACTAAAATACTGTTCACTCTAAGAAGCAAACTGCAGTGCTCTTTGAAGACTTCCTTTCATCCACTGATTTGATTTTAAATTAAAAGTAATTAATCCAAGGCTTCCCTGTTCAAAAAAGAAAAAAACCCACATGCTCACCTTGGAGAGAATTTGTATGTAATTCTTTGATCTTTTTTGCTCTGACAAAGGTTTCCATCCCTCTTGCAAAGTTAATTTCACTGTACAAATAATAATGTACTTAAAAGAAATACATAAAAAAAGATATGGCTTTGGAAGGAATGAGGAACACAATCTTTCTCACTTTAAAGACAAAAATTCCAGGTGTCTAACAGCATGACAAGTTTAACATTTTTCAAGACAGGAAATTCACGGTACAAAAAACCAGTTGTGTCCATTTTTTTCCAAGCAAATGGACACCCCCCCCCCCCCACACACACACCACCCCAAGTTTAGCTGAAATAGGTTTCATTTTTAAATTATAAGAGTACACTGTAATATGGAAAATATTCTTAAATGCAGACAGGGCAACTGCAGTTGAAATGTGCTTGATGATTTCAGCATGGTAGCCAATGAAACAGTCCTTCATGCAGCCGTTTGCTAACAATGCAAATGAAAAAGCCAAAATCAAGCATCTTCCATGGAAAACACACAGGATTGCTTGTCTCAATGCAGGAAAAAGAACTCAGAAACCAGCTAGGTGGGATGTATCTTCTGCCTTATGCCTTCTCTACCAGGGTTATGAAGTATTCCATTTAAAATCCTATCTCCATCTATATGGTGCATGCAGCAAAACTGCCTACTGATTCCACAGACCTGTAATGTGAACATTATTTAAAATGAGTCCCAAGAGTATAAAATCAGCAATGTAATATAAGCTTAAATGGTGGCTTCAACAGAACCCTTTCAACTGTCTACAACTAAACTACTTAGTGCACCTCCGAGATGAACACAGAGGCAGAATTTTGGCCAGCTCCTGTAATTCCAGAATAGTTCACATTCTGCGCTGAGAGTTAAGTCCCTAGAAATTGTCCCTTGACATGCAAATTGGGAGCGATTCTTCCTGCTGCCAGAGGTTCTTTGTTTTCCATCTATCAACAAGGATTTCCATGAGCACTGATAGTACCAAACCCTGGTTTCCTGAAGCTTTGCATTTCATCCTTCAGTGCCTTTACAAGATGCACCCACTCAGCTGATGCTTTTTCCAGGACTGTTACATTTATCAGGTGTCTCTCCTGTGCTGATTCTTTGGTTACTAATGATAACCAAGTCATATACTGTCATGTTCCCAAAAGAGGGATATTAGTAGATATTAAGCTGCATGTTTTCACAGTTTATTGGAAACTCCTAAGTAGGCCCAAGGTCTCCCTTCTTTTGTCGTATATGGTTGAAATCATCCAACAGGCCCCAAAGGCACTGGGACAGAAGTAACAGACCCAAGCCCAATGACACATAACTTGACTTCACAGCAAATAACCTGCCAGTAGCTCTGTGGTTCGCTGTTAACTCCTAGGGAGTTGCTGTTGAGGGGAATCAGGGTAATATGAAATTACGTTGGAAACAGTGTAAGGAGTACTATGCATTAGTCTTATAAAGTTTACATGTAACCATCATTTGAGCCTTTCATGTTTTCAGACCAGTAAGAAGTGACATTTCACTTCTATTGAGATTCTGAAAGAAAACCAGAAACCATCAAAGGGTTTTCCACATGTCACAAACTAGTCAAATACAGACTAGGCTGTCCACTTCAGTGACCTTCCACTCTGAACCTTGTTTTGCCAGATTATTAAGAGCCTATAAACCCTTCAAAGTACATTGGTTTCTGCAAAGGAGAATCACAACCATCCAAAAGGGTAGTGTGACTCAGGGGAAGCCTGTACCACACAGGACAGGACCGCGTGACTCACCTGCTGCCTCTCGGCATGATTTAGCCCTGGCACAGCTGCACATAAACACAGCCAGACTTTCTGGACCTACGCTGGCTGATGGGCAGCCAACTTGCAGGCTTCTGCTTTTGTGCTTCCCTGCTTTGCACAGATGGAGACAGCTCTGTTTGTTGTCTTTCCTGCCAGGAGCGCAGACACTCTCACAGACTCCTTAGAGGGAGTGTGAAAGAAGTGGGACTTCACAGACCCAGGCACTAGTCATATTTTGGGAAAAACACACATGGGGGTTGGGGTGGGGGGCATTTCTAACTATATCTTCTTTTAAGACAGCTACCTGGTTACCAATTATCACTGCCCTTATGCTAGAGCAGAGGAATAGTCTGACTGACACACAGATCCAAATACACCTCAGACAAGGGGATGCTCCAGGGCCAAGAGAAAAAGAGTCTGGACGGGTCAGGGATTAATGCATGGAGACAGTCTCTTTAGAGGTGCTGCAGAAAAACTCAAGCTTCCTCAGTCACTCCCCGCAGGGGCCCATCCTTCAGGCAATTCACTGTCTGTAGCTAAAACAAGCTCTGTCGCACATGTGACTATGATATGACATAGCTGTTACCTTTTGGGGGCCCAAGAGGCTGGTTACTTCTATGGCCTAATTTCAAAAAGTGAATCAAGTGGGGACGTAGGAAGATGAAAAAATGTAAACTACAGCAACAGGCTCCGTTTAGAATATATAATGTAAGTTTCTAAGGAAAAGCATTACCAATAGCACATGAAAAATTGAGAAGCACCTCCTCTAATACAGATTCTGAAGCAGTAACAGCTTTAATAATAAAAGTCACAGTTGATGACTGAGCTGGTATATAACTTTCAAGTCACATTCTGAAAATGTGACAAAGATCCCATTCAGAAAATCCTTAATGAGCTATAAGCCCTTGATGCCACACATGAGAGAACCTAGAAAATTTGGGTTCTATAAATGGTACAAATCTCTAGAGAGCTACAGGGATCTCCCTGCAGAAAATATGTTAACCTCCTTACAACCATAAATATTGTGCTTCTTTTCTCTGTGCAAAGAGAAACACAGGCAGAATATAAACTGTATAAATTTTCAGATGTACAATTAGTGACCATAAAAATCCTAATTGCTATGCAGAAACGGCAGCAGGACCAATAACTGCCTTTTAAGAACTGTTGGACAAAGACAGACTTCTGCATTTCAGATGTATTATTAGCAGATAAATACTTGCTTGCTGTTGATTGCACTCCCAATTATTTATCCAGGGTTTCAACAATTTACATTATCAGCAGTCTAGACTAGAGGAGAAAAATAGAAGTACTGACTCATGAGTTAGTTACTCAGGGTGCCACTTGCAATTTACTAGCATTTGTAAAGAAAGTGCATTGAAAAGGGTATAAATAAATGAAAATATAAGACCTATAGCAGCCAGGTAAAGATTATTCCTTATGTTGCACTTCTAAACACAGCAAACACTTGCCTAGAAAGTGTCAAAGGCTACGCTGACAGCAGCAATCTTTCTCCTGCCTACGTGACTCTAAATATATTAGTGTCGCATTAGAATTAGAGCAAAGTAAGAGGATCTGTTTCTTCTGACTGTTCCTATGAAGAACCAGTGCATCAAAAGGCTTCCTAGAAGTCAATACAGCTTAAGTGCTCAATGGGGATGAAAACCACCCTGTGCAAAGAGCTGAAAAGGGGGTCCTACTCACTACTAATACCCTAGCTCGTGCCCAAGTTTAAAGTGTCTTGGAAACATCGATGTGCCTAGGGTCACTTGGTACTCTGCAAAAAAAGTGAGGTAACTGTGCACTAATTTTGCTAATGTAGGATGTAGCTGAGAGTCAAGAGTTTTTAAAGAGCCCTTGAGCTTAAGAGGGGTCAAGTTCTGTGAGATCTGGGCACCTAAATCCTAACAGTCATGGAAAGCCTCAAATCCCCTGCACTTTTCAGAGTATTCTGCCTGCCTAAGGCAATCAGGCACTTCAGTGAGCTGCATTTGAAGACAGCAGTGTCCACCAGCCAGCTACAGAACACATTACAGAGACTTCTCTCAGTGGGAGGGGAAATGGTTCTCAGGGCACACAGGAGATTTCTCAGGTCTAACAATCTGAATACTGAACACAGCTGTCCCACTATTGTTCTATCCCTGCCCAGTTCAAGTCTACTAGGTCCTGCTGACAAGATGGTACTATGATGAGCAACAAGAAGCTTGTACATACAGCAGATCAGCAGCTGTAGCAGCAAACATGAGGGCCTGTGAGCATGCACAAAAAGTAGCTATGTTCTTCTACAGGGAAGAAAACCATCAGAATAAAAGCAAAAATGGGGCTTAAATAATCTATGGAACTGAAGCATAACACATGCTAATTTTATTTTCACCCTGAAGTGCCACAAGAGATGAGTAGCATAAAATGACTGTTATCCCCCATGCAATATTGGAAAGCATGCAGAGAAAACCAAGCAGTACATACCTCGTGGATCAGTGGGGTCTGAATGTTAGAGCTGCCGTGACATCACCCGCTAAGACTAGAAAAAGTATAGACAAAGCAGGAGAGCAGCCTCAAGCAGAACCAGCTGCAAGAGAGAGGAAAGAGAAGACAGTTAGTTAATAAGGTATTACAGTCTCTTCTGTACACAGTCATCTCCCAGGTTTTCCTCACTATGTTGTAAAAAATTATTCATTATACTGTTTCTCTCCTAACTTGGAAGAAAAAGAAACAATATTCAGAGAAGCCAATCCTGAAACTCCTAAGGAAAAAAAACCCACACCCACAACTGGTTAATATGATTTATAATCAGTTATCAATACTTGCATATTCCTGCAAGACTTGGTGTTCATGTCTTAAATCAGGGAAAACTCTGGACTGGAATGAGCATTTTTAGTATTGTAAAACTGGATATTGTACCCAAACATTCTAAAACACAGAAACCTAACATGATGCTCTCAGAAATCAGAGAAAGTATTTAGGCATGCAACTTTAAGCCCTATGTCTGATGTATAAGCCCCCGAATAGCTTAAGATCATTTCATAGATACCTCATTTCTAAAAAATTCACACTACACGATAGCTTACAGCCACTTCGTTTGTTCCACCTGTCCGTAAACTAATCCTATATGAAACCCAAGTGAAAGTAGGTTTTGGGATATTACGTCATCATTTTAGCTCTGTAAATCTCTAATCTGTTTTGTCTTAAAATATTCAGCACCAAAACTTCTCTGGGTCAGTGAGTGCAAATTTAGTACCTGTTTTTACCAGAGAACATACAGAACAGAATCCCTTTCACAAAGGTATGGTTCTGTGAAGCAGTATATCCAGTTTTAAGCTACTACCACATAAAAAATACTGTAACCACATGACATGAAATGTGGAGCCAGTACAAACTCACTTTGCTGGTTCAAATGTTTTAGAACGTTTTCAGAAAGTAATTCTGCCCCAGCAGATTGTGTGCTTGACCAGGTACTGTCTGCCTTCCTGAAGCCAGCATAAACACGATTTCATGTGTTTCAGCCAAATTACCAGAAATATGATCCTTTTGTTGCATGGATCCAATCTCAAAGGCCATGGAACCATCATGCCAGAAAACTTGTTTTCCTTAAACTAACAGAAATAAATTCTATGCTCAAAACTTACCCAATATAACAAAACCGTGTAAAGATATGCTCAAAGAAGAAAGTCAGGAGGCAGAATAAGAGAAAGACTCAAGTAAATGACCAGAGGGAATAAATTAAGCATAATTCAGCACACAGACAAGAGAGCGACACTTTGGAAAACAAAATAAAATAAATATATATTGCACACAACAAATTCCAAATAAACTCTTTCTCAGACCTTAAGGTGAAATCTGTCTTGAGCCTGCCTCCTCTTGTGCTGCTCTGGTTGACTGAGTTCTAATTTGACACCTACGTGACAATCTCCACCAATGAATATCAATGAGGAATCCACAAAGCAAGCTATTTCAATATAGTTCTCTCATAGGCACAGGCAGACATACTGTGTTGGTGTCAAAAGAAACAAACAAAACCAAAGCTGGTCAGGGGTTTTTTGTTGCTTTGGACAGAAGCAGTCTGTGAAACAGGCTTAAACTAGTGAAGGAACAAGGGCAGCGGAAATGTTAAGAGGAAAACTCCTTCAGAAGGAACTTCAGATCTTAAGGACGTAGCAATGAACACCGCTGCTCACCAGTTCTGTTATTGCATAAGAAACGTCAATGTGGAATATTTGAGGTTTTACATCAGTAGGAAATTTGATCCGATTATCCAGCAGGAATCATTTTGAAGAAATAAGTAAATTCCGCAAATAAATTTTCAGAATATTGTACTACAATCTGGGTTTGGCAAAACCAACAAAAGAATCCAGACACAAACACATCTTTTAACGTGCAATACGGTTCCAACACATCACTGATTACAGATCTGGCTCTGGTCAGTAGCACCAAAGCATCTCTGATCATTTCATAATGGTTCCCAGTCCATTTAAAAAACTAATACTTTAATTAACCTCTTAGTTAAAGGCACTGAAATTATACTGTATTACCTTACAAAAGATACCGTTCTCAGCAAAAAAGAATACACAATTTTCTTACATCTAATCCTATCTCTCTTGTGGATTAATCAGTGCATGTTTAAGTGACACCAGGCATCTTTCGACAGCTTCCCTTTGATAATGATTCCTCACTTCAGCAGTTTGCTACAAGGAATTTTTCAGGTCTTCCTTCCAAAATTTCATGCAGTGTTTTCAGGGCTTGGTGATACAGTGTGCCTACATAGCTTTAATTATACTGTAGCTCTGTTTCCCTAATAAAATACATTTCAATTGCTATATTGTATTCAAAAATGGAAAGGAAAATAAATTAGAGCAATATAGAACACCTTTCTAGCAACTGCATATGTATAATAGCGTAAATAATTCAATAATGCATTAAACTTCAAATTGAAATTTTTGCAAGAGCAATTTTTTAAGTAAATGTTTTAGACTATGATTACTTTTACCCAACATAAAAATTTCCATTTCTCCTTGAAATTTATCATTTATAGACCAGGACAGCATAACAGCACATTTCTGAAGCAGAGTTCTTGCTCTCTAGGACCTAAGAACTTGTCTACACTGAGTAAGCTGAACTCTTCTGTCACAGAGCACTCGTTATGCCACACTTCCTTCTAAGATCAGTGTTTGAGTTAATTAAGCATAAAACAGTACAGCGAAGTGGCATCACGTTACCTCACACCTAACTAAGTGTCCACACTAAGGTTTAATGGGGTATGTGATAGTCTATAAGTTCACACTGTGCACTGTAAATTTTCTGTGTAAACAAACATTCCCCATTTATTTTCAAGTAAGTGTCTGGGTGGAATAGGTCTTTAAAAAATCTTGAAAATATCAAAAGACTGAACAACGTAGAGATGGCTGAATTTTGACTTTAGTATGTGTCTGCTGGACTTGAACATGACAGTTAGAATCCCTTGCTATTGTTCTATCTTACTAAGTGCTAATTTTGTCAACTCAGCCATGTCCATGAAAATATTAGCATCATAAATACTTCTCCCTACATAAAGGGAATCACTGTTTTGCACAACTTAATTCCTATTTATCTACTTTAGCTGGGTAGCATTTGGAGGACAGCACTTGCCCCTGCCCCTGCTTCACCTCCCTCCCCATATCAAGAAACCAAGTTTGAACTACCCAGCTGAGCCGAATGATGTACACAAATCTCATGGGAAAATTCAGAATTATTTGATGATTTCAGCAATTCCATTTGCTTAATACTGTATATTATAATGAACAGGCCTATGTTTACATATCCCCAGAAACTTCTATACATTATATTTTTTTGTTTTCTATAGACATACAATTCAACCTCACAGTTAAAGCTAGAATGAACAAGATACACTTTGCTGCTTCTCAGACCTCTGACACCTTTTCTTCTGCCTTGGAACTTTCCAAACATGACTGCTACAACCTTGATTAGTTCATAGGCCAATCAGTTTAACACCCTAGAACACATGTCACTGCATCCTAAAGCTGCTGCATGTCATTGATTTTCAAAGGTCTCCCCCACTGAAATCAATAAGGAGTTCTACTTAAAAATGGATTGCACTTTGTGGTCCCTTTCTGATTCATGTATATTCAGGTTCCAAGTATTCTCATCACTGCTTTTAGCAGAAGCTACTATATGTACCCAGCTTCACCACTTCCTCTGACCCCAATCTGATTCCCACTGCCATCGATAGATGCTTTAGCCACTGTGCTTCCACTGCGAGTGGAAACAATTTGTGCAAACTTGTAGTGAGTAGAAAATTCTACTACAGCCATTTTACTAGAATACTGTCTTCCAAGCAGCTAGGAAAAAAAAAACCTCAAGCCGTTTATGCAACTGCTAGATATTATCAGGCATTAAATCAACTATCAAGGCAGTGTTGTCTGCTTAGGGTTGCGTGGAAAGGCTGGATCTGATCTCACTGACAACAGAAATACTTTGCTACTGTAGAGGCTACCTTGCAAGCACAGCCACCAAAAAATCAATATGTCTATTCTTAGAACAGGGCTATTTCAATGGGAAAGAGAAAAGGATAAAGATCAAAAGCAGCATTGTTCATAACTTCACTCCCTAGTTCTTCCCCTAGTATTTTAAAGCTTGTTTTCATTAATACGCAAACCAATTTGACCACAAATAAGCCAATCACATAAACTGTTATAACTTTATGCAATTACTTCCAAAGAATACTTAAAAGATTTCACTAAACAAGTACCCTCCTTTTTCTTGGCTTCTAGGTGTTTTGAGTTTTGCTAAAAGGGCTTCCATTTTAAGAGAACAGCTACTGACAGGAACGTAGTCTCAAAATGTCTGTACGTGGGGAACTACAGCTGAGAACAGCCATATATTTACAAGCATTAAATCTCCATTTCACAAAAAGCAGGAGCAAGAGAGTCAGTGGGTAGGCAGCAATTTCCATAGCCAGACTGGTTTCTGATTGGCAAAATGGAATAACTGAAATATTACAGGAAGGCTGGAAAATCCTGCAGATGGTCATAATAATTCTTTCATAAAAGATACCATTGTGCTATCTTCTAACAGATAAATAACAAAATGGCAAGCAAAGATCAGGTCAGCTATGCAGTTAGAACAGCTGCCTGCGACATCTATTCCAAATGCTAAAACAACAGCATCAGTAGACAGTGTATTTAACTAACTGCCATTAGTTAGAAAATCATCATTCCACCACACAGTTTGAGAGGGAAAAAAATCCAACTATGACCCCACAGAACAGTGAGTGTTTAAGCTCAGCAACAGATGTGTCTGATGACTTGCTCCAACCATAAGGAGTTAATTGATGTTATAAATAGTACTCTGCAGACAAAAAAACCCACCCCAAACCCCACCCCACTTAATTCTTGGATCCAAAGCACACAGTCTAGTTTTGCTTATCAGTAAAACTATTTTCCTTTAAAGAAGTGGGGTTGGGTGTTTTACATGTAGATTAACACAGAGAGATAATTTGATTTCAGGCTATTGAGAGATTTCCTTCCTTTTATGTTTCAGAAGAACAGGGCTGCATGCAGCTAAATGAGATCCGTAGATTACAGTAGAAGAAAGGCTAATAAAACTGCATAGCTACATTCCTGGGTAATAACAAATGTTTTTTAATTCTGGGGCTCCAGTCTCAGGGTTTATGAGGGTATTTCCAATTACTACTCTTAAGATTAATACAAAGAAATGCATCAAAAGGAAATAGATCTTTTAACTCATCTGAATCAAATACTTACTATCTCCCATAGCATTTTATCCCAATAAAAAACTTGGCATTGCCAGGGGAAAAAAAAATAATGTAAAAAAAAAATCACAGTTCTGAAGCGTTCAGAGCAAGCATCTTCCGTTTGGTTTTCTTACTGCTTTCAGGAAAAAAAAACAAAACCACAACCACAACCCCTCTCCTCTTTTTCTAAATTTGTGTCACATGTAACTCTCAGTGTCATATCTAGTGGGTTGTGTGGCTGCTCTATTGCTTTGTCAAGGAACTGAAAACATTATTATAAACAGGAAAGAAAAAATGTCAATATTCATGTTCAATTCTTGAAGCTACTAAATCAAATCAATTTTATTAGCTGCTTACCAACCAATCCTACTGCATTACTCTCCCATATTTCAACCCCTCTCATTAAAAACAATCAGATTTTGACTTTACACTGCTTTAAACCAGGAACAGTATCAATGAAGAGATTAAAGCAATACAAAAAGAGAGAAGAAACAGAATGAGGCACACTAGCTCTAATTCTCTCCAGTAACATCTGTCTCTTTCTAAATCAAGTATTTTTTTCACCAAGCTAAATTTGGAAGCCTGAGGCACTAAGCAAACCTACTCCATTAGACCAAAACTATAGTATCTGCTTTCTGCAATTGTACGTGGAGATTCAAAGATGGCAGTGATACACTCATCACTGTTTCAGCATCTGTAAATTTAAAATGCAATCCAAGTTCATTATACCCTTGTAAGTTTAGGATGCAATCCAAGTTTGCTGATTAACACCACAGCTTTTTAGTGTTACAAGGCAAACATGCATTTGAGAACTAATAAATCATACCTGAAGAAAATAAAAGTATTTAGCTCATCTGATGTCTCAAATAATCATCCGGTTCATGCATAAACATATAAAGGCTGGAAAAACAGATACATTTCAATGATAGTGTCAGAGAGACTCATCATTCCATATGATGGATTTTGGCACACAGCATCTCTCAACAGAGCACTCTCTGTGACACACTGTAAAAACGTCCTGCTGCAAAGCCCTGCTGCCTGTTTCAGGGGCAGTACCAATGTCACAAGAACTGCCAATTTGACTTCTCTGTTTTCAGGTGCAAGACATTGCTGAATCTTCAAAGCAGAAATCTTTATGACTCAGAAGCACTTTCTACTCTATTAGCCAAGGACATTGGCTTCTTTGGGGTTAAACTGACAGTCAAAATAGCCTGCAGAGAATAATGTTCAGGACATGTCTCATTCATATCATTGGATAAATCAAGATGCCATAGTAGGCCCGTTGATTAGTCCAGACTCAAGCATTCTTTACTCACTTAGATTTTCGCTTGCATGAAACAGAAATGCAGTGCTGTGCTTAGTCAGTGAAGTGTTATGTTCATACATTTACTAAAAAATATTTTTATTACATCACTGCAAGTAGCAATTTTCACAACTAAGGTTCATATCTTTATTATAAGAGCTTTTTATTCATTGGCTTGTAGCTCTATCAAAATTTAAACATTTGGGCTGAAGTTTTCCCCTGTAGATCTTTCCCTCAGGCTGAATTTCTCTTTTAGGAAAACTTCAGCTAGAATAATTTGACTGTTTTTCATATCAGTTAGGGAAATTTTTGTGCAAGTTTCTTCCATAAGCGGCTCTGAAGACGCAGTCAAGCAGCTTGCTATCAGTCAGCAACCCTACAGCTGCCAGCACAGCACAGGGACACCACGTCCCCCTTCAGCTCTGTATGCAGCTGAGAGGGTGGTGGAGATCACCACAGCCTTGGAACTGCCAGCTTACCAGCAGCCACAGTGAACCTCCAGGGAATACACCTCCCACCCATACCCCTCTTTTCCTGCTTATGAAACCTGTTCTCTATTTGACCTCATCATAAGCCTCCATTTCCACTGGACAACTAAACTACATCCACATTTGAGCTACATCTTCCATGCTGAGGTTGACCCTGATCTGAAAATCAGTAGGAACTGGGGAAAGTACTGGGTTTAGGGGGTCACCATCAATCATCTTTTGGACAGAGCATTTGCTTCCAGATAGCTACAGTTAGACGCTGATCTCATCTCTTCCAAGGCTATTCTACTTCTGTATCTTCAACTATATCTTAATGCTTTTTTGTAGCTTATATCACCCATCAATAATATTTCTTCTTTCCAGGAATGCACTTATCACTACTCCCTAATTATAGCTATTTGGAACCAGAAATATTTCTTCCAGATCAGTGAAGATCTGCTCCAAGAACCAACTTTCTATTCAAACATCCCTTTTAAATAACCATTCTGCTGATAACTGTGCTGGGTGGGAAAAACAATAATTTTGCTTTAACTGTCTAGCCACTTCAAATGTTTAAAATTAATTCCTGCTATTGTATCATAGTGAAAATCCTGCACTGTATAAATAGGAATGTATTCCAGCTATAATAAACACTATATAAGTAACAGAGGTAAGCAGCAAACAATTTGGACAGTAAATACAATGTAAACTCTGTTGAGAATCCTTCTTACAAACAGCTTTGAAACTTTAAATGCCCTATATACACTTTCAGTTTTGACATATATAAAAGTGACAATGTTTAATCTAAAAATAATCAAATGAAAATGGAAACTTCATAAAACTCAGTAACATGATACTTGCTATGCAAAGGATTACTGTCAAAAAACACTTGACTAAAATTCATTGTAAGACACCTACACTGAGAAAAATAAAGCGTTACACAGAAGGGAGTAGTATTTCAGAAAAACAGAGTACTTTAATATTTAATCCCATTATTCACCACCAAGCCCCGAAATTTAAAACAGACACACCGAAGTACTGAGGTGAATTCACAGCAGCTGAAAATGTTTGTGGTCATCCTCTAAGCAACCAGAGGATTGGTCTTTTCATCTCAAGAAAGGCTAAGACACAGTCGGCAGGGACAGAATGGTGAGAGGAAGACACATCATAAGAGTATGACCCTTAATGCAGAAAAATGTGGGATGCAAGACATAACCATAGCCTTTAATCTAGCTTGTTCAGGTACAGAAAAACCTTAGGAAAACAAGAACACAAGTTGAGAACAGGATGGGAAGTGAATGCTTAAGAGTCCACCTGCTGTAAATGTGGCCATAGGAAGAAGTCACACAGCAAGGGACATGCCCTGCTCTGTCAGGGGTAAAATGTAACTCGATGAAGATTTCCATGGTAGAAGGAGGAAAAGGATATGGATTGGAGATGGTGTGAAGTCACGAAAGAGAAACTGTCATTCCCATTTTCCTCAGCTAGCACCCGGATTTTACCCTCACTGATACCTCAGCTTACACAATACATTATTACAGAGGTCACTCTCCCCCTTCCACAGTTCTAAGATTTATCATGGGTATTTCCTTCTTTCTGCCCCTCAACCATTCTACCACTATTTTAAAACAAATTTTAGTAGGCCTTCAATAGCATGCAAACGAATTAACTTCTGAGCGGTGTAAAGAAAACTTAATAAAATAAAAGAACAATAATTTAAGAACACACATAATGACAAAGCAGCAAAATAATCAAGAGATTTGGTGAGCAACTGCAGAAACACAGTACCTTTTATAGTGTTCTTTCTTGCAGTGGCTTTAAGACAGAAATTCTCCCTTGGTTTGATAATAACTGTCATAGAAACAAAGATACATATAAAAAAGACATTTTTATTTCATCTAGGGGAAGTAGGAAAAAGGGATTATTTTATAATAATTGATAACATTTACATAATACAGTGGAAATGATTAGTGGTATCTCCTCTTGGTTCCCCTTCCCTTCCTAAGTCATGCTGGTGTACAAAAAAAGTGTTACTTCCAACACCTATTCCACCATCACCTGAAACTACAAGAAAATCCCACAGAACTAGAGTACAGAAAGTAAACTCCATTGGAAGAGCTCATCTGGCTAACTAGCTTTCCAGTCCTCTTGATTTCTGTCCTAGTGCCACCCATGTGTTTATATCAAACACTTCTAAACTTAGAATTTAATCCAATATATATTTAATTTCCCATTGATTCAAAGATATAAAAGCTAAAAATATTTCCTTCATAAGCGTATACCATAGCATTTTCAGTCATCCAGGTCTAAATACCATATAGTGACTCTAAAAATGTCAACTGTGGCTACGTAAGTACATCTCATCCTGTTTGACATTTTTTCTTCTAGCAGCAGGAAACAAGAGAAATTAGGGCAGGAAGACATTCACCTTTGAAATTCACCAGAAAGCACTCAGCATTTTTCAACATCTCAGTTTTTGTTTGAGCTTCAGGTAGTATTGTTATCACAGTATTTCTTTTCCCAGAAATTTCATATACAAGTAACAAGCAGGATCCTTTCTCTCAGATTCCCACTCTCCTCCTCTCTTTCTCAGACCAAGAACATTTCAAGTAGATGCTTCTGGCAGATCACTCTTGCTTAGCTCCACTCAGGCTAAATAAAATTTACCCATAAAACAGATATGCCACTACATTTCCGCATCCAGCCTGCAACATGCCTTCACCATTACACCCTTCCCCTTTGCTCCTCCTTTGGCTGTAGGTACAGTAAGGCCAAATAAATAGATCAGTGGTCAGTAAGGGAAAACACTTCAACCCTGAAGACTCACTGTAACAAACAGGTGCTAAAACAAAATTACACATCTCTGATGTAAGATGATGGCTTCTCTGAAGACTAATTTCCTTTAGCTTTTGTCTCATGACAAGAATATGACTACCTCCTCTAAGTAGGATAATTTTATGTATATTATGAAAGTATTATCCATTTTTAAGCCAGAAATAATTCATGGTTTATGTTTAGTGTCACCTAGAACAGATAAAAAACACCGAAGCCACTTTGCTTGATTTTTCCTGTCTGCTTTTCCACCTCTGTTTTTTCATCTAGTTGGTTTCAGAGTCAAGAAGACAAGCAGCCTAAGGCATTTGTCTTGACTTGGGACATCCTGAGTAAGACCTAGATACGCTATAGCTTTGATGTCTGGCTGTCGGCTATTCAACCATCTTTTTAAGTCATATAAACTGGAAAGAAACTGCATTTTCCTACTTCACGATATCTCATTAAAAAAAATATAATAATTATGAGGTATCAGGTACTTCAGAAAAGAAGCACCCACACTATTACTGTGGTCTTCTAGTGATAATCACATTTGTATAGTCTGAAATTAAGTGTCGATTATCAAGAAAAAACTACCTGTCTTTTCAATACAAATCTAATTGGTTCATTTTATTCTTCAAGCAGATTTTTTTGTTAAAACATTCATCACCCTGTGAAATCAGAAAGTTTAGCAGTAAGATAAGGTAAGAGTAGATGATCAAGGCAAGTCTGGAGGAGGCTGCATTGCCAATATGGCACATCCACACTGTGCAAAAAACAAAGAGATGGGTCAGCAGTTGTGACAGTAGCCGCATGGGGCTACTCCTCTTGCAAGATGGGCACTATTCTACCTAGTCTTGTGAGTGACAGTCCCCAATATGCTGCGTGGGTATGGCTGACAACTGGAGCAGCTGATGCTGACAGACCACAATGTTCTTAGCTTATTTGCATGGATGCAGTCTAACAGACATTGGAAAACCATGTGTTGGTTTATACTGGCTGATGCCAGCTGAGAGCTTAAGCCCGAAGTCCTGGGAAGCCTGGAGCTTGCTGAGGCTCGTGGCTACATTGCAAAGGCCATTTTTCAGCCCTTGGTTGCCATCCATTTGATAACATGACCTGTAGTGCAGGGGAGAGGGGAAAAAAACACCAGCTTGGACCACATTTAATAAAACACCTATACAATAAAATAAATAAAACACCTGCACCATTACAAAAATCCTGCTTCAATCCAGTGATACACTTTTATCACTGATTTTAATCAAGTACCTTACAGCTCTCAGATGAGAAAGGTGGAGAAAAACCTGTAATGCCTTTTCAAATTGCTTGTTATCTCTCACTTGCAACTAATTACCCCAGTCACACTGTTAAGAGATTCAGAGTAGTTTTATGTTCACTCACCAACAAATGACTAAAAAAAATGAAATTAGACAATTAGTTTCTAGCTATAATAACTAATTAAGATAAATATTTTCAGAATAAGGAACTTCACAGAAAATCAAGACACTGAAACTGCAGAATGCATGGGAAAGTAAAGCATCTATCAGCAAACAATTTCTTGCCATTCAGCAAGTTCCACAATTGCATGCCAACAACCACTTCATTCTTTTCCTACTCCAGTGAACATAATTAGTTATTAAAATGTCTTTCTAATGTGGTTAGAATGTGAGTAGCTTAATGGACTAGCTATTGGACTACTGGAAAGCTTAGGTACAAATTTTGGTGCTGCACCATCACAAGTATATGCAGCAGTGACAGATCAGTATTTTCACACAAACAGCATGATGGACAGTACTGTAGCGATCTGTCCTCCCATTCGTTTTTCCTAATGTCTTATTTTGCATCATCTGCTAAGCCTGGACTGTGCTGGTAATCCACTCATCATACCTTCTGGGTCCCTTACTCAAAAAGCTTCTGAATATGCACCCAGTTCTTGAAAATTAATTCTGTGCAGTCAGTTGTGCGAGAAGCAGTCTTCAGACAGGTTAAGCATGGGTAAATCTGCTGAATTCAGTGGACTTGTTTGGCCTTTGGTTCACACTGCACTAGCCTGCTCATTAGTGACGTGGAGGCAAGTGTTATACAAAACCACTAATGAAATGCATTTTGTGGCAATGAGTGGATTCCTCGCCTGTGCATAGAAATAGGTGCAATTAAAACTGCCAAGTGTGAGGCAAGCAGTAAAGTCCCAAATAAATGAGACAGTAAAATGGTATGGATAGACAAGCAGATTACTTTTCAATTCAACTGCAATACTACTATAAGCACATATTGCAAAATCTTGCCAAAAGCATGAATGGAAAGCCTGTATCTTTGCCTCCTTCTGTCACTCAAATGAGCTTCTCTGGCATTTCTGGCACTAAACTAACCAATAAAGAGATTGGATCATGCAATTTGTTTGATAACAGAAAAATAACCTGCAGATTCATAGCTATGGCCCTCACTGCCCACTTATAACCCAAAAGCAGACTTTAAGAACTAGTGTTTCTCTCACAGCAGTGTAGCACAGACACCACAACTTCAGCTAACAAGAGCTACACCAATAGGAAAGAGGCCAGTGGAAAAGAGCTCCCTTGTCCAAAGTTCAATTTATCTGTCCATGTTTCGCCTGTACGGATTGCTAGAAACTCATACCCTCCAACTGTATGTTCTCCTCAGCAGGAGCTTTGTCATGGATAAATCACCAGAAGTACAGGCAGAGCTGTTTGAGCTGTTTTGCATCTGCTATGACTTAATTCTATTAACCAAGAGACAAGGAGGTGAGAAGAAATTTTTTCCCTAAGCTGCTTCTTCCTTCACCTTACATCCTTACACCCTTTTATTTCACAGAGAAACTTAAGATACTCTAACTGACAACACAGTTCTGCTTTCACTTAAGATATCAGGTGGCAAACACAAGGTTTCTACATTATATAGCTCAGTACTTGGGTATATGCTGTCACAGCTTGCATCAAAACATATGAAACAGTCATGAGAAGTGAGGTCTCTCCACTTAAAGATGTGGTGCAAACCCAGCTACCGCCCAATGCAACAGCAATACTGTACACTCATTATAAGGCTTTCCATCAAAAGAGGTGGACTACAAGCTGTTTGATATTCTAATATTTACACTCAATTATCTTTAGAAATGTATTTAAAACAGCATTATTTTTGTGTTACTTACGAGCTCTGAGTTCCCTTAGAAACTCCTACTCATTCTTAATTACAATGTAAATCAGCATGTTAACATCAAGCAAGCAACCATTAACTAAACCAGCTGATAAATGCAGACAAAGTTCGGACAGAAGCAGTGGCAAAATGCCCAGAAAGTTACAAAACCCCTATGAACAGCTCAGTCAATGTGGATAGATACACAGACCTTTCAAAACAGATGTTCTGGGTAACAGCACTTACTGCCAATAAATTTTATATAAATATTACAGAAGCAGTAAAGAGCTCATGCATCAGTACACAGACATGTCATAGATAAGAGCAGCGGCTTTTTAAAATGTCAGGACTGACAATGTACAACAGTGTATAAAATGTTGCTCAAGTCATTACATGCTAACAGTGATGTAAATTATTTAAGGAAATGATGGCTGAACTAACTTTGGCAAACTAGATGCACCTATATCCTCAACTATGTTAGTGTGTTGATAAAGACATGGCGTATTAAAAACAAATTTATGAAATACAGAACTACAAAAGCCAATGTATAGTGATTCACTTCAATGTGCTATGATAGAACCACGTAAAATTAAAGCTAATTCTTTCTACTGAAGGAAGTGTCACAGACTTGCATGGATTTGGTAAATTAATATTTATAGAGAAGCCCAGACAGTTTAGTGTTTTTAATACAGGACTAGGATCTTCTCCTAAACATCAAACAGAGAAGCTGCATTAAAACTGCCATTTCTTGATTGCCATGAACTTGAACAACAGTATTTCCAAGACTTGTTTTCCATCGTGTCATACAGATTAGCAACTGTATACAACTGAGAGATCTGCAAAATCCACCAAATAGCCATGAATTATACATTCCTAACTCTTTAAAGTTAATGCATAATAATCTTCCAACCAAGAACCTGCTGACAGCTGCTAGTACAGTTTTCCTAATATTTCTCATTACACATAGACAAAAAGGAATGGAAAACCAAGCAGGTATACACAGAATCTAATACCATACGGGTACACATCTATATTACACATATATGTAATAAGTGAGACTTTACCAACAACGTTGTTTCAAGAATATATGTAGCAATAAAATTGTAGCTGATCATCTTCTATAAAAAAAGTAGTTTAAAATTTTACAGCCTAATATGCATAGGAATTCATCACACCCAATTAAATTAAAACACAGCACTTGATCACCTTTTGTGTAAATTTTGAAAAGGAATTTTGTTACATTATATGCTAATAACGAGTTTCATTTAGCTTATGAACTACCTAATTTCATTTTCCAGTATTCTAAGGATATCCTTATTGAACACGATAGCTTTTCATGGGGTAACCAAAGTCACCTTATATGTATTACAGAAACAGAGTAACTTTATTCATTTTAAATGGGACGCAAAGCTGATCTTCCAAGAATTTATAATGAAATTTTATCTTGAAAAAAGAAGAAAAAAAAATGTAAATCCAAGTTTTAGTGATAACAAAATATTAGTGTTAGTAAAGTTCACAACGGCAGAAAACTCTGGTTGTAGCTGGTTATATTACCCAGGGGAGAAATTCTTCTCATAAAGCAAGCCAGACCCAGTTCCGTACTCACTTCCATGACTGTTTAGCCTGGATAGAAATTGCAGTTAGGCCTGCAACTGCTGCTTAAAAAACCCAAGACAACAGCACTGAAGTTACTAACTGAACACCAAGACCCTCTGAATATGCATGCTTTTGGGTTTTGTTCCTACAAGTTGTGTGTGAGTGAGGACATGATCACCCCAAAAAATCACACTTCCATCATCTTCATTTCATAGCTCTGAAGGGCCACTGCAGGATTCAGTGGCGTCAGCTGAATTATTGCTAGGTTCCTACACCTCAGCCCAACTCCTACTAGGCAATAATAAGAGGTACTGGCCCACAATATACTTAAAGCATGAGTAGAGCTTTCCAGGGTGTCAAGCAAACCCAGGCAATAATTGACAGCACAAGAACAGCAAGTGCTGGTGACAGAGCTACACTGAAGACAAAGCTTTAGGTTCATGACTATAAGTAAAGATCCAGATTGGTTTTTAATCTAGGATGAATCACCCATCGTATACAAACACCAGTAAGTAACAACTCCCAAACCAACATTTTTACTTTGCAAGGACTGGCAGTGAAAAATCATTCCTCTTTCAAATATGTCTGCTGAAGAATGTTACACTTAATACAGATTTTGACATAAAGAGTCAATCAGTAAGATTAATTTACCATTATGTAAAACCTGAGCATAGGTTTCATTTCTTTTCTTACAGCTTGCACTTCGTTTCCAACGTTACATTTTACACCAACTTGTTAAACTCCAAATATAAGAGTAACATTAAACTCACAAACTTTACTTTTACTTCTTAAGAACTATTTTAGATTTGAAAAACGTGCTTTGCAGAAGAGCTGTTGCCAAAATAAACCAGTAGTTTCTAGTACTAATAATCAAATTCCTGCTAATTGGGAATATTTTATGCGGTGAATTTACATGACAAAATTTAATTTTAACATTTCTAAGTGATATAAAAACCATTAAAGTAGTTTTAAAAATATGAATTTTCAGTGCAGCCATTCCCAACCATAAAAATCATGAAAAGCGAAATAATCTTTACTCATTGAAAACTTTTAACATCAGCACTACACAGCTTCCTAACCAATCAAGAATTCCAATTAACAGTGTGGAGGGTAGGAAATGGCTTCTGAGATTGACTTCCAAATCCACAGCTACGGCCCCTGCACAGAGGATCAGCAGGCTCCAGCCTATACAGAGTAGAAGGACAGAAGACACCAAAGGAGACACGGAGAAAATAAGAGAGAAGGAATCTCAAAAGTAAAGGAGAGAAGAAGAAAGAAGCAAATTGTTTAATTTGTGGGTGAATACCCAAGTTCAATACTGACTGCAAGATATAAAATACAGCAGACTCCAGCTGAGAATTTAGCCAAGGGTTTGTATTTGCATTTCTTGAGGCAACCTATTCATTTTTTTTGCCATAGTTCATTGAAACAGTAGACAAAAAGAACCGGGGGGGGGGTGGGGGAGAAAATAGGGAAGTTTAATACATATGTGTCATGGCTACTCTAGTAGGTTTTAAGCTCATTTACTGTACAGTCAAACTATAAAGTTAAGAGTGTCTTTAAGTAACTCCTTTTAGCACGGGCTTCCCAAAGCAAGTTGCGATTTTTAGAAGTGAACTATAAAAAGGAAATCTTTGTTGACAATTTTAATTCAGAAAACTGCAATTTACAATTAATATCTCACCATACTCATACAATCTAGATTAGCTGCTATAAGACAGCACAATGCTGTAACAGTTTCATTATGATTACAATAAGCAGAAGCACTCCACAGTCAACATTGTCAGATATTTCTGTGTTGATCTGACATCATTCTAGCATGTTAATTATGCGGCATTGACTGCCAGTGGCTAACATCTACTGGCTTAGCAATTAAGCTGGCAATGTCTCAACTCTGAACAAAAGGCAGCTACCAGATATTTCGTCAAGCTAGGAAATTTCTTACCGAAAATATGTACTTGAAAAACATCCAGTTCTTTCTGAGCACACTCTCCGTGCCCAAATGGAAGAAGAAAACCAGCCTGAACGGAAGTGTAACAACCAACAATATTTTGTGAATAAAATTATAGGGTAGCCTAGCTTAAGAACTATATTTTCTCCATAAATCTGCATTTGTACTGAACAGTCTTACTAGACTATGCTGACAACCAGAATACTTAAAGCAGTCCCTATTACCATTGTACCTGAACCCTGCAACTAGCATAAGACCTTCTATCATAGACAGATTAGCACTACATTGCTAACAAAATTAAGGGAATGTAAAACACAGGTAAGAGTGGAGAAACCACACAGAGAATGAGTTTGCTGAAGGTCAGAGCCATGAGTGAGAAGCCAATCTCCCAAATCTCAAAACTAATCCTTAACACTAAGTGATGCCTTCCCTCTTGTCCTTAGGAAAGGCAGACGATTGAACGAGCCTCAGTCACACAGCCACCTCTTAAGGTTATTTACATTAAGCAGGATTCTATTTTATTTATTTTTTAAACAAGAACACAGAAAACTAGCTTGAAACAACTGGAAGTGTCATAGCAAACCTGCAGAATCTATAGCACTCATGGACAGTAGGAGATGCAGACATCTTCCAGAAAACTGATGAAGTGGACCCATGTGTATGAAACAAAACCTAAGAGTATCCCCAAACCAACAAACTATACGCAAATGGTTAGGAAATCGAAAGGTACAAGCAGTCAGATTATTTCAGATGTACTGCCATTTTTTTTATTTTATGTTTTTTAAATAATATTTTTTTAAATAATAAATTTTATTTATTATTTTATGTTCCATAGAAGCATTGATTTTACTAATGAGGTTTTGCCTAGTAGAAATTGCAAGGATGGGAAATCCATACCTGGGTGACAGTGAAAGAGTGGACGCATGTCTGACACACAAAAATTACTGTCCTGGTTTCAGCTGGGATAGAGTTAATTTTCTGCTCAATGGCTGGTACAACTGTGGTTTGGGTTTATTATGAGAATAATGTTGCTAACACACTGTTGCTAGGTAATGTTTATACTCAGTCAAGGACTTTTCAGTTTCTCAGGACTTGCCAGCCCGAGGCTGGAGTGGCACAAAAAATTGGGAGGGGACACAGCCAGGACAGCTGACCTGAACTAGTCAAAGGGATATTCCATACCATGGGACATCATGCTCAGTATATAAACTGGGGGGAGTTGGCCAGGGCCTGGCCAGGCATTGGTCAGCAGGTGGTGAACAGTTGTATTATGCATCACTTGTTTTTTTCCCTTTTGGATTTTATTCCTCTCTCCCTCTCTCTCTCCTTCTCATTACAATTGTTATTGCCATTTTTATTATTATTATAATATTTTCATGTATTTCAATTATTACAGTGTTCTTATCTCAACCCACAAGTTTGACTTTTTCCCCGATTCTCCTCCCCATCTGGCTGTCAAGAGGGAGTGAGAGAGCGAGCAGCTGCCTGGTACTTAGTTGATGGCTGAGGTGAAACCATCACAATTATGTGTACTCTATTAATTGCATAACAATGTTGTCATTTGTCTTCCTTGAAAAATAATTTAATAAGTTCTATTTATTAAGGGATAAGTTCACATGAAGAGAAAAAGTAGGATCTCTACTCCGTCATGCACACAAGAGTGTTACACTAGCAGGTTAAGATCACTAATACAAATTGCTTCAATAAAGCTAAGTGAAAATTAAAAGGTGAATTACTGTAGTATTCTAAGACAAAAAAACAATTGCCAGGAAAAGATATAAATAGCATCTGAACTTGTCTCTCTATGAATGTAAAAGAGATGCCTACGAAGAATATCTAAGGATAAAAGGAATCAATCATTTCTAGGTGTTACAGATCAAAGCTTAGTAACCTTTCCTGGCAAACTGGGAATTTACATACAAGGCAGAGATAGCTTACTGAAGAAGGAAATATGAAGAATATTTGTATTCCAAGTTCCAGAACTCTTACAAGCTGTATGCTTCATTTCAATACACTCAGGCTACTGGGCAGTCATATTACTTAGACTATTTAAAGATACACCAAGTTATTCAAATACTTGGCTACATTTTTTTTCAATTCCCAGGACAAACAAGAACAGCTAAGATGTGCAGCACTAGCTTCCAGAAGTATGTGTTTCTACATTTGTAAAAAGGTTATGTAAGTACTTCTAAATCTTATGTTAATTGAAGCATGCTAAATACATATATTTATTAACATAGCTTGTTTCCAAGTGCTTTCAGTTCATAAGTTTAAGGGTCGTAGAATTGTAACAGTTTGTTGGGTTTAATCTGGTCTTTAAACACTAAAATAAGAGTTCAGCCTCTTATTTTAAAAGGATTAAAACATGAAAGCAGTAGGAATTTGGTTATCCAGGCAGTTCTGAAGCAAAATTACTTGTTTTGCCTTACTATTTCCTTTTTTATCGTGACTGCTCTCATCTCTTTTTATTGTGTTACTGTAGCTTTTCTGACACAGAAAATTTATTACAATCCTACTGTAAAGTTAAAACAACTTCTTAGATCCACATGGTTTTATATTTCTCTTTAAGGCCAAGAGATTCTTATTTTTAAGGAAGATTAAAGTAAATCATATTCCTGAAACTGACAACTTGCTAATTTCAAGCAACTTCTTGTTGCTTTCTCTAAGAATTAGTGTGGGGCTGTGTGTGCTAAAGAAAACCTGAAGAGGAAAGGGTGTTAGGATCCTGAGAGAGTACAAGTAGCCAGTATTAAAAACAAACAAACAGAAAAAGAGTACAACTAGCCAGTATTAAGGAAAAAAAAAAAAGTAAAAAAATAAGTAGTAAATTTATTTCAATAGTTGCCTATTTTTTAAAACCTGAAGACTCGGATCACTAGAAATTTGGCAATGACAGTGAACTGGTTAAATTAGTTCAGTGACAGCCTGAACTCAGTCCCAAATGCTGCATTTTGTTACTAGCAGAGACAAAAATGAGACCAAATTTACCAACTAAATACAGCAGTGGTAGCATTGAAGAGTACAGCACATGCTAGATATCCTAGCAATGACACATGCTGACACCAAATAAATTTGTGAGTGGGAAGAACACAGAAACACTGGCAAGGAAAGGTGCTTGCGAGTCCCATGTTTCCACTGTAAACAGAAGCAGTAGTGCCAAGTGTGAACTGGCAATGAAAGCATATGCCAGAGTGCATTTGGAGCAAAAAGCAGAGAACTGTCAGTATGCCTGTCAGTAGTGCCTGAATCATTTTATTTTCCCCTCTCAGTGTGTGCGTTTCACATGGCTGCTGTAGTAACTTGCCTAGATAAACATTTGAAGGTATGAAGTAGCAATGGACTAATTAATATTAATTACTATTTTTGACACATGATTTAGTGGCTACAGAGAATTTTCTTTGGGGCCAGGCAGAGCAGAAACAAGCAGAAAAAAATATACACACAAGTAGGGAAACAAGGAAAATAAGGTTAACAGTGAAAAAAGCACAACCTGAGTCTGTCCTACAAAGCTTCCCACTTGGTCAGGAAAGGAAACAGGCAATTAACAGAAGAGAAATAAACAGATAAACAATTCACATACATTTGCACCACGCGATAGTTCCTGCTATTCATGTTGACACCTGATTAATACACATTCCTTCTAAGATTAATAAATGTGAAGTCGCATTGCTTTTAAAATTTATCTATTCATCACTATACATTTGATATACCTGTTGAATCAGTTTTTCACTACCACATAACCTTTGTCCTTTTGCTTCCAAAACAAAGAGAAATAAAATGAGAACAAAAGAGGTCAGTGAAACTAACAGTGGCTTAATATTTGAAGGTGTGGACACACCATGCTGCACTCCTGGACTCAGATGTAATGGAGATATCGTGTCTTACAGACCCTTTTAATCAAAGCTCACTGCTCATTACAGTTCAAGTTCACAGGAATGGAGCAGGCAGAGCAGGGAGTAAGGCGACATGGGAAACCGCAAAGCAGTAAAAAAGCTGGCAGATCTAATTTTAGCTCTGCCAGCCTGGACAGTGTCCTCTTAACAAGCACCAAGTGCAATAAAACTGATGAACAGGCCTAATCATCAAAAATATAGAAGCAACAACTCTCATACAAGTCTTATTTGCATCTTAAATATTTATAATCTTCAGATTTAAGAGACCGAATATGACTGCACATCTGTTCTTTTAATCTGAATGCATGCCTTTTAATGTAAGCAGCAAAGCAACTGCAAGTATTACAGTCACGACAGTTCTGTGGGACTTTGCAAGCCAGCTTCCAGTCTGACTCCATCATTAGGAGGCTGTGGCAGACCATGAATGCTCAGATGCTAGTTTTCTCCTCTCTCATTATATTATTCCTCCTGAATGATTCAGTGATGTCCCTGGTTTCTGTGGTATAGAAAATGCAACAAAGGATTGACGAGGCCAGAAATACTAGTCTCAAAAAAACTCAGATTAACTAGTTATTTATTAGTAAAAGAAAATATATTTCATACAAGTATCTTGGAAAACAGCAAGATAATTTGATTCCCAGTCACAACAGTGTCACAGGCCATAGGTGCTTCTCAGATCTCAAAACATACAGCAATTAAATGGATCCTATGAATACGGTATCAGATATAACGGCACTGTATCAGCCCTGCAAAATCGCACAAAAATACACTTGTCTGCGACTTGCTAGAATCATTGAAATGAATATTTCTGGTATCAGAACAAATATTTCACTTGATGTCAAATAAAGTGTCATCACCCTGAGTGGGCTGAAAAAAAAATTTGCAAAGCTTCTATATATTAAGCTGCTCATGTAATGCTAATACATGTCCACAATAAAATAAGACAAGCTGCTATTCCCTCTAGGCCTCATTTAAGTCTTACTTTTTTTATCCTTCAGAAAGTTTAGAAAGGGAGATGAACTCTTCTGTGTGTCCAGAGGCCCAGACACTAAAAGCAAGCACAGAAGCAAATATACTCTCCACTGAAACCCTGCTATTAAGTTACTTTGATTAATAGTACCAGAGTTTTAATAACAAAGTGAATTTTATGTTATTAAATAAAATTTAATCATAAAAAAAAAGTTCATAGTTTTTTTATATTTCAGTAAAGCTACAGCACATGTTTTCTTAGAGTTGGTATATGAATAACCTTATTGTTAAATAACCTAATAGTTTTTGTTAAACACACACAGCTCTATATGAAGGCAACAGAATATTAGATTGTGCAAGAACTACATAATTTCACTTTAAATGTTAATTAAAAGAAATCACTAAACCCACAGAGGTTTAAATCAGTTAGGAAATAAAAGTCCACATTTAGGTGGGATCAAAATCTAAGGCTAAGGCCACAATAAATCTTAATATTACTCTGCTGCATTCACTGGTGTGGAAACCTAGAAACTGTAATACCTTTGGTGCTAAAAGTCACTTTTTTTGTGAAAAGTTGTTTAAGCATATGACTAAGCTTTCATTAGCTCTCTGTGATTTACAGTTTTGAAGGGCAGATTTAATTGGATATGTGTCAATCATAAACCCATCCAATTGTCATGAAAACACACAGTCATTCCAACGAAGAGTCAAATTATTAACTTGGCTGCTGAAACAAAAGTTTTATTGCTGCAATTTACTGAAACTGTCTAGTTTTCATATATTAAGCTGAATGGAATCACAGTAATGACCGTGCTGCTGGACAGAGTGCTCTGCCAAGACTCTAAATGGATTTGATACTAAAATTCTTTGTAGAAAACATGCATTATTCTGATCATATTTTAACTAGCAGGATGTTACAGGGTATACTTCAATTCTGTAAGAGTTCCATGTTTTTGTGTGCCCTCAAACATGACTAATTAGGTTAACTGGGTCAATCGAGAATTTAAGACATAAGCAAGGCATATTACGCTTAATATACCGCCTTGACAAGGAAGTAATGTAATCCCTGTAATAGCAATTAATGCAATACCCCTGTATCTTTGACAGGTGATTTTCAAAGCAGGCACAATAGTTAGGTCAGAATTGCTTTTCCAAATCAAGTAACCAGCCTACTGGGCTACCATTCCTCAGAAATCTCCCATGATCTGTAATTATGGCTATCCTCCCAACAGGATGCATATCGCTGTAAGGCAGTGCAATGCTGCTAGCATTGTTTTGCAGACTGGGAGATGAAACAAAGAAACTCAGACACAAGTTCATCAAGTTCTTTAGGTGCGTAAATCTTCACTGACTGTTGAGGAGCTAGGACTAACTCATCTAAAGGAAAACAGAAAACCAAGGAGGGCAGAAGACTTACACAGGAAGCCTATAAGCTTCCCTATAGGTCTTCCCAGATCTTCCTTTTCTCTTTTTTTCTAGACCTTTCAGTTCTTAAATTACTGCCCTGAACTCCAGCCTTTCTCCCTCTTTTGTTTTGCTACCCATGTTTTGATTGGGTTTTCCATTTTTTCATTAATATTGTGAATAAATCACAGAAGGAGCACATACTGTTTAGAAACCAATGAGCACATGCTAGTCAGCAACTGAGATTCAAAAAGCCATGTTCCTTACAAACATTCACCATGCAGCACATGAAAAAGAAGTTCCTTGCTGCCCATGGATTACAGAGTGTGTGTGCTGTACCACCACATGAACCTTCAAATACTTAACAAATGTTTTAGCTGTTGAAAGAGATCTGTAAAAACAGTGGTCTGCTATCAAAAGTCCACCCTTTTTACAGGCTGAAGTTACTGACACTTTTCACAGTAATTCAAAGCACAAATGTCAGGAGAATGCTTGGTCCTTAATACCTGTAATGACATAATCATGCAAACAGAAATGATATAGACTGACTCTGAGCTCAGTTTCAGGAGCTGGCTGTTGTAATGAGTATATATAATTATATTAAGTTATAAACGTATGTAATCTGGATACAATGGTGATACCAGAGACACAGAATTCTAGCATTTCTTTTTAAATCTTCATTTCTCAGCTGCATCCAAGTCCACACTTATGAAAGACTTAAGAAGAGGAATTTGAAGAATATGCAGTAATATTTATTTGTACATGTCTAAAAAGTGGCATCCACCCGTCTCCCAAAATGTTAAGGAAAAGAAAGAAAACTGCATTATAGAGAAGACCGTATACAGTGGCAAACAGCATCTCCAGATTCCAGCTTTATTGAACTGAAAGCATGAAATATATTAGCTCCCTTTAACCCCTTTCTGAAATCTATCAGTCAGTCATACCAGAAGCAAAAACACTAAGTAAAGTGATCTGACATCTTGCTACATTCCAAACTGATAATTTGGAAGGATAATTAACTCACTGAATTCTTTGTCACAGTCCTCTTCACAAGCTGCACAGGCTGCTGTCAGTCAAGTCAACTCTGAAGTTTCAAATCCCTAAAAAAACTCAAAATACTGTCTGATGTCGAAAAACAAGTATGCTGAATACAAAACAAGCAAAAGAAATGTTAATAATTCCATTAATCAGTAAGAAATCATATAGTAATGCAAAGATTTTACATTTGCAGAGCTTTTTCAACTTGAGATTTCAATGTATTTTCCAAGGGAAGTAAAGTTATCACCGGTAATTGCTATTGGAGACACACCACAACGTATCCAAGGTAAAATGCACAGCAAAACCTGGGATAAAAAAAATATTTTTTTACTTTCACATTCATATTCCTATTCTTTGATCACCATGATGACTCGTAAGAATGGGGTAGCTCAAAAGGGAACCAAAAAAATTCCATTAACATTCAAACCTGTAGGTAACAGTATGTATTTCCACATGCATTTGTGATTTCCTGCACAAAAATTGGTGTGTTCAAACATCTCAGAAGTAATTTTCAGAGCTTCTGTGAAAATTCACTAACTATAGCCCTCATTAATTGTAGTTTCAATGCATGTGAGTGCCAAGAGATTGAACCAGTAACTCAGCCTGTTGCATGCGCTGGCAGAACAATGAAACTAAATTTGCACATTTTAGCTTTTTCATCTCTAGCACAGCTATGGCAGATAAACATACAGGCTTACATACTTTAATGAGTATGCACCAAATTGTAACAGTACTGCTGAAATCTTACATAATTTCAGAAGAGGAACAGATTTTTTTTCCTGCAGTTTCTATGTATCTTTAAACTGAGTCACTTTACTTCAATGTACAAAATATTCTTTTTAATTTGTACACTAACTCCACTGATTTTCATATCACAGAAATGAAAAAGAACACATCAGCTCACTCGCTGTAAAATTAGAGAACCTTAATTGCCTATAAAACAATTGGATTGTAGAAACTACCCAGGCTAAATCTGGAAAACTGGGAATAGAATAAAAGGATGAAGATTTTGTTTATTGGACCACTGTAACAGTAACACATTAACTAGATCAAGTATTTCACCCAGCACAGAAACAGGCATGGGCTGGGTTGTGGGGTTGGTTTGTTGGGGGTTGTTTTGAAATGAAGAGGGGCAGTGTTCCTTCAGGGTTTTTTGGGCAGAACTTTGACTGTTTCTTAAAAAAATTGACAGAACAGTTTCATTCCTACCTTGAAAGCACACTGAAGCAATAACAGAGCAAATATATGTCTGGTGTGTTTCTCTTCACAATGAAGTCAGCCACAGCATTTCCCTTCTGTTTATGTACACCAGTACTTCATGTTGTAAAACTGTTTTGTATTAAGTCTCCATAAAAATGACCCTTTTTTGTGTGAGTGTCCAATGTACACTTAAAGGTTTGATGGAAACAACAGCAGTGATAAACAGTTACCCACGCACATAATTACGACAGTTATTACTGAAGGTAGGATCAGATAAAGTCACTTAGTTACGGAAGTGGAATGGTGGAGGAAAAAGTAATCAAAGCTCTCAAGCTGTATCTGAAACTATGGGACTCCTTAAAATCACAGTTAAATGGAAATAATTAAACTAATTTTAGGGGGGAGAGGAATACTTTTTCATGATTTAAGGGAAAATATCCCTAAGTGAGTATTTGATAATTTTATGTTTCCATTTCATTAAAGAAGATGCAGTTAAATCAAACGAGGTAAACTGGGTAGACTGTTCATCTTGAATCACATCTAGTAACGTAAGTTACCCAGTCATAACCCTGCAATTGCACTCCCCTGCCATAGCTCTACTAAGGTTTTATATCTACTGTAAAATTGTGTAACCTTCACATTATTCCTCCTCTGTGTAAAACTGCTCTTCTGAGTCCAACTGAGAAAGAAATCAGATCATTAAAAAAATCCTCTTTATCCAGCAACACATGAACAAAGCTAAAAATGTCATTCTAAGTGCTGTCTTTTCCTTTCAGTCTATTATACCAATTTACTCAGAATCACTCACCAACAGCAGCCTTTGGACTTAAATTTCTCCACTCTTTATCAATACACATACTGCCCAGGACAAAAGGTGCTAGTGAAGATTCTCATTCCACAAAAAACTATTCCCCTTTGTATTTGAAATTCATAAAGAAATGTACAGACTGTGTCAAAATTTACTTTGAAGAACAAAGCTGTAACAGTAAACATGTTTTATTAAATAATGAGAGAAGAATGGATGCAGAATTTGCACCTTGTACTCACGTCATTAGTCCTACTGGAGCTGGGAAAACTGGCCACATGAGTGCTACTGCCCTGAAGCAAGGGTTTGGGGGGTGTGAAATTTCATGCTACAATATCTAAAAATATGTAGAAGCTGGAACGAATTCAACATCAGTGCAAGTCTACTGAAGTATAAGACTGGCCTTAAATATTTCAGCTCTTCCAGTACTCTGGACTCCTACTCTCTAACAGTGGTCAGTAGCTGATACCAAGGAAAAGTACAGAGACAAACTTACAGTAGTACTTTCTCAGGATAATGTTACACACAGAAGGAAAGTAGGCTGCCATCCTGGACAATGAATTTAGATGTTTTACTGCAGCAGAAGCATCTATAGTACAGCCCAAATACTACAGAACTGCACAGGAAGAGTCTTCTGAACTCCCGGGAACATGGCAAACTACTGTATTGCTACTGTATTGCGCTATTAGAGCTCCGAATGTGGAATCTTTCTTGCAAGAAAGAACTCTTGACTGAAAAGGCAGGGAATTATACAGCCCAAAACTGTTTTCAAATTACAGATCTGTGGGATGCTTCTGAACACTTGAGTACGGAACATATTAGTTTTCTGCGTATTTCCTGTACTGCATTTTACCAGTTTTCTCATGGAGAAATTGGCAGTTGCTTTGGATTTGTCCTTCCCCCATTCCACCATAACAAAGCTGAGCCCAGAGCTCCCTCTTTTTTGCTTCTTAATCTTCTTCTCAGTATTGTGTCATAAGCTCCCATGACAACCTGAGAAGCAGAGTTTTCAAAGAGGAACTTAAGGCACATTTTGGAGTATACTGCATTTTTAGTAAGCTAAACAGAGCTAAGCCATATGGTCCTATATTTTAATGTGATGTAATCTAAAACTACTTTTTATTTATTTTTACAAGCTAAGACAGTCCCAGTCTTTACAGTATTTTGCAGTTCAGATGGGTCTTCTAAAGCTGTCTGTTCTGACTGTATCCAGCTTCTGATGATTTCTTCTGGGTGTTCTCCAGGACAAGAAAAATTGGTGCACTGCAATCTCAGACATCACCTGGGACTTTCATAAGGCAATAGAAACAAAATTCTAAACATATCCCTGACTGCTCCACACTTCACCACGGATGAAACTAATCTAAGGCACTCCCCTGTAATATGCCTTTATATGGAACTGAGTCCTTCTTCTTCTGTAAATACAGAAGAACCAAGTTTAATTAAGCTGACACAGAGAGATTAAGTTTAGATCTCAACTCCTTGCCTTCACAGCAACTTCAAAATATTAAACAGTTGGTTATAAATCCCCGTCTCTAAGACCTAAATGCAGTACTGGTCCATGACGAGGCATCAGAAATGCTAGAAAAAAAAAAAAACAAACAATAAAAAACCCTGTAAAATTCACCTAGCACTTTTTGGGGCATTCATAACAATACCTATTTTTAAAAACAAAATGACTGAAGGGAGATGAAAATAAAAATCACGTTGTGATTTTTGTGTGCTAAATCATCTGTTTTTTTAATTTATGTAGTATATGTCCATCTTAGGCAGTCTCCAAGATACACCAGTCAAAGCAGGTAAATGTTTGAAAACCATCAACTTCTGTTCCATTTCTGCCTGCCATCTAAAATTTTGCTTGCTGTTTATTCTGATTCTCTAAAATTAGGATAATTCAGAAATAGAACGTAAATCCCTGCAAATCCTTGCTTGATAGTACTTTGAAGACAGAAAAACATCCCAAATACTATTTAACCACTAGAATTGTCTATTAGTGAATAAACTCCTGCTATAGAAACAGGCAGCAAAATGCCTAAAGCAGAATTTCACTTGTTTGGATTGTTTACTGGAGAGATTTAATTGACATACCAGCAGGTCACTTTGCTGATCTCACTGCCTGTACCCTGGTTCCACTCATGGATGAATCAATGATGTTCAAATCTTGTTACCTGCCTCTGCAGCTTCAAAACATCTGACTGTGCAAATTGTTATTTTATCCCTTTTCATTTGGTAGGCTAGCTGTGTTATGCACAATACTGTCATAAAGAGATATTATCTCCTCTTTTAGCAATTCAATACACCTTATAATTAAGAATTATTTATTAATATCCCTGTACCTGCCAAGCCATTAACCCCACACAACACAAATGAAATCAGATCACCCAGGATCTCTGCTACAATACTCTTGCAGCTAATCTTCAGGGCTTGTATTTTATGGCAATCAACATTGTTTGGGCAAACTGCCATGAGGAATTTCAGCCCATAAAAGCAAGCAACCTACCTTAGAAACTTGGAAAATGTCAAGCCCTTCTTTGGGTTAGTGCCTAAAATTGCTCCAGCTCTGGAGTTACCCCGTGGTGTATGGCAGCAGGCAGGACAGCAGTGGGAGACACGGACGCTCTGGGTAACACGTGCCCTCTCCTGGCAGATCCAAGCAATATTCTGCGGTGGCTGGTGCCTGCCTGGACGAAGAAAAACTAGTCCTTCTGCTAGTAGTATCAAACCCACATTACTAAAGGATTTTTATTATTACTTTTCTAGTCAACATTCATGTATGGTGAACTGTTCTTAATGGTGTAGAAAATACACCAAATATGTATACTCCAAATAACCTGGCATTTTTTGAATAGGTTTGGCCTTAAAGTACATATGGGAAAATCACAGGACAGCTAGGAGACATTAGTCTTAGTCATGAAAATGTCCATTAGAGGACCAAGATAGAGGAAAAAAAACCCAGAATATAAAACTGTGTCTTGGGTTTAATATTTTTATTTAATGATGGGCATTACCCCATAGGGTTCATATCCCTACCCTGTTGAAGCAGCAAAGTAACATTTTCTATTATTCAATTTGGTACCCATTTAGCTCAACTGAAGGACTGTCTCCTTCATGCTGCTCTTTTCTCTGTAAAATTCTGCCAGTCATGAGCAGACAGAAAAGCAAAATCGGGTTAGGACAGAAGGGATGCTGTTTAATATTAAACAGCATAGGTTTAATTGATTATTGCCCTGAAGTAGGTTCCACTAAGCAGGCCAGTAAATCTGGGTAGAGCTGCTTTGAAACTACCATCCTTTGAGAAATGCACTTACAGAGTGTCAGCAGAACTTGTATTGTGCCTTTTAACCTTATAATTACAGCAGGTTTAGAGTAATTGCCTCAAAATACTTTATGGGACTCTATTTATGCAACTTAATTGTTCTCAGTAGCTTTCATGCTAGTTCCACTTCCTTAAGTATTCAGGCAAACAATTTTTCCATAAGAATGTTTACAGAAATGCTAACACTGAGTAAAAATCAGAAACATATTTGGAAAGGCAAGTTTTGAATCATTAACAAATTACAGATGAAGTATGAATCTTATAGCACATGTACCTCATCAAGTCCAGACCAGCTTAAATATTAAAAATATTCTGTGATTATGGAACAGAAATAGACAGATGCTAAGCAAAGAGAAACTGATACTGGTGAATAAGCACTACTTGATATTAAAAGTAAATATCCCATCATTGTTAAGAACCATTTAAGGCAAATAGATCAAACTGGCTTGTAAAACACTGGACTTTGAGACAATAATATGAAGATACCTCCTAGAAGAAATAAAGGAATTAAAGTCCTCAGATAAAGGAGCATGATGCATTTATGCCTCCTGATCATACTGCTGGATAAAATGCTTTTCAGCACCAAAAATGGTGCAAAGTCCACTCTAATCTGATAATGAAGGCTTAATACTCACAAGTGATACCTTTGCTTGACTCAGGAAGTAAGGCATCAGCAGAACAACCTGTGTCTGGACTAACCAGGAAGGAGTGGCTTTGAGGTTCTAAGGTTTCTCTGAAGATTAAAGCAGAGACTTTTGCAAAGAGATTCAAGCAAAGATTTTTTTAAAGATGTCTACAAGTGGAAGAAAAGTGAAATGGGCAAAATATAAAATACACATTGTAAGTATAACAGAAAAAATTACCTATTTCTCTATTGGTTGAACTGCTCTGCAATATTTTAAGACTATTTTCTTCCTTCAGGTGCAGGAACGGTAAACGGACATGAGTTCTACCTGTCACAGCTCCTTAATGGATCTTACGCTATCTGAAGCGTACTATAGTCCCTCTTATTTCCCCTCTCCTGCATCCCTTCTGCATTTTCCCAAGGACATTGCCCATGTTTGCACATTTGCCCATATGGTATTACAGCAAGTAAACAAAAATGGGAAATTAATCCGCTCCTGCAGAGGGTCACGTTGCTCTGAGATCAGTAGGACAAGAACTGGTTCCTGGCAGATGCTGGAACACCAACACACAATAATGTTTCATTGTGAGTTGTGAAGTGTTACTGCTTTTTCCAACCAGCACAATTCTCTTTCTGTGCCCCTTTTTTCCTCCCTTTATTTTCCATAGGGCACCTCAGTAACTTTTTGGATAGAGGAGATTACTTGTTCCAGACTGCTTTCTGGTTCTGTACCACCCATCCATTTCACCAAATCACTGGAAGATTACAATCCTTTCCTCAGCTTATCTTCCCCAATGAAAAATGAAAATAACAGCATGTTTCTTGCCTCATCTGTTCCCCATTGGTGCAGAGCTCTACAGCTAAAATGCTCATCAGAGCCAAAAACTTGGGCACAATTGAACTTCAAGCAAGTTAAACATCAATTGTTTTGATTTATAGACCCAGGAGACTAAGTCAATCACAAAAGACTAAAGTAAAATTAATTTGCCATTCAGAGCTGTTTATAAGACATGCCTAGCCTGAAAAATACAAAAAATGAGTATTAAGTAGATCGTGCAATTCCTTCTATTGGACAAAACAGCTTACAATTCCATCTTCATAGTGGTCATATATCCAGAGCATCCTTTGCTCCATCCAGGCATTAAATCCAGGACTTCCCACCCTGCCATGCTAAGCTAGTGAGTACTACTGACTTAGATGAAGACTGAATATACAGCATCTCAAGCTGTACCGGATTTATGATATCTCTGTAACTGGACTAATTGACTATCTCTGGCATCTGTTTGGGAGGCACAGCCTAAGGCAAGTTCATCAGTTCAAATCTCACTTATAAATAGATGGTGCAGATGCATTTCAGAGTAGATATTGCAGGCTCTATTTTCCATTTGAGAACTTTGCATCTTTTAGGTAATACACATACATAGATAAAGAACATTAACATAAAAGCTTAAGAGATGCAGTTGGGTGTATTTATGGGATGCCTCAGATGTTAAGTTCATGTGACATGTAGATCAAAAGGAAAACTGTTAAGAATGAGTAACCGCTGTAGACAACACACAGCGTAGAAACTGACAATATTCCCATTAGCAAAGTTGCTTGGGAAGGGTTGTCTATCATTCATGCCATAGGTACCTAGCTTCCTAGCTTTCAGCTACTCAGGTCTCTATAGCACAAACAACAAATTCACTTTCCAAAACAAAATTGTCTCATAAATTCCAGTCATTGAATACTGTAATTGTATTTCTGTGGCTTAGATTGTGGCAACAGGGCATGAAGCAAGCAGGAAGAGACAGCAAATTGCAAAGGTAAAGTTCCCTTTCATACTGAAATTTTTTTGTTGGGAATAATGGACTCCGAAAGGAAAGACAACTATTGATGAATCAGCGATGGAATAAAAACTTAATCATTTGCTGAGGTCATTTAATCTGTTAGTAATAAAAGATTTGAAAGCTTCTAATTTAGCTCTCCACAAAAGCAGTTCCCTGCTGTTAACAGCTTCACAATGAATATTCAGTTTTTAACTTCAAATCAACATCAGTACTGTAGCTTAATACCTCTCTGTAAGGTACTAAGTCAAACACAAAGCTCAAAATCTGGACAGAAAGCATCACCAGCTGTTTACAGTTCAGACTATTTCTTTGTACAGATTATAAATCAGAGTACATATCTCAATCCAGCAACTGATTACAGAAATATCTTAAATACTAGTTTATGCACTCAGTGGACTTCTGCTCTAAACATCATCTACATCAATCTAAATCAAGTATCCAGTTTATGGACAGTATTTTAGGTGTCTTTTGCTTCTGTTTTAGTAGGTATAATGATAACAGTGCTCACAGTATTTAAAAAGAAAAAATACAGCTGGATTTCTGCAATGACACAGAATGCAATCAATCTGCTAACACCTGACACCTGATAAGTTCACAGCGTCCATAAAATGTATTACTATGCGTATGTGTTAGAAACATCCATATTCTTGGCTCCTTACTCTCCTATAAAACAGGAGAGTGGAATCGCTCTCCCGAGATTCATAAACAGTTTTTGATTTCATCCAGGTAAACCTCCATCTTTCTCTTTGCAACAGAAAGTTCTCCCACCTCAACCTGTTCTTCTTTACAGCTTCAATGTAACAGTATGATTCATGGCTTTGTGGATAGTGCAGTAAGTTTACATTAATAGACACACAAAAAAAAACCCCAAACACACAGCATGTAAGCTTTTCTGAAAGCTATTTACAGCTTGTAAGACAAAAGGAATTAATACGCATTTATATTAAACAAGTGTATCTTTTCCATCTTTATGGGTTCCATAAAAGATATTTTATTTCACTCTATATATTCTATGCTTATGTATAATGACAGTTCCATAAGCCCTGATTCAAAAAGAGTAACTTCTACTAGCCAAAAAAATCAGCCCTGCCTATGCTCTGGGAGCTTTGCCAAAGAAAAACAAGCTCCATGGTAAAGGTCATTAGGAATAAGAGACATTCTTTATGCTGTGCTGAGTACAGAGACTAATCCACTTCTTTTGGTAGGAAGTATGCAGGTAGGGAACCAGCAAGCATTAGTTCCAGACTCTTCCACTCCTGCTTTTCTAAGAATACTCAGGGAACCATCCATTTTGACCTGCTTTTCTTTTGGTTTTGATGTCATGCACTACAAACCCAGCATTTGCTTACTAGGACAAATCTATTGTACTATGCTGGAAATCCTCTCTAATAGTGTGGGGGATGCTAGCAGTAAGGGCAGTAAGTCAGTTGGCTGCTGTTATCATCAATCAAGCATGAAGGCTCTGCTATTCTGCAGCCTGAATTCTTTATCTAACTGATTAGTCATACAGGCCAACTGTATTACAGTATTGCTTCCCAACTCCCATTACAGAATTCCTCCATTTGGAGTATTAAAAAAGCCAGCTGACAAACTCAACGTTGCATGAAACATGCTTTAGAGAGGAAGGAAAGGAAGCAAGACAGCAGAGGACAGAGACGACAAGATACAATCCCCTTATCCCCACAGATCTTCATGCTAAAAGAGAGTGAGTGAAAGCTTGCAAATCAATTCAAAAGCAAATAAAGCAACAAAAGGCCACCAAGAAAAACACCAGAAAGCTATTTTAAGGTTCAGAGTGAATTAAATATGCAAAGAAATTAAGCATAGCAAGGAAATAATCTTACCGGCAGAATTAGCATTTGTTTTCCTGTTTGTTAATAGACAACTGAGAAAGGCATTTCAGAGGAGTATCAGTAATATAACTACGCTGAATTTACTTTCTGCTATGCTCAGGGAGGTTTTCTATTTCAATAGCCCTCCTGAGAAAAAGAAATAGACCCTTTGAAAAACCTTCCCCGTTATTTTCTCTATCACGTTCTGTACTGTTCCCCATAGAGACCTTATGTCAAAGGTGGCCTCTCGACTTCATAGAAAAGTCACTACTCAGCTATTTCTCCCATCCAAGAAAAAGAAGAACACCTTGCTCAAGAATCCGATTTCTGGACTCTTTTCCCATATGCCCCTACACATGCACGCATGCCTGCTTGCCAGTAAAGCATTAATTCAGGGACCTGACAACAGGCTATCATATTTTAGCCTGGAATCACCCTTCTTTCTGCTTCCTTGACCTATACAAGCCTATTTTATATGCTCATGCAGTTTCTACTGCATTTTTCTTTTTCTGCTGAAAGTCACACTTGGTTACAAAAACCTATGAACATAATAAAGTCCAAGCATATCACAGCCAACAACTCAATCTAAAAGGATGACCATTTACCATAATGATCTCCACACCGTACAGCAGACAGGCACTAAAATAAGATGCTTTACCCATAAATGTCTACCTTTGGATAAATGTCTCTCATCTTACACCCTTGCCAAGCAAAATTTTTGGATTTAGAATTACATCCATCTTGTCTTAAAAGCAGAGTTACCAATCCAGAGATGCTGGTTTCCTTTTTTTTGCGCTACTTTCCCGTTTTAGAGCTTTTGCACACCCTAGACTTCTCCATAAACAGTTGTACCCTAAGTGACACTCAAACAGCTTTTCTCTCCAGTGCAGCACACAGAGAGTCAGATATTAACACACTGCACCAAGTGTATCTTCTGCTGTTTAAAATATTCCATTGCTCACCATACCTGCTGGTTTCAATATTCAGAAGTTAAAGCACTGCTGAGCAGGCACCCAGTGGGATTTCAGAGCAGAATGTAAAGAGGAATAACTTTGGGAAAAAAAGCCTGTAATGATGGAGTCTTGCAGTCAGAAAACACTCCAGCTGCAAAGCCCTCTCCCACCAAATGCTGAGGATATCAGAGAAACAAGAAAACACACAGATGGGCCTGCCCTTCCATCCTGGTCACAGTAACCCACAAAATACATGTTCACAGAATTGACTACAGTATGTGCCAGATAAATAAAAACAAATCCAAGCACAATCACTATCAATACACAAGACCCCTAAAAAAGTATGCTCTGTATGTGGACAGTCTGCAGTGGATTGCTCTGCTGTCTTCTATCATACATTGAAACAGATAAAGACAATTGCAAAACAGAAACAGGAATATTTTGCACTTCATATTCTTTATAACAGGAGCTGACTATTTTCAGTTTAATATGCATCCACAGAGACCTAACCACAACTGTCATCACAGCTAGATTTTTCTCTAGTGAGTTTCTTGACTTAATTTTCCTCATTTGTACTGTGCCAAGCACAGTATGGTCTTAGTCCCAGCTGAGGCCTCCAGGCACTGTCACAACATAGTCACAAGACAAGCAAGCTGATATGCTCAGTGCAAAATTCCTCAGTTTTAGTAGGCAGCTTGAAAGATGTGAGGACAAAGCATTGAAACGGTGGTAAACATGACTTGATTGTACTTTTAAAATAAAGCTGTTTACTCTTGCTTTTTACTGCTTACTCCTCCACTCTTTCCTGCTTCTGTTACTACCTCTACCTGGGGACATAGTTTACATTTATTATTTGTTCCAAAAGGTGCTTAGCTTACCCCAACAATAGCATAAAATAAGAACTACGTACAGTGGGACAGAGGATTAAAATGACCTTTTTTCTTTTCTTTTTTTTTTTTTTCCCTTCTCCCTAGCATTGCTGAATAAAAAGGCTGAAGCATTTATTTTTCAGCCAGTAATGACAGGATAAGTGTCAGACATAACCCAAAAAAAGTTCCACTAGAGCCTTCTGCAGCTTAAATTGCTGTTAAATTTATTCATACTTGATTCCACCCTCAGAAAGCCAGTCCTCTTCTGCCTTTTATTGTTTATATTGGATATAGTGAGTCATGGAAAGAAAGTGACAAGAAACCACATTTACGCTAAAGAAATCATCCCACATCTTTTCAGATTCTCTTCCCTGCTATTTCCGTAGCATGCCTCCTATTGAGTCTGTGAGATTGATTACCCAAGCAAGGGCTAAGCGCTTATTCTTGACTCCACTTACTTAGCTGCTCACATTCTCATCTTAGCATGCCAATTTAGAGGAAACAGATGCATTATCCATCAGTTGCAGAATGTGAATGAGTGTACACAGGACTATTTATCTGACCTGTGCCTATAAACAACGAAGTGACAGTAATACTAAGCAAAGATAATAATCTAAAAGTACCATTAGTTTCTTTTTCTATGTTTGTGTAAGTTATGAATACCCTAGAAGAGATAGCTGACACTCTGCATATGAGAGGTCAAGGGCAATCAAATGCCTGACTTAAACACCTCAAGAACGATGAATGCAGAGCGGAACACCTTCTGAAAACTGAAACTGGTGTGTTTAAGGTATCAGGTAGGCCACAGACTGTAAGAAGGAACACAACCTACTTTGCAGTTTTGCACACTATTTTTTCCAATCAAATACCCTTTCTAATCTAGTCTCCCTACTATGGCAAAAGAGAAAGCTGACTACTACTTTTGGTGACTGCATGAACTGGGTGACCATGCAGCTGACAGAGGAAGTTATCTTTTACAAGTAAGGTCCTTCTGCAATACTCCAGATTTGGAAATCAGTATTAAGTATTCATTTTATATTCTTTTCTTCACCACAAAATGGTTCAACTGCATGAGATGCAGACCTAAATACTCTATACATTTAAAATAATGTCAGATTTATCATAAAAACTTGCATGCAACAGCTTACATGCTTCCACTTCGCCACCGAGCCAAAAATTCTGGCATGTGAAAACAAACGAGAATCACAGAATCATTTCTGTTGGAAAAGACCCTTAAGGTCATTTAGGCCAACTCTTAACCAAGGACTGCCAAGTCCACCACAAAACCATGTTGCTAAGTGCGACATTTACACATCTTTTAAATCCCTCCAGGGATGGGGATTCAATCACTTCCTTGGGCAGCCTGTTCCAATGATTGACAGCCCTTGCGATGAAGACATTTTTCCTCACACCCAACCGAGACCTCTGCTGGCGCAAGTGGAGACCTCTTGTCATATCATTTGTTACTTGGGGGAAGAGACAGAAACCCACCTCACTACAGCCTCCTTTCAGGTGGTTGTAGAGAGCAGTAAGGTCTCCCCTCAGCCTCCTTTTCTCCAGCCTAAACAACCCCAGTTCCCTCAGCTGCTCCTCATAAGACTTGTGCTCCAGACCCTTCAGCAGCCCCACACTGACAGGCCCGCAGCTCCCCAGATGCTCCTTCCAGTCTTTCTTGTAGACAGGCATCACATTTGCCAACTTCCAGTCCACTGGGACCTCCCCAGTTAGTAGGGTTAGATAAACCCTGACAGAAGAGGAAAATATAAGACAGGAATTACTCAGTGGGGGTGTGACTAAACCATGAAGAGCTCAAAGCAAGCAAACATCTTTGCTAGTTAATACAGTATCCTCAGCCAATATTTGAAATTTACCTGCGTTTTTTACTGGCCTTGCAATATAAGTTCCCTTCCTTTGATCATCCAGCTGCTGCCAGTGGTATCAAAAAACTATGGACCCCACCTTTGATATGCTTCAAACTATTTGTAGTATTGATATCAAGCAAATATCAAGCCACAGGCGTTCCACATTCACCATTCTTAATTTCATATGACCATAAGGTAATATGGATTTACTGTATCTTTACCAGCAAAAGACCAGAGTTGCTTCATAATGTTCTATACACTTGATCTTTAAAAATTATAGCTTTCAGAAAACTTATGCCGAGCTAGTAAACTTCAACTCTTTATCCTACACAGGAGAAATTACTGTTGTGCACAACTTTCATCAAATGTATTAATGACACGATTAGAAATAGACACCACTAATTTTTGCCAGTAGCTACAACGGCAAATGCAGACAGGTGCTCTGCATAAAGTAGATCTACAATAATCTTCCAAACTGCAAATTTAGTCTTGCTCCATGCATTCTGCATGTCTCAGCTTTAACAGCACCTGAACTCAATTGTCTTTTAAATTCAGCTGGCATCTCCAGCCACTAGTACTCCAATTTGAAGTTTATTTTTAGAGTGATTCTACTTCTCACACTTTTGCATGTTGTTTCTAATGACCCGAATGTAAGAATTTTTAAATTAAAAGTACAAAAATGGCCTACTCAATATTTATAATACTTTTCAGCTATCCTGACATGAAAAAATCTTAATTGTTTTAGCATTCCAGTTTGCAATGAATTCATTTGCTATTTATCTTTTTGTGTGTGTGATCTGAAAACTTCCCACTGGAAATTTTGTTCCCAAAAGCCACAGCCCCCTGCCTAGTCAATCTGCAATGGTAAGAATCACAACTTTCATAGTAACTATCATACCAACTGTAACTGTTGTGTTTCAAGACTAAACGTGTCTAAGTTATCACTATATGTTAGCCATAGAGAGTATGAGCACTCAGTATCTGACGGTAGGATTTTTCCTCACTGTTTAGCTCAAGCTAAAAGGGTTATAGTTTATGGTTTATGACTGGTCAAACCTAATAAACTCACGCATGCCCAGTCTTACAAGGGTGTCATAAAAGGTTTAAAGACACTGCTTTGAACAGGGGTTGGACCAGATGACCTCCAAAAGTCCGTTCCAACATAAATTATTCAATGATTCTAAGAGAAAACACACTCTGGCTTCCAAAGCCTTCAAAAAGGACCCACACCTTTAGGCTTTATTCCTCTGAATTTTCAGGAGGCCAAACGCTGACAGAAATTGGGCATTAGCAATTCCTTTGAAGTCAATGGAAATTACAGCCCCTCACCCCTGCAGTGGGTTTTAACTTAAGAGATTTTAGTGTGACTATGAACACAAAGTCAGACTTTGGTGTAAAAATTCTGGTGTAACTTCTTTTACTCACTCTCTCCCATCCAAACATGCATTCATGCATACTATCTCCATCACCAAACCAGACGTGGTTTTTCACTCTATCGACCTGCCTTACAAACAACACTTCCTTTTACTACTAACCACAAAAATCAGAGCACAGGAACACAACAAGCACTCTCAACGGCTGGCTGGCTTACCTCAACGTCACTCCACATTCCTATCCACTTACAAAACCATAAGTTACTAATCACGGGATAATCACAAAGTTACATACCTTCACAGAAAAGAGCTAGTACACCCTACTAATTACAGTTTTATCAAGAGGCTGTGAACATTTTTACTCAGAACTAGTACAAACACTGATCTCGTCAAATGTAAAAGACAGAAAGAGCTCCCCCTGCTTTTCAATGCACAACATTTGCTGTTGTGAAACTATTTTCAAGGCAGCTATGTAAAAGTAAAATGAGGTAACAAGCAGTTTCAGCATTGTTAATTTCACGTCTAGGCTACATAAAGTCCAAGCTGATCATTCCAAATTAACTTACCTTACTGCAACAGCAGCACAGGATAGTTAATACAAGACATCAAAGCAGGAGTCATCCTTCCTGATACCTTTTAACTGAAATGCCAATGTGTAATTAACTTAAATGAAATCTGTTTGCAAGCCCCAAAGCACAGTATGTACTTCCGAAGTATTTCTGCAATTACAGTGCAAAAGTAACACATTCTAGTTCAATTTCCACTGTCATCCTTTTATCAGATTTCTGTATGGAAATTCCATACAGAGTGAATACTGCTCCATGCTGGACATGGCACAATACCCTCACAGTTACTACTGCCTGTAGCTGCAAGAGATGGAGATCAAGACCAACAGGGAGATGGGAGATGTCTATTCAAAATAATTCTAGCATTAATAGAGGCAACAAAGGACCCTCTCTCTCTGTACTTGCAAGGATCTACATCACTGAGACAAAGAGTATGTTGCCAACTTCTCAGACCAATTGCTCCCATGAAAGATGTTGCTGCTTTGGAAACTCCACAGGAGAAAGTAGTTAATCTCTGGCTCTCAGGGGTTGTTTATTTGCTCAGAACAGGACTTAATGTGGCAAGTGTGTGGAAGTTTGCACTGTAGGAGGAGCTGGGAATTGTGAATGGGTTCCCTCTTATTTCTTGGTAACATTTTGTTCTTTATTTGTTACAAAACACCTAAGAGAACAATTTCATACTTACAATCATTCCATCTATTGTGACACAAGAAATAAAATCTCAAAGTAAATTGAAAAGTTCCATTTTGCTGCTGCTTCTTTAAGTACTCCAGACTAGACAGAAAGAAAAATACATAGCATAGCTTCTTGCAGTTAAATTCCTCTGAATTGCAGAAGGATGGACTTTGTATCAGATGATGTGACTTTTTATCACTGGCATTGCTACTGATTGCCTTTACACCTTCGTTCTTGTTTCTGTACCTTAGGTTCTCTTATTTATAAAGTGAAAACATCAGCCCTAAAGGTTTAGCTCACACTGACCTGTGCAGAAGTAGTTAGAAAACAAATTTACTTTGATCTCTATTGCACCTAATTATTTTTTAAAATACAGTACTTTCTATTTTCCTGAAAGAATTAAGAATAAGGAAGCTAACCAGCCATGAATGGTGCTAAAGCTCTGTGTGTGCGCCAGACCCCAAACACAATTTCCTGCTGAGTGTACTACAAAATCTAATAGTCTTCTGACCATAGTGTGAAATAGTAATGTTCTAACATCATGTTTGATTTACTTATTTTATAATAATGCAATCAATGGACAAACAAAATGTTACAGTTTGTGTTGTTTCCAAGAGAGAAAGCACAGGAAATAATTGCCAATGATCTCATTAGTTGTGTTTAGTTACAGTCCTTCAGATACAGCCCTAAACAATCTTCAGGGACAGTAAATAACATTTTTATTATTATTATTGTCATTTTCTGTAAGTGCGGAAAATCCTATATACCTAAAGTAAGTTCTGGAACAGGTTTTCAAAACCCAGTTTTTTAATCAATAAAGAGAATGGCAAAAAACAACCCCAAACTAACAATGAAACAACACAATATGGATCTGGGGAAAATGTCAAGTGCTTTCTTTGTATTTTCAGTGCATAATTAACACTATCCAGAACTTCCTCTGCAACTGGGATACACTGTGACATCTTTGAAGGGGTAATCATGGGAATTGAGGTTTTTATTAAGTCTGTTTAAGAGGTATTGTAATAAAACAAGAAAATTTAAAGGTTGAAGGATCTGAATATGAATTAAACATTACCCTTAACTCTGATGTAAAATAAAAATGTTTGTTCTTGCTGCTGATTTCACCTAGCACTGCATGAAAGGTGAAAGCTGAACATGTATCATTCTTGATTTTATTTGGCTGTAAGTCTTGATGTAATAGATAAACCTCTCCACATATACAATACTCATTTATTAAGCTGTCATATCAATTAATATTACTTTCATAGGGACTGCTTGTACTAAAGTGACAGAGAAAACTGCCCGAATGCTTCACTATTTCACAATCTTCAATCATCATAGTGACTTCAAGCTTTCACATATGCATTTCTTTAATCCTCCCAAACACAATCGCTTCCACCTCCACTCGTCTATTTCAGACCTACACAAACAGGCAATTGCAGCTTGTGACCTCCTGACCAGTAGCTAATACAACATGGTCCATGATTAGGGTTTGCGTTATACCACAATACAGATACCATTACCAGCACGTACACTGTTAGTTACTCCACAGCATTTGTGCCTGTGTTTACATTAGCTACAGAATTTTTGTCTAATTTATTCTTTTCCAGTTATACAATTTCCTATTAAAATGAGATTTCCTTTCAGACATGAATAAAGTTATGTTCTCAGGCAGCTGGGCTCAATGGTAGGCACCTCAAGCTTCAGATGCTCTAGGGCAGATGAAGTAGCAGTACATCAAATGGAGCTTAAGTTCCACTTTACACCACCCCAGAGGAAACCTATGAAGCCCAACAGAGATCCCCAAGATCTGAATGGTCAGCAGACCCAGTCAAAAAGGCCAGTTCTACAACCTATTTGAGAGAGCAATTCATTAAGAACATGTGCGGCATTTCTAAGCCAAGGCATTCATGCTACTGCCTTTTCAACCAGTTGCCTTCAAGACTGTAGAATCATGAAACACATGAAGGAGGAAAGGCAAGGACACCTACATAGTCTGTAAATGACAAAAGCAGGAAGCAGCCAATTAGCACATTGGTACAGTGATCTAAATTACAGCTAAGCCTGCAGAGGCTATAAAGAACGCTATATCGTAAGTCACTAATGACTTATGGGGATGGGAAGAAGATAGCCTTGTAAAAAACTTGAGAAGCAATAGCCAGGTTGTGCCAAGATGACACAAAAACCGCAAGGGCACGCACATCTTGCTTCAATAACCCGTTTCTCAGCAGAACAGATTCCCTTTGCCCTTCCTTCCTCTCTCCTCAACACTTCCAAATGTCCTATAGCTTTGTAAGCCCTTGGGAGCCCTGTGTTACACAGCTCCCTCTACCACCCCTAAGGCAGATGGTATTCCCTTCATACATCCATCAGAACTATGCCTGCAGGGAAATGCTTCTGAGGGGTAGGCAGCAATTTCCAGCCTTTCTTGGAGCTAGCAACTGGCTCTGAAGCAAGAATATATTCTTTTGATTAAGAGAAAAACTCTGGTACTGAGCTGACCAGGTTTTGATTTCTTCCTCTTGTGTATCATTATAGCTGGAGATAGGCAACTATTTCAAAAAGACACAGGAACAATTATGAGCTTGGTATGCGAGTCCCAGAAGCACCTATTGCTACAATTTTCTTTGTCACACATCAGCTTTTACTGTAGTAAGACCTTGAGTTAGAGGAAGGGGAAAAAAATTAAAATCAATAAGGGTCATTGAAACTCTGCTATAGCCAGATGAAGTACCAGATTTCACTGGCAGCAGCGTCATACCAATCAAACAACAAAACGCTACCTATTAAACCCCATCTGCAGTCAACACAATGCTCACTGTTCTGCTTGACACTTCATTCTATGAAATCACTCATTTCCATGTTTGAACTTCAGAATATATATTACCTGAAACACAGTGAAGATGGCTGTGCACACAGGTAGGCTCTGCAATCAGTACTAGTGAATGACCAGGTACTTGGAAGAGAAAGAACTATGGTCAAAAGTGGAAAATAAAGACCACAAATTTGCAAGAATTATTTTATTCTTGCTAAGCCCCCTCTGTTTTTCAGTAGATCCGCTTGAATTTCCCGAGTTCTAGATTATCAATCCAAAAAATATCACTGTATAACCCTTACAACTCTCCAGCAGACGAACCCTTCCAAGTATAATACACTTATTGCCTTGTCACTAAATGCTACCATCCTACTCATGCAAGCGCTAATACATGCAATTGCCATATGTGTAAACCTCTCTCATCCATTATATTGTAACACCGAGGCAGCACCAGGACAACATGAAGACTTTCAATTACATTTCTAAGGTACATTCAGTGACAATGAAAGCATTTGCATAATAGTCCAATGATTCACAAGTAGTATCTAGCTCTTCTGACTGTAAATGTTAACAACTGTTGTATGTTGTCACATACACCATACAGCAATAACACTGGATCCAAACTAACACCTGTGTTCAGCTGCACTTAAGAAGTTGCATTAGCAAGGCTCAGTGCCATGCTGAACATGTCTGCAAGATTCCAGATGGGAACCAGTGCCACACAGCTGGCTTTGCCATAAAACCAACATATAGACTTGCCTTAAAAAGCCTGTGCAGCAAGCAATATGCTACTAATGTTATAGATTATGACCATGCACACAACAAGCTACAAATAAAAGCCATGTTAATTTTGAGTCCCATGCTTGTTTCAGTAGAACATCAGTGTACAACTGATTTCAAGCTTTACTGTAGATACAGGAAAATCACAAGCCCTTCTGACAAGCAGAACAAAGAAGAGGTTTGGCCCTCCAAAGAGGTTCTGAGTATGCATGTTTCAAGGGACTGTACAAGGAAATAAGGTGTCAATACACAGAGAATCCTCAAAAATTATGTCCAAAATGGCAGGGAGAAAAAGTTTGAGAGTTAAAAAATAATGGGAAGTAAAATAACTTAAGTGAACGATAATGTTGTTACACTTATAGAAGGATATATTCATTCCAGAGGATCCAAATATAAACAACTTGTGATCCACAAAACCGAAGAATGTAGATGCCGTCTTGTTAAAGTCATCACAGCAAGCTAATATTCCAGGCAGCACTACCTGATCTGTAAAGCTATAGCTTTCCACTGCTGATACCACCGTCACTCAATGCAAACTGTCACTGATAGCATCACAAAGACAACTCAGTAGATTTCCCATCTCTGTAAAAGAATCAGGGTTACTGGCAGAGATGCTCTGTGAGGATTATTTGCAGAATTCATGTCTGTCTCTCATTTCAATACTCTAAGTTTAAAACCAACTTGCGTCTTTTTATGCATTTCTGAGTAAAATACATAGAGGGGAAGAGATCAGATACTGGAAACATTTTTTATTGAGGAACTGACTATTTATTTCTGTTAGTACAGTAACAGAGGTGCATTATGCACCACTGTCCATTTACCTACTTCCTAACTACAGTATTTAACCAATTAAAAAAAAAAGAGCAGGTAAGCCCAGTTTTTAATATTCAAATGAGTATATTAATGGAGTGAAATAATTCTTATCTCCCTGTATGATTAAGGTGAATAAGAGCTGGAAATTTACCTTGAACTAGAAAAATAACTCCTCATTCTGTAAAACAGCTTTTTCTAAATGCAAGAGAAGGATAAGGCAATAATCAGCAATTCATCTGAAACACTAGGTATCTTACAGTCAGTGATCAAACAGCAGATTTTGAAACAGAAACCATATCAAGCCTAATATCACAAACAAATCCCAACACAGATAATTCTATAGCAAATGCATCATGCTCAACAGTCAACCCCCAATGACTGCCACTGGGCACTGAACCTTCACCTTTAGCATCAAAGCACCAACACTGGTTCACTTGAGGGAAGTGAGTAATTCTTTTAGCCTGAGCTGGTAGCAGTTTCTTCTCTGCTAGTCAGATCAGCCAACTAAGAAATCATAAGACAGGCTTCACCAACATGTTACAGCTCCAGTAGTTCCAAGTGGAAAGAGGATCCTTGTTTCCTGACCTAAGCTACAGAGCGGTCCTGCTGTTAAACAGCTTCTATGTTTCACCCAAATCTGGTTGCGCTTCAGCTGCAAATCAATGATTGCTATGCATGTTTTGTGTATTACAGGGACTTAAAAGAAGAAAAAAAAAAAATTACAGACACTGACTCAGTACCCTAGTCAAATTCTGCCACTAAAAAGTGTTTCCCCATTTAATTCTGCTTACTGTGAAATTACTAGTTTCTTGCAGTGCTACTACTGTAACATACCAGCAGCACTCCAGTAAATTCTACACCACCTGGATGGCTACAGAGCAAAAGTAAGGTTTTAAACACTTCTGTATTTTATATGCTGCTTAAACTCTCATTACAAATTATTTTTTACAGTAGTCATTAAAACTTCAATTTTTATAAGCCAAGAATTCTCATGTCATGGATCACACTCACTCAGTAAATTATAGGATAAGCACCTTAAGTGATTATGCATGCATGTAAATGTCCATACTATTTTTAAAGATATTGGTGCAATTAATCAGACTAATATAATTTGAATACTTGAGATTTTGAAACAGGAATTTGTCTGTGTAACTGAATTCAACCTGTACGCATACATTTATACACCATATAGACACTACATATTTTTCATAAACAGTCTAGTGAGACAACCTTAAATGACAGCATTTTTTACTACATGATTTGACCATTAGATATTCACCTGAAACCAAGATTAGGCTATAAATCTTTAAAAGTTTTGCCTGATTACTCACTTTAAATCAAATGCTGTAGTCAGAAATCAGAGAGATGACTGTTTACCAGAAAAAATACTTTCTCAATTACATTTTATCAAATATCTTAGGTCACTAGGATCTGCATTCATTTGTTCATTTCCCAGATTATATGCATAATTATTTCTTAGCTCTTTTCTAAAAAGATACTTCAGATCATGAGTAGGAGAAATGAAGACTACTCTGCAAGAGAGAAGAAACTGTAGGAAAGCAACAACAGAAAATTGGAGGAATATGCCCATAATCCAAACCCTTAAAGGGATCATCATTGCTAACCGTAAAAGCTGTCTGCCAACTATAATGTCCTAACAGGTTAAACCCATGTACCTGTCTATGGAATTGGTAGGTGTTCCCTAAAAATGAAGTTATTCTTTCAGAAATAGAAGGCACCAAACTTAAGTCATACATCCAGTTTAGCACTTTGCAGGCAAAGGTCCCAACCCACCAGACCTATATGTATATCTCATCCACTCCATGGATGACTGGTACCACCCTGGCCTTACATAAATAAAGACTGCCTAAGAGGCTGCCTAACAGGGAAGGGTTTTCATGATCAAGGGATTTTCCTGGAGTAGGGATTCTTCTTCACAACAGATTCAACTCATTAGACTAAAAATGTAACACCATTTGGTTATTACGAACGTGTCTTTATTTAAAGGAGTCTGCAGTATCAACCTTCAGTACTTTCATTATCTTACAATCCCTTCAGTACACTTTCTTCCTATTCTTGGAATATCTCATATTATCCAACAGGATCACATTGTCTGCATATAGATCATTCTCTGAAAGTTATAAGCTCTGGATTGAATTACTCTGTAACAGCTATTGCAGACTAAACAGGACACTAATCTTAATTGGACAACATTTGTGTAAAGAATAACTTTACACTGTCCCAAGTGGCTCAGAAGCACTGCATGCCAGGCACTCAGGTTCAGCAAGTAGCCACCAAACCTACCGCACCTACCAAAAAATTTCAGGCATTCACTATGTACAACAGGAATAAAGCACCTAAAGATACAAATATGCAGGTTCTGGAATTTACTAAAAGACCCAATATGGAGTTGCTCCCTATTCTCCAAGTCAGTGAGCATTAGACTCCTGATTTGCACCAGTTGCTTGAGAAATGTTACTGGATACTTACCTGTATCTTTTGATCCCCTAATATCCTTGCAAATCCAGTTCATCCTTTTATATCCTGGCTTTCCAATGATGGTGCTACTTTGCAGGTTATTTTCTCTCCACGCCATATTACTGCTGCCTGACAAAAAGCCATTAACATCTAATATCCACTCTACTCTGCCCTCATCATAATAGGTTTGCACTAAAGCTTTCACTTCTGCAGGTGAGCTTCACTAACGTCCATACTCCAGGATGGCTGGAAAACTACACCCTGTAAGATACCAACCCTGTCACGAGTATCATACAGGACTCTGGCTTTAGTGGACTTCGGATGAAAGAAGAAAAAACCTAAGACCACACGCACTCATGACAAATCCAATACTACACTTTCAGTATTGCCCGGTATTAGTAAAGACAGTCTAACAATTGGACCACAACTGTAGGGCACAAACAATTCACGAAGTGCTGTAGGCAGGTTCAAGAATGGGCAGCAGCCTTTAAAATTAGAGGACAAGCTAAACCTTGTTTAAAATGGCTCTTTACATGTGTTACAAACATGTACCTAATATCTGCAATATACTGTAGCAGTTCTTTGACTAGTGCATCTGTTTTAGATGTAGTACACCAGAAAGAAAAGATCATTTTCAAGAATGGAGTTTCAGTATATGGTTCGCACAGCTGTCACGTTCAGCAGCATCTCACAGCGCAACACTATGTACGGGAGACCAGAAGTCCACACCCAGCCACAAGCTGAACAAGAGTAATACAAAAGAGCTTTCTGAAGCAAATACTGGTATAGAAAACCTGCACATTCATTTTTTTCATTTGTCATCTCTACATACTTACATAAAAATAGTATATACATGTTTCCATGTACCCGTTAGAATTAAATAAACAAAGAAAAAAAATATTCAAGTGGAATCAACAGCAGAATGTCACAGGCCTTACACCAGCCTTATTTAACAATTACATTTAGAAATTGATGAAAATACCTCACCAGAGCCACAAGCTCAGTAGCTATAGCAACATGCTTAGCTTCTCAGAAGAATCAAGTAAGATAACCTGCCCTAAAATAGATGCAAAATAGCTGTCATCGCACATGTACAGTTTCAGAGACAGAATACAACCACAAAAATGAATTTCTTCTGAATGCATAATGCTCCCTTTTACAGAAGTCAAAAAGCTACCCTACAGGCAGTGGGTGAGAATTTAGTTTAATTCTTTTACTCTCACTGTTTCAAAAGCTAAATCATTTATCTCAAAGCTTAATTGTGTCTTTTAACAAATTAGACTTCACTGGAAATGACTATCTGTTTTCCCCCCTTCTTGTTACAATTCAAAGGCAGCATCTGTTACAGAGCAAAAATGAACCATTTTCCCCTCATTACACAAAGAGTAAAAAGTCATCCCAAGTTCACATTACTTCAGAAGGTAATTTCTGTTCATCAGAATAATTTGGTATGTGTTCATTCCCTCACACCCAGTTTTGCAGGCTAATTTTCATAAATATTTAGACATAATTTGGTTTGCAACCATTAACTATGATGATGTTACAGAAATTGCATGTTTAAGTTACTATTCCATGTCAGCACTGCTAAAAATACTCTGGATTGTGTTTTGTTATACTGTGTGATCATACATTCCTCATAAAGCATCACCCTAAGAAAAACAAACCCCAGCAGTTATCATCACCCCTAACAGGCTGTTGATCGTTGATCTGATCCCTATTCTGGAGTCCAGGAGAAGCTGACTTGCTCAGGCATTTCTCTGAAAAGAAGGGAGCTTGTCTCTGCCCTCCATCGAAGGGGTGCTTCAGAGCAGTTGCTGAAGCTCCACAGGAAGGCTACATCCTACATCACTAGATGGGTGACAACTGGCCTAAGGTGCATCACAGGGCCTCCTTGCTGCAAGCAGCCTGGCTTGTATCAACCACTCTTTTACAACATGAAGAGTGACTACTTTGGCATTAAGTACTATACCTAGGGAGAAGAACAGCTACCAGCACACCATCAGGAACCACCCCTGGAGCACAGCTGTTCTTTATGAACTAGAACAAAAGCTGCCTATAGATCATTCTCTGAAAGTTATAAGCTCTGGATTGAAAGCTGCCTCTTCCCAAGGTCCCCTCTCTCCTGCACCTCGGTGAGTGATATGCTTCACAGAACCCCAATCTTGAAAGATCTTCTCCAGTAGCTTTCTGTGAAGAATGCTGCTCTAGTTTGGTTGTTTGGAAATATTTTTTTAAAAAACAAACAACTCCTTCTGCTACAATTAAGACTGCAAAAAAAGAGAAGGCACAGGCATTCATTTTGCACTGCAAGGGACTAAATCAAGTCAATTAACAGTAAAGAAATAATACTGCAAGCCGGTGTTTAATTTGTGGCCTTATTCGTAGAAGAAAAAGGAGTTGTAAACAAGTCAACTAGCAACAGAAATGTCAGTGCTAACTTGGCATTTCAGCTTAACCAAAAACACAGGACAGCAAAACAACAGATTTTAGGAGAACTAAAATAAACAGAAGCATTCTATTTTTTAAATAAAAAGTTTTTAAAGTGTAAACAGTAGCTTCTTGTGACAGGCTCTTCCCTTATTCTGCTTCTTTTCATAGATCAGTAGAATACAGATTCTGCAGATGTAGCTTTCTCCTGAATTAGATGTATGATAATCCTTATCTACATCTACCCTCATACAAGTTTATAGATACTATGAGTATAACCAAGAATTAATAGAAGTGAGCACAGGTTACATGCATGCTCTACCCATTTGGGTAAGCACAGGGTTTCATTTTTTGTTTTCAGAGTGACACATCTCTCATTTTCTCTGACAAAGTAGATGTTTATCTGAAAAAGAACATTTGTTTGTTTTTTTTAAAATCTGATTGTAGGTAAGAGCAGAGCATATATCAATTCAAGCTCAAAATAAAAATTCTCTTAACTGGAAATAGACAGTAATTGCATTTTTTTCTGAAGAGCTTCTTCTCCAACTTTAAAGTAGTACCAAAACTATTGTTCCATTGCTGTAAAGTAACAGATCTATATATGTCAAGCAATAATTTACACTACTGAAATCCAGAACAAGCATATCATGGAGCATTTTTACAGCATGACACTCAGAAATCTAAATCTGAAATTCCCATGCCTTTAACAGAAGCAATGTAGCTCACTCCACAAATTCAATTTATTGCTCTGAATGTCAAGATTATTTAGGTTTAAAAACAAACAAATAAAGTTCTTAATTTATCTTCCATATGAACTTAAGAGTTGTTCAACCCTTGACATTCAGGGTACGATTCTATTATATGGAAATACAAAATAATGTAGTGAAGAATGTTTCATCCCTTCAGAAATAAAGTGCAGAGAACAGTCAAGCAAAGACTGGAAATTAACAGCATTATAATAGGCCATTTCACTCCACTGGTAGGAGTTTGGGCTTAATTACCCAGCAGTTTGGATTCCAGTGCTTTCTGTAAATCAGCATACCCCAAGACACTTAAGTCTAAGGCCTCAGAGTATTGACAGATAATCCCTGGTAGCTAGAAAAAAAGGGATGCTTCAGGTTGCTGCTGCAATATAATCTACACACATACTTTGTTACCTATGCCCAAGAGTTCCCATCCCATCTTGGATCTGATTAAATGCTTTCATTTTGTTCATCCAATTTGAAGAAAGAAACGAAAGTTTATTGTTCATTTGGACAGCTCACTTGATAACACTGCACATGAACACTAGGAGAGGGATGCCAATCTACTTATCAGCAAGGACAAAAGTACGTCCAATTACTTGCAACTACCACTCTCCACTCCCAAATTTGTTTAACCCAAATATTCCAGTTAGGTCAGCTGGCTGTTAAAAGAAACTTTTAATAGTGCAGACTGGCAGTACTGCCACAGTAAAATTTGTGGTTAATGCTAACCATGGATTAAGGAAAGGCCTTTTTAAAGTCACCATTGATTTTCAGTTACAAAATTGATTTATCTGCACTGAAGGTACCAACAGAATTCTCATTGTTGGTATTACAGTTGTGGAACTAACAGAAGCCTTCTGAGCTCCTGGTCTTAGCAGACAAGTAGTCCCAACCCTGGCAGAATTCCAGTGGAAGCAAAGAGGTTTGGATTAAACATTGTAAACCTCTCTGACAGCAAGGGTTCAAAAAACCCATGGTTTATCATGGACTATTATCTTCTGAGGATGTATTATTGCTATAATCTGTCTGGTCATCATGGTCACCAGCCATGAACATGGTCTATTTTTCGATGGAAATGCAGCACGCTCAGAAGAATTCTTTTCCTGCTTACATCTGTTTCGTCTTTAACAGAGAAATATATTAAAACTCACAGGGAGTTGCATGGCCAATTATTTGCCTCACAGAAATAAGGGCCCAGGGACTTCAAACCACACATATAGCAGACCTAACATTTCCACCATCATCAGTGTTTACTTATTTGCTGTACGTACACTGCTCCTACCAACACACATGGAAAATCCAGTGTGCTTTGAGAAAGCACTGGGTATTGGGAAAGAAGATGAAGCACGTACGTAAGAGCTGTGGATGTACTTAGGATTTCCAAATGTCAGGAAGTCCACAAAGAGAGATGCAAAATCCTCTTTAAAGAAAGAATTACCACGATTTTAATTAGGCATTTGTTGAAAGTTAGTAATGTTGATAATGACAGTATTTGAGCATTTTCATGCAGTCAGCAAAACCTGTCCTATTTTCATAATACACAAAGAAATAAAAGAATTAATTTTATTATCAAGGTTAATACACATTTTCTGCTATATGCAACAGTAACATTCAGATCAAAAGATAAAAAGATGGTATATGATGTAAAAATTTTGGTTTGGTGTTTTTTTTCCAGGAGTTGGAGGTGGTACATGTTATCCAAGACTTACATAAGTAGTCTCATGTGACTCTGGCTGTTGCAGAAAAAAACCTACAACCAAATCTGCTTTTGGAAAACTTCAATATTAGCACTGTATTTGAAAGTTCTTGACTACATGCCAAATACACCAGATTTAACTTCATCAACACTGAGTGAAGTAAGTATTTCCACTCAGATTCCAAACCATATCCTTGGCAATTTTTGAAGCTCCCTTCTCTTTAAGATTAAGAGAGCATTAAGATTCACTGACCTGCATTTGTGCTTTGGGAAAACTGTGGGTGGGTTTCCAGTTAAAAACATGAATCATTTCCAAGCATTTAAAAGTTTACTTTCCCCTTCAGTTTTCCCAGTGCAATGAGAAAAGGGGATATTTAAGACAAAGCTATGCATCCATAATACTAAATGCTTTCAGCATCTTAAAATGGTAGCGAAGTTTCAGCTGAATTAAGGTTGCAGATTTAAAAGTTTTAGGAGTCTTCTAAGACCATTGTGTAGCTTTCAAAGACCCGTGTGTCCAGAATTCTTACAGACTTCAGCAAGTCATGATTTAGCTCTTCAGTTTTCTATAAGCAGCTTTACAGGGAAGAAATTATCTATATGAATCTCAGGAGCATTGGTGGAAAAAAGTATTAATCTTGATCAAATAAGATTTTTCCATCCCTCACTTCAAACCTCTCAATCAATGTCAGCAGTATTGCAACTGATCTAATTTCATATCAGTCACTCCAACTACTATCCAAAGATTTTTCTCTGATATACTTCCTCGAGTGGGAATCTGGGCAAGGAAATCTTTGGGATTTATTTTTTTTAATGTCAAAACTCCAAAGAGAAACAAGAACTCATGATCAGTTTTAATACACCTAATATGCAGATGAGAAAACAATATACACGTATATTCCTAACTGCCCTCAAATAGCTTCCCCCCACCCCAACCTGGCATATTTGGTATACATAAGATTTAAAAGGGAAATAGAATCAACTGTTTAAAGGATAACAGAATCAACTATTAGAATGAAAAGAGACTATCATGTAGCCCATTAGCTGCCAGTATTCATAAACTGCTAAGTTCAGCTCCCAGTATCGGAGAATTTTTTACAAAAAAGGAAGGAGGAAGCACCAGCAGGTGAAAACCCTAGCCAAACTTCTTCTAAGGAGCACACTAAATTTGTCAGCTGAAGAAAATGCTTCTTTAATTGTAAACAAGTGAAACTAAACAAGACTGAAGAAAACTAACCAAGTCAGGCTTAAAAACTCAGAAGTTGCTCCTCCTCTGTATTCTTCAGAATAAGTTTAAGCAAAAGACAAATTCAAATGCTGTCCTGACCCCCATCACTTATTCTCTCTCCAGTGCAAGACCCAGTGAAGGCATGAGACAATATCTGACCTCTAGCAACAGCTAAGAAAATGAGACATAACAAATAAAAACAAGTATATTAGCAAAAATGTAAACTAAATTTTTAAATTAGTTATCACATGTGGACAGACATGGACAATGAAGAAAGCTGTATAGGAACTTATACTGAGCAGAACCCCTTTTCAAGTAAGCCTTTTGTTTATCATGTATTGGGGGCAGGGAAAAAAGGAATAGGAATGCAACAAACTGACATCCTACTCAATGCATCAAACTCTTTTATGGCCTGTGTGGGGTCAAGTCCCAAAACATCAGGGAAACTGCACTGGATCAGGTCTGTGTAGGTAAAACTTCACAGGTTCACATGACTCCAGTTACAGCACATTCACATTGTCTGTCCTTCATTGCTCTGTTAATCACAATATGTCAACAGGACACAGGTCTAATTAGTTATCTGCATTAGCACATAAGGAATGGTCAGTAGACAGTTGCATTGCATCAGAAATACGTAAGATACAGCCCCAATTGCTGCACAGTCATAAGTGAGGAAACAAATTAATTGATCTCTTGTGTAATACTTAAAAAGCTCAATTGTAGTTACTAAAATATGCTATAAACTATCACATCCAAAGTACAAACAACATGCACTTGTTATTTTAATACTCACAAGAAGGTGTGTGGCTGGAGTATCACTGCTGCAGCAGCCAACAGAAGAAAGATAAAGATGTGTGTGATAGTCATTCCCTTCTGCCTAACTCAGCTGATTAACCTTTACAGCTGCCCCTCGAAGTAGAGCTTTCCCACAAAACTTTTCTCTGTCAACTAAAGAGTTTTTCTCTTTTTTGTTTTTATTTTCTAACCACAGATAGGTCTCACAACCTAGTGCAGCCCCTGTGATACAGTCAAGGTCACAGTGGCATAGGAACAAAGGCCAGGAACTAGCTTCCTGAGACAGCTTCATCATAAAGGAAAATTTTATATACACTTGGTGCACTACAAATCTGTTAAAAGAAACACTGAGACTGACTTTAGTAAAGCATCTTAACAGTTGTCTTTGTGAAAGCATGAGAATCTTCAATACTGAAGAATGGCCATGAGTTTCTACCTCAAAACCACTTTTGGCAAGTTCTGTATCTCACTGTTTAGCCCTTCTCTAAGCTACCGTTGGGATATATGTCAAAAACAGTATTCTAGATGAGCTGCCAAATGATGGAGCATAGCTCCATTAATCAGTTCTGGTTTGCCTAATTCAGTCTAAATGAAGTCTGAGGTCATGACACACTTTCAGCTGGGAGAAAAAACAAGATCAGCCTCTAAGACTGATTAAACTTCCAGAGAGTCTGGCTCCAACTAAGTACATATCAATAGGGGTTTAAAAAATGAACCTGCAAAATCAAATCAACAGGTCTTTGGAAGGGTACTGTTGAAAGAAAGTTTCCATTTTCTACGTAAATGTACTGTTTCCATGGATCTGATACTTTTGAATTTACCGTTTCCTTTCCAGTTAATGGGTTTATGACAAAAATCTCAATTACTTGAGTAAAAATGTAGCTTCTTTTGCAGATCCAGCATGTATGTTCACAAATATACAGCCATACAAGAACCATAGGTTGCCCATACCTAGATGTATTCAACATGACATATATTTAAAAGCTACAAAAAATTTAAGACCATTCTTCCTAAATAAAGAGCAGACAACCAAGTACAAGTACTTTTAAAATGTATTTTTCATACAGAGTACTTCAACTGATAGAAATCTTCACAATTAAATGATGAGGCTAATCTCTGCAAAACTTAATCTGTTCATCAGTTAAATATGATCCCTCTTGTTAGAAACTTCACAGCTAACCAGGCCCTTAATTTTACCATCTTTACTAACATATTCTACAGCCAAAGGCAGATTATCTTATGCTTCATGTCAAAAATAGATTTGTATGTTATTAAACTTTCAGTTGTGCTGCACTACAGATCTCACTGCTGACCTTGCCATTATTACAATAACATGTCAGTCCTCTGACTTTCTCCCTGCTGAGAGTCCAACTGTGTAAACTGTTTTGTTCAAAATATATTGCTGAGAGGAAAAATGCACACTTTTTCCTCCACAAGCTAATAGGCAAACGTGCTCCAGAGCCGTTACTCAAACATCTAAGCAGTACTTCTTCTAGGGACACATTGTGTAGAATTAATTTTTCAGCAAATTAACATCAGGCAATGGTGGTACCTTCAGCAATTCCTACACAGTTTTTTCCTCACAGTAGGCAAGGGCTTGGCACAGTCTTCTCTTCCTGTTCAATACAGCTCTCTTAACCAAGCAGATGCATCCTTGTAATAAATCAGTTTACATTATCAAACATATTTATTTAGTTTTAAGCAGACTACAATTTTTTCCACCAAAATGAATAGTGTAATCTTAAAAGTTTAGATCAAAAGACCAACTGCAAATTCTCCAATCTCTTGTGGAATGCTGCCTATCTTCATAGAACTTTTCATATAAAATGCTATTGAAAGCATTTTAAAATTGTCACAGATCATTTACCTTTGTTTCATAGACAAGGAGCAGTTCTCCAGATTCTGTCCAGAAAACATTGCTCTCAGATCAGTACCCATCAAAACCTGAAAGTTTAAGAAGCTAGTTATTCAAGAAAATTATTCCAGGGTCTGGTAAAACTAAACATGCTGGGTTTGGTCTAGATTTAATGTAAAATCCTCTATTGCAAATTCCAAAAGCCTCTCCTTAACAAGATGAAAACATACCAAAGTTATGTTTATACCTAGCATATACTGCTTTCTCGTTTGAGTTGCTTAGAGGAAGGAATTAATACATAATGACTCTAGAGGTTTAAGAGAAGTATGAGTTTGTATTTTCAATTAATTTACTGAATATGCACTATTACTATGCAGAAGTAATTCTCCTCTGTAATGACTGACCAAATAAATTTTAACAGCTGAATGTGCAAATCAGTCTCTTTATGTTAAGAGCTTTGTCATGTCAATAAATAAGCACTAAGCTAGGAGCAAGGATTAGCAATCTTCAGCTGTCACTTACCTGAGTATAGCTACATAACTTGCCTGAAACTATCAGGGAAGATTTTCATTCAGCAGTCAAGAACAAAAACAACCTAATGCATCATAGTTCTTATCAGGTAAATGAGAAGCATCTCATGTCTGGAGGAGGGGGGAGGTACGTGGAAGAAAGAAAAGAAAAATTCCTTTTGAATCACAGGAACATAATCCATAACCTTAAAAAGTTGTGGTAAAGTAGCCAGCAAACCTTGAGACAGTAACTTTCAATTCTGAAGCAGTGAGGTGATTTCATTAAAGCTTACCATCTTTCTGTAAATTGACATAGTTAAAACATAATTGCTGGCTCTCAGCTGTGCTTAAATGGATGGGTAAATGGATGAGTTACAAAAGAGTGCTGTCATCCTACCAGTGAAATTAAAATATCTCACCTCTGGCAATGTCGACTATTGTGATATTCATGACAAGATATGAACTGTTTCCTCAACATCATGTAAACAGGGTTTAGCAGGGATGTGCCGAACTCTCACACTGAAACTTAGCATCAGAACACACTTTTGTCTTCTAGTCTCCTGTGGCAAATCAAGAGTTAACACTATTCTGGAAAAAAGCCACCAAACTGAAAAATTCTCCACTTAAAATAGCCTTAATCTGTCAGCAGCCAACAAAGTCAACGTTCATTTTCATGTAAAAATAGCTTTCAGATTCTGTAAGTACCATACTATGTACATAAGCTACAGTACCTGTCATATCAAGAGCTGGTATTTTAATATTCATGTGATTCCTTACTTTCATGTTCCAATGGTATTGCCTTGAAGGCAGATGGAGTAAAACACATAGGTATCTTGAATAAAGCCTTCTCCGCAGGCAGAAGGTAGCACCATTACTTAATATGTGGTGCTAAAGCCACATGCTATGTCCTACAGAGAAGATAAAGATGTTGAGCCAATGCTGTAGATCTCATAATTTATGTGTACAAAGAGAAGCTCAGCACACTGCTTACTACTGTGACTAGTTCTTTTGAATTCAATAAAATCCTCTGGAAGGGTAAGCAGTGTGCTCATCGTAAATACAGAGCATTACTTTAGACATCTGATAAAATGAGACACTGAAATGGAAAGATGAAAAGAATAAAGGCATACATAGCAAGCCAGGAAACAAGCAGTCTTCTCAAGTTACATATGTATTTAGAATATGTATTTCCAAAGTTATACAAACATATTTATAATTCTTTAATAAAAGCATGCTTAGCAGGACTTGCAAGAGGGGTGCAAATCAAGTTTAAAAAATGGATACTCAGTATAAGTACTTAAAGGCTTTGGGCATTTGTACCTGAAACTGAGGAAAAAGAAAGGCGTATCCCAAGCTTATTCTCTTCCTAATACTTAAAGTGGCAAACCAACAACTGTAATAAAGTAAATTTAATTTAAAATTTTTTAACCATTATAAGGCTGTACTTCAGACTGGGAAACCTCCTGCAGAGCTACACAGAAGAAAGACCAGTAAGTTGTAAAGCATATCTGCTAATAAGCAGAAAACACTTTTGAAGAAACCAACTAGAGTTTCTAGGTTCTGTCTCCGATAATTCACTTTCAGATTAATTAGTGTGCCAGCAAAGACGGAGCTGCAGCAAGACACCTAAGGAACTCTTCCAGGGTACAATCAAATTTAAACTGGCTTATAAATGCACAGAGAGTAAACTTGTTGTATCTACAACCCACACACTTTACTTAAGAATTCTAGTGATTTTATGGTTGTATAGCCCTTTCCAGGATCCTAGTTGTGAGCATTAAGGAGAAAACCCCCTAACTTTGACTGCCAGATTGATATGACATACTTCACTGGTACGCTGGGTGCTTCTGACAATCTGCCTGTACCGTCTACCTGCCTCTTAGCAACTCTTTTAAGTCAAACACAGCCAAGTATTTAAGGTCAGGTGTCTTATTTCAAAAAGATAGCTGTCCAGCTGCTCAAGCAGCTGAGTAACTTGACTGTGTATCGCCTGCTATGTATACTGTTTTGTTGTTACAATACCAAAGAAAGAAAGAAAGGTGTCAAAAGAACTTTTTAGCACTACTGAAGCAGTGCATCTGAGCAATGATGTTGACTTTCAGAATAATAATTTCAGACTGGAGAATCAGTGTCCCACCAATACCAGAAAAACTCAAACATAACGTTCTTTAAATAAGGAGAGGCTACATACTTAATTTCTAGTAAAGGAAGTTAATTTTATTTACGATCTTTATTTTTGGTCAAAAGTGATAATGCATTTAGAACTGAAATATAAATTAAATTTATTCAACATGCTGAGGCACTGCTGTAAAGAAAAGCAGTACTGCTATTATTACCCTGTGGCTGACCACCCACAAATCCATGCAACTTGCAGCAATACCATACTGAATTTTGCTACCAGATCATTCTGTATGTTTTCAAAGTTAGAAGTGGCCAATTTACTTCTCTAGGCTCAGAAGACACTGCCAACTGAACAGTGTCTAACAGAAGATTGGAGCTCCTTATCACACTTACATACAGTTGCTCCCTCTATACAAACCAAAATGAAGCCATGTCAGTACAACACTGATATACATTGCTCATCAGCAGCACTGTTTAATGATTCCACTTCAGTGTTGGCTGTCAGACATCAAACCAAATTGGAAAACATGCTAAAAAATTTTATTCTGGTAATCCTATTGTGTACTTTTCCTGGTGCACAAACATCTAACTAGTTATGGCTACAGTACACAACAACAATGAAAGACAATTTACAGAGTTGTTTTATTTATCCTTAAATTCCTCAGTTTATATGGACAGGAAATTGGTACTGATATTTTCAGTTACATTTTCCAAAAATAGTACATTGTACAGAGTATGTGCTGTACATTAAATAAAAATGTGTTCAATTTCTTTTAAATTATCCACTGTTCAGTGGCTGAAGGCCTCTTTCCAAAAAGTAGAATTGTATACATAAAATGCATAACAGAAAAATTATTCTATTTATGAAGTTAAAGGTTGGGATAACTTTTGAACATTTGCTATAAAAAAGTATGTGCCTTATAGCTGTTTTCCACTATGCACTAGAAAAGTCAAGTGATTTAGAAAAATCAGAACTTTTCATTTTCCTATCACCTATCCTATAAAAACTTAAAGTAAATTAATACTTCATGCCCTGCCTTTTTTCTAGCTACAAGGAATGGAAGCAGTGCCAGTATTCTTACTTTGAATGAAAAAAAGTTTGTTCCACATAATGTTAAAGTATTTTATGATGTAATAATACATACATAAGTAACAGTCTTAGACTGAGAAATTAGGTGATCTAGTGCAGTTTCAGTGGAACACTTACTTAATTGTGTACCTAAACCCCATCTAGTGTTAGTAGAGCTAGAGTACGTGCCTGAAGTTAAGACACATACTTTAACTGAAAGAGGGTATTCAAACACACGTACAGGAATGTCAAACCTGAAATATTTACTTATACCCTATAAATACTCTCCTGTGACAGGGTCTCTTCCAGTATCTGCACTGAGTAAACTGGCATGGAATTATAAAATGCTACCTGAAAATTTTCATACTTCTCATGCTTATAAAAGCACAAATCTGAAAGCAGAACTGGCTTCTTAGATCTTACCAAGACATGAAAACTATTCCTAGAGGACTTGCAGCATATGGTTGGATAACTTCCCTGGCAAAACATCTTGACACTGTGACTGTAACTTCCAGCAGAGATTTCATTCCCTTGACTAGGACACACAACCAAGACACCATCTTTCCTGCTCATTCAACAAAGCAGTTCCATTGCATAGCTGACCAGTCCTTACCATGTTAACCATAACCAGTAATCCTAGAGATGGGGTCACAGCAGTAGAATGAAGTACAACTACACAAACACTAAGTACAAAGGAAGGTATCTCTGCATTGCACAACTGGCCCTAGCCACAGACTAGCAAGCACACCAGCCAACTTTTGTTGCCTGGTTAGGACAGAGACAGGCACATGTCAGCTCAGAGAGAGAATAATTTCTCTCTAATTGCCACCTCTCAACACATCATCACTAAACTTTAAACTAGAAGAGAAAACAGGAGAAAAGATTGATCATCACTGTTCTCAACTGGCAAACCTGTATGGCCTGCCAAAACCACCATGGACCACGTCACTGTTCTTTCTCAGTGCTGTTGCTCCTGGAGAATAACCTGCCTGACTTCCTACAAGGCAGGAACAGAAACATCATGTCACAGAGGCACCTACACAGTACCACCTCCCAGCTACAAACTAGTACACAGGAAGGACACACTCCCTTAAGAGGCTGGCTCTTCCAATGTCTTGCCCTCATAGACTTTCCCAGCACAGTCAGAATGGACAGCAGAGAAGTGCTGTCAGTGTGAAGTTAATTGCATGGCTTGGTTCATGTTTAGAGGGGAGAGGAGGCCTAATTGCTTGTGCAAACACACCCTAAGGCGCCATCAGCAAATATAAGTCCTGTCTAGCAAGTAATTAATACCCTAAGGAAAACTGCAGTGGACTCCATCACAGTTCCGCACTGTATTTCCCTCATTAACACCAACTTCCACTGACTTACAGGGAGCGGGTAAGTAGTTCCCCTATTCCCCTTATTAGTCTGAGACAAAGAACCAATAGAAAATGCTCACTTATGCCTGGCTAGACATAATTAAGAAATGCCTAGATAAACTAAGACTCAGGTCACCTGGTTAAGATAAGATGCTTTTGGATTCCAACATTATGGAGCTTTCTGCCTTAAACAGTCACAGAAAGCCAAATGGAATTTATTTTATTTCAACTAAGTTTCCCAGGAAACAACTCAAAACACATCTGCATTGGATTACAGCTGCTTCAAAATCTGAGGAACAGTTTGACATTTGCAATGGTATCAAATCACTAACAACGGATTTGGACACTGCGCAGGGTGGGAGTTTTAGAAAAGGCCAAACCCCAATCTTTACTGGTTCAAGAAGTTTTCTGAGAACCCTATGCCCTATTAAGATGAGAGCCACCCAAGATCTTTTTTGCAGCTTTACATCTTTAACATAGCACAAAGTAAGACATGCCCTAGACCTTAACTTGCTCCATGAGTCAACAAATACAATGGTGTTAATTAGACAGATTACATATCTGTGGGCTACACAGACATCCTTGGGTTAGGTCTGGTCCATTGATAGCAGACAAAGGATTAAATCATAAACAGATAACAGGCTTGTACTAAAGGCAAACCACGTCCAGTGGATTTCTGAACAACTCCTCCTTATAACCTGCTCCTTCAGTTTAAGCATAATATATAGTTATATAATTACAGATATATTTGCTATATAATCATATATGGATATTTCTAACCAAAGTAAGTTGCTGTTATTACAATAAAACTGAAATACGTGAAGCTAGTCTTTATAAGAAGTTTTCTACTACTTAGTTTCATTGCTAGTTAGTGATTTTGTTCAGGAAAGAGCAACACACAAAAAAAATTCTGCAATGTGGTGTACAATTATGTGTCTTATTTAAAAACGTCACCTCCACTGCAGTTGTGACCACATCTGAAGCATTTATTACATAACAAATCCCTGAGCTCTCTTACATAACAAACCCCTGAATCCCAATCACATTAGCTACATACTACATGTACTTTTTCCACATAACTGCACACCTGACATTTCCAAAATCTGGCTGAACATTTTATCTTATATCCCTATTTACAAATACATACTGCAATTCACATTATCATTAATTTTTAAAAATATACTTTTTTCCTCACTCCCTATTTTTTTGTTATACCTGATCTATACTAGTTTCTAGATCTGTTGTGTAGATCATTTCATGGCATTCATATGTACACACTCACATATATGTGATTAATGCATTCTAGAGAAAAAACCCCAACAACTTAACATAAAATTACTTGTGAATCTCCTGAAAATCTGTGAGCCAATTACATTTATTTTTTACATATTGGGTATTTGTATGTATGTACACAGGCACTTTCCGATGGCAAAGATATAATTATAAATGAAGAGTACAGAGAAACCCATCCTTTTATGCTGTTAACCTAAAACATATTGCTGTCTGCCAAATGGAACTTGCTCATTAAACACCAATTAATTTAATGGTACTGAATTTGACTGCAGGTTGTACAGACTACAAATAAGCACATGTTCATAAAACTATTACGTTTACAGATAAGAAAGTACCAGAATATATTTATATCCATATATATTATACACCAGATTTGCTGAGAAAAATGGTCTGGGGTTTATATTTAAGTTGCATAGCCATAGCTTCTAGAACAGGAAAGAATTGCCAAACTCCCCTCATTCGTTTTACCAGTAACACTTCCCCATGTCTGCCTTTGTCACATGTATCAAACAAGGCAAGACGTAAAGCCTTTTTGGTGGTGCTCTCACTGCGTTACATGATCACAGAAGATCATATGTATCGTGGGTAGCAACATATTTCTCAGGTTTATAGCAAATATGCATTCTGTAAGCTTCAACTGTTCACAACATAAGCCTAAGTTGAAAAAAGTTGAATATAATTCTTGAGCACTTTTTTCCCAGAAGTGCTAAATGAATATTAAGAGCAAGTATAACAGACACATCACGAACTCATAGAGTTGTACTTTGATGCTTCACTAGAAGTCTGCAGCAATGACCCACATAAACCAGATAAAAATCACAGAATCATTTAGGCTGGAAAAAAGACCTTTAAGATCAAGTCCAACCATTAACCCAGCACTGCCAAGTCCACCACTAAACCGGTCCCTAAGTGTCACATCTACACGTCTTTTGAATACCTTCAGGAATGTAGAAATCTATTTCCTAGACAGGAAAGAAATCTGCATAGCATCCAGAGCAGGACAATATGTGGTCATTTTCCTCTGCCAACATTTATTTTAAGGGAGTCCAGCTGTTTTGCCCCATCCCCCTTTAAGAGGGGCATATTACACAGTGGCAGACAACTACAAAAGAGAAGTGGAATTGGTCTTTGGTCCAGAAGGTATACAGAGTAAAGGCAAACAAATGTATGACAGAGCCATACAATTAGCCAAACTCAATAATAATAATTCCTACTAATAATGTGGAATTCTTACCACACTTCTCAGCAAAGATTTAATGACTGAACTGTAGAAAGGTCTCATATTATGAAGACTTCACTACTTTTATGGAATACCACAGCATAAAAGAACAATCATAAATTACTAAAATTGAATTATATTTGTGAAAATAAATACACCGTAGAATATTTTGTGATGGCGTGTTCTTGATTATTTATGGTGTTAGTTCACTTACTTTCTGGGAGCCTTACGTAGCAGAATGAAACATCCACGTATCAAAACCTTGCGCAATTTGTCCAAGAAGGGGTTTGTATTCAACATGAGCTAGCAGTATAAGTTTCTACCTTATGACTCCTCTTTTCAGAATTTAATACTCTGACCCCAAAACGTAAATTTAATGCCAATTTAAGGACACAACCAGATCCTCAATATCAGCTGGGATAAGAATATACACCGGCAATATTTTAAAAGGAAGAAAAATTGGTTTTGGAAATAATGTCATAATGCAAAACCATAACCATACCACCAGCTTCAATGGCATCACAGGGACTACAAAACTGGATCTCATGAATCACACTGTAGCTTCCTGCATAATCATATAATCGTGCATCAAAATCGTGCAATATAAACTTAGCCCATAACTTAAGTACTGCAGCAGGCTCTCTCTACCAGCAGACAGACAGTATGACCTTTGTAACAGGCTTAGAAAATGACCAGCCAGCCACACAAAACAATTTCTGAAGCACGTGACTATGAACAGAACACTGTAAATCTAGATACTAAGTTATACATTAACACTTTATATTGAAAACATCAGTAGGTTGACCGTTTTTATTCAATTAATGTTTTGATTTACTTTTCTTTCCTGTGGAATATAATAAACACACACACATATTCATAAAGAAAATTATAAAGTGGGTAGGGGAAAAAGCAACATGTTAATTACAGGTTGATAGACTCTATTTATATGCAACTACAAAATTCCAGAAATTAAGCTGAGCATTGCCATATGGAAGAGTCAAACATGTTCTCAAACAAAGTTATGTTCCATGTAATGTTGCACTAATGGCTATAGTCTCGCTAGCAGAAGCTCACCATGATACATATAACCACCCACCTTTTCAAAGCAGCTACCAGGCACAGAGCGTTCAAATCAGGAAGCTACTGAGCACCTATTTGAAGTCAGTAATAATTCTTCATTAGCAGTGTTCTACAGCTTATTGTATCATGCCCGAGCATTCAGAGCCTGGTTCTTTCCTTCTCTTCCCTTACCCCCACTCCAAAAAAATATAGTATGTTCAACTGAGGCATAAAATAAAGCTAAAAATGCCTGCAATTCGCTGAAGGAGTAGAAATAGATATAGCACAATTTAGCTGCTGCCAAACTCAGGGACAAAAGATGTGCTTGACTTAAAATACCCAACTCAAACACTGTTAAACTTCAGGAAAGTTTCAGCCCTATCTCCACAACTTTAACACAGTCAGTGGCCTCATGATTTAAACCTTATTTAACTCTAAAATCTGCTTAACTGAAGACAGTTTCACAGTAGTGGAAAATCAGTAATTTAATACTACTTAAAAAAAAAAAAAGTAGTCTCTGGCAAAAGTCACTGCATAGTACAGCATTCAAAAAAGGAAGAGGAAGACTGTGCTTCTGTTACATAACCAAAACAATACTATGATCAAATTTCTCTGTGATTTTTATATGACACTAGTTAAAGACCTAAGAAGCAAGCATTTAGGAACATGACATTCTTAGTATAGTCCTTTCTCAAGGCCTTCAGAGTTTATTTTTATGTAAATACACAAAGAAAACTCAGCACTAGAGTATACATGGGAAAAAAGGCCAAGACTGAACTAAATCTGTTAAATTCAGAATGCACGTATTAGAGAATTGATTACAAGTTTTAATTGGCAGCAAGTACAACAAACAAAATAACGAAGCAAATGGATATTAATCTTAAATTTGCACTGATTATAGGAGGTGTAATTTTTCTAAATACCTCATAGCTAAATATAAACTGTACTTATTCAAATAAATGTCTTACATTTTAGGATGTGAGGATTCTGTTAATGGTCTCTAAAGTGTTCTCTCTAAAGGCAGCATTTTAAGCCGAGGAAGACTGGTACACTGCAAGATAATTTCAACAGCATCCTGAAGCTACATTTGTCTCATATACGAGTCTAAATCACAAGCTTTTTGGAGCAAATGGACAGCACACTGCTTTGAAAGAGCAGGAAAAAGTGCCCTCCGAAGCAAATGCTAACAGAAAACAGTGGCAAAAATACAATACAATTTTTAACATCATATGTTATTACCAAGAAAAAAATACTTGGAAATTTAAATTAATAAGGTACTAAATTTAAGAATATTCATCCACTTTTGAAAATCAGCCTTTCAGAACAAGTGATAAGGGGAGACAGGCATACAATTGATGCTAAACAATAGTAGAAAGGAACTATAGCTTTAGGACAGAATACAGAGACTAGATTTTGAATTCACACTGAGAACATATAAACTACAGTTTGAACCCGCTCAATCTCAACAGGCTGAACATGACTGTTGCTGGATCAAGTTACAACAGTGAATTATAATAAAAATATATTTATCATATGCCACTTCCACAGACACAGACTGCCAGTATTCTACAAACTTAAAGACATAAAAACTCTTAAATATTATTAAGGGACCCATTTAACGAACACTGCTATCCTCCTCCATATTTTTTTTCCTGTTTAAGAAAGTCTCATTAAAGGCTCATACAGCATAAATGAAATGCGTAATGCTGCAGCAAATCAATAGAAGAGCTAGAGATAGAATGCAGCCCTCCTGGCTCTAAACCACGTCACTCACCCACTAGACCATGTCTCTGATTTCAGCAAGTTACATTGTGCACTCCTAGCTAGCTACTAAGCTTTAAATGAAAAGCCCCAACATTAGCGAATTCCTTGGGCAGTCCCATTCCTCCATGGCGTACTCCAAGGCTGCCAGGAAGCAGTCTGACAAGTGGACTCTAAAAACAGAAGTTTAACAGGGTGGATGCAGGCATTAAGGGCATTAAAGGGTGGACTGCACACAGAAAAATGCAGAAACTCAAGATGCAGCGTGGCAGTTCAATCCTGGCAAATGAATGCACATCAGTATAATGCAGCCAGACAACACCTGCCCTCCGCCATGGAGATCCAAGCTAATATTTACAAAGGTATCACTCCTGACTTACTCAGCCCAGCCCCCATTTCCTAAATACACCATCTCAAAACTTCCCACCCACTTCTGTCCCTGGGAGCTCCCTATAAAAACCTCAACAGTTTCTGTGGCACAAGATTCTTAGCTAGTCTGCAATTACTCTCAGTCCCTGCTCAGTCCTGTGCTAGGCTCTAGCCACAAGCTACTAACCCTTCGCTAACCTAAGCTGTCTGAACAGGCTGGTCAAGAAGGCATGTTCAAAAGACTGGCTTGCTCCTCAGTAAAAACTCCACCTTTGCAAAGATATTAGTTATCACCAGTCCAAAGAAAGCATTTAAAGGCTCTTAAATTAGACTTTCATCAGAAGTGTTTAATGCAATAGTTGCAGTAATTTCCCCTGAATCACTTTTTCATTGAGAAAGACAAAGTTTATCTAGTTCTAGAAGTTCTTCTAGTAACTTTGACTTAGAAGTGCCCAAGTTTCTACATTTTAATTGGGTAACCATTGGAAATCATCTAGAAGACTCAATTTAAAATACCTTGAATATAAAGTATTACAAAGACATTACAAGGAAATGACTAGCAGCTGTTCCTCTTCTCCCTAGTCTACTGCAGGATGGAAGTACAAGGCCTGAGTACTGTTACACACTACCATTATAAAATCTAAGTTTCTGCTCCAATAAAGCCTTTACTCTAAGAGGATTTTACCTACGTAGGTAAGGCAGCAAAAATTGCAGGAGGCATAGTTTATCCTTGCTTGAAACTAGATAAAACTCTCCCATGCTACAAATTAGTTTACACTGATGTAAGCTGGAATCTCAAAGTAGATGTCATTTGATTGTATCTTCAAACAATTTAAATTAACGAGTTCTGTAGCTTATCCTATTTTGTACATTTGTGGTCTTGTAGATCCAACTTTCCTGTTTGGTACCATTCCCACATACCACAGGTTGCTCAGAATGAATCTTCATTACAAAGTCTCTGCTCAGATACATCACACACCAGCTTCTCTTTTCTTGATAATAATATGAGAGAAAACCCAGGACCAAACTATAGAGTTCTGGTGAGGTTTTTTATTTGCTTTTGTTTGTTTCTTTTGTAAGAGACAAGTCAATTTACTTTAAAAGCAACTAAAAGATAAATGGTGCATCAGTAGTAATATTTAGCTTTTCCATGGGCTTAACCCTTGCTTATCTTTCTTTGGACAATAGATTGCATTACCCACAATAATCAGGACCTTGAAACTCAAGATAGACATTGTATTCCTGTCACTTCTCCAGAAAAACCTATACCAGCATCAGAAAAGGGCTATTGTTTTCTGAGATGGGGGGAAGATGAGAAAAGCAAGAGGAGGATTGATCAAACAGCAAAAAGCATTCACAAACAAAAATGTTCTCTGAGAAAAATTAAATACAATCTTTGTATTGTATTGGGTTGGGGGGTGGGGGGTAATGTTGTTGTAGCTGAAAGCTAAGAAGTTTCCTCAAGTTTTACAGCAAGAAAGAATGATTATTCCCTGAAATTCAGGGATTATTCTCCCTAAGAAACTGTCAATTAGCATAACTTTGAACCCAGCAAAACTCTTTCTGACTACCAAATGTAACTATGGCAACAAGATCCAGGAACCAGGAACAATAAATATGATACAGTGTCAATAACCCAGTCTTTTTCATGTAAATAGATAAAGCACAAGGAAGACAGAAGACCATTTCCAGTGCTTTAGATTCACTTTTTAGTTCTCTTCAATGCTAGGAATGTTAGCACATTCCAATGGCTAGTAAAATAAAGAGTAAGAGAAAACCAAAAGGAAAGAAAACAACACATCTCTCATGGAAAAACTATGTAGAATTTAAGAAAGAATAAGACCACATTTGTGGAGTTTTTCCATTAAACTTGTGAAGTTCTATAAACAGATATAATCTCTATTAAGTTCTGTAAATAGATTTGAAATTGTTTCAGAACACCTACTCAGTTCAATGAATAAGTGAGATCTTTCTAGTGAATTTTTAAAGCCAATTCTAAAAGTAAAATAAACAGAACAGAAAGCTTTTTAATTCTCTTATTTGGCTACATCTCCTAGTTGCATCTTTAAAGGTATGGTATATTCATATATGGGAACATTAAGGCAGAGCTTTTTACAAAAACATTTACAATTGTGAATTATTGCCTAAACATAAAATTAAGTTCCCTCCTCCATTCAGTTTAGTATGGGAACTTCATGGAAAAGTGTAACACTCCTCTTTGCCCAGAACTTAAAAATGGCTGATAGATGGCACAACTAATGCATCATCATCGAGAGAGTATTTAGATCTTGGAAAGCTTAACAAAAAATAGCTTCATATCACCTAAAGCCTTTCTTCTCTGAAAATGAAAATAATACGCTACAGCAAAAACAACAAACCCATGTCCTCTGACTAGGAATATAATGCAAAGATAAAAGCACAAGGCATGCAAAGTACTGTCAAAAAGTAACCCCTAGACCAGAAAACACAGAATTATGTCGTGGGACTGAACACTGAGACAGACGTAAAGCTAGAATCCAATGAGGAACCTGGAGTGAAATGGACAGGGAAAAGACTCTTAACAGAAAAGTAAAAATGGAACACAAAAATTCAGGAAGAAAAGGGACTGATGATGGAATGACAAGTCCTAGACAAGATCTAGAAATGGCACCAGCGAAATGAAGGTTCATTACAAATAAGACAGTTCTGAGCTGAAAAGCTATAAAAGTCACTGCCTAGCAAAAGGATCCTAATCCAAACACCGTTTCTGCCTCCCTATATCTCTCTCCAGTTATGCCCAGCTACGAACAGAGTTTACTCCCTCCCATCCTAGTATAAAAAGCTTGAAGCCACAGTACTAAATCCCAGCAAGAGCTTGAGACACATTCTAGCCCGGGGTAACTGAATGAAGACAATAAAGATGATTCCATCTCTATACAGATGGGTCTTCAGGAGGACAGACAGTGACTTGTCACATTCTTGCTCACTGCAAACATTTGCTAAAGCATCTTTGCATCCGCTAACATCTTAAGAGGGACCATTAGTCTCATGTATTGCCTCCAATTAATTGCTGCACTATTTTTCCCTTAGGTCAAATACTGCTTTAGGATCTGGATTGCCTGATGCGAGTCAAAGCATGCAGAATATACTGCCTTAATGTTAGCCACTCATTCACGATGCATATTTTCAGAGACAGTGTAAAAGGATGGCAGCTAAAAAAAAAAAAATAAATTTAAAAACTTCACAGCATTACATCAAGAGAGCCCAAGATTAGATCTGAAAAAAAAGCATGTTTGTTGAAATATATGTAGTTCAACATATTTATGCCTCTTGCTATTCAATGACCTATTTTCTTACAGTAAAACAGCTTATCAATAACTGAAAGCATATCTGTACTTATGTTCTACTCATTTGTGTCGGCTCCTGGACCACGACCTCATCAGTCTAGTGGTTTCAGCTTCACACCATACTTGGACAGACATGAACTAAGTTGCCTTGAGAATTCAGGTGTCATTCTTCCCATCTAGTCAGCAGCAGCTATGCATCACAGACCGCACATTCTCCACACATTCAAGTTGACAAAGATCACGCTGCTCAAAGAAAGAAAAAAACACACCACAAACAAACAAAAAAAAACCACCCACCCAAAACACCACCACACAATAAAACCAAAACCCAACAACAACAACCCATCCCCCACTGCTGAAGCTCAAATATCCTGCTTAAAACTACAGAGAGAAAAGTTAACTGGAGATAACGTACCATTTCATTTTATGTCCTAACTCAGGCTGTGTGAATAATTGATTTCTCGGTTCGGCAGATCGAACGGAATTTGAAACAGCTCCTTCTCTTGCTCAAACTCTCTCAAAATTTCATTTTGACACGACACATTCTGTTTCAGTCTTGCAACAAAAGCTGTGAAATGAAGCCCAGATTCACAAAACAGAGAGGAGAAAGAGGAGCTCCCTTTTCTGTAAACGCTCAGCATGCCTCCACCTTCCCATGTCCTGGTGACTATAAGACAGCAAAGCCAACACAACAGCTACCTAGCAGTGAAAAGAACCATCCTGACCTCCCTTCCTGTGCTCCCACTGTGAAACACAGGTAGCAGGCAAGGAAGAGGGAGCACTACCTACTTAACTTAGTTCTATGACAAAACTGATCTCTCCATAATCAAGTGCTGCATTCAAAGTGAACCTTCTTCAATGAAGAGACCAAAGGAGACTTACTTTAGAATCAAGCAGTTGAGACATCTTCCAAACTCAAATGTCTCCCACCACTCAAATCTAGTCTTCAGTTAATTCAAACAGAAGATTTGAAGCAAGCTGGGACTTGTAATTATCTTGGAACCACAGCAACAAAAGAAAGAGAGTGCTTGGGCCAGGAAAGCCTGCAGTAAGCATCTGCCTGAGATGGAAGAGGTATGCTTTACAGTCTCAGTGGTTAATCCGTTTTCCCATGTCCTGGGCAGCACTCTCATCAGTACCCTTTTGGATAAAAGGAAAAAGATGTCTCATTTGGTTTGTAAATCAAAACTTAGTAATTTTCTTAGTTGGAACTATTCAACTCTTTTTGCAAATGGTTCCAGAACTTATGTAATTTCATTTTTTAAGAATTTGTCCTATCTGCCAAAAACATTCCCTGAATCGTTGTGTAGTAATAACACCTTCCATATTAAGCATCATTTCTGCCCAGCATTTCACTTGTGGATGAAGTGCCCATGTCTATAGGAATAGGAGCACTACAAATTGAGATCTTGTGTTTTCAGGACATGCTGCACTTTCCAGTAAGATGACAGAACAGTACAAGTCAGTTCTCATATGGAAGAGGAAGGAGGAACCAGAATATAACTGGAACTCCAGAACAATAATTGAAAACTTCCTGCTTTTGCTCAAATGCTAAGCCAGGTAACAGTGCTCAGACCTGGTAACAGCATTTGTTTATTATATGAATAAAATATTGAAAGGAAGAAAGAATGCACGATTCATGAAACGATTGCCAAATACCTTGTGACTGGAATACCCACTGGACTCTGTAAAAATACCTAAATGCTCATGCATCTTGTATTCCTGAACTGAGGAATTAAAAAAAAAAAATTATCATAACTTTCAGATAATAACGTTATTACTCAATTAATATCTCTTCTCCTCATAAGACCAAGTGATTTATCCAATGCCACAGACAGTTTACGTATCTTGACATCAGATTATACTTCAATGGTGACAGCATGCCTGAATGTAAAGGTGAACCATGCCAGCAGAAAGTCAGAACTAGGAGCTGCAGCACTACCAGGAGACAAGGTACAGATTGTAGCTCACTGATGGCCTCCAGCTCTAGAAGTCAGAACCATTTTACACATCCTTCCCTTAAGGTGCCATGAGTCCCACATCTCAGCCCTGACACATTCAAAATCTGCCTGCCTGTCATGAGACCTAGCCTCTGTAGTACATGTCCACTAAGCATAATAAAATTATGAAGAATTTGCAATTAATACAGGTCCTTTTTTCCAGTATATGGAAACAAATAAGCTATTTCTGACAAGCAATAACAACTACAAAATTTAAACTGAAAACATTTCCACACTTGTTTTAGGTTTTTATTCATGATGCTCAAGTTGATTATCCATACCCTAACAGCAGTGTTCAGAACAACAAAGACTGCAGTTTTCCTTTATAAATTGCTACTTCTGCTTAATTTTTAAAGAAACTCCTTCAACAGCCTATTATGTAGCTTATGAACAGTTACGGCAAGTATTATCAGTTTTTGCCAAATTAGATATTGAATTTATCAATAATTTGCTGTAATTTCTAGTACCATGGTTAAAAACAGCTTTCCCATGAGCTTTTATTCCGTATGATACTGTGGTTATTATCCTCAGAATCTAAATCATTACAATAAAAATAAAATAACCAGACTGAGCAGAAGGAAAACCAAATTTTAATCCTTGCGAGCAACATTGCTCACTTTGATGCAACTCTCTACATGTATATTGAAGGCTATCAAAATACAGCTAGTTAATCAGAAAGGCTAGTAAAGTTAAAAAAAATGCATGCAAGAAGTGAGGAATAAGAGCCATTTCTAAGCCTCTCTTTTTAAATGAAGGATTTTAAATCACCTCCCTTGCTTTCTTTATAATCCCTCCTGGGGTTTTTTTCTCTCTACACTGCCCCCACCTACATCCAATCACTATGGAAAATAAGCTCATTTTAGTGCAGCACGGTTAAGCAACTGCGGTCAGAAATGAATCAATTGATTCAAAGCTTCATATTAGTGGCTGCCATTTGCATCATGAGGAACGTGTGATGGCATTCCCTATAGACAGTAACCTACAGTGAGAAGAGATCCAGATTTGACTGAATGAATTTATGCTACCTGAACAAGTGTTGTTTTTCTCCCGTCTTCCAGGTCATCTTGCCGGGATTCCCTGCTACAACATCTTAATCTCAATTACTATGGTTAATATTACGCTAGATTCTTTGATGTCTACAATAAAGCTAGTTATGTGAGAAGTGTGGCTGAGTACTTTCTAACCCTAAGAGTCAAACTCATCAGTATCTATACACCTGTCCTCTGTCCAGGAAGTGTTAGCACAGTTAACGCCTGTTTTGAGTTTTTTTAGCTTTGTCTATATAGATATAACTGACAAGAAGCCTCTCTGTATTTCTTCATATTTAATTTTGTCAAAGAATCTGGATGTGACTCAGCTCAAGTCAGTAGGACACAATTAATACAATTTTGTCTCAAGTTTGTCATAAGAGATTTATGTCACCATAACAGAGATTTATGCAGTAATAAAATTGTAATATTATTAAACTTCCTACAGTATATCAGTAACAGGGATTATACAAAACATCTCGTACAGGAGAAAAGTAAAAACTGCTATATAAACATTTCTAGATGGTAAGCATTTTAATACAATTTGTATTTCTTTTAAATAAGCAATGCCCATCTCATTGTGTTTCCATGCAGCATACCATGTAAGTGAAGAAAATTCCGGACCTTAGGTTCTTAAGATTTGATCAATACATTCAACTTGTTATATAACAATTATCTGGAAAGAGGGAAAATATATTTATCTATGAGTGATGCTGAAAATTAACATGAATAATTTCTATCTATTAAAACTAATTTTTTGTGGCCTTTAAAATGATTGAACAGATTTTCTGTATTTCTACTTATATCACAAAGAATTCCGAAGAGGTTCACAAATTACATTTTCAGTACGCCTTTGCATATCTCCTCCCATTTAAAATATGGGCTATTTCAGACCTTGGCAAAGTAAAAATGATAGAAATATAAGGAAAGCTATCAGACCATGGCAGGGTGGTGGTGGGGGAAGCCTTTAAGGAAAGTTTCATAGGCTTCTGTAGTACTCTTAAAAATCACTCCTGTAATATAGCCTCATCTCACAATAAACTCATGTAATTCACTGGACTTGTTTGCAACAAAATTTAGCCCTAAGTTATTGTAAAAGTTCACATATGACCAAAATCTGAGGTATATTCCATTCCAACAACATGATCATATGGAAAGTTTACTTGTTTGCCTGTCTTCCTCATTTATGCTGCTGTTACAGCAGAAAACCTGCAGTCCTGCCCCATAACTAACTTTGACTGTACACACAAAAGAGAAACACATACTTTAGTAAGAAAACAATCACGACATAGTTCATAAATTTTTTGCAGAGATACAGAATAAAAAATATCAAATTCTTGCCTTGACCATCCTCTGATTCAAACTTTAGACAATGATTTTTGTGACAGGGTTAACCAAATTATCAAAGCATATCTTGCAGTCTATCGTATTTCCTATCCAGATTTAGCAAAAAGGAGACTGCAATCCAGAAAGGGACAAATGCAATGGGAAAGGGAGATCATATTTAAGATTCCTTCCATTCCACTGGAATGGTTACCCAGCATTTAGAAATTGTTGAGCCCCTGGAAGATAGTTTAAACCTAGATTCCCAAAGGGGTTAAGAGAAATGTGAGGGGAGGCAGGAAACTGAAGAAAAGTTTCACATACTAAACATTCTTTTCAGTAATTCCCAAGGCATGAAATTGCCTCATGTATTATTTGGCTTTGGTCCAAAACAAGTCTAACTTGCCAATTGCAGAGGAAAACAAAACAATGTATACAAAACTGATGCATGTAATGCATATATTTCATAAACATCAGGATTAAAACACGTAATTGCTTTCTTAGGAAAACACGTTAAACACCAAGTTAATGAGCATTTTCTTTTCAGGCAGGTATGTAATGCGCTTCTTTCCCAGACCCCTATATAAGACATGATGCACTATCCTTCCCACTTCATGTTTCAAGTCAGATGCACAATCCTGCATGTGCTCTAATTTCCATAAAAATTCCATATACAGAAAGCACAAAGTAACAGACACTAAAGGAATAAAGTATCTTCACTACATCATTTTGCCAATCACAGTGCAGCACCACTACACAGTGCATCAATCCAACTATGTATACATGTATGTATAAATGCATGTATAAACCAACACCAGTATTTCAACCAAACTTCTTCCCTGTGTGCCCTTAGCTTCTCAACAGAAGTACTCAACTTTCAGGGACTGATTCAACCATCAGCATACTAGGGAGGAAACAACATCAGGCCAGGAGAAGCACTGAAGAGAAAATATGCTGCTTAGTGAAGCCACTAGAGAGAAAACATGCTTCTTAGCGAGCCAAATGTGATACGGGGAAACAAGCAATAACATCTCTGTAGCATTTCCAAAAGATACTGTTATTAACTATTCTAAACACAGTCCTATTTCATGTTAAAATGGTTTCCTACTCTGGAAAGTGTAAAAAGTGAAAAACTGCATAAGATTTCATGCTTACTACTTCATATTGACAAAGCAAAATTTGTTTAACTTGCAAACTAAAACATGAGTTCTTGCAGCTAACCTAACAAATTCCATCTAGAGTTATGGCAAAACCACTTCTGATTATGTACTATCATAATAATTTTAATACATATTTATATATTATTTTTATCTATAAAATAACCATGTAAAATAAATATCTAGCAAAGATGTTTCTTTTAAGGAAACACATCATTTACAGTTTAGAAAACAAGTATCAAGTTATTACTATTGGAAAAAAACCTGACAGATCTGCTTTTTCTAAGACACTAATTTTATAATACAACAAATAGTTTCTTAACTTAAAAGCTAAGTTCTTGAACCATTCACAAAACAATCATCATGCTCCCCTTCCATTTCACTTAGTGTGCATGCTGTACTTGCAATTATTTGCAGAACAGACATTCCTGCTATTCCAAGCACAAGGGATTATGATCAATGCAAACAAACTTTAATATCCCCCCCCATTACATTTGCTATTGGGGGCGGGGGCAGGGTAGAGCGGTGCAGAATACTCATTGAGCTAAGGTCCTTCACTATACAATCAGCAAGGACAAATGCACCAGATCTTTAAGAATTTGGCTCAACATGTAGGTAAAACCAGCAGACTAAGATATATGCTATATTGCTCGATAGCTGCAAGGACAAAGGTAGGGCTAGGAAAAGCACTTTACAGAGAATAGCTAGTTTTTCTAGTACACCAGGCAGCACACAAAGCAGTTCCAGAGAACAGGAGTTTCTAAGTGGTCTGTTAGCAGCGTGCCGTCTACTGAATAACTGCTGCGAATCCAAGGATCTCCCACTCACCCATTCCTAACCTAAGGGCTCAGCAGATGTATTCTGCAAGCTTGGACAGCAATAGGCTGTTCCTTGAAAAATATGCTACTGCAAAAGATGTTACTGAAAAGAATGAATCCATTTTCAACCCACTTCCTTCATGCCCTGAAAAGGCCTTCAGCAATACTGATGGCCAGAAGCAGGATGAAATCTGGCCAACAAATACTGTTGGTCTGCAACACACAATTTAGACCAAAAACAATACCACAGGCACAGTCACATTTATTTTGTTTATAAAGAATCACAACTGAATATTTTCTACTTTTTTATTTAATACTGCTTGCTTTAAAAAAAACAAATCATGTTACAGAATTACAAGGTTACAGTAACAAGGGTATGTCAAGGCACAAGGACTTGCAAAAGTTAATCTCCTGTGTTTTCTGCATGAAAAAAGTGCTGCAGTTTCCCCAAACACGAGTCCTTTACACTGTCTATTTAAGAAAGTAGCCCACAAGGTACCAGAAGAGAACTAAAGGCTATTGCTTTCATAAAACTAAGCAGGACATACATTCTCATTTGCTACCCAATAAGGGAATTCTTCTCTTGGTAATGATTATCTTGAGTGCCTCTTTAATTTCCTTTTCAATGTTTTTTGGCAAAAATCCTTACAAAAGTAAGACACAGAGAACACATAAAAGATAGAAAAACATGCATTTTGAAGTACAACCACATATCCTTAAACAATGTATCTGCCAATGGTAAATCAAGTACATGAAGACCTTACAAGAAATCTATGAAAGGAATAAAACACAAGTGGAAATCAGGTTTCATTCACTGGTCCAAAACAGTTCTATTCTAGTTTTGTTTCACTTTGTAGTATTTAAGGATATAAAATGCGCCTGCATGTTGAACATATCCTGTGACAAAATACAAAGAATAATTGCAACCCAGTGACCTTAACTTGACTCATCTGTTTGGAATTAAGTTGCTTTAACTGCATTCTGCTGAGGAATATCTGCATGATCAATAGAATTAAGTGGCAGTTTAATTAGTTATCAGTCTCCAACGGTCTTTTGAGCAGTGACAACCAACTGAACAGATTAATGAACTTCTAGACAGGATCCAGATCAAGATTATGATCTTGGGTTGCTTGATCACATACTCTCCCACAGTATAATTGCTGTGTGTGGGTGGCTCAAAACAGAAGAGGGAAAAGAACGCCAACCTCTTCTTACCTGTTGCTTAAAACCTAAGGGAAAAAAATTACTGAGATTTAGGAGGACTAGGGCTGTGACATGGGAAGCAGCTGGCAGCAATGGTGCAATTGGAGCTGGGAGAAAAGACTAAAAATACTCACAAAAATGTAGAAACATAAAAATAAAAACCTACTACCTGGAATTTTAAACTGCCAGAAATAAGTGTGACAACGTGGTTTGATAGTACGCAGATTACTGGATTCTTTATCTCTTGGGTTCTGTATCTTCCTCCTTCAACTGCCAGCCCTTCCCAGCAGTTCTTAGTCTTGACCTTACAATCCATGAATAAAACACAGTTTCAGTCTTGCACCTTCTCATCCATTCATCACTCTGCTAAGTTCCTTTGCTGGCTCTGTTACTCAATTTATGCATCATAAAATTCTGAACACGTTTAACAGAGCAGCAATTTATAAATAGCTTTTATTATACAAGGCAGGCTTGATGCTCAAACAGGAGGTCAGAGATACTGGCACTTAATCCTTAAACTTTTCCATTCTTCTGTTCCTTCCAATTTCTCACAACTAGCTATCCTCGAAGAAGAATTTTAATGTTGATTTGTAATTATCTTTTCTCTTTGATGAGCCCACTTCTTGAATAGTGGGCAACATCTCCTTTTCGTATACGAAATATTAGAAAATGAAGAGACTAGGCAGCTCTCCCCACACTGAGTCATAAATCAGCCACAGTTCTACTACTTGCTAAGTCCAAGGCACAGATTCCCATGGCAACATATGGAGCCTCTGTTGTAGTATCATTTTGCTCAGATATATATCCTGGCCATGGGAGAACCAACTGTAAACAACAAAGCAAATACACTTCAGTGGTAAACTGAAAGAATGGCCATTGAAATGGCAAATGAAGCAAAGGAATCAGGGTATGGATTTCACATATAGAAACCATTACTCTGTACTAGTAGATGACAGCCTTCTTGCATCCATCTATTACAGCTTCTTGCCAAAGTCAGTTTAAGCCTACTACTTTCTGCACACCTGAGAGGAATAAAGAAAATGCTACTGGGCTGTCATGGAGGAGAACAGCAAATGCTGCAGTGTGCTGGACCTGGTGGCTCCAAAACAGGTGAAGTTTTACATATTTGTATGGGAAGAGAGGCTGCCCAGCCTCAAGGAGCTACGGGATAGTATCCACAAGCTATTATTCCCTTTCCCTTGGTTACTGCTATGCATTGATGGAATACCCTAAAATAGCTTAATAATGGTGGAAACAGGGTCCACAGGGGGAAGAAAGTTGCATGCTAATGTGTCTCCTGGAGAAGGCCTTTTAAATAGTCCTTAACAATAACAATCTCTTCCTCTCCCACCTTGGTTCATTCTCTAGCTTACCAGCTGTTTGTGCGGGTATTGCTATATTAGATACAGGTTTTCCCCACAGCGCAACAACCTGCTGTCACTATGCTTTATAAAATTAATCAAAAACTGAGGCTCTATAGCAAAATTATTGTATAAGTAAATTGTAGGGAAAGCTGATAAACCCATCTAAGAACCCAAAACACTTGGAACTCAATTACCACATCCAAAGCTACCTAAAAATATTTAACAAAATTATTATTGCTGAGCACTCTGAGATCAGTTCAAGATACACACTGATACGAATACCTGACCTTCTATTTAAGTATGTAAATCTTTTTAAGGTTCAGAACCCACCTGCCCCCCCTTGAGGTATAATCTGACATGCAGCCAAGAGGGAAGGCTGTTTAGAGGTCTAATAGCACAGAAACCTATTTGCAACTGCTCTTTTCATTTGTCTTCTACAAATCAGTCAAGGACCCAAGCTCTTGAAGAAATATGGCTAAACTGGACTCTGGTATTACTACCATTGCTCAGTAGCAAGGCTGCAGATGGAAACAATTCCCAAGGAGTAAGAAACTTCAGAGCACCCCAGTAACAAGACTGATAAAAGAGGAGAAAAATGTGAATAGAACCTCAAAGTGGTTTGTGCTCAGCATGCGCTGAGCCTGTCTCCTCCCTGGGCTGGCTAGTGGGGAGAGCTAGTAACACTCCAAAATCTCTCAGGCCCCATCTTCTGTTGTACTGTCTTTGATCTGCACATTCTTCTTTTCAGTGTGTGCAGCAAGAATGTCACTGCAGAGCAAAGCAGAGAGCATCAGCGACAGCTCACCAGCATCAAAGCTCTGCAGGTCATACGGGAAAGTAGCAAGAGAGGAGGTTATTGTGAGCAAGTTCTCCCCAAATTCAATTTCTCTTCTTCAACAGAGATGAGAAAAACAGAAGGGTTGCAGGTACAACTAGGTCAAGCATCATCAGGTTCCATTAAAGTTCTCACTAATGTTCTTATTTCAGAGTCATTAGTCTATTGCTTTGAAAAGAGGAGCTATTTGTGCCATTAGTTTTGGTAGGAAACAGAATGATTCCCGCTCATCAGAGCAACAACATCCTGAAACATCTCCAAATCAAATAGAGGGACAAAATACAAACACTAATTATTTTTTAGGAAGAAGCTTGATACATTTAAATATACAAAGCATCAAGTTTGTGACAGAAAAGGACTGGGCTTAGCAACTCTTTTTCTAATAATTCCAAATTGAGTTTATCTACTTTAGAGTGCGGATGTATGACTCCATTCAAGAGGTTGGTCATACGTTCAAAAGGCACACAGAGTAATATAGTTATATAGTCCTACATTACTTCAAAGCTTCATCCTGATTTCACTGTGATTGGCAGCACACAATGGACATGCTAATGTATCTGTAGTTTACTGCACTTATCAGACTTTTGAAGATGCTTCATAAGGGTTTCATCTACCAGGAGCACAAGCCTCTAAACTTTCCAATTTCTTCCCTGGGTGTTTTAATTCTTTTAGGACATATTAAAGATGCATGCTTTTATTAATGGTCTGTTCTACTCGCTGATCTTGCATCCAGTAGAATAAATATTTGTAACTTCCCAGCAACACCTTCTGTAAAGCAGAGCATCTCTAACACTTGACAGGTATCAATTAAGTTTTTTATGCAGATAGTATTTTACTCATTTTGTAGATCATGCCATCTAATTCCTTAAAGAGGTAGAATAATTTATGAGAATTTGTCTACAACAGGATTAACATGGAGCTGTTGCAGTTGCTGTACCCAGAAATCTCTGTCCAACTGATAAGAAACCACCTACATAATATTTGTTTATTATTTTGTAAATGTCTCTTTCCATTTTAGAGTAATACTCTATGCATATGAGACAGCCTCATTAGAAATACTACACTATAACTAATAAAAACCAAAAGGAGATGGGGTCCCAAATGCAGGTTCCAGTAAGCAAGAACAGCAATATCTAAGATTAATTCCTTACTTTAGTCCCATAACTTGAACAGAATACAAAGTGCAGCAATTATATTCAAATACGATGAATGCCATAATTATCACTTCAGAGATAAGTGGAAATATTTTGAAAAGCAGTAGCTGAACTAAAGCCATATTTAAAATGTGAGAGTGCTAGACTTTACCTACTATAAAACAGCTGTATGGGATTAACAATACTTGTACTTTTAATTGTTTGTGTCTAACACATGCTGTTTTGGAATTAAAAAACCCAAACAACTCATGTCTAGCATGCTACCATTAATAACTGTTGCTATGATCACACGAAATGCTTCTCTGAAGCAAGAGGAACTAGTGCCAAAGTGTTTTAAGGAACACTTCGTTTTTTCCCCGAAAGACCTGTAAAGCTGAGGTCTTCAATACTTGTGGTGAATATCAGTGAATAATACTGACTTTAGAAATAGAGTACAAGCAACAAATCTTTTCCAGGTAATACAATTTCCTCTGAGGTTATTTGAAGAAGGAATTTAAACATTTATTCCACGTGTTTAGAAACAACCAGGAATAATGTCAGTTATTACAGACAAGGTTTGATGGGAAGACTGGTCAGCTATAAATGAAGGGCCTGCCTTACGCATTTTTCTTTTTCAAGATACAGAAAATTATGGCAGGAGAATGATGCTTCATCTTCACAGGTTAAGGAGGCAGAAAGTCACAAGAGGCCAAAGTGATTTTCAGCTAACGTATTTCTAAGTGTGAGATAACAAGGTATTTCTGATTTAATTTGCTTTGCTGTAAAATCACTTCACTGCATGCTAACACAGACCTTCACAACAGCCATAATTCAAAGGCTGTTTGTAAGCACTAGCAGAAAATTCCATGATCAGTATTATCTGCCACTTTGAGCAGGGAGGACACTACTTTTCAAGTAATCTTTACGAAGTATAAACAAAACAAAACAAAACAAAAAGCACGCCCTCATATCAAAAAGTTTAGGATCTAGTAGCCAGCTTGCAATTCTCTGTGTTTGGAACTGGTGGAGATGGTAATCCTTCTGTTGAAGCCAAAGCAAGAACTATGACATGCATCTTTCTGCCAGTACGCAGACTTTATTTCAAATGATGCCATATAAGGAGTATACTGAAATTTGTGACAAGGAACAAAGCTTAGAAAGATGGAACAGAAGATGGAATGCCTGTGAAGAGAGAAAAGGAGTACACAGAGTTGTTGTACAACTCTTCAAAGTAGAGAATAAAGAGAAGTTTGAGAGAAACAGGGAAGAAATTACATTCAGCAGTTGGACAAGAAAATCATGTAAACGCTATGTTGTATAGACCAAGCAAAGAAGTGTCAAGGACTTTGCAAGAGATCAGGGATAGAGAGCTATGAAGTATAGGCACAACAAGTTATGCTTTTGGAATTGAGAGGACAGTTTGCATTACAGAAATAAAATTGAAGCACTATAAGAAAGCAAAGAGCGCCTGGGTGTTAGAAGAAAAGACAAAAGCACAATGCTATACATTTGGGTTTTTTTTTTGTTGTAGTAGTTGTATAAGCCCACAGAAAACCCCAAGGATCCTAATTAGAGAGAACAGGGCTGACCCACAGTCCTATTTTCTTTCACATATTCAGCCAACAAACTGCAGATAATTCCAGCAGCTGGAATTGACAGTGACATTTTAAGTCAATGAGGATCTATTTTACTCTTCCTCCCACAACACAAATGAATAGTAGTGCTAATGAAATTCCACTCCTATTTTAAGTTGACAAACACAACCCTGCATTTATCCCTTCCAGCAAAATTTGCCTTTTAACAAACTCAAACTACTCTGAAGTACCCTGTGGTCACAATATGACAAAACAAAATGCCACACTCTCCTGCACTGCCATTCTTCCAATTACCTTGACTCTAGTGGACCAAGATAAATTTTTTTCTACTGTATTTTACACCTACTGTTTTGGATGAATCATATTAAAATTTACAATTTTAGTCACAGACTTTAGTACAGTCTGGTTATTTATTTCACATTTGATCAAATGTTTCTGACTGAGGATGGGCTTCTAATTCATTACACAAAAATAACTTGCTTAAAAAAAAAAACAAACCCAAAACATATGCACTGGTTTCTAATACTGTCTTCTTCAAAATGCCAAGAAATTACATTATATGCAGAAATAAAAAGAACTGATTGGATTTTGGACCAAGACGCAAAACGTAATTTGTGCACATTATTATTCAGAAAAATGAGAGAAAATATTCTTACTCATTTCTTTTTAAATGACTTTCCACAGAGAGGCTAGATAACCTTATCTTATTTCACTGTGGTATACTAAGAAAGAAGCCCTTTGTATCTCTCGATCAGAAGTGTACAGAGAAATAATTCTGTTTCTTTCAGGCGAAAAAGAAATAGCTGTAGTATTTACCAAGCAAGAAAGAAAAAAGGAGAAGGCAGCAGGGGAAGGAACAGTGTTATGCTGTGAGCTGTCCTCATAACTAAGCAGGGTGTGATCAGCTCTCAGTGTCACACACCAAATACACCAGGTATGGTGCAACCAAGAGAGTGCCCTCTCTTATAGTTGTGTTATACAAGAAAAAGGAAGGCAAGAGCTTTCACATTTAAACCAAGCTGTAAGGCAATCAATTAGCCATTAGCAAGTGCGAAAAGTTTCATGGCACCTGTGTCTCCTTGACAAATTCCATTGTGAGTAAAGATTTCCACCCCACCCCCCCCACCCCCCCCCACCCACCCCCCCCGCCTAGTCCCTAGTTTCTATGTAACTCCTTCCACTTCTGAAAACTTACGCACCCCATTGAGTACAGTCAGTAATTTGCTTGGCCTGAAAGTTGGCTAACACAACACATCTATTAGCAGGCTTTCCCAGATTTGAGACTGTATCCTTGGTATCTGTTGGAATTAAAGACAATAAATAAATGCAGCATGTCAGCTTCAAAATCCATTGTGTTTTCTTTATTTAGCTTCTTTCAGCATAACTTTAATACAAACTGAATGACATAAGTATTGCAAGCGTCACTACTCTTTTAAAAAATAAACAGCTTTCCTAGCCATTTTGTGAATAAGTCCAGACGTACTACTCCTGTACATGTACTTGCTTCCACTACCATCCAGCCACACACTGCAAAGAATAGTCTTCCAAACTCCTTTCCAGAGTTTCCCTCCAGCTGAACATCAAGTATCAATACCCCTAAGATGCCTTCTCCTGTCTTTTACTTAAATACTGCCTTCCTCAGGGATCAACCAAACTTTTAGTACTTCAGAACCGGATCCAAGGTATCTCACACAGTGCCTTGTCAAGCTGATTATCTCGCAGCTTTGTTGGACCTGAAAAACTGATTTCCCATCATACCACAATAAAAAAAAAAATGACTTTTTACTATATAATAGTTATTTAGTAATGGAAATAGTATGAAAATTTCAACCTCAAATACAAACCTAGGATCCAATTCTGATCTTATGTAAGCTCTAAGTAGTAGAAATTGCTTCCACAGTTATTTTCACTTAAATGTGCCCTACTGTGCCAAGACAGCATGTCTAGTTCTGAATTCCAAATAGCTAAGATTGCCAATGAGTTTGTAGTTAACACAAAGCTTCTCTGACTTTTTCATGGCAAAGATCATCATTATATGTGATTAGTATTTTAACACAGGCATATTTACTGCAATACAACAGTTCCAAGGCCAAATGAAGAAACTCGTATCACAGAAAATCATTTCAGGAACATACAATAAACAGCCATAGTTTACAACTTTTAATTACGTGTAGTGGGTATTATAGCACATTATTCTGATACTCTTATCTTTCAGAAAGTCTGGAGTCTCCAGTTTCTGTTAAAGATACTATGCGTAACTACTGCTAGCCCATTCATTTTCTGAAAAGTGTTTCTGAAGATCATGACAAAAGAACAATTGCACCCATTTAATACAAGCAGTTAATTCAGGATCTAAAGATCAAAACAAGTTAAGTTTTGTGGTAATGTTGTTATAGATAGCTTTGCCTGTAGTCATCTTTGTAAAAGGTCCTTATTGCCTCTAAATCACTGCTAAGGGAGTAAAATTTCAGTGGAGAGAATATGGATTAACAAGTGAGATTAACACTACTCTTGCCATCATGTTTCTAAGACTAAAGGATCCGCAGAAAACCCACCCCTCTCTAAAGTGCTTTTTCCTTTCTTTATCTTGACTGTATGCACTTGCATGATAGCTTCACTGAAAGGGGGTTTGGACAACTATTATACAGTCCACTGCTCTCGTACACCAAATAAAACAGAACCTGAAAACCAGGCAGCACTTGAACTAATTGAAAAACTTAGTAATTCAACTCTTCGGTCCCTGAAAATTAAGGCAGTATTGATAAGAGATGAAAACTTACAGCAAAAAATAATTCTGTTATTTGTTAAACAGTACCAACTTTTTGTTCTGCATAAGTCCCCATACATTTTTTTCCACTATTACTGCTACAACTAACACTAATTGTGGACTATGGCTTCTCACATAAATACTATACAAACACCTACAACCTTCTCTACATAAAGAAGGCAGTGAGTTTGTTTCCCCCCATGGCATTCTGAACCCCAAAAAAGTGTGAGCTGGCCTTGTCTATTTTCAAAACTGCCCTTATCTTTACCTCTCACGGAAGAATGGAAAATCTAGTAAACACTGCCATAATGTAGGTCCACATCCTAGCTTATTTCATAGTAACTTTCCCATGTATAGACAAAGGAACTTTCCCATATAGACAGTTACACGTATTTCTTTTCCTTTATCATTGTTGTCTTTACTTAATAAAAGATGCTTTATCCTCACGCTCTTTCGAGGAGAGTTATGCCTGACCACAGAACTACCTAGGAACAGTTCATGAGTTTCAGGTGTTGGCACCACCTCCTTCAGGATATACTTTCCACTCACAGCTAAGTTCTAGAATGGTAACTGTACTGAAAACAGGGGAGAACACAAGAAGGAATACATGTAACTGTGAGTCTCACCTTCTGCAGGTAAGCTCTCTTCCTAACCTGCCTTGATATACAGTTCAAATTCACTAACATCAGAGACATCCATAATCCACTGCTGTTCGGTTCTAGATGGCACAATTCCCTTTTCCATTTTATTATTTCTACTCAGTTGAGGACCATTACTGCTAGTAATGTATTTTGTACAGGAGAATATTGGTCTCTAATACTTAAAAAATAATTACTGTTTTCCTATCCACTTTTATTTCTATAGAAGGTATTGTTATGTTCATTTGAAACAATTACTGCTTTTTATTTAATACAGAAGGTACAGTGATAATGCTACAGCAGAGAGATGGAACACCTGACAGGTCCAAGAGTAGTTAGGCATTCATAAAGGAGTTGAACTTGCAAATTCTGGCACAGCAAGATCCATTATGTTGCAAACCTTAAACAGGATTTCCACAAACCTTCAGCTTTGGTGATTGGGAGACACACACAAGCCAGCCAAAGACAGAAATAAGTCAATGGATAAGTTGCATATACATTTCCACCTGCTGGCAGAAAGTGTTTACACAGCAGTAGTATACTTTTACAGTGGTTTAAGTCTGGAATAAATCCAATAAATCAGTGGAGTTTTTCTTGGTTAAAAAAGGAACACAAAGCAGCATTTCTCCTACAGTGTCACTGGTGCACAAAGATTATTTTAGAAATTCTGCTTTCGATAAGGCTGTATAACTCCAGATCTGGGGCCCTAATATTAGTCTAACTGATACATAATTTAATTTTTTTAATTTACAACTAAGTGCAACCAACACACATGGCAGTTTCCCAAAACTGTAAGTAATAAGCTTCAATTACTAAGCACAGAAACATGTTATGATGGTGTTAATCAGGTTCAATGCTCAGCAAAATAAGTATTTTTCAGTTGATGTTTATTTGAAATTAAGAGGTGTTTTAAGCCAGGACTCAAAGGAATGATCTGGTATTCACTGCACACCACTGTATTGCTATAACATGAAACCATGTTTCATGTTTTCATCATCATCATCATCACCAATCAGTTCTCATTTCTTCAGAACTGATTGTAGCAAAGCATGATAAAGTCAATACCACAGCTGGAAGAGCCCCTTTCCAGAGCACTACAGCTATGCCAAAAAAAGCCTCCAGTGCCCATGATCAGAGTGGATGAATTAATCTCTGTTCTCAGTTACATCAACAAGTAGATGATTTCCACATACACACACCACACTCCCAACCTCACTTGGAGATTTTTCCACACTGTGCACTCCAGGCTTTGATCTGATTACCACTTTTAACACTTCAGATTCATAATCCATCACCAGTAGGTTTTATCAGTTATACTCCCTGCAAGTTCAATGTTGGAAACCCAAACACCAGTGTGAGCTAAACATTTCATGGAATAGGAGAAACAGAGTCATCTCTACTGCAGGATCATTCAAGAGACATGAAGAGACTAGTTCGCTAATTAGAAAACAGTAACTTTCCGTGCTCTTTTCATAAAACCTAGTTGAAATGTTGAAGTCTCTGCTTTCTGTCCCTTCTGACCTTGATGACATGTGTGACAAGGCTGTTTTCAAACATATTTCCAAACTTGGTTCCGTAAAAAAAAAATCTTGAAAGATACACTATTGCATTAACACATGCAGGAAAGCATCTAGCCTTTGTGCTGCCCCCTGTATCTATAAATACCCAGTGATGTGCAACTACCAAACAAATCCAAACTTCCTCCAAGAATGCTACAAATTTTACCTTTGTCACAAAATAAAGTGTTACATCTTTGTGCCAAAATAACGTCCCATATATAGAGACAGCAAAACTTGAAAAAAAAATACCAGCAGATATTTCCACAAAGCCTAGTACCAAGAGAAGAAATTATCAAAACAAGAGGTGCTGCAATTGATTACAGCATTATGAATTCAATGTTCTGTCATGCAGCTCATTGAAGTAACTCAGTTCTGATGCTCTACAGCTATCTTAGGGAGAAGAAATACTTCAGGAAAGCAAAAGAAGTACCATACAATAGGCTACAATTTATTAGAAGGAACATGCTGAAGCTCATGTCAATGGAAGAATATGCTAACAATCATTTTAATGAGATAAACATGCCCTCATGTCCCCAGTCAAAAATGCCTAAGCTCCCTTGCAGCAAAGGTAGGTAGCAGTTGCAAGAAAGTCTCCCTTTCTACTTATGTGGGCTATGCTAAAACTGCAACAATTACTGGAATTCCAGTCAGGAAGGAGAGGAGGAACAAGCAATGCTTTTAGCTTCCGACATATATCAGGGCATATTTCCCTTCTGTTTCTGAATGCACTGTTTCAGGGAAACAATCCCAGTCAGATTTCTCATGGGACAATGCATCTCCACAGTTATTCATGTGTAACCCTCCAGATGGAGGAAAAATTCAGCTTTAAATCTAAAAGGCAAAGGTGATTGTTTTCTAACAGTTTAATGCTCTTGACAGTACTACATAAGTATTTTAAAAGCCTATTTCAAAATTTAACAGTCATCAGGTCTTTAATAAGAAGACCCTTTAAGTCATGAGGAAAAAATGTCTAGCAAAATTCTTATTCACAATTTTCAACAAGTTTCTACTACCAAGCTGGCAACTCTGTTTTGAAAAACTTGTTCCATGAACATCCCTGTTGAAGCCAACAGCACCAACTTATAGACCATATACAGTTTTAAGGAAGAAAAAAGAAAGAAAAAACAAAGCAGTGCTTAATTAATGCATACCCTAAAACTTTTTCTAAAACATAATGTGAAAGTTTACAATGGAAGAATACTACTGGAATTAGAATAAATCAAGAAAGCAGCAAAAGCCACAACAAACTCCCTATCCTTTTTTATAAAGTATACTTTTTAACACCTGAAGAAAGAAACAACAATTAAAAACAGTCACCATGGCATGGTGCAGCAATTGAAAATGGCTGCCTTTCAATTGCATCTGTACTCCTTCTGCAATTTAAAGTTAACTGAAGAGGATATATTTCTGACAGGGGGCATACTAAGGGCAGGTCTGCTAAGGTATTTCAAAGATAATGCTTTATATTTATTGCTTAATTCTCTTCAACTTCTATGTTTCCTTTATCTGCTTGGAAGGGGCTTTAATGGATCTAAATAAAAGGAGAAAAATTGTCTAACATTTATGCCTTGCCAATTCTATTAGATGTTGCTATAAGAAATGTAAATCAAGAGATTGGGTCTTAAAGTTTTATTCACTGTAGTTTTAATAGACCATGCCAATATTACTCCAGTATTGCCAGAGATGTCTCCAAGAACACTGAATGAATACTAAGAAGGCCTACCATGACTCTTGCTATGAAAGAACAGATTAAATCCTAAACTTTTAATCTCCCAATTTGATCCACATGGGCAAATGCAGTATGGCTTTGGGTAATATGCCAGGAAAGATATCACAGAGGACTTCCATTGTATGCTTAACCAGAATGGAAACACAGTTAGATCTTAAGGATCAGAAGTTACATGTTTGGTTTCAATACTAATGTCTGCAAGGATGTATGACTCCTTTTGATAGGTATACATTAGCATGTTTCCACACGCATATACTGTCTACAGATTATCAGTCTTTTGGGTCCAGAAAAGCCTACAGATTTTGAATACTAATGCATTTTAGATGAATCAAATTTTCCCTAAGCCATGAAGTAGAAAGCAAGAAAGCACATAATGAAGTATACAGAATTCAGCTGCGTGAAAGTCCACTTTTAAAGGCCAACCTTATCCAGGCAATTCAATGAAATTCTACTTCAGATAAGTACTTTTGCAAGACATTCTGCTAATAAGCAGGTTGTATGTGCCACACCAAGAAAAAGATTAACTACACTCTCATAAAAAAAGGCCAGCCTGTTTTGATAATCAATATTCCAGTAGTTCTGATGCTCCCTGAAGTGTATTATGATTTATTAAACCCTACCTGATCAAACCATTAAATATTATTTGTAGTAATATATGCATAGGTAGCTGCACAAACAGTGAACTGGAGGAAAGAGAACAGCCACAGCCTGCTGCACCACTGCTGCAGAGTACCAGGCTTGCTTGTGTTACTGTCATCATTGTTAGGAGGAGACCTAGGCATGTAGGGCAGCAACTTCCAACATCACAGAGGCTTGCAACCCAGGCCTCATGCAGGTTAACAGAAGGAGTTCAACTCTCCAGCTGCCTGGACCACATGATCATCAATAAACCATGCTAGGTCATAAGCAGCAGCAAGGTAAATTCCCCACACCTTCAAACAAGTAACCATTTTTAACTGGGAATTATAAAGGGATTCCAAATCAGACTACCAGAAATGTAAGAAATTAAATCTATGCTTATTATACATAAGAATCCCACGTTCCTTTTTAAATCCATTCAACAACACCAAAGGCACTAGAATCGTGTGGATAACAAGGCAAAATTAGGACTCATCAGCAATTCTGGAAGTTATTTGTATCATCATTAAGTAAAGATAATCATGCAGAGGTAAAATCTCAGACATAAAACACAGAGTAAGTCATCAGGTTAGCTTGTAAATCATGCCATGAAGAGACACTAGTAAAACTTCAAATTCAAGATAGATAAACTTGCTGTCAGATTAATCAAATAAAAATAATTTCAAAAGACCTACATATGAAAAATCTCTAATTAATGTCTATATATAATACACACCACATGGAGGAAAAAATATTTTCTAAAATTACTTAGCTCAGACTTGTTTATGTTGCAAATGTTTATAAACTAAAATGCTCTCTTTGGGTAATTCGACTATCTTGCACTTCCCAGGCAAGAGATTCTTGCCCAGGACTTTATTTTATAATAAACTTAACTACAGACAACTTTTAAAAAAATAGCTTACTTGGAAGAAATATCAAGCACATTAAGTAGGAGTTTGATTAATCTATAGCAATCCATCAGTTAAACAAGATTAATTCGTCGCTCTTGAGTGTTCCAGAAAATATAGTAGAAACCCAAAATAAGCAGACATTAATCTATGAACAATGAATTAGGGGGAAAAGATTAATTGCAAGGAAAAAAGTGTTTATAACAGATAAAAAACACATGTTCTGGATGGCTCAGGTCTGAAACTTGGCAGCCTGGAATATGCTTCAAGGCAACTCCATTTTGCACATTACAATCAAAACTGACCATTCAAATTACACAATTGCAGTTCTGGAAATATCTATTTAGTATTAATATCTGAAAAAGCAGTTACTCTTAATGTTTTACAAATAATTTTGGGGCAACCATTGGCTAGAAACTTTTATGCCAAATTCAATTGTAACAGCATTTTCCTAGAGGGAATTAAATATCTTATTAAATGTTATTGCATAGCAAATAGAGTATCTCACTTTCTGAAATATTCACCTTTGAAAAAAATAGTGGGTTTTTAAAAATAGACACATAAATTCCATTAAAATGTCACTAATAACATTAATCTGTTAAGAGTTGAGAACTAACACAGTTTTGAAAACCACATCTGTTCACAAAACTGCATGCCTTCTCTCTAATCTAGATTCTCTGTTTAGATGAGCAGTATTATGTATGATTGTAGAATTTAGGCCATGTCTACAGAACTCCAGTAAGTATTCATTCTGGAATTCTTCTTGCCTCATGAGAAGGCACTCTGTCTGTTCAGACCTACTCCTCCGTACAATACAGTACAACACTGTGGATGATATAAACAAAATAATTTTAGATAACCAATTTTTATGGTGCAATGATTTTCAGAGCTGTAAGTATTAAAAAAACTAATCAATATGCTGGCATAGCAGAAATGGTTAAAACTACTTTCTTCGACTTAGGAAAAACCTTTTTTTCATAATCAAGTAGTACAATAGTTACTTAGTTTTCATGTAACCCTAGCTACAGCAGACTATTATAAGCGCTTTTTGAAAGAAGAGGAAAAGTCTTCACATTCAGACAGTATAATGTTACTCCCACTGAAAGCCATGGAAATTCTACTGCTGACCTCAGTGGGAGTAAAAGCAGTTCCAAATGCCTCCAACTTTTCAGATTTTCCACCAAGATGTCTATTGCAAAAAAATGCAATTCCATTTTATCACTGAAAGCCACAAACCAACAACCAATCAAAATACATCTAAAATTGTTTTATAAATGAGCAGTCTCAGCCAACAAGTTGCACTTGTAAACGAACTAAACAGCATTCTTCAGGGCTGACAAGCAATATATTGAAAGCACCATCATTCTAAAAATGTATGGCACTCCTGATTCAGGCTGACATGCTCTTAAAAATGAGTACAGAGCACACCTCACTTCTGAAATAACCAAATCAGTCTTGGACATGAGCTCTGTTAAAAAAGAACTTTGGTAATGATAGCACAATTACTACTGTTCCTTCAGTGTAAAAGATGCAGGAACATTTTTGAACTTGTAAATTCCTTTACTTCACAAATACGCTGCAGAATAATAATAGGTTACTCATGTATTCACAAACAGCATCTCATTTGATTGCTACTTTTTTCCTAATTTTCAACAGGTAGTGAGGCTGTATGGTAAGAGATAATGCCTTCTAGCTCCTGACACTTTACTCCCTTTCACCCCTACAATTATTTTCCTTTGCTCCAAATACTAGAAATTTCACCTCAGGATGATTGTTACAGTGACAAACCACCTAAGAAGTCTCCCACTTCTTCTATATAGTTTAGGATATTAACAAGCAATAACTTTCAGTTTTCCCTGTTACTGTGTAAACTCCATTCCCATCTTTAAACCCAAATTTACTTTTTTTTTTAGAAAGAGACGATTGAAAAAAAAATGAAATAGAAAATTAAGGCTTTTAAAAGTTTGAATTATTCAATCAGTTTTATTCATTTAGCAAGTACAGCTGTCTTCTGGTTTTAGTCATTTAAAAGACCAACTTTTAAAAATTATGTTCCTTTATCTCAGTGTAGATGGCTTTCCCTTGTGCAAGAAAACTTCTGTCTGTTAGTTCTCAAGAATGACTTTCCAAGTTATCGGAAGTCATACAAAGTAATAAATTGCTTTAACTATATATAGTCTTTGACTATACTCACTGTACTGTTCTGAAAAGAGCCCTTCACTTAAAACCAGTAAGTTAGCAGAAGGGTCAAATGCTACAGAAAGCCATACATCCCATCACACCAGTAAATAACCACTGAATTTATACTTGTGTTACATTCACACACCACAGACTGCTGTACAGAGAGCTCAGAGAACAACCTCAAATGAAGTCTGATGGTACAGCTGAACACAAAATTGAAACAGCTCAGAGCAGGCAGTTAGGAGGTGGGAACCCAGTTCACTTGTCTAAAAGCAGGATAGCAGAACAAAACATTTTGAAAAGGTCCATTTATAAAGTTTTGGAAGCTTGATCATCAGTTACATTATATGCAGTTAACTGTTCTACAGTTTGATTATACAGACGCATTTGTTTCTATATAGTGGTCTGCTATTCCAAGCAGACTAATTGAAACTCTTGCATATTTTAGCCATACTCAGTTCAATAGTCCTACTGTTTGAGAAAAAGGCCAATGAAGACTATTACTATAAAATGAATTTAGTCTTTCATCATTTTATTGTTGGCTAAAGAATGACAATTGTGAGACTGTTTGGAATAGTAAATAGCAAGGCAGATTAAGTTAGTAACAATTCTGCCTTCTAAATTTTACAGACTTCAACGTGTGTAATTAATAAAAGAAATAAAACATATATGTTAAGGAAATGTTAACAACTCTTACCACCCTTCCAGGCGAGTCGCTAGGCCCCTTTCCTTGTTCATAAAGCACCACTCAGTTCTGGATATCCCTGAAAAACGTAAGAGACAGATCAAACTCTGAATAGAAAACAGCTTGGTCACCTGAGCAATGGGGCAACTTTACATACAGCTTCACAACCCAAACACTTGCCAAAACTGCACCACTATCCCTAGTTCAAAACAGCTAAGACAAGGCTTTCATTACCCTCTAGAGTTCCTACTTCCTGAAATAAAAGTTCATGGCAGAAATTTCTTACCTGATTTGAACGGTCTACTATACAGACAGGTTTCTACCGAAATCTCTGGATCACAAAACCCAAAACTCATTTAAGTGTACAGTAACAAGATGCAAAACAGCCAAAATGTTTCTCCTTATTATCTTTTAGCTCAAATTATTTTTTTCTGGATCATACATAGGATTTCCATAACCTTACACTTGTTACATATACAGAATAATAGATTCCACAAAACACATACATACTTGAATATACAAGGAAATGGGCAAATTTTTCAAATCAAGTTAACGAAGTGTTAATTCCCAGGGAATACAAACACTGTCTTCGGCTACATTTTGCCAAGTCGTGGTAGGTTTTCTCTGTGCTTATTTTAACTCCCCAAAGCATCAATTTCCAAACGTTTTTTTACCTGCCTGCTTCCAAACTAGAAATACATCTGTTTCTGTACAGACACTGCAAGTTGGAAATCGCACCTTCTCCTCTGCAGAATTTCCAGAAGTTAAAAAAAAGCAAGACAGTAGTATCATGGAATCCTTGATTATCACTACATACTGGGCAAGACTCAGAGGAATATATGTATGCCTAAGTGTAGCTACACCACTATAGTGCCAAAGCACCACTGGCCATTGGTCCTTCTACTGCTGGCTGAATTTGTAGAACAATCACACTGATATATGGGGTATCCCCTAACAGCAGTAATTTAAGTGGTCAGTATCACAAATAACTAGAGTTTGTTTTGGTGGATTGTTCTGTGGGTTTTCCTTTGTTTGCTTGTGGGGTTTTTTTGTTGTTTTGGTTTGGTTGTTTTGGTTTTGTGTTGGTTGTTTTCTGTTTGTTGGTTTGGTTTGTTAGGTTTTGTTGGGGGGTTGTTTTTTGTTGGTTATGGGTTTCTTGGTTTTGTTTGTTTGTGGGTTGTGGTTGTTTTATTTTGGGGTTTTCTGGGGTTTTGTTTTTTGGCATTTTGTTTGTTTGTTTGTTTTTTTACAGTCCTCAGAGAAGAGTGCTCACACACAAGGCCCAATCTGAACCCACTAATACCAGTAAAAAATTATTAATACTCAGAACCACAAAAGATATATGTGCACTGCTTTTTATATCAATGAAACTGATACAATTTAAGAGATCTAAAAAATATGAACACAGCTATCTGGAGACTGCTTTTATAGAGGAAGACACTGGTTTCCCCCCAATCTTGTAAGCCAGTCAGCATTTGGCTGCCTTACAAAAACCATATATTCTCCCTGCGTGCCTCCACCTTCCACAATACATTTTATGTTTCATTTCATAATTTACAAGTTAAAAGGCAACACTATGTCTCAAAACAGTAATTCCAGTGACTTTAGGATGACACTTGATGAAAATTTATCTAATTAGTAAACAGGATGCTTTATTTATCATCAACTCTGATAACTAAATGCTTTCAAGTACTGCAGAACAAAGGAGAAACCTCATCACAAACATGAAACATACCAGGAAGCAGAGCATGTACACAGAAATTCAGTTTGTCACAAAATAAAATTTCATTAGAAGAGTCATGTTGTTCCAGAAGCAGCACTGATGGAGAAGGTAGAATCGTAAGAAATGTGTTGAATCAGTACAAATCTAACCGCAGGCAAGAATTTCCCTCAAAAGTTTCATTTTTATTAGCAATTCAGACTTTGCCTGAAGAGCAATTCAATCCAGATGTCAGAGGCAAAATCTGGCCATTGCTTGCCTTTTTAATTATTTTTTTTCCCAAAAAATAAAATGAACATATGATCTCCCCTAACCAAAAAGAAATACAAGAACTGATAACAATCAGAAATAACGTTAAACAGCCATCAGAGGGGTAATACCACAGATTTTAAAATGCCACTAGTAGCTTGATTAAGTTTTAAAACATTGCAACAAATCCAAAACTGATCCTTCTAAAATTACTTTTTAAGTATGACGATTCTGTATAAGCCATTTTAAAAGCTTCTACTCTTAAAAAAAGTGGGAAATTATGGCTTATTAAAAAAAAAAGAAGAATCTCACTGATCAAGAAGAAAGTTGAATGGCTAGCTTTTAATTTATGTTTTCAATATAAATCAAGATCTCATTTCCGTTACAAATCTATGTGCTCTGCTACCTGTACATGCCTGTAGCACCAAGGACGATTTCAGGAAGAAATTATAATTCTCTATAACTTACATTTATGTATGTTACAACTTCTCTCACTTTTGAGCAATATAGCTCAAAAAGTATGCCTGACATTCCTCAAGAAGTGTTTGACATTCTGGTAATTTTCACTTGATTAAAAACTAATCGCTATAGAGCATCTGAAGATGTTAATGGGAAAAGAAATTCAAGTGTATGTTACATGCACTGTAAAAAGATCAGACTAGTACAATTCTTGATGAGAACAATCACCTGCTATTAAAACATATCTCTAACTTTTTGGAACAACATACTCTTAAAATTTCAAGGGGCATGGATGTAATGTGATTTTGGATATCCTTGTACAATATAGCTGAGCAAAACACTAGGTAAGTCAAGCAGCAGAGCAAGCAAACAAGATTTCCAGTCTTCACTTATAACCTTGTTTAAAAAGTTTAGACTGCTGAACTCCAGGTCCCAGAAGGTCTGAATTTCTCAAGAACCAAGCCAACATTGAAACTACAGCAGTAGTACAAGTGGAGTTGTATTTTGAACTTGCCAAACAGGTATCATGGCTTCACACATGCTAAGGAGAGAAGAAATGATGGAAAAAGGGCACTTAATCCAGTGGTCTGTCATGAGCTTGAAAAAACTTCTTTCTGCCAGACCAGTTACCAACATCTAATGAGTATATATCCTGAATAAATGCAGTAAGGACTATCTTAATAAGTCTCATAAATATTCAAAAGACCCACCATATTAGCAATCCCAAACACAATAAAGGGTGAAGGTCTCTTAAAGAGCAGCTCTAAGCATAATGCAGCCAATTCTGACTGGAACTTCATGTTGAACCAGCGCTGGCTGACAAGGGCATGACCTTCTATTGATGCTGAAAATGATGACTTGGTTCAAAAATTGTCTCATTTTGCTGCCACAGATTTAACAGTTCAGGCTTCATCCCCATGAGATGAGTAAAACATGCTCATTAGGTAACCTAGCTCCCCAGAGACAGGATTTTCAACAAAGGGTAAGCACCTTTATTTTAATATTACAAATATGTCCTCAAGGTGCTTTAACGCAGACCAGTTGTAGAGGTGAAAACCAATCACAGATCTCCAGTCCCACCACTGTGCCACAGTACCGCATTCTCAACAGGAAGATTGCACTGATGAAAGTTATGGGTAACATTAAATATACCAACAAAAAGCAGTGAGTACTAAGCAGAAATACAGCTCAATACACCATCAAAGCAATTCTGAGGCTTTTCAGAAAGGTGCATAAATAAAAAGAAATAATTTTAACTTTGGACTGCATAAACAACAGGCACAACAATTATGAATTCTTTTAGCAACTTCTTTCAGCTTGTCTAAAACATTTACTGCCCATTGTTTTCATCTTCCTACTTACAGACATGCCAATGTCAGACAATATCTGTTACAATCAACTTGGATTTACTATTCTTACCATCTGTCTTAAGTCTAACCAATAAAGTAATACTGAGCAAGAAAAAAGGATGAGAGGAAGAAGGGAATCAGAATACCACAAAGATAAGCAGGCAGTTATTTCTTACTCTGAATGCAATAATAAAAACTCTAGAGGCCAAAATGTTCCAGCTGAGCTAACTATGGCTTCCTGCTGCTGTTACTAACATAGTATTGTAGAAAAGTAATTGCAAATATTACTCAAAGTACAAAATACCAAACAGAAACAAACAAGATAATGGAAGAAACATGTATCTACTGGCAAAGCCAAAATTCATTAGAAGATTATATTCAACATGTTTTGAAGCCAGCTGTATAAAGTGACACTGGAAGCCTTTACATTTAAATAAGCCTTTTAAAATTCTTTATTTCACTAAAAGCAGGAGTTTGACCTTAAGTGTTAATTTAAATGGATACAACTAAGTTGGTTAAAAAACCCCACAAACTGGAGTTCTATAAATACAGCTGCTAATGGTAGCCTCAGAATTGCAGCCACATCCCATCCCGACGCACAGCTCTGTCCATCCAGCTCTTCCCATGTCGGGAGAGTCACTGAGGGTTACACTCACTGGTGAGAAACATAAAAGGAGAATGTCTTGCATCCCTGAAACTCCTTTCTGGACTTTCTACCCTTTGCACTATCAGGATCCTTACAACTTTGCTTCTCCTTGTAGAAGACAGAACAATTTAAAAAATGTTCAATTATTAACCATCTTTCACAGAACCTGCTCAGAGTCAGTTTGAGCAAGTTGCCCAGAACATTTTCCAGTCAGGTTTTGAACATCTTCAGGAATGTAAACTCCACATTATCTCTGGGCAACTTGCTCCAGTGTTCTGTTCACCCTAGCAGTAGATTTTTTTTCTCCATTTTTGATTGAAATAAGACTTCACCACTTTGTACCTATCAGCATATTAGACTGTGTTGCCTGTTGTAGTATCAGTGATCAGTGGAAGCTGCTTAAATCAATGAGCTCTGAAAATGACAATGAGATGTATAACCATGAAATTTATCGAACATGCCTGCATGCATTAGTAATGACATAGTATGGCCTCTGGGTCCAATAATGCAGAGGGCTGGATTCCTTCATCTTCCAACGACTGCTCTAAATTCCCTGTCACACAAGGACACACAAAACAGGCATACATTTTTCACTTCTGGATATTATACCTCCTTTAAACCAGCTGGGTTTTGTCTTGCTACTGTACACACTCGATAAGTTTCTTTCAATTTCATAGTGTCAAAGATATTTTAAATAATCAGTTTCTCACGAAGAAGCTACTATTAACATTCCTTGCCTCAAAAGATACATGCAAGCAGTTACTCTGAGGTGGAACTGGGAGAAACCTGTATAAACTCAGTGCTCTTGAGATTTCTATTAGAAATCAGTTGCTCAATTCCATGTGAAATTACAAGAATGCACAAGCATAGTTTTTTGTTCTTTATTACAAAAGTCTCAAGTGACATCTGCTATAAGAAGGACAATGCTAACAGGCAGTGAAACGTCAAAGGTTTCCCAAGGAGAAGTCATTTCTGTTCATGATTCTCCTCTCAAAACACCTAAATAATTCAGGTGTATTCAGTCAAACTACACCTGTGTGAAGAAGACAGAAATGAATTATCAGGTGGTTAATCACTAATACTAAAATTCTGTGATTGTTATATTTGTCCATAATTCCTTTCTCATTTTATATTCTCTAGAAGAAAATGCCTTGAGAGATTTCTTTTCCCCATTAGAATTTCCCAACTTGCTGTGAATATTTTATATCTGTGCAGCTACTAAAGTCACTAAATTATCAATCTTGTACTCTAAATTAAGTCAGCCTATTTCAGGATCTTCCTTCCCCTTTCCCCCCCCCCCCCCCCCCCCCCGCCTTCTTCATTACAGCTATTTTAATTCTAGACTCTTCACACACTGTGCACCTGTAATCTGTATCTACATTGTATTAGTAGGATCCTCCTAATTAGATTTAATTTCCTCAAGTGAGAAAAAAAGTGACATGCTAAGCCTGCTAGTTCTTTGAAGAATGTCCTAGAAGGTCAAATGGTGTGTATATAAGGGCTTTGTGATCTCTTCGACACAGGTACGGTAAGGTTGGTCAACATTTCAGATGCCTTCAGTAATGAAAAGCAAAGTAACTGGTATTGATTTCATTCACATCAATCTCAAAACGGTACAAAATAATAATATTCTCTATGTAACAGTCTCATGGGTACGTGCAGATAAGACTTAATAGATCACAAACAGTAGAAAGCTCATTTAAATCAGATCCTGTGCAAAATTCTAGTTTTCTTAACTGAGCTACTATGCAGACAGTAAAGTATCTGAGATGTCTACATCACCTATCCTTATGAATTTAATCAGTCAGAAACTCTCTGAAGATCAGTAATTTTCCTATAGATTACAGCTCCACAGTTTGTCCACTCCTGAAACAATAGCCCTGTTCTTTAACAGAGACACCTGTGTTACTATTTTTGAAACTTCTACCATCCCAAAATATGTTGGTTTACTGATTCAAAGAAAAAATAATAGAAAAAATACAATTAAAAAATATCAGGCTCTCCTTTGTGAAACCAGCTGTTTCCCCCTACACTTCAACCTCTTTTCAGTGGAAATAGTTGTGTTTTTTTCTGTAATTCTTGCTAGTCTTCCTTTTATTTTTGTGGTACTGTGACAAGCTACGCCTTAGATTAATCTGGTTTAGGCCTCTCAAGGGCTAAAAAGCTTCTCTCACAGGCCTTGCTTTCTGCATCATTGGGGGAACGACACAGCCCACTCATATACACACTAAAACTCTAGCCTGCAGCCTCCTTTTCCCAACTGCATTACAGCAACACACACATCTGCATTTGGCACCTGTAAAGTTCTTTCACCACTGGGATCAGTAGCCAACTTGTTTAATAAAGTAAAACACAGCCCTTTCAAAATGCAGCAGTATTTATTCATTACTGCACAGGCAGTAAGCCTGTAGCACAAAAGACAAATCCAACACGGTCTTGTTTATGCTTAAAAGGTCTATTGCCAATTATTGCAATTCTCTCAGTCCAACTAATGTCCATCTCCTGATGGGGAAAACAACCTCAACCTTTCTACTCCCTGACTAGAACACCAGCATTCTCCCACAGCCCCTGCATAGTCTCTTAGTTCACATAAATCTCTCCCTCTTTCCAAGACACAGGGTCCTGAAATGGTTAGTATTACTGGAATCCTCTCTCAGGCTGACTACACTAAAGGAGAAATATTAAATACATTTTAAAGGCCAAAAAACCAACCAATCAAAAAAAACAAAAAAGGAGATGAGCAGTATACTCCATTTTAGATAAAATTTAGTTATTTTATTTGAGCATTAGTTGGGATATTCCCTATTTATCTAAACTACTATTTTTATCTCCAGTGCCTGGTCCTTTATACAAGCCCCTTCATCAAGTCTGATGGAAAAAGCAACAAAACACACTGTATTAGATTATGTCTGAGAACAAAAAAGAATACTTTTTTGCGATGCATACATTTTCAGTAAGCTTAGACACTGTAGACCTAGCCTGGATTTCTTCAGCAGAGAAGACAAAAAAAGTATTAGTCAACCACATAAGAACCAGAAGAGCCGTGTGTGAGAAAGGACAACATAATACCAAGGTCTAACAGCAAACTATTTTCAGTAAAAGAAGGGAATTGCAGATACCACTGTATGTGACAAAAGAACAACTGCATCTGGAATTCAGTATGATATTCCTGAGATCAGCATTAGAGAAAGACTGACTCAGCATAAATATGAACTACTGAAACTACCTGAGAACAGACTGATGGTTTCATGAGCAAAAGAATAAGAGTTTGGATTATTTAGCCTAGCAAAACAAAGGCTGAAAGGAGGCAATACTGTCCTCACTATATATACCAAACATTAAATTCTCAGAGAGAAAAAGAGCACGAGAGGAGCTATTAAAACACAAAACCAGATCACTCTGAACTGGATAAATAAAAAACAAATAAATAAGCTGAAGTATGGGTAAGTTTTGAACCACCAGAACAATCAGTTCATGGGAAGGAAGCTGATGTTATGTAGAAGATGCTTCAAAGGCAGAACAGCAGAGCTGTCCAGATTTGAAGGAAGGCCCACACAGCTGAACTGCAGTGGAATTTCCGATGTAAAATCATTTGCTTATTCTACAGCTCAGGTCTCTGTGATGACAAAGGAATGATGCAACATGCTGGCAGTTTAGAGAATATGCTTTTAGATGTAATTACTATATATTACTTCCTTCCCCTAAAATACCAGGCTGTAGGAATGCAGATGGAGATTATGGTATCTGTACAACTTCATATTTGAAAGAGAAGGAAATAATATTTTCCTTAAGTATAAGAAAGGGAAGGAAGTGCTAAGCTCAACTACTGTCCGAGACCTACAAAATTTGGAGGTACAACTGAAGCAGGAAATATGACATATGCTATGGTAAATATTACACTACCAAAATGAGTATCATACAGTTCATCATAATCTGAGGTCCCAGGAACAGCATCTCTGCCCTTAAACAGTTAAGTCTTGAGAAACACGGTACTCTGAAGTAAAAACAGCAAAGATGCAAGTGAAATAACTTAGCCTAGAATTAGCAGAAGGGGAACTGGAATGAAATTTGAGGTCTCCTCTCTGAATTACCATACAACATCACAGTTTGAAGCAAAGATTTTGTATGCTAGATGGAGAAATCTTGCAAAAGATGGAACAGATGATCTGACAGATCAGATGCAAATTATACTGTAAATTAGACTGTATCTTGCAAATCTGCCAGATATAGCATCAACTTTAATACGTATTTCGAAAATATAGAAGTTTATGAAAGGAAAATGCAAATATCAATTAAGAAAACTAATCAAAGTGTGAATTCAGTATTTTCTGAAGGTATGCTACATATATAGATTACTGCATTTTAACAAGTAGCACTGTAGTCCTTCAAATATTGATACATAAAATGAGGTAGAAAATTACAGAATCTCTCCAAAAGAGAGAGAATACAAGGTCAAAACAATACAGGAAAGTAAAACATCTTGTAGGACAGGGCTTAAGACACAGTTTTATCAGCCAATGTTAATGTTACCAACATCACTACCCTCCTACAGAGAGGGAAATGAGAAGAATTTGCTAAATATAGCCAGAACTGTTTGGAAGGATGCCTATCCTTATTTGTGCATTCATCTGTTTAATTGTGGGCAATACAGTCCACTCGACAGCCTGAGGCAACTGTGTATGTTCAATATCCTCTGAATTTTACAATCTCAACTGGAGATTGGACTTAATTGCACAGTTTACAATATTATAAATGGGAACTTTGTATTTTGAAACTCTCCACATTTCTAAGTACCTCTGCTACTTTTACTCAGGTTTGGGAATGTACTAAATGCCTTCAAAAGCGAGTGCAGTTTTACGCAAACATGGTGAGAAAGGCCACAGAATCCTTGTGTTTATTGTATGACCTCAGGTCTTTCAAATCCAAATGTATACAAATACACATCTATATTTTTACATTTAAAAATCAAGTTTTATGCTAAATGCTCCTTAGTTTGGTAGTTTGAAGAAATTGATCTGCGAGTGCATTTTTAAAATAACTGCAATAATTTAAACATGCTTATCAATACATCTTACCAAATTAATGCACCTTTATTTGAAAACAAAGCTGAAACATAACAAATACAAGTCCAGGAAATTTCTACATGCAAAACCTTTGGAAGGATTCCTAAATCTAAGTCCCTTGGCTTCAGTGACAATATTGTAAAGAAATATAATGGAATTAAAGTGGCACTGGGTGCCTAAATCCCTTTAAGAATGTGGACCTAAATTCGTAAGAAGTCACTAAAAGTCTCAGCCAAAGTATCAACTTATTTATAAATCACAGAGAGCTTCTCACATATTCCTTTTACTCAGGATTCAATCACCATTGATCTTCCTTCAAAGGGAATCTAAGCAAGCCAGGCTGCAAACTTCATCAGACCTCTGCTAGTTGTTAGCAGAAGGTCCAACAGCTCAAGAAATTCCTTTGTGAGTTTTCCATACCCTCAGTAGGGCTTAGAAAATGTGCAATGATAATTGTCCAGAAAAATCAAAATTTTGCATTTGGAAAAGAGTGTGTTCAGACACTCAGGAAGGAAAAATCCCTTCGAAAACAGAATCCAGTATTATCTACTGATAATTTAAGTGCAAATAATTGCCTAGCATTGTGAAGAGATTAGCCTTTATACAATTAATAATATTTAGAGTTTATGTTCATTTTCAATTTAAAAACCACTTGTAACAATACAAAACACGAATTTTATTACTGGGCTGCATACAACTAGACAAGTCATGTTAGATCTTCCTGAAGAGCTAAATGAATATAACAAGCTTCAGTTCTGTTTAACCTTAGTTCTTCAGTCCGTTAAAAACTACAACTCCTGAAATTCCAAATTATCATACTGCTTCTCTGCTTCAAAACAGTGAAAAGTAATTTGTGGTGTCATAAATGAAATGAGGTGGTTACTTCCTTGAACAGACAGACAGCATGGGTTGGGATTCAGAAACCCCACCGCCAACACAGCAAGTAGTTTTTGTAAAAGCTGAAGACTCTTGTTTATCACCTAAAGGAAAATACCATCATGAAACCCTGATAAAAAAGATAATGCAGCAAATACTCTTGCAAGAAAATATCCTCATTCTGTATAGAGCAGAATACCAGCACCAAACATACTCTCAAGAGCTAGCATATCATTCATGAGCTAACCAACTGAGAAAATTGTCTGGGGAACACTATTTTGTCTGGATTCTTATTTGTCATACTTTGGGAGTTTTATCTCAGCATTAAGCAACAAAACAACATGTAACATACTATTACACAAAAAAATACAATATCCTACTTGAATTTGGTTAGATTTAGTCCAAGCTTGGTATGGAAGTGTTTCACTAAACAGGCCTGATGCTGAACGTCTTAGTACTGAGCCTTGAACATTTGAAGCACAAACCAGACCTTTTATACTGTATTGTTCCTACAGCAGACAGAGTTTTGGTATAATGCCACTAAAGAGAAGACTGGCAACAAATAAGATATAAAAGTTAACCAAGAACTAGGATTTTATTTAATAACCTGAAGAGCAGTAAATTTGAAAACATTCATGTTTCTCTGGAATACACTGAGATTACTCCTGTTGACAGACTGTGGGTATATTTGGATATAAAGATGGTAACACCATCAGAAATGGAAGGCTGTATATCTGGGAAAACAGTGCATACAATACTTACAAATATGAGTTTTCTGTTTGACATTCAAATAAAGAATTAATGAAGCGTACATGTATCTGTATGAACAACGGAAGCTTCACATAGGCTTCATACACCAAGATTATTTGTGATACATTGTTTAGGTTTTCTCGTCATGCTTAAAACCCACCAAGAGGTTTTATTTTGTGCAGTATAAATATACAGTTTTCCATCGGACTCATGGCTAATCTGAGATCAACACCACAATTAAGAGGGCTAGCAAGTAAGGGAATAAGAACGTACCTCCAGGAAGCTAGGTATTACTTTCAAGTAACACTGGTATTCCCAAATTCTTAGTCGTAACCTGTACCTTCTGTTCAACTTCACTGACTTTAGGCTTGGAAAAGAAAATCAGAGGATCACATTCATCTTTTAGAATGTGTTCCTCCTCTATTAAGAGACACAGAAAGACTATAGAATCATAGAATACCTCAAGCTGGAAGGTACCCACAAAAGGAGATGTATTAGCATTAAGAGAAAATTACATTCCAGTTGAAGGACAGAACTGGAATAAGAGTTACTGTTACTGATAAAGAAATTCTACCAAGGTTTCAAATTTCTGGATTACAGAATTTAATCAGCTCCCATCGCCACATCACATTAAAAACAGCATCGTACCCTCCACCTCTAGAATTCTGCCTCAGGAAAGGGAACACTGTTTTTTACTTCCATTATCTCTCAGCCTGCAGTAAGGAAGTGCCTTGGTCCCGAACCAGAACCCACAGGAATTTAAAAAGTGCTATTTCTGCTTGTAGTAAAATCTTCAATATGTAATTTACATCTTGATATGTCATCATTTCTTGGTATTTAACTTAGTAACAGCTTCTGTAAAGTAGAGATTTTATTACATAAATTATGGAAGTAGCAGACTGAGTGTAGTGGATACAGCATAAATTTCTGAATCAATACAAAATATGTCCCTGGCAGTAGTTGTTATTCTGTGCAGGTGTGTTATTGATCACAATCATAATGGTCTCACTTTAGCTGCCGTCAATAACTCACTACTTGCATTGTCACACTGAATTAAAGAAGAACCAGTCTAAAAATATGTGGAGAAGTTAATACCAGCATGGTATGACCCAGTCTGTGGTGCAAAGAAGAACACTGCCAGTTTAAGTTAGGAATCATGTTTGAGACTGTACTTGACATTACATTGATAAAATAAAGTCAAATGTGGTATTTATTCAGGCAGAAGAGTAAATGTCTTCAACATACTGGAAAACTCTTAAATTTATAGCTACTGCATACAATAAAACTATGCTTTCAATAACTTGGAACCATTATTAGGATACAGTTACTGTTATGCAAAACTGAACCGAAGTTCTACAAATGGTTATTGTCATTTTACTGATCAACATGACTGAAGCTTCCTTGCATTAGATAAAGAATTCCAGAAGGAATGTTATATTATTTCACTTTTTTAAAATAGAGTTCATTTCTAAATCAAATCTTGACAGCAACATACAACAGCAGAATACAAAACATAAGCCAAAGATCTGTGAAGTACTGAAAAGTGAAATATAGATAATGTTATTATGGCAATTGTATAAAACACTACTATTATATAATGCATATATAAGCATTTTTCTTTTAATTAATTCAGAGTAGACGCATAATAAAAGAACACACATTGTCACTGGCCTATCAAAATGGAGAAACAGATCCAGATACGAAAGACAAAAGACCTCCTATTACCAGCAATGTCATCTTTATATCATTTTCAACCACTGTAGAAGATTAACAAAATGTTAAGATTAGGTGTCAAAGGAAAGAGCAGAACATCATTAAAAATGTCTACACCAATAATTAGTGCTCTTTACACATTCTAGAGAAGCAAAGGGTGGGGAGTGGAAGAGACCCACACCATGTTAAAGGAACACTGTTTTTGTGAGACACTTTAATTGCATTTCCTATGTATCTCCTGTTCATGCTAAGAGGGATTTTCCTTGACAAGCCAGCCCGGTATAACACCTTAAGTAACACTCATGCCACCTTTCTCTCCATATGCAGTTTTATCTAAGGCTTCCATCTCTTTCCCAGGAAGAGCAAACCAGAAAATCTTGCAGCAGCAAGCTTATGGATTCTACTAGAATCCTATGAATGATGTTACGTCAATACACATCACAAGAAACTCAACCAAAGATCAACCGAATTCTTTCAAGGTTCTGACAACTGCACAAAATAATGATAATTATTTTTTTCCCCTTCAACCTCGTACAATTAACCTCAGAGGTCAGGTGAGCTGAGAGGTCAGCATGAACAGTTGTCTAAAAGAAAATTCAACCCATCAATGAACGATAAAAATACCCACCACATGAAAGTTCTTCAAAGATTTGATGTGTACCTAACAAGAACAATAGCCATGCCATCTCACTTTCAGCACCTGACATGCATCCTTATTTAGGAAGCCAATCTCCATACACTATCCATGTATTTGCCTCTCAGCAGAGAGAGACGCTCCTTCAAAGTGCCAGTTAAAACACTTGATTCAAACTCACAGCCTGAATCAACCTCCAGAGTAGTCTGTCTCTATCCAGTGGTTTTATTTGCAGCCAGAAGTGGCTGCCCTTTCTAACTCAGACATCTAACTGACATGCCTGAAGTTACTGTAGCTCTCCCAGCCCAAGTGTCATATCAGAATCTCCTTCCCCAAGACAGTCTGTGCTTGATGAACTGTATTTCAAGTCGCTCTACAATTCACTTTTCACTGGGGAATCTCTGCAACCTTTTATACTCTGCATACTGCCAAAAATTATTGTTTTTTTCATTTAAAACCTGCAAAAATAAGTCTACCCAATATCACTAATATGTACAGCTCTCATCAAGCTGTGAATCCAGTAGACATAGACACTTGATTAGTTGATTAGTTAAACATTGCCATACAGTTTCTTGACCACAGGAATAATCCAGTAAAAGTCTGTGCAATCGCTTCTGTCACTGTCCTGACTTGCAGTTACTTAAAATTTTATTACTACATAACCCAAACTAAATAGAGAATATTTACTGTGATGAGAAGGTTCCATGGAGGAATTGTGCTGATAAGCTTCCAACTCATGGGTAGAAATTACACTGCCAGAGCAGATGAAGAACAGGCAATTAAGTTAATGGAAACAGTAGCTCTACTTTCACTAACTAAACATTGCAATGAATGTAGATCAATTAACAGAAGACTTTCTTACAGCAACAAGTTAAGGCAGCATTTTTTCATACAAAACCCCCCTCATTATCACTCTTTTTATGAAAGCAGAAATAAGGGGGGGAATTAAGTTTAGAAAAGAAAAAAGGCGTATGTGATACAAAGCCCAGATTCTACAAAGATATTTTTGTGGCCAGTACTCCAAATCAAGCTACTGTTCAGCACCCCAAAGTCAGTCAATACCACTGCATCTCTAATACTATATCACATAATTCAAAATAGATCCAACTAAGAGCACAGGTCTTGGTATCAATACCCTGGAAAGCCCACTCACAAGGATGACTGTGCAAAGAAATCACTGATGCCTAAGTCTACTCCCAAATCCTTACACTCTGAAACAAATAAGGAAAAGATGACATTTTTTGAGTTTACCACAACCACACAATGTCACGACCAGCCCAACATCAATATCCTCACCTTCCCTCTCACTTGCTTGCAACGTTTAAGCTGTAACTCTTCAGTAATGTATTTCAAAAGACAGTAAATGCTTCACAACTCTTAAATAAACCATAAGCAACTAAACAGTAACTGTTCTGGAGGACAAAGGCCTGGTGGCAAGGCACTAGACTTCAAGCTTCCAATGGCTTATGACAGCAATAACAAGGCAAACAAAATAAATAATGAAAATGAAATTGTGAAAGCTACCTTGACAACATCCTTTTAATCTTCAGCCAACTTGAAATGTCATGTAAGCACTGAAGCAGCAAAGAGATGATACTGCTTTGATAGCAAAATCTCTATTTCTCCCTGACCTACAAATCACAAACGAATAGATTAGTGGTGCACTCACATATTTCCACACAGTAGCTCACAGAAACCCTGTTGCACCTTCTGAAACAAAATGCACATGCTCCAAGATGCAGGAAAACCATGATTATAGGCATCATCAACTGAAGCATGCACAGAAGACTTGATGCTGCAGTAAAGGACCTTATGGAAAAAAGATCCTAAATTGCCCAAGAAAGCCATCATATCTGTAGAGATGAAGCATACTGCATGTAGTTCAAAAAGGTCTTCCTAGTGCTATATAAACTGGAGAGTGAAGCAGAGAAGCACAATCCTGCTCGTGTTCTTAATGGATCGTAGTACCTTGTTATACTGCTACCAGCAGCATCACCATTAGACAAGTGTCGGATGAAAATTACTTTCTTGGGCTACTCAGCCTGGAATCTGTGATCTAAATATTACAATTTTTCTTTTTATAAATATATTTTATATTCAGAATCACTCAACTTGTCTCATGGTAATTAATATCAGCTGACTAAGACTTGCAGAATCAGACCAAGATATCCTTCACACAGAGGTATGTGGAGAGATACAGAACTGCACATACTCAGGCCCACAGGCTCTTTCCTTAGTGTACTACTGCTAGTAAACGGTTTCTATCTTGTGCCAAAAGTCTATGCTTGAGAAAATACCGATTCAGAGATCTACAGAAGTACCCACTGATTTTGTTTTTCTAGGTCAACTCCTCTGAGGGCCTGATTTTGAAAGATATGATTAGGCAGATCCCCTGACTTCACTGTAGCCAGCTTCTTGGAACCAACTTCAGATGGCTCTTACCTGGACCCAGTGACATTTCCATCAATTTTACCTAGATTGGACAACAAAAACTTCACTACATAGAAAAATAGGAGGGTATAAACAATATGAACTTTTACAAAGTTTGATAAGCAGTTTAAAAAAAATTATATCAGTAAAGCCAGTCATTTCAGGGATATAATGGTGCCTGCCTTAGTTAAGATCCATTCTTTTCAGAAAGAGACCATTTGTTTCAATACTGGTATGCTCCCAGTAATGACAGCTATTGTAAGAAAATATATTCATACATGCTCTTTGCATGAACGAGTAGTGACTAAATATAAGCTTCATTAACTAAAGTGAAGTGTTCCTTACAAGAGATTAAAGTATTTTAAAATGCCACCCATGTATACATTCCTACTAGGTCTCTTGCACATTTTTTTATCCCCAAGATAGGCACATATTTTGGTGGGCCAAAACGTCAAACTATCCTGAAAAAACAGTGGCAGTCAGTAAGTCTCATTCAGGACTCCAAAATATTTTTTTAATGTAGTCTGTATAAGTTCATGATGAAAAAGACATGCAGTCCGCTTACCATTGAATGATTAGCCATTTACACACCACACAACGAAAACACCGCTTCTTGAAAACATGACTGCTAAAGGCTGGAGTGCCAGCCTTCCAGAAGATTGGCTATAACTACATTGAGCTCCCTGTTCTTACAATGTTGCAGAAAAGCAGACACACAGAAAGAGTGAGATTCACTAAAATTAGTTATTTGTCTTACATACTGTTTAAAATTAATACAACCTAAGCTAATGCAGAAGATCTAGACCTCTAGAACTTCAGCATACAGAACCAAAAGTAGCTTTACAGCTTGTTTTGGGTTGCCTGCAAAATGTGAGGGGAGGAGTGGAAAGGACAAATGAGAAACAGAAGAGGGTGGTGGAACGGGTTGCCCAGAGCAGCTGTGGATGCCCCGTCCCTGGCAGTGCTCAAGACCAGGCTGCATGAGGCTTCAAGCAACCTGGGCCAGTGGAAGGTGTCCCTGAACAGGGCAGGGGAGTGGAACTAGATGGTCTTTAAGGTCACTTCCAATCCAAATCATTCTATGACGCCATGAAAAAAACTTGCACCACAGTTTTTTGGGTCTGGCTTTGTTTTACAAAAGTGAGCTGAGGCAAATTAAAACCATTTTATTACTGAAGATGGTTGCTACTTTTTTCAGATGTTCAGGTGGCTAACCTTCTTGGTTCAGCACACACGTAGACCACATCCTGCCTGGAATTTACACAGCATACTTCAAGATCTCCTTGTTCTTACTTTAATGCTTAAACCCATGATATTGCTAATGCCTTTGAAGAAAATATGTTTACCAAGTCACAGGTATATGCTAAATGTTTTACATTATGGAAAGAACACTTTTTCTAAAAATACGTGGATTTTAATCTTAACAGAAGTCTCAAGGCTAATTTCCAGGTGACTCATATGAAGTCTGAATAAGGTAATGGCACGCAACAACTGATAAATTCTTTCCCTATCCATGTTGGCGCAACCCTAGAGCTGGCCTTTTTCCTCCTTCTGTTGGAGAGACAGGCATTAAAAGTAAAAAATTGGACCGAACATTTCTGCTTTGAAGATTACTATGATGGCTATTAGGAATAGAATGCACTCACACTAGACAAGATACTGTCATACTCTGGGTAAACTGTAAAGACATAAGCTAAATATGATCTCACACTTAGCTTCTACAGCATTTGTTTACAATGTCTGTGTCAATGATTTATACTCACACAGTAAAATATTAACAGCAACAAATTATAAACCTAGTAGCACAAGAATTCTAACAGGTTTTCCTCACAGTGTATCAATTCTGACACTAACCAAAATCCACCAAAATCACTACAGAAATCATGTGTTGCATTACATAAAATCAAATACAGAAGCTTCGTTTTATGTAACTGTAATATCCATGCAGATGGTCTGCAGGATAAGATATTTTCTCTCAACTGCAGTTTGTACAAAATTTGAAGTATAAGCAAATGGCAGGAATTTTGCCATTTCTAGTGCAGCGTCCTAACTCAATATAATGGGAATCTCTCTATATTTGTAACTCTTACCAGTTCTTCCAGTACTAAAAATTGCTGAGACTGAAATCCATTGCAGAGATTTTTAATTAATAGATGAAAATCAAAGAAAGGAACTAATTTTCATCTATTCTAGCTAAATAGTAGGTCAAATGTATGGTTGCAGTAATTGAAATTCAGTTATTTATGTTGACAGCAACTATGGCATAAAAATAAAATCAGCAAAGTCAACTTTATAAAGAACACCAATGTCAAATACAATACATTCTATGCATCTCTGAACAATACATGAGGATGGACTATGCAGTGAAACTATGCAGTCAAACTGTATTGTTCTTCTAAACCCTGCCCTCCTAATACATTCCTTCAGCCAAGTAATGGGAAGATAAATCCATTTGCCTAATGGAGCATATAATTTAAATATTTCAGGCAAGCATTTAGAGAGATGTTGCTTAAAATAAATATAACTGCCATCCATCCAAATATCTTGCATGATAAAGATCACAGCATAGTTCACAACTTATTTTTCCTGTAGAAACGCCAAACTATCCAGCCCTTTCAGTTACTTTAGTCACCATGTATATCCTGTGCTACTTTATTATAACAAATCCTTTCTTTCCACGGAAGATTTAATATTAAGCTGCATTTTTTCTCTTTTGCAGTGCCTTGCAACATTTCTAAAGCCACTAAAATTTCAGATTTTACTACTGCACCATGCAGTCCTGCACAATTTTGTAAACAAAGTATGTTTAAATTTATGGAACCTTACAGGGCTAATGTACTTAATACAGACTGCAGCACTTCATCCACAGGAAGATACAATCAGCCAATGTCAATATTCTGTCATTTAGAACCATGATTTTATCATAAAGCATTCCCATTAATAAAAAATAGCAGGTTTTTTTCCCACAAACTTGTATCTAGTGTTAAGATGTTATTAGTATAAAAACAGGTTTTACTTGATAGGAAAAAAAATCTGCTTGGTTTTTTTTTTTTTTTCAACATGCTAAGAATCACATTTTGTATTGTGACCTACCTAAGGCACAACAGTACACTGTAAAACACAAAGTACTTGTTATAATAATTCCCCCTTCCACATACACAAACAAGTGCTTACATTAAAAAAAGAAAGAGAAAGGGAGAAAGACAGTCTTTATTATTTGCATGCTAGAAGTGATCATTTTAAAGAGTTGATCAAGTTTTTGCAAACATTCAATTTTAATCATGTATAGCAATACTGCAGGAAAAATGAAAAGAAAAAGACACCCCTAACTTTGGCTTATAAGTCTGTAATGGATTTCACGTTTGTGAAGAAATAGGTTAGTTTTGTTTGGGCTTTGCTACAAAGAGATTCATCTCTTATGCATGCCACAAATAACCTGAGCAATGACTTCCCTCCATGTCAAGAGCTGCCCATCATATTACAGGATTAATACAATGTTGATTTGTTTAGGGGTTGCTTGTGTGTGTGGCTTGCGTATATAATTTTAGCCATTCATATACATCAGCTCCTCGTTGCATATCTCACAATAAGCTGATAACCGCTGTTAAACCTTAAATAGCAATCTTTAGCAAACAAAGCAAGCCAGTCTGCAATCGTGATGTAAAATCATCCCAAACGTACTACACCCTGCAAGAACCTCTCACAGAAAATAGCCCGGCAGCCTCATTCATTCCCCCCAACCCAATGATCTGCTCACCATCTCCTCCGTCTTCCCTTATTTCTCTGTCCTCAGCTTATTTTCCTTGCTTCTGCTGGCTTCAAGGAGGTGGGTGTACCCACATAAAAAACACACCAAAAAACAAAACATACAAAAAAAAGAAGAAAACAAAAAAAAAAAGAAAGAAACCCCCCCCACACAACTCTTCAATAAAATACTCAGCAACCACTGAGCAGCATATCAGCGAAAGCCCCTTGTCTTCCCCTCTCGCTTCCCGTTCCCCGGGAGCAGGAGCCCCCTCCGCGCCGCTCCCGCTCGCCGCTCACGCCCTCCCCACTCCGGCGCGGCCCCGCGGGTGCCCGGCTCCCGCGGAAGGAGCCTCCGTCCCCCCGCGCGATCCCCCGGGGTAACACCCGGGCTGCATCAGCCCCGCTATCGCCTTCTTACCCACCGAGACGACATAGTAGAGGGAGTCGGGCTGATTTTCCCCTCCCACCTCCACATTCCTATTTACAAAGGGTATCCAAGACCATCTTTATCCAAACCGGGGGGGGGGGGGGGGAGAGGGAAGGAGGGGGAGGTGGAAGCAATTATTAACCCTTTTCTTGCATTTACCTTTTCTTGCATTTACCTTTTCTACTGTGATTTTTGGCTGCGTTTTTAAAGCACACGGGGGAATTTTTCTTCTCTACAAAGCACGTAAACCCGCTGCCATCAGGCCCTGCGGGCCCCGCTCCCGCAGCCCAGCTCGGCGACCAGCGGGTGAGTAGGGTCTGCCCAGTAGCCCCACGGCCGCTCCAAAAAAAGGTCCAAGGGCAACGCCGAAAAATGCATGACCTTCCGAAATTACTTTTCGGAAAATAACCGCCCACGCAGCCGCCCCGGCCGAGCGTCCCTCAGGAGAGGCCCACCGGGCGAAGGGAACACATTTCCCGCTCTGGCCGTGCTGGTTTCATCTTTCTAACTCTCTTTTTTTTTCAGCACGGCGTTATCGCTCCTCAGCATTCACACCGGGGGGGGAGGAAGTACCAGCGTAAGGTAAGCGGCACCGCCGCCTGCCCCCGCCACAGCGGCCGGCGGGCCGAGGAAGGCAGCGAGACCACGACCCTCCCCCCCCCACAGCAGCCCCGCCGCAACCCCGGCCTCACGCCGCCGGCCTGCGACCGACACACAGACCGCCGCGCTGCCCCCGCGGCGCGAATTTTCCTATTGGGCATTTCCTGTGCATCGCGCCCAGCAACTGAAGGCGCATTGGTGCATTCCCGGCGCGCTCCGCTCACTGGCCGCTCGCTCGGCGCGGCATTGGCCGGCGGGAATGTCCGTCCGCGCGGGGCGGCCCGGCCCCTGGGCGAGCGCGCGGGGCAGCAGCGCGGCAGGCGGTCGGCGGGAACGGCCGGTGCAGCCGCTGCAGCGCAGCGTGAGGCGCCGCCCGCCAGCCCTGGGCGGGAGCGGGGTACGGGACACGGCGCTGCCGGCCGCTGCCCGCGGGAGCGGGGCGCTGGCCATGTGCGTTCGGCAGGAGCAGCAGGGACCGCTCTCACCTCACCGGACGGGTACGCGAAAGCGCGCGAACCGGCCTGCAGCGCTGAGCCCGCCGCCTTGCAGCACGGCTGAAGGCTTGCTGCGCCTGGGGAACGAACCGGTGCTTTGCACAGCTGCAGGGCGGGAGATTCCAGGCCCGGCTGATGTCTGCATAGCGTGCTGTGACAGAGGCCTTGTCAGGTGCAATGCAGCCAGGAAATGCTGGCGCACGGTCCCTATGGATTTGTCCAGCTTGCCCTTTTCGCTATTTGCAGCGGTCTGTGGGCTGTGATCCAGTCACCTCTCAGCCTCATGGCTTGAGCTTCCTACAGCCCTCTTTTATACCTTACTGTCTACCCCCTTCATTATTTTTATGTTCCTTCTCTGATTGATTTCCAGTGGGTTTGCCCTCCCTAACCGTGGTGCCAGTGTGCCAGTGATACCAGTGCTTCGGACAAAAGCACTCCTTTGCCGCTCCTATACATGCTGCATTTTATACATTAAAGGACTAGTTTAGTCCAGTTTACCACAGTATTACCTGGAGAGGTCACGTTGAAACATTGTAACAGCTAAATTCTTTTCTGAAGTACTTTTGGCAGAGCTAGCCCCCATCCCTGCATTCTTTATTTCCAGATATGTTTGCTCGTGTTTTCTGACATTAAAAGCACATTATATTGGACTGGGATGATTTAACTGGGCACATCAGATGATTCTGCAACTAATCAGTCGTGAATTATCCACTCGTCTACTAAACTACAGATTTTACTAGTAAAGATCTTGCATAATCTAGACAATTGGTAGAGATACCAAGTAGGATCAGAGCAGCAGGAACTGATCTCTAGAAAACTCTGCGTAGGTCACTGACATCTCTTTAGCAACTACTTTTTGAGAACTCTGAGGGAAAAGTTACTTAAATGCATTTAAGGTGTGCTTTATACATTCCAAACAACATGCATTCCAGCACTTAAAAGACAGAGCAAAGTTTTAAAACAAATTTCAGGACTCTTGGTTATTGAGACAAACTCGGGACAATTCTGCAAGCTTTTCACTAAGCTTCAGCTTGTTTCTTAGCTTTCTCCAATAAAGGTTCTGTGCTGAAAGCCAGTGCCACTGTCTAATTCATTAAAGATCCTTAAAGTGGATACAGAATCACTGCCTACTTGGGATCAGAGTACTGGAGTTTGACAAACAGTGGGAGCTATACACAGATCCCCTAGGACAGGGTCTAAAAGGGACAACAATAACCGAGCTGCTTTCGGCAGAACAAAAAGTAGACACAAGAAATAGAAGGAAGCGTCTGAACAGCCACCAAATCAGTAGTTCACAAGTCCTTGCAGTGGGCTGGTTTTGGGAAACCTAAAAATGTTTTAAAATTACTCTAATTTCCCATATGTATTAAAAATAATGAAAAAAATTAAAAATCGGTACAAACTAATGCCATTAAGTTTTAAGGCTATGGACAGCTTACCTTCTTCCCATGGGCATAACTCTTACTGAAGGTTTGCAGACCTATATAATCTAAAGATTTTTAATGAGTGCCAAGCATAGAAGCTAAATAATCTTTGGTCACAGTGATGAGTCTATACTTCAAGAAACAGTGACAGCAAAGTACAATAAGTCATATTTGATACGCATGCATTTTACCAATTTTGGTGTAACAGATTAAGAGATTTTTATAATTTGCTTATTCATCAGATAACTGTTTTAAATAACAACACTGTACCTGAAAACAAATGTGGTTTAGGATTATATGTATCAAGGTTCATATATTTAGGTAATAACTACAATCTATTACTGTGCTTCAAAAGCAGTAGTACAAAAAATGATGATAATATACTCACCCAGCAATTTTCATCAGTAGATCTCAAAAGACCTTGCAAAGGTCAAGGGTATCATTCCATTGTTGACAATGAAGAAAGAAAGTGTTGAGGTGAACTTGCTCAATGTCATATGCCAGAGCGGTGGTAAAGCTAACAATTGACTTCAGGTTTTCTGCATCTAGGTTGAAAGGTTTTGTCTCACAAGCCACATTACACACTCATATACCCTTGGGAGTTCTTTTCATTAGTGTTCCATATCTTGCGTGTACTGTCTTTATCAGTGTTGGAATCTAGAAGAGCTGTCAAGGCTTTTTTGGTCTTCCCTTATAGGCTTCACCATAAAACAGTTTTAATTTACAGGCTCCACTGAAACCCTCTTGTGTTGCCACCCGTAAAAAAAAGTCAGAAATAAAGTTCAAAATCTTGTGTGAAAAACCCACAAGTAAGTTAATATTTCAGTATGAGAGGACAAAAAGGTGGCACAGATCCAATCCCAGCCTAAATCTGCAGGTCTAAGTAAATTACTGGATGTTTAATTATCAGTTCTGATCATGCATGCTGTGCTTAATAAGTGAAAGCAAATTTGACTTTGTCGATTGTGTTTTCCTCAATCCTCAGGAAAGCTGTCCTGGCCTGAATTCATGCCATTGCAAGCTCAGGGCTCAATGACTTTTGGGCCTTTCTGGAAGCAGAATCTCTCCTGAAGTTAGCCATGTTAGCACACATCCCATGCAGAGACTGTATTATAGAAACTGGTAAGTAGCTACATCCAAACTCGCTATGATTGTCAACAGCCCAGGTCTGGGTGTATCAGTTCTCAGAGGTACGAGCCCTTTGAAGCTCAGACCAGGCCTTTGATGTTATTTTTTCATACCTGGAAACAAAATATACTGGAAACAGGCTGAGGTGCCAAGAAGCAGCCCATGGACTATACAATATCAGAAACGACTTCTCCAGACCACTGTGGTGGACATGGATATGGGACTGTGTCAGAGGTGACCCCTAGCATGCAGCGCCATCGCCTCTCAGTGGACCCCATGGCGGGTTCCCCTCAGGCAGTGCAGCAGGCCTCTCCTCAGGGCCCGGCAGGGAGCAGGCAGTCATGGCTCCTGTGATGGCAGCCACAGTGCCTCTCATGGCGCCTCTAGCTCCTCTCATGACGGCCACAGCATCTGTCAGGAGCCCCCGGCCCCTCTCATGGCGCCCACAGCTCCTGTGATGGCGCGCCCGGCCCCTCTCATGGCGCCCCTCGACGCCCGGGCCACTGAGGGGAAAGGGAGCGGGCGGCACCCACCGGGCAGTGTGTGTAAACCAGCCAATGACAGCTTGAGAAGGAGAGGCGGGGTTGCTTTCCCTCCAATAGCGCGCGGGGAGGCGAGGCGCCCGCAGCCAATAGGGCCGGGTGTTGTTTTGAACTGGCTGCGCTCCCGGAAACGGTGCTTTGGGGATGTGCTGGGGCCCGCGGCGCGAGCTGGGTGAGTGCGGGGTTTGGCGGGCTTTTCTCTCAGGGCCCTTCCCTCACGGGGCTGGTGCGGCCCCGCTGCCCAGAGTCCTTGTCCCACGCAGGCCGGCGCCTCTCTTGGCTCGTACTTTGCTGGCACGGGCGGGGGCCAGAGACAAGAATAGCCTGGAGTGGCTTTGCTTGTCCCGCGTGGGGAGCCGGAGCCCGCGGCGGGCGCAGCCGGGCCGTGAGGTGCGGGGCTCTCGGTTTGGGGAGCGGGGGCTGCGTGGCGGGCGGGCAGGCCCCTGCGGGCCGGGCGCCAGTGCTCTGGCGCTGCCTGCCTCCCCTCAGCGAGCGGCGCCAAGGAGAACGCCGCCTCTGCGCGTCCTGTGCTCAGAAAACGTTTTTTTCACCTAAATTTCTCAGGAGCAACTACTGAAATACTTTAAATTATCAACCATTTTTTGTTTTCTTAATTATGCGATGGCACTTCGTTGTTGGGTTGGCGGTGGCTAGCTGGTGCTTGTGTCACGCACGGTTCTGTCACGTTTGAGAACGTAATCGTTTTAATGCATGGTGATCATTTCAGTGGCAATTTCTCAAAAAATAGTCACAGAAAGACGCTGAAAACTAATGATGTTTCCGTTTGCAGGTATTGAAAACACGAGGTTTTTGGAGAGACTTGTTTTGTGATTATATGAGGTTAACGGGATGCGGGTGGCTCTAAGACACACTCGATCACCAGCTTGCTCTCCACTGTATATCGAGCTGTTCTGAAAATGTCAAAATATGTAACAGAAACTTGACATTTTTCAGTTACATTCTGTAACTTTTTTAGTTGAGTTGTTTTCAGGTTTCTTACGGTTCTTGGTAGTAGTTTGACTGAGTTGATCCTGGCTATACAGAGATTCCAGTATCCCTGCTCTAACTGAAGCCAACTCGCTATCTATTTTCATTATAAATACTCCGTTAAAATTTTAAATGAAGCAGCTAAAGAGTGGGCTAGTATTTTTGTTTGTAAACGTTTTGGTATGTTTGGCAGCGCTTCAGTGGGGTTACCCACCTCTCTTGTTAACTACTTATGCTTGTTCCAGAGTCAGTAGGAGGACAGCTACCACCATAGCAACTAAATTCTCAAAAGTGGAAACAATCAGACAATAGAACATACCTGCATTAAAGTTGGTAGACCTAGACAGGAATGGTGCTCCTGTGAGAGCAATTCCAAGTGAACCTGCTGGATGTTGATAGTGATCAGCCAAATTAGTTTTATGGATGTGCTTTTTTTAGAGTACGTTAAAATTACAATTAAATAGATAACTTTGTTAACAGCAGAACTAATAAAATTCTATTGTCCTTGCCTTATGTCTCCTAGAAGGATTGTTTGAACTCAAAGCAATAGCTTTGAAACTCTTTTTGTGTTACAGTGTTCATTTTGTATCTGCAGTCTTGAAATATTTTTTTTTGAGTAAGGGTACTTGTAGGACTTTTTTCATCTACTTAAGTTCTGGGGGTTTGTGGGGGTTTTTTTCTTGGTCCCTTCTTTCCCCACAGGTTTGCAGGGTGTGTGTCAGCCCATGGGCCCTCTTAAGTTTTGTTCAGAGTAGGCAGTAAGGTCAGAGTTACTGTAGATGAAGGTAAGAAGAGTGGGAATAAACCCACACTTATAATTGGTGATTGCAGCACTTCCATCAAAGGAAGTTAAGATTAAGAATGTAAGACCAGCCATACTGGGTCAGGTTGAAGATCCATATAGACTAGTATTCTTTTTCTGGGAAGGTCTAGCGGAACATCGCTAGGGAAGAGCTAAGAGTAGATAGAAAAAGGATAAATGATTCTTATAGTACATATGTCCTTCAGCTACTTGTAACATAGACTTTCTGTGTATAAGGAATGGAAAATAGAGCTTCTTACCCCAAAAAAGGACTCCTGGCTAGTTCATTGTTGAAGAAAACCTAAGAATTGTGAAAGCTAAAAATATCAGTCTTTGCCTAAAAGGAGGAAGTTGTCTAGCAAAAGACTCTGGGTCTGCAGATCTGTGTTAGAGGAGAAGCTAACAGTCTTAAACTGGGGGAAAGGCTGCCTTACTCCATCCCTTGCAGATATTTTCAAAACATGGTGTGGTGAAAGGTGCTGTTTACTGGCCTTTCTTTCTCTTGGGAGCTGTATAGTGGATTTAGTGTATTAAGATACCAGAAGGAAAAATTGAGGAGCTGAAAATAAAATTAGCTTATTAAACTTGGAAATGGCATGCAACTTACGTGTTATTTTCTGTTGTTTTCGTAAGTGTTCTACTTTGCATTGCTGTCTCTTGCTGTGAAGACTGACTCTTCACCTTGGTAAGGTTACAAACCCTAGGTTCGTTATAAATTGTCTCTGTACAGAGCAACCTGAAAGGCATCCAATCATGGATCTATCTATTCCACCTCATCTTTATCCTGAATGATTATTATTACTACACAGGAGCATGTGCTACACACAGGAAGTACAAAAGCAGATCAGTAAAATGCCTTAAAAATGCATCTGTGAGACACTTTTCTGTGAGAGGAAAAAAAAAAAGGTAGAGTACTTCTAAAAACTAATCAAACATCTCTTATTTTCCATTATTTTGAAGTTCAGTATAAAACCAAAAATCTCATTCTGCTACTGGAAGAAAATGCCTCCAGTTTTATTCGTTCATGGGCATTTGAGGTGTGTAGTTCTCAGTTTACTTTGGACAAATTCAAAAGAAGCAGTAAAATAGCTTGAGACTCTGCTGACTACAAGTTACTGTTGTGGTACATAAAACTATCAGAATCCAGTGACTAATGATCTTTAGCTGTCTCTTAGACTGCACCTAAACAACAGTTTTGGATCAGTTGAGAAGCAATTGAGATCACTGCAGTAACTGACAGATGTTATTTATGATGCTTCATTTGTGAAAACAAAATACATAACAAATGGCTTCATTTTTCAAAGGCGGCTACTGGGAGTTCTTAAGAGTAAAATGGTTTTATGCCAAATTGTGAACTGATTGCTTCTAATCAACCAAATGATGGTAGAACCCTATGAAAGGAACATACACCATCTATCATGTTTTGGTCTCTTGATAGTCCCTTTAAATGCTACCTTATGCTGGCACGGATCCACTCGGGCTTTTTAACAGATAGTTAAAATGAGCAAAACAACACACTGTACTGTCTAACAGTGCACTAGCATAGCATAAGAATGTTAGTTACTTTAATGTTGTTTCCAAATTAGCAGTGCCATTTGGAGCAGAACGCTTAATTACAGGATGTTTGTAATTTTTGTCAAGCTGGTTTATGTGTATTAGGCCTAAGTTAGACAGCAAATGAGAAACATATTACGGAAATAGGAGATTGTTGCTGTCATGTCATCCTTGATAACTGTTGTCTTATAAAATCTCATTATCCAGAAAGTATCTTTTGTGTCTTCGCCTTAGAGCGAAGGGGTTTTTTTTCCCCCATTCTGCAGGCCTTGCCATGTTGCTCAGTATGTATATTCCGGCTGTATTGTCTTCATAAAAGAAAAACAGAAGGCATGTGTTGTGCCACAAATTAGCCTTTTTTATTTGAACTTTCTGCTTTTTTGACAAACCCACCCCCTGTGTCTGTAAGAATATTTCTGAGGACACATTTTCTGCTGAAGTGGAGCTAGAAAGTCAGCTTTTGATCAAGCTTTGGACTTTCTGTAGGATCAAATTGCAAGTGTGGAAACCAGTGCTGACCTAATCTTTTTCATCCTCTCCTCTCCTTGATCTGTGGGCGATGAATGACAAGAAGGCTGAGTTGAGCATATCTGCTTTGTGATGCTAGCTCTGTGCGATACGCTTATCTCATTCCCATAGTTGCAGCACCCTCTGTTACATGAATATGAGCTTGAAAGAATTACACCTGTATGAAGACTTTTTTTTTTATATATTAAAAATCTATGTATTTATGTCTATGACAGCCTCTCTTCAGGTTGTTTTCCTCTTAGTGTTTGTTAGTTGTCTTAAATTTCAGAATATCCAAATTTGAATTTGACTTACAATATGTTTTCATGTAAGCATTTTAAGGCTAACATCCAGCCCTGGGTATAAAAACACAACAGGTGTCGCAAATGCAACATCAGCTTTGATTAAAGAAGATACCATAATGCATTGGTTGCATCCTTTGCCAATTAAGTATCGCTGCTATTTTAAGGAGTAGCTCTATTTTAGCTGGCTTAAACACTTCTGAGTTAAACAGTCCAACTTTTTTTTTTTTTTTTTTATGTAGGACCTATAAACACTTACGCTTGAGCCCAAGATAAGTAATGCTGTTTTGGTATTTGTAGTTAGTCAAAGCCCAAATGTAACTTAAAAGAACTGTGATAACATCAAGCAGGGTTGATGGGGTGACAAAAAGATACTTCTGTTAAAGCAGTAGTACCTCATAATAATGAACATGGATTCTAGAAAGGCATTGAAGTGTTGAAAATATTTGTCCCTGTAGATAACTGTGGTGAGTCTGACAAACTTACTCTGCTGCTGTTTTCTGGCTGGTCACTTTTATATAAGCTTTATGTTGACCAGTAACTGTACAAACAGCTGGACTGAATTGATTATTTGAAATAGCTTCAATAAATCAGCTAATGGAGGCTGAAGCCTGTTTATTAAAATAGTAGTCTTTATGAGTGATTGTCAACAGTTTTGTATTGAGTAATCCATTTGATTATCTGGCAGGACACCTAATGAATACTAGGACTCATATCTCCATAGTCAGCAAGAATAGTCAGTGACAGTTGCCCACTAAAATTGTATTTTATATGCCTGCTTTCACCAAGTATGCTGCTTTGCACTTTGTCAAAGAAAAAAAAAGATTTTGAGGATTACCTACCATATTTGTGCTGATGCTGTAAATGGGTACTTCTCAGCTGTAGACTGGAAGAAGATCTTTTAGCCCTTTACCTTCTGGAGGACATGCAAAGTTGTAATTACAATGGAACTGCTTATTAAACTGAATTTAAGTCACTATTGTATTTTTATAACAAGTTGCTCAACAAAAAGGCAAGAAATCACTCTATCTAGATTTTTAATATAACTTTTCAGCACATCTCTTAAAGACAAACTGAAGCTCTTTGAGATTCTGTAATTTATTTTAGCAAACATAATCTGTTTTTGTGGGCTTCCAACAACAATTTTTGTGGGCTTCCAAGAAGTACTTTGCAACCTGAATTGTCAGAGCTATGATTAGGATCAGTCCTGTGCCACTGCTGCTTTTGGAGACTTCTGCAGTACTGCTTTCGGCATCATCAGTGTCTCACATGACTCGCTGGCTAATGCTTGGTTCCAGTAGCTTTCTGGTTCAGAGACAAAAAGTTTACGTCCCCTGTAGGCTGCAGACTAGGGGGAGAAGGAAAACCAAAGATTTGAACTGTAAAATTGAAATCTGCATAATTGAAATCACTAGCACTTTTTTTGGTACAAGCACAACTAGCAGTAGCAGATGCAGTAACGTATGTTAGTTTGTGTGTTCAAATATATGACTTTACACAAAAGACTGCCTCTTCAAATGCTATTACCAGCTTTAGCTTTCCTAACTGCTAATGTTAACATAGTCTGTTAATAGGCAACTCATTTGCTTTTCCTTTTTGGTGCAGCATATTATTTGCATCTTTACAACGTAGCTTATAAACACGGCCTGCACCTCTTATTGAGCTATCAGGGGCTGAGGAGAGTGGAGAGCAGTTGTGTACAGAACTTCCCACCTACTGAACTTGGAACAGGAAGGAAGATGTCTTGCTCAGCACTGAGTCTGGTGCAGCACAGTTGTTCACTGACATTCTTCCTGCTCCCAGTTTTATGTTCAGTCAAGTTGTTGTCAAGGTCAGGGTGCCGTTTTCGTTTATTGTGGAGCTGTCTGTGGGAAGGTTGCTTGAGGAACAGAAGAGCAGTAGTCAGCTAAAATCAATCTTTGTTCATAGTTTGACACTTACTGCAATGTTCCAACAGTGAAGTTGGGAGCAGGGCTTGAAAGGTCTAGTCTGTCCTAATCAGAGTCTCTCATCAGTAATGACTTCAGCAAAGATTCCCTTTTTGAAGGGGTGAGGTGGGGAGTGGAATCTCCTGTTTGATTTCTGTGTAGCCTGTGCACTAAGTTACATGAACAGTAACCACTGTGAGATTTGTATCTTTCCTGAAAGAGGGGTGACTGTTATTTGCTCTAACCTTGCTGGATGCCGGTGCTATAGGATTGTGCATCCCAGAGAGGATTATTTGGGGGTCCAGTCTTCTGATGGGGAAAATCTGCCAGACTTGACAATACGTCAGGTTCCTACAGTTAGCCAATGAGTAGTTCCTCCACAAGGCTGGCTGGATTGACAAGTGTATGGCAGGGGCCTGTTTGGAAGGCGCTGTTGAGTGAGCGGAAGATAATAATCCTCATGACTATGTTCTGGCTGCACAATAAGCATGCTGAAGAGCCTGAGTCCTGAAGAAACACATCTACCATGTTCTGGAGACAGAAAAATAAATGTCCAATGACAAAGCAAAGTAGGTTTGGAGGTGAGAGAAGGACATAAAGCAAGACAAGGTTAAAAGAAAGGTAGCTTGTGCAGAATAAAAAACAATGTCGTGTTCCAGAGGAGAAATCACGAATAGGAAGATCTGCAATTTAAATCCCTTCTGAAAGAAGAAATGGTATCCTGAATAAGGAAACTGAGATGAGTTATGGCTTATAGATACTGCTTGGATATTGGGACAGCATCAGAAATTTAAAGTAAAAAGTAAATGTAAAAGGTTTCAAAAATACCTACAGCTGTATTATGTTTTATATTACCTGGAAATGGCACTGTGCTCTATTTCATAAGCTGTTGCTCTAGGAAATTTGTGCTCTGTGATTTGAACTGTGACTGTAATTTTGTTTTGCTTCAGTTTCTTTTTAAGAGTTAGAGTGCAAGGCATGAACAGGTCAGTGTTATTTATGCTTAGTGACATAAAACAGCTGGGGTACAAGATCCTGAGTTTTGTGAAAAGCTAACAAGATCTGTATATAGACGATCCAGGCCTTCTGGAACTGGTAGTTCAGTTGTATGGGTCCAGTGTGGTTGTAGTCTGCTGAAAATTCGGCAATAGGAGCCTGAAAAGGGTGATAACACCTTCCAAAATCTGATTAGATTTTTTTAAATAAAGCTGGCTATTGATCTTTTTAAACACCTGGCTGGCAAATCAGTTATCCAAAATTCAAGTCTGCATCTTGATTTAATTCTGTTTTCTCTAATGTCTTACTGTGTAATCTGTTAAACAGAAAATAGTTGGGATAGCTAGGCTATTGCTGCTCTTAGCTAGTAGGTTATGAAGTAATCTTGGAAGGGAAGTTCCTTTTTGTCGTAGAACAGAATTTAAAATACTTTAAAATCTTTAGATCGAGATATATACACGCACTCCCTTGCGCTAGTTTTCTTGTGCTCTGGCAAGTGCGTCAGGAGTGTTGCACCTCTTTGTGAGTTGTTTAGTCCTGCAACTCTTTGCAGAATACTAGATTGCAAGACTGAACTCGTGCCATGACAGCAACAGCAGGCTAGTTCTAGTGCTGAACTGTGACTTAACAGGAGCCTGCAGTTACTGGCAAGCTGTTAATTAAAAAAATCTGTGTAAATGCTGCACTTGTAGCATTTACACTTGTAATGCTTCTGGTGGCTTCTGGTAATATGGAATGTAGTCAAGGTCATCTGTTTCCTGGTATCTCTCATGGTAAATTATATGGAAATTAAAGAGCAAGAGAGACACTTTTTACATATCTGGAAGTATAGTTAAAAATCCTAGTTTTTGAACTGAAGTTGCATCAGTCACTGAGTTGCTGAGATGGCCTTAGGGCTGTGGTGTTGAATTCTACCTGTCCCCCTCCCCTCTTCACCTACCTTGAAAACTTGCATGGAAGAAAATCTTGGTAGCAGTAAAACATGGTAATGTGTGGTTGGTTGGTTGGTAGCATTCTGATAATTGTTTTAGCAGCCACAAAAAGTAAGGATCAGGATGCAGTTTTATTACTGAAAAATTCTCGTTGGGGCACAAAGTATCTGAAAGCTGTTACGTGGTTTTGAAATAGAAAGCACATTTGTCATGCCATCTGAGCATGGCCAGAATTTTAAACATATTGCAAGTGCTGGAAACTATTCATCAAAATGTACACTCTGGTCCAGTATATTTTTATTTGTAGCTGATGTTTTCCCCAATAGTAAACAATAGTACTTTCTCCTGGATTTTAATAAGAGCTTGGCCTAAAGTATACTTTATTTACAGGTTTGAGAGTGCCTTTGATCAGGCTTTTCCCAGCTTCTGCAACAATTTGAGTCCTGTTTTCTCCTTTATTTGAACAGAAGCGTTTTGTCTTGCTTGGGAGGGTGGGGTGGGGAAGGAAGTAGTGGTACTTTATTGATAATGAGCAGGAAATTACATAATAGTCTCTTTGATGTATTGCTAGTACTCTAGACTTAGTCAGAATTTTCCTGATGCTTGTGTCTTTTTTTAAAAAATCTGAGTTAGCCAAGCATAACCTTGAAAGAACTACCTTAATAATTTTGGTAGTAAACCATTCATTGAAACAAATCTGTTCTGGAAGTCCTGTTTTATTTGTTGTTATTGTGAGCTGTGAGTGAGAACATTGCCATCTTCCAACTTAAGCAGAGAAGCAAGGTTATCTTTTTATAATTTGCAATATAATAGGTAATCTTTATTTACTTTGTAGGCTATTACAGAATGACCTTGCACTGAGCCTTTGTGGAAGAAGTGAGATTTAAACATCAGTTCTTCAATGTGCATCCTTCTATTCAAATTTGACCCCCGACCAGTTTCAAAAAATGCATACAGGTAAAGATGGTTCTAGCTAAAACAGACTTGTTTCTATGACTTTTTAAATAAAATTTTTTTTGTAGCCATTATATGGATTACAAACTCAAGTCAGTATTATGTGTTCAGTTATGCTTTTGTAATGTTTAACTTCATGACTTTCCCCATTGGAGGACTTAACGTAATCTTCTGAGAACCCTTTGTTTTTAGGCTGTCAGGTGATCTGGGCTTTGTAGTCATGGACCTTTTGCTAGTGATCTATAATGTGGTATAGGATAAATCATTAAATATTATAATCCAGAGTTTGAAAGTCCTGCCTTCTACTTTATCATTTAAACTAAGAGGAATCATGTTTGTTGGGGCATCACAGTTGTAGCTGTACCCTTCTTGCAGTAGGGTAGATATGTTTAGGGCTTTCAGTTTGAAACTGACGATTTGAATTTAGCCTGGAAGGTAATGGGCAGGTACTAGAAGCAGAAGTGTTGCAGTTAACCACCCTATGTATTACTTTTTCCTCTGTTAATATGTGCTGGTCCACACTTGTAAGCCAAGAGAGCAGTGCGCTGAATCCAGAAGGTACTAATACTGAAATTTAACTGCTTCTGTAGCTTCTGGTTGATGTTGAATTGCCACTTTGTCCTGTTTCCTCCCAGGGACAGTACCTTCTTGTCCATTGCCTAGTTCAGCGCTCTGTTCCATGGCTACCACTGCTTGCTTTTCCACTAAGTTTTTGACAGAAATGGCTAGCTTGTGAATAGGTGCAGTTGTTTTTTATTGTGTGGGTAGATGAGGTCAAGGTATCGTTGCAGTTATTTATGCCTATCAGTTTGCTTTGGGGATAAGGTGTACTTAAAGATCTTCAGTTGCTGTTTCTTCTAAAATTAAGTACTTAAAATTTCAGAAAATGCTGGAAATCAAATCTCAGTGCTTTCAAACTGGTTATACTCCTGTATCAATGTAAAACAAGTAGTGCTATGAATTGGAGAGTAGGGAACTTCTAGTAAGTGTCCTAGCCTTCTCCCTCCCTCAAATCTGCTTGCAGTTAAAATTTTAGGTATTAAATTGACAGTCATGTTAAAATTTTAGTTTATCACCTAAAACTTTAATTCACTTTAATTTTTAATTACATAAGTCATGTGTATGAAATGTTTAACCAAAAGCTTCAGACAAAATAAGCATCCATGCTTCTAGGTAAGTTTTACTGGGTGTGATGATGATGTACAGTGAGTTTCCCAAACATTAAACTTGCTGTAATATTCTCTCTCATTACAGCCCTTAATTTTAAAAGTTCATATTCAACATCAGTATCTTTTGAGTACCTTCAGTATGTAATAGAAAGAGAGCAATTCAGGCCAGTAAGATGACTGTGAAGTTCTGTTGCTTTTTGTATTTATACATACTTTATAGGTTCCATATTACTTTGTGTGGTACAGGTATTGGTATTCATCCAGAAACCATCAGTCAGTATGCTCAGTGAGTCATTCTGCCTTACGTTGACGTGTTTTCTGCCCTTTTGTATTGAGAAGCAGATGCCGTTCAATAGAAATAAGAACCAAAACTTTGGTTTTCCATGGAGTGCATTCCTTTTTGGCTCTGGAATCTGCCTAAAGGGGGTTAGTTTATGATGTGACTGGAGGTGAATTAATATATCCATTTATTTGGTCTGACTTTCTTTTGTGTTGCTAGCTGGCAAAAACTAGATTCATCAATTGGATGCCTCTTGGGAAAATCCTTTGGATGTAAACAGTAGTTGCTTGCCAAGGGAACTTTCTGCCTTGATCAATATTTAAAATTAAAACTTAAGATAGCTTTCTTGCTATAAAAAAAGTTGCATCGAGATTGAAATTATTGATTTATAGCAGAAAACAACTTGCTGTTGGTGTCAAAATAGAAAAATGCTGTTTAGCCAAAATTTAGGAATATTTAATTGTATTTTATTTTCTTAGTACCTTTTGTTAAGCGACAATTTCCTCTGTACCTCTGAGATAAACTACTCTGAACCATCTGTTTAGGCAGTAAGTGCCAGCCATAGTGTTCATGGTGTCAGATCTTAACATCAGATGTGCAACTTCAGTCCCCCCTCCCCTTTTTTTTTCCTTAACACACCATAACTATTTTTGCTTTTCTTTATTGGGAAGAATGTTGAAGTTTTTTCTTTTTAAATTGTTGCTGTGATTTTTTTTCACCTTTGCATCAGCTTTCTGAAGGGCATAGGTCTTGAGTATCAGTTGGGGATGGTACCCAGCCCTCCTAATTCTCTGAACAGTATTACAGCCATTAGACCAAGTTAGACCCCTCTATATTGGTCTCTTGCTAAGCATAATTTTTCCAGACAACTTGTGTGTCTTACACTATACTATAACTCAGTTTATTTCAAGATGAGGTCTTGAAACAGTTTTCCCAACCAAATGGGGATTCCCGCACCTGCAGGCATACTAAAAACAGGCATCTACAATTACTTTTACTGTCACAGTATGGTCTTTGTTGGAAGGGACCTCTGGGGACCACCCGGCCCAGCGCCCTGCTAGAGCAGGGTCTCCTACAGCAGGCAGCACAGTCTCGCTCCAGGCGGGTTTGAATGGCTCCAGAGAAGGAGACCCCACAGCCTCTCTAGGCAGCCTGTGCCAGGGCTCTGTCACTCTCAAGGTGAAGAAGTTCTTCCTCATATTTAGAAGGAACTTCTTGTGTCGTAGTTTGTGCCCGTTGCCCCTTGTCCTGTTGCTGGGCACTGCTGAAAAGAGCCTGGCCTCATCCTCTGGACACTTGCCCTCAAGATATTTGTACGCATTGATAAGACCCCCTCTCAGTCTGATCTTTTCCAGGCTAAACAGGCCCAGCTCTCTCAGCCTTTCCTCATCAGGGAGATGATCCAGTCCCCTCTTCCTCTCAGCCTTTCCTCATCAGGGAGATGATCCAGTCCCCTCTTCATCTGTGTAGCCCTCTGCTGCCCCCCTCCAGTAGTTCCCAGTCTCTCTTGCACTGGGGAACCCAGCACTGGACACAGCCCTGAAGACAGTCTCACCAGGGTAGAGCAGAGGGGAGGATCACTTCCCTGGCCTGCTGGCCATGCTCCTTCTCATGTCCCCCAGGATCCCGTTGGCTGCCTTGGGCACATGGGCACACTGCCTGCTCATGGGCAACTTGCCATCTAAGCTGTCCTCTACTTTGTATCTCTAACTAAAAGAAAGTGTCTAAAGTAGGCATTAAAAGTTGAAAAGACCAAATGCGTATCACTGACCGTTTTCCTGTAATCAATAAACTTTCTGAAACTAAAACATGTTTTCCGTAACACTTAGGAGAATTTTCCATCCAGGTAGGCATCCATTTCTAGAGCAGTATACTGGCCAATTTTCCTGAGCACCTAATTAAGCAAAAAGCTTACAGATCACCTTTGTGATACACTAATGAATCTATCTTCCTGTACCTTTGCCACTTGCTATTCTACCCTTTTTCCTCTGTGTTTTCTCTACAGGCAAATTCGTAGTAAAGTTTAGTGCAGTGTAACAAACACTTTACCATAGTCTATTAGTATTGTCAAAGGTAACACGCTGCCTTTACATCTTTCTGAACTATACTGTGTGCATCTTACAAATAAATATGTTTCAAGCTTCAAAGCTATAATCACAGAGCCTTTTTTATGGAACTGAATTACCTTGTAGGAAATTGCTTTAATGGAATGATTTCTCATGTTTTCATCTCTCTGCCTCAACATTTAAATAAATCTTAATACGTAAATCCTAATACATTTGAAATATTTCAGCTATAAAAATAGTTGAATAGGCTTTTTGCAGTTTATTAGATGGGGGTCACTTGATACTGCTCCTTTCCAGTATGATTATGTTTCATAAAAGACAAAATGAAGATGTTTTCATTATAGCAAACCTGTATACCAGCCCTGCGCTAAATTTAGGAGTCTGTGTATTAAACTTGAGATGGGAAATATTCAATCACACCAGAAAGACTTTGCTTATTTTTAGTATTTAGATACTATAAACAAACCTAGGTTTCATATCAAGAATTATTGAAGGCAAAATATAATTGGAACTTCAGGAAATGAGAAACACACTTCAGCCAAACTGGTTTTTAACAGTAGAGATGTTTGCTTAAATAAAAACCTGTAGAAGGAGGATGGATGCTTTAAATGAAGGATATTCAAGCAAGATGACAGAAATTTGGTAAACCAGCTGAAAGCCTATAGGTTGAAGACTAGAATCAGCTAGAAGAAGAGAAATAATGCAAGTGTGAAAGGAATGATATGATTATTTGGCATTGGAAATATTAAAATGTACATATGCTGTGCTTTCCAACAGATGCTATCTTTGTTGGCCAAAATACTAAGCATCTTCCTTACAGAAATGGTACCACTGAAGTGTTAGCCTTTCTTATTTTCTCTATAGCTGATTGTAATTCTTTATCTGTGTTATTTCTAATGTGCAGCTGACACTTCATGATCATGTTTTAAAGCATTATGTCACTGAAGAAATGAACTTGCAGGAAAGTCCAGAAACTTGCTGAAAATGTCGGTACACTTGAATGTTAAGTTAAGTAATGAGATTTCATTGGAATTGATTCTTATGTGTTGTGGCTTAAAAATTAGAACAAAAATTGTATAGTCTTCAGTTTACAGTAGCAAATGTGGCTTCTACTGTGTAAATGTAATTGGCATGCAGCTGGTAGGAGGAACTAACAGTGAAGAAGATACTGAGGTTATAGGAAACTGGTTAAGAAAATCTGCAGATTTCTGAAAGATGGCATTTCATTAAAATAAAATATTAAGGAACATAGCTGGAGAGAATGGGGGATGCTCACAATCTTGCAGTTGAAATAAAGGTAAGTCATGTTATGGGTAATAATGAGCAGGACTTTACAACTGTCGTTGTTGGATCGTGGCATGGTGTTGTGGAGTTCTGTGTAAGTGTGTCTGCAGTCACCTGTTGCCCTGAGTCTCCAGCATGTGACTTGCCCAGGGTTATAGTTGTCTCTTGCCCTTTACTTGGATCAGCCAAATCCATTATCTGTTCTTCAGGTGAGGATGTTCTACCAACAAAAAACATTTGGGTTTTTTTATTTTTTTAAAAAATTTGAAAATAATGATTGAGAAAAGACTCATGAAGAGCAGCATCAAATGAAAGCTTATCTACAGGTTTGAAAATGCAGTGTTTGCTGATTCTCAGCACAGAAACACTAACACTTCTAACTGAAGCTTTTACTTACAGGTACCCTGCATCTATTTGATGTTGCAATAAGTCATTACGTTTAGATTCTGGTGCTCTCTTCCATTGCTTTTGAATAACAGAAAATGTTAACTTTCTCACTCTCAAAAGATGAATGTGCAGAGTCAGATTAGTTAGACTTTTCTTTCTAGTGTTGCAGTATTAACACTGCTAATGAAATGACTGTAACATACACCCCCTAAAGTATTGGTGTGATCTGTAAGGGAGTACACTGAATAAGTTGCTTTGTTTTAATGACTTTTGCTGGATGAAATGGACAGAGAAATGGGTTTTGCTTTTCACAGGCCAAGAATAGAGACTGTTCTAAATTCCTCTGAAACTGTCTGGCTATACTGACTCTTTAATCTTACCTGCTTTACATTCACAGAGTGACTGGCTTGAAGTAGTGTTATCATTGAATTTGACTGATCTGCATTGCTAACAAGCCTGGAACTTTTGAGGAAGACCTGTCCTATCTTGTATGTTTGCTGCTTCTTAATACCATGTTGAACTTGGTCTTTCGACCAAGTCTGCAGGTGTCAGTTACAATAATTACCAAAGTACAAAGTACATGTTTTTTAAAATGACCATATTTTAGATGGTACATGAAGACCAGTAGCATGCTTTCTGTCAGGACTGCACTTGGTCTTGTGGAGCGATGTGTTTATTTCTAAATGTACATAATGGATTTAATCTAGCAGCATTTTTTAATTGCTTATCATTTTTGATAACTTAATTCTACCTCCAGGTTGCATAGCCTCTGGGATTGCTTCTAGTGCCTCTGCTGCAAGGGCTGACTCCCATTAATGATGCAACTATTTGTCCTACTGTTCTGGTAGAACTCAGATTATGCAAGCAACTACATGTGTAAACCCCCCCCACCCCCCCAAAAAAAAAAACCCACAAAACAAACAAAAAAACCAAACCCCCCCCAAAAAACCCGGGGGGGGGAAAAGCCCCACCAAAACACCTCTTGGTTGTTAGAAAACTCCATGCCTTTTCCCTTTACTTCCTTCAGCATGCTGTTGTTTCTTCAAACAAATTTCAGTGGGGCTGGACCATTGAGATTATCACAAATTTACCTCTGTTCTGGGTACTTCTGTCTTTGAACCACATAAACAGAGCTTTAGGTGTTGGTGTTAGATTAAAAATACTGTGACTACATCGTCCTAAGTAATGATTCAGTAAAATCATACTCTTTATTTTCAGATTTTTTTTTTTACAAGCTACCTGTAAATCTGTGTGGTACCTTTACATTTTCTTCCATTATGCCATAACTTCATATGCTGAGGAATCTTAAGATTACTTATGCGATGTTAATTCAATCTCTTGCATTATATTATTTTTTGAAAATAATAGCTGCCTCATTCACACAAGATTAAACTTGCTGAATGTCTCAAGACGATGAGAAAGAAGGCTGCTGTCAGATATTATTCAGTCTTTACACTGAGTGATAAAGGTGAGATGGGAGGATAAAGGATGTTTTTCATACTTAAAATGAGCTAATGCTGTGGCAAGAATTGGATTCTGTTCCTGCCCCGTACTGTGAAGTTCCTATTTGTAAGTAATAGCATCTTTTTTTCCCCACTGTGCTCTACAGGCTTATTCTAGCAGCTAATAGAGATGAATTTTACCACAGACCATCCAAATCGGCAGATTTTTGGGACAGCAGCAATGAGATCCTTAGTGGTATGTATGTCTTGTTGTTTTGAGAGGTTTTCACACAATTTATAAGGGAATTGTGGTCTGGATTTTTTTTTTTTGAGCGGTGATGTTGCATTTCTAAGAAGAAATATGCTTCTTCCCTATACTTCTGGGGAAAACATGTCAGTAGTCTGAAAGAAGAGTTGTGATATTACGATCTTATTTTTATTTTAGTATCCAGTGGTTTTTTTTCCCCAGTTCTATGTTCTTTAACTGATTTCAGTGCAAGCAGCGCAGTGGAAATGTATCAGGTTTATTTGTCCATCACAAACAATTACTTTACCTTTGTCAGATAAACTGAAATACTTCTTAAAGTAGGTGGAATTAGTTATTCAACAGATTCACTGTCTGTAGTGGTGACTTGAAATCGTTAAATCAAGCCTTCAGAAAGTGAAAACTTTCTCATTTCTTATGGGTTAATAACTTATAGGCTGCAGAATAATTTTAGTTATTGATCCATCAGTTTATTAGCTTTCATGTCTACATTTTGTTAAACTGATACTGCAGTCACTTAACTGTCTAGTTCCCCTTTGTAGGGGATCTATCTATAGTCATTTCTAAGTACGATCAATACTTCTGCCTTTTCTCAGAAACAAGAATGGAAGCTTTGAAAGACAAAGCATTGTTTAAATGCAAGGTTTTGACTCTGCAAACACTCTTGGTTGATGCTGTGTGTTATTGTCATTGGCAAGGAGGCCCGTGAGGATAAATTACTCTGCGTGCACTACAACTCCCTTGCTTCTGAAGTTCTGGCTGATGTTTCTGTTGTGTGCCAGACATTCTGCTTACTCGTTCCCCTGCTACATAGCAGTTTAAAACAAACAGACAAAAGCTGTCAAATAAACTGAAAGACCCTGAATTTGTGTCTTTTATACCCTTGTCAGCTCTGTCCGTATTTGGCAGTAAGAAACTGGTGTATTCCTCACCTGGTGAGGGATGTCTGTGGAGATCCCATGAATATATATGCCTATGAGTTAATATCATTATCTCAGATAAAAGCAGTAAGTTGAACCCAAATACATCAAATTTATTCTTTTTTTGACTTAAAAATGAAAAAAAATATTTTGCACTTACAGCAATTTTGGAAAACAGGTATTGCTATATGTTAATGACTGGGTGTTGGTCAACAAAGCTATGTGGTTTTCTTTTGTGTGCCTTTCAGTTAAGGTAGAGAACAGTAAGAAAAGTACTGTGTAAAGATGTGTTATGGCAGAACTCCATATTGAAGTTTTGGATACTGAATGAAGAGGGAGTTTCTAAATAAGGATCCAAAACCTGTTCTTTTGATTTTTCTAGTAGGAAGTTACCTTAGGACGTGGTAGTTCAGAATGAAAAGGTTTCTAACTGTATACATGTTATATCAAACTAGTTCTTGTTTTTCCATTAAAGTCTTGTGGGTTAGCATGAGCTCATTACAAATAGGTAGTGGGATTCCTTTAACTCTTACTCTTATCCAAGAGGTTTGGTTGTGGGCTTCATTTTTATGGGTCTTCATTCTCAATGTAAGTTACTGTTACCAGAGTCCAAGATTTTTACCGATTACTTGGCTTACTACGAATTTTTCTGGTTACTTGTGAATTTAAACTTGCAAATACCATAAATCTTCTGAGTTTTGTTTTTAGCTAACAAGCGTTCTGAGTCTGCTTAAAGTTTTATATATATTTTAGTATATAGGCAAAGCTTATAATTTTTACTTTTTCTCATTAGTGCTTATCTATTATTGCAGTAGCTTGGGAAATATTTGATAGTACATAATTGAAGGGCAGGTAATTTAAGTGGGCATATCCCACTTATCCAGAGGGATGTTCTTGTACCTACTACGTCTTGTCCAGTCTAATCGAGACTCAGGATTTATATTAAGAAATTCTGATTTAAGCTTCAGATATTTTTTTCTTTGAATGTAATAACCTAACTCTTGCCTATTCCATTAGGTTTGGATATGGAAGAAGGAAAAGAAGGTGGGACGTGGCTGGGAATCAGTAAGAAAGGCAAGATGGCAGCCCTGACAAACTACATGCAGCCAAAGATTGATAAAAATGCAAAAGGAAGAGGTACGAAGGAGTAGAAATAGAAGAAGAAGAAAGTAGACATACAAGCCCTGGTGTCCCAGTTAAATAGTGATGATTGCATTATTAATTTTTTTTAACAACACTTCATGGACAGATAAAATGGTTGTGAGCTGTAAACAGGAATTTTTGAACTGATGGGTTTGAGTACCTGCATGGGCAACTTGACTTGGATAACAATATTCTAATCAAGCAGGCAAAAGTAAAACAAGATGTGTAGTGCCTGGAGCCTGAAGTTACATTCAGAGGAGAAATGCAGCACCAACTGTCTATACTTGGAAGTAATCTAGTTAACTGTCAGAACAAATAGACAAGCACTGAGCTTGATTTGGTTTACAGTAAACTTTTCTAAATGCATATGTTCTTGTTCAGACACCTAAGTCAGGGAAACGGCACAACTGCAATTAGGCTGGAGGATGACCTAAAAGATTATTGTAGTCCCTTCTCCCCTACAGATTGATAAATCAAAGGAACAGAAATAACAGGAAAAAAAACCTCTTCCAGAAGAGTGCATCTGTGGGGGTTTTCTAAAGTAAAAATAGGTCTGTTTATAACTGTCATATGGTACTGCATTGGAAATGTATTGCAATGGCAAAATGTGTTATACAGAAACGAATGAACCATGTCATTTGTATTTCATTTTGGGGTCGTATATCAGGGAAACGAAGCAAGACAAAGAGTTTGGCAAGGTGGGAGGAGAGAAAGGCACACTCAGTATAGAAGAGTTAGTAAATATGAATTCAGTAGAAATTTTGACTAAGAGCTTTTGACTGAATTCTTCAGGGTAGAAGTCAAGTTCTTAATGTGAACACGGTACAATTCTGTAAGCCTTTCAAAGGCTGGTTGGTTGGTTGGTTTGTTTTCCCCCTACTGTTAAACCCTGTTGGTACTGGGAATCTTGTGTCTTACTGTTCTTTATCAAACCTTTCAGAATAGAGTTCACACATGCAGGCTGCTCTGTGTACTTCTCTTTTGTAGGTGCTCTTGTAACAAACTTCTTGACTGCAGATCTGGACAGCTACTCTTACCTGAAGAAGGTTTCAGTAGAAGGACATCTTTACAATGGATTTAATTTATTAGCAGCTGACTTGAAGTAAGTCTACAAAACATCACAGTTCAAATGTCAAAGGGAAAAAGAGAATAGTGATGTTTGCTGCTTAGCCCAGGAGTGTAACAGTACAGAAGCCTGTCACAAACTAAAGCTAGAGCTTTCCTTTTTTTCTAATGGGCATGTAAGGTATTAATGTTACTCTAGTCATAATTTCCTTTGCTATTTTTTCATCTTTCAGACACTGGAGGGTTATCTTGTTTTCTGATCTTTGCTTTCCCACACAACTTTGTGCAAGTCTTTCCCTAATAGGCTGTAGTCAATCTTTACCCTGAAGGCTATGTGGCTTGTGGTTTTGACAAAACAAAACCTCGGTTCTATGTCTCAGGTTGTATTTTTTGTTTTGCCTCTTGAGAGGTGGCATGCTGTGGCAATGTTAGAACAGCTGAAAGCTTTCAAGCTATTAGTCCTGTCAGAGTGACTGTATCATTAATCTTTGCTGAAACACTAAAAAAAATCAGCACTTAACAAATACGTTCAAGTTTCGATAGCTGACGAAAAGACCTTGGATACTTGATAGTCAGTGGGGTTGGCACAATCCTTTTCAGTGCACGTGTGTGCACACAAGTATATATGCTGATTTTTCTTTGCATTATGCCCCATTCAGAAGAATGGAAATCTAGGGCTAAGTCATCTCCAGGCTATATATCGGTTCTCAATGAGATGCATGCTTCATGAATATAAACAGGTATAAATTGCCAAGAGCACGCTACTGCTTTGGCACACTTTCTGCAGAAGCATTACTCTTACTGGACAACCTGGTGGTGCAGGGCCTTTTCCCACTAAGCCTTTCTGCATGTTTCTGGGAACCCACATAGACGTGAAGCACAAGGTCATAGTGTGTACTGTTTTGAAGTGAAAATAGCACCCTGTCACTAACTGGCCTTGTGTTTGCATTTTTCGTGTTCTGTATTAGACCACCTTCAGCTGGTGCTTCTGACTTACCAGTCATTTCTTCCCTACTTTCCCATTTTCCTGCAAGTGTTCTGTCATTATTTTTTTTAAAGAAAGGCCTTTATTTCAATTTCTGCTGGGCTATTAGTTTTCAATTTTTAATTTTCTATGAAGTGATGGGAAAGTGAAATGAAACTCATAAAGGTGATTGCAGTCTAAAAGGATCACTGCAGAAAGGCAGACACGTGCCATACCAGGAGTGTATTTCTGCTTGGTGTACCAGGTTAGAAATAAGCATAAAGGTTATGTTTCCAGAATTTTAATCCAGAAGCAGGTTAAGCAGTTACAGGGTTTGCTGCTTTTTATTTTTACTCTCTACTTTACGAAGTTTATTATCCCAGCAGAGACTTCCCAACATTTTTCTGTTGCTTAAATTAGTTTTTACCATGGTCAGAGAATTTGACTTTTTGCGCTCTCTGCTGCATGTTGCTGCCTGGCTTGCCTTTATAAATTGGAAGGCTATCTGTAACTAACATAACAGAAGAAATAGTCTTACTATGCTTTCAAGCAAACATGATATTCAAGGGGTGACCTAGCAAGCAGTAAGTAAGTTTCTTTGTTCTAGTTTAGGTAAATAGAGTAGTCATAATGGTTGCTAGTATAATGTTATTAAAGTAGATTAGATTTGACATTATTTAAGGCAGTCATTCATGTGTTGGTTTTGTTTATTTGTTCTTCCGTGCTAGGCTGATAGGGAATTGAATGCTCAATTGAATAGTCTTTCTGTGGTGATGCAGGTCATAATTCCTTGCTGAGTATCACTCTGAAAGCTGTATGTGTTGATTAACTTCTCCATTTTGACATGTCCTTAGCCTTGAATACTCTGATGAAATGAAATTCTTGGCAAGCTAATGATGCAGAGCAATTTCTGTAAGATATGTAAACTTGTCATTTTAGGAAATTAGAAGTACTCCTGAGAGAAATGCAATATATAAATGGAAGCTACTTTTCTATGTAAATTGAAAATGTTACTGTAGTTGATGCTACTTTGTTGGACCATGTTACTGTTCAAAGTAAAGATTGAAGACTATTCTTAACATGTTTTTCTGTTGTGTAGCAAGTAGTGATGGGCTCTGGCTCTTTTAGTGGTGTGAAATGGAGAGGAAACTCAAATTGAAAGTGTAAGTGAAGCACTGTTGAGGTGGGGTATATCTGAGCACATGATACTGCTGACTGTAAGCAGCACATTTAGAAAGAGATTTACAATGTTTGAGTCTTCAGGTACACGTTTCAGGAAAAGGAATTTTTATCTTTTCTATTACAGTGACAGTGTGTTAGATGGTACAGATGCAGTGATGTGAGAAGGAGAGTTGGAAACCACCATATGGGTTGTAAAATCTCATTGTTTGTTTCCATAGCTTGGTGTGACTCTTATCTTAAGCATGCATGAGTTGTGACACTTTTAGTGTAATCTGTTTGTTCTGTGGCATCTCACAATGTCAATTTAAACACTACTTATGAGTACACTACAATAAGAGTACTGTATTGGAAGACATACTTGTAGTTTTCTAATCTTTTCAGTTTATCGTCCTGCTTTACCTGCTGAGTATGAGAGTCATGAATACTTACCCCATTATGCTAAATGTACTTTTATGTTGAATGTATGGCATATGGCAAACAGTATCTGTTTGGAGTCTTGTGTGGCTGCAAAATTAGCTTCTAAGAAGGTATTGTTGCTGCTCCTTCAATCTTGGCTATCAGTAGGTCTGATTAGAGAGGAACAAGATTATCAGAGGCTGGACTAGTCTCTAAGAAGATAGCAGCTTAAGATTCAGAACAGTTTTTCGTGATAATATCTGAAGTAATAGTGAACTCCTGTTGATGGTCAGGACAGCATTTCTGTCTTGGGGAAACCTGTGTTTATTATATGCAATGAATTTAGCTGCTGCAGTTGCTCAGACTTTCATGGGTATCTCAGACTTGTGTTAGGGCTGTTGTGGCAGCATCTCACGTTCCATACTGCCAAGTGTGTAATACAGACTGCCCTGAAGGACAAACTGAAGTGACAGCTTCTTGTCACTCTCCCAGCAATTTAGAGTCTCAGGCAGGTTGTCAGTTAGAGCCCATATTGTTTATGTGCAACAACATCTCTGTATCATAGGAGTGAATTGCTTTCTACATCAGGAATAGATTAATTGTCCCCTAGTAAACAAATCAGCTGGAGAGAGAGCTGAAGAAAAAGGCCTTTCATGTCAGCTTTTTTGCTCTCTCCTGTGACAGGCAGTTTTCAGTCTCTCCAGGGAAAATATAGTAAACTGTACCATCACCTGTATTGACTACTTTGGTGTAATGCATTGAAAATAGAGAGATTGTACTAGAATGTATTCTTCATGTTCTGGAGAGTGAAGTTTGGTTAATAATAGGTTTTATCTTTGATGTGATGATGGATAGGACTGAGTTGCAGTTGTAACTGCAGTTCCCCAAAACAATAGGGTTGGAATATGTGTGTAGGGAGGGGAATACATACACAAGTATGTAATATAAAATGCATGTTTGAAAGTGTTTATATATATAGAGAGAGACTGTATATATTTTTTCCTTTTTAATATGGAAATCTACAGTTGGTTAGTTCATGTAGCAACATTACTGAGATTAAAAAAAAAAAGGCAAACTGTAAAAGAAGTGTTTGGGAGAAGAGTTAACTGAACTGTTGATAATGCAGGGCCTAGTAAGATTAAAACACCTGAATATTGTGGCCAGATTTTAGAAACATGGGCTGTCTCATTCAGTATGGTTATCAAGACAAGGCTATGTAGGAGGGATTTGATTGCTCTCCAGAGATTAGGCTTAAGAGCCTTTCCAGTGAAAAGTGAGATAGGGTCAGACTGCTGGTGTGGAAAGAATGTAAATGGGCAAGTCGTTGTGGCTGCTGTGTAAGCTCACTTCCATTTCTTCTCTTGCATTGTCTGTCCTAATACCACCTTCTGCAAAGTACATTTGTGTTGCTCCTGGTGACTTCTTCATGAAAATGAGGTGTCCAGGTACTACCTTTGAAATATTTCTGCATAGATCCTTAGTTATTTGAAAGTCTAATGAGATGGACAGTCCAATGTCGAGGGAAGGAAAAAAGCTGAAAAACTTTTTTATCTCTTCCCTCTGGTGTCAGCTTCTGCCTGGCTCAAAAAATGAGGACAATACCAAAGAAAAGTTTAGACCCTGGGAACAAAATTGGAGTACTGCTTTAAAGCAGAATTTGTCAGCTGTGTGTATCTGGCAGTATTCTTTTCACCATTTTATTTGATGTAGGCAGTATATGTACAAAAACGTTTGGGCTTTATAGTTGGTCATTTGGTGTTTGTTTTTAGCTTCAGAACAGAAAGTTTTCAGATTCTCGTGAACACTGAAGAGAAGAAAATTAATCTGTGAACCATACTATTCTGTTGAAGCTACTATTAGAGCATTTCACGCTGCCAATTTCATTTTTTTCTCCTTGCACAAAAAATACATGCACATGTTATAAAACAGTCCAATGTCCTTGTCTGTAAAATACTCACCTTGTTGGAAGATTAGAGCTCAGTGCCCAGGGGAGTGATCACTTGGTGATAACCACACCCTACAAAGCTTTACTACCCTAACACTTTTTTCTTTTCCTTTCTGTGTTTTTGTTGAACATGACTTGGAGCCACTTTGAAGTTGAAGCAGGGCAAGGGTGCAGAAGGACAGTGCTTATATTTCATCAGCATTAAGCAATAATTACAGCAAACTGCATGGCTTTCATGTTGCTGTGAAGCATCTATTACCACTGAGATTTATGCTGCCTAGAATATTTCCTAGAACATCTGTTACTGCTTAAATTTTTTGACAGAATGATCTATCTAAAGCATAATTTTTGTATAGTTTTAGTTTCTTCAGCTGTCAGCTCTGGCTGGGGTTTTTAAAAAAATGTCTACTGGGTCCTATTGTCATTACTTCAATTATGCCTTTATTACTTCTCCAGTGAAATTGGTATCTATACTTGTAAAGCTGGAAGGGAGCAGAATGTGAGTTCAGGCCAGGATTTTGAGGCTGTTGCTGTGATCAAGCTTACAGTGATTTTTTTTTTTTAATCTTGACTTCTGCCTTGATGTTCAGTACTGAGTATCTGTAAACAGTAGGAAGAGAATAGGTAAAGCCAAATGATAAAAGAAAGAGTAGCTGACTGGCACAGTGAACTGTTTTGGAAGTATCCCCATTTCAGAAGTCTCTTGGAAGGCTTCAGCTGCCTTTTGACAGAAGGCCAGCAGCAGTGTTGCAGTGGAGGTAAGTGTAATGGAAAACACATACCTGGGTGAATGTGGAATGTAGAAACAGTAAGATACAGGTGTTCAGAATTAGGGACTCTGCAGTTTGTATGTATTCCCCATCTTTTTGTTAAACTCCAGGGGACCTTGTTACTGAATTTGTCAGTCACAAGAATCTCAGAACAGATGCTAGATGATAATATTCTTTCACATAAAAAGCCATTGCTAAAGGAAGTCAGTGGTGCCTACTTACTCAGCATGCAGTCTCATTTACGACAGGACTTGTCTTACAGCTGTGTTCAAGGGCTTGCTTGGGCCATTTGTCTGCCTTTCCATTTAAAACTGTCTTTTGAGACCTCAGGTGATAATAATTGTTCTGATCTTTTTGTAGACCTTCTACAGCAGGTACAGGTTTGACAATTTGAAAGGAGAGGATTTAATGCACCAATAAAATAGTTTGTGTAGCTGCTGCTGTGTTAACTGAAAAAACCCCACCCTATAATCACCTTAATGATTTTTCTTTATTTGCTTAAATAATTATAAGCAATTTATATATTATAATTGCTACTGTAGTTTTAATTTTTTTAGTGACCCAAATGTTAAGGTTAAAATAGGCCATTACAGCCAACTTTTTTCCCACTGTTTTTTACCTTTGATTCATTTGTTCTCCCTCTGCTTAGTCATTGTCTGTATTGTATTAATTCCAACTGGATTTTATTTATGGATTGTATTTTTCGAAGTACTACTTCTTGCTTTTAAGATACAGTGTAAATAGATTGCTTGGTGAAGCACAGTGATTCAGTAACTTGAGGTGACCTAAAATACTTTACTTGCCCGTTGCATTTTCTATGCTGCTGTTCGTGGAAAATGCAGTGTGCCAGTGTACTCTTATGAGTATATGACTACTTGTATCCTAGCGTGTGGCTGGGGCCAGGAAGTCAGACTGGTCTATTAATGACAGCTCAGCTCAATGCTCTGCGTTTTTAGCTGCCAAGGGATTCTTTTTAGTATTAGTAGTAACTGTGTGCCAGTTCTAAATGTACCAGTCAGAACCAGGTTTCTGGGAAAGCATCTAAACGCAGCTGGGACGGAAGTCATACATGTTAACATCACTTCATGCTAACAATTAGCTAGGCATAAAGATAATATAAGGAATGCTCAGGAGAAGAAAGACCTGGCATTGCTAAAATGGTGAGCTTAACCAGACGTTAATAAACCTGGGTCTAGATTTGGTTTATGTAAGTCTTTGCAAGGGCCATAGCATGCTTTGTGCAAGATGATTAACCTCATTCTATTTTTCAGAGGTTTTGTTTTTTGAATAACTGAACTCATACACCTGGATCTTCTCATTAGAAGGTCTGTTTATCCTTTGAACTCCATTCTTCTTATTATTCCTGTAGGGTCTCGGGCATCTTGTATATGTAGCTCAGTATTTGCAGCCAAGTACAGTATGGCTTAACTTCTTTGGCTACCTAAAGTTTTTCCTGTTTCCTTGAAGACCTGGCAGAATCCACTTAAGGGAAGAATGTATGGGAGCCTTATATTTGAAATTTTAGAGAATTTGTAATAGTGTCAATCTAGCTTAAAAGGAGAACATCTTGGTAATTTAGCTGGAGGAGAGCTACTAATAGGAAGAAGTCAAAGACTTCGTTTTACGTGGCATGACTATAAAAATAGTTTCAGGAAATATACCTTTGGCTCATTTTCCTCATACAAATACTTCTATAGACAAGTATACTGACAAAAAGGTTTGCTGAACCAGCCTAATAGCTCAATATTTCATGAGAGATTTTTTTTCTACTCTTCCAATAATTTATTTCTAATGCTTAAGCTTATTCAATGAACAAAATGTTATGTCTGGTGAAGACAGATGATGTTTTGATGTGTTTACCTGCTCATGAAGAAACTGGACCTTTTTTTCTCTGTGTAACTTTTCATTTGGAACTTGAACTTGAAGGAGTCTCAAGAAAGAAAAGGAAAGATCAGGTTGTTATTAATAGAAATGTCTTTTTTTTTTTTTTTTTTTCCCCACCTGTACTTTTCAGCATCACTTTCTCATACTAACTGAAGATCCTGTATTTCTCTGCCTTAGTCTGTTTAATAATTTTTAAAAACCCTTTTGTCTCTTAAAATACAACTCTTTTAACAGATTCCATAAATGGGTCATGTACAGAAATTAATCTGTAGTAGCGGAAGAGAAATTTGCATCTCCAGAAATTAAGGGCAGAAAATACTGATGATGCCTCCTGTTTTCTTTCTACTTTGTTTTCAGCTGCTTTTGTTATGGACTGTCTAGGTATTCCCAATGCAAATACTCCAAATAGAGTAAAGAAATAAATGGCCTTTTCTCTAATATACTTTGTTATCATTGATGATTAAGAATATTTTTACTGAATCACAGGTAGTACGTTCACATGAGAACTCTAGCAGAGACTCAGAAGAATATTCAGTGTTTAAGAATAAGAAAGGAGTGATTGGTGTTCAGTGCCCTGTTGGAACTAACGCACACTAGTTGTCATGATTCTGATGTGGGCAGTTGTCTGTGGAGACTTGGGGCAGTCGGTAAGGCATCTTGAGGTCAGCACAAGGTAAATTTGAACAAGGATCTTAATGTTGAAAAGAAAAACAAGGATAAGGAAAATAAATGTCTTTTAAGCCACTAGAGGCAAGTTCAGAAAATGCCGTGCTTCTTTTAGCAGTAGATAAATTGTAAATTGAATAACTGAGAGCAGCTTTATGATATTTAACAATAAAAGCAAAAATACATAAATACCACCTGCAGTAATTGTTGTCTTCTAACTACGGTGAACATCTTGGATGTCTTTCTGTAAGGCACCAGAAGCTTTGTGGGTTTAGGAGGAGGAAGACTAGTTCCCAGAAGAGGAAAGGTAGTTTTATTTTTGCTTTTATGTCTCTTTTTGGTGTTCTTCCTCTTGCCTCTTCTGACTTGTATAATTAATAAGTTAATATTTCCCTCTTCATTTGGCTGTCTTACAGAGGATGCTGTAGCATGTCTTTCAGAATGGTTATCAAGAATATAAACAGCTAAATCAAGACTGTTTTTCTTGTTATTAAAGTTTGAGTAGCGGATGTGAACTTATGCAGAGCAATTTAATTTTCAGTATGTAATTAATGAGATTGCATTCTATGTACGCTTCTTGCCATCAAGACACAGATATATCTTTATCTTAGGAAGAAATGATGAACTGGAAATGGCTTCTGTACTGTATTGTATTATGCTACTCAATCCAAATTCAACCTTCACTGCAAGTTATGTGTTTGGGTTTTTTTAATTCAAAAAGTCTTATCTGCTGCCTAAGGAGCTAGAGCTTGGGAGACAAATTAAAAGCTGAACTACAGTCAGAATGTGTTTGTTTGTAACTGAAATAATACTCTCTTCCACTGTGAGCAGGTAAATCACTAGAGTGAAATACAGAATTATGTGGTCTTATGGATGTGTCCTGGCAATTTTTTTTAAAAAAAACAACAAACAACAACAAAAAAAAAACCCACCAAAAAAAACAACAAAAAACCAAACCCAAACCAACAAACCACTAACTGATAGCAATCTGAGGAATTGCTATCTCATGTAAACTGATAGGAGTGAGGGATACTGAGAGTGAGCCAACTAATGGCAATCTGTTCCCCACCCTATATTTCCCCTCGGCACACAAGGCTTTTTAATTATTCTTGATTTTTTTTTCTTATCATTTTATTTGGTATTTGTGTTGTCAGTATTGGTCTAAGTACTTTAAAATCCATGCTAATCTGATATGTTGCTACCATCTCTGCCAAGGGAGAGTTACTTGCGATGTTGGACGCTGTCTTTGAATATTTTGAGATCCTCCCGGCTAAACTGTGCACCAGAGAGGGAGTACTGAAGCCAGTACCTACACTAGGAGAGAGAGAGAGAGAGCGCGCTTACAAACAGTAACTACAGCTACCTGAAAACAGCCTGAAAATGCATATCTGTCACTTAAAGGACCCAACTATGCCCTATGACATTGCCGTAAGTGGGCCTAAAAATTCAGTTCTGCCATATAAAATGGCCCACAGTAGCCAGCCTTTTAGAATGCAGTAGCAATTCAAAAGAGATGATGGGGTAAATAGTACTTGCAGTGCTGGACTGTCCTGTTGTGTAATGTGACCCCTTCCCCAGAGTAACTAAATCTCCAGTTACTCAAAACCATACATTTTTTTGTTGTTAAGTTCCGAGTGCAGAAGTTCTGATTTTTCATTAAATTTTTTACAGTTTAAAAATGTTAATGGTACTATTTGACAGTGGTACAGCTAATACAGTATTTTGAGAGGAGGAGAATAACATAACTCCAATTAATCTTTGGGCTGTGGTATCATAGTAGTAACAGTGGGAGAAACATCTTGCTGTGTTTGAAGATTGCGTGAAATTAGAGCCTAATCAAATATAGAAGCTGATGGTTTTTCAAGGAGAAATTCTTATTGATATTTTCCAGTACCACCAAAGGAGATGTAATTTGCTATTATGGAAACAAAGGAGAACCAGAACCTGTTTTCCTAAATGCTGGTAGGTTTTCTTCAGAAAGGTCTGAATATTACTTTTTGTTATTTTAAAGGAGTCAGAATGGAGAATGTAGCGGTATTGCTCTAATTAGCTTTTTAAGCATTGTCTTTGCTAAATATTTCTCAGCGTTCTTTTAAAGAAAAAATCTTACATGAATTTAAGTACGTACTGATAAATTTCAGTAAAGAATCAACAAGCTTCTATCCATGTCAGTGTACCCGCTGCAGTTAGTGGGATGCTCCTTAAGTAACTGTGACTGAAAGACAGAAGCCTCTCTTGAGGAATGGACTTTTCAAAGGTTTGTGGACTTGACCCTAAGTGTGACTGTGCTCCCCTAGGGACAGAGTTGGCTATAAAAAAAAGAAATAAATAGAAATATCTGTTTTATCAGGTTGACTTAAAATACTTAAAATTTGGTCCTTTGCTAACCAACTACATAAAACAATCCTCTAGAATCTGTAACGGAAAAGCCAATTTAAATGGGCAAGGGCACAAAGAAGGCTCTGAGCACTGTAGCTGGTTGGTAACAGTTAATGACTGGCTTATTTTGCCTGCTTAGGTTAATGGTCAAAATGCTGCTGCCAGTAGGCAAATAGTTACTGTAGCAATTACAGCATAAATTCTTGGAAAAAGCTGTTAGTTTTTGTACAGCTACAAGCACAAAACAGGTTTTAATGCAAACATTAAAAAAAAAAATTAAAATCTGCCTGCTTGTAACGAGAAATTTAATCACAGCTTTGAGTTATCTGTAGACTGTAACAAAGGTAGTCTCCACGCCTCAACAACAAATTTCTTTTCTGTGTATGTGGCTGCCTTTAGGGAGAAATGAGGTTTTGTAGTCTTTGTGCTTATTTGTTTGGATTGTGCGGAGAAATACAGGGTACCTCTAAAGAGAAGGCTCCTTCCTGTCACCAGATGTTGCTGTGCAGTGTTTTTCAGTAGTAAAATCAGAGGCAAAAATAAATTATGATTAATACAGCTAAACTGAAAAAATTTCATTAATTCTGTTGTACCTTTTTCCTAGTTTAGCAAACCAGAGACTAAAAATAACCGTTGAAGATACGGATTAGAGTAAAACTGAAACAAAGTAACTGAATTTTAGCACAGAAGTGTGCTTAAGCAGAGCCCAGCATAAGATGCATGTCAGCTATAGTCTGCAGTTTAAGAATGGGGCATGTGTCTTACAGCATACCTGCAGGTAAAGGTTAGCTGGGGAATCATGTAAATTGGATTAAAATTTGTGAAATCTGTAATGACAACTGCAAATCATCAGAATACCTTTTCCGATTAAATCGATATTTTTCTTTCACCCCTTCTGAACATTGTTTAGTAAGTACGTTGACACTATGCAGCTAGAAAAGGTCTGCAGGGACTGGTCTGTAAGCAGTTGAATGTTACTGCTTGTAAATCTTAAACTTACTATACACCTTTTTTATTACAGAATTCATTGATTTCATAACATGTAAAGTGTGAAGGGTAGAAGTTGCTTTACAGAAATAAACTCAAAAATATCATGATTGCAAGTTATTTTGTACTTGGTTTACATCATACCTTAATGTTTCTATTAGTGTTGGGGGGGGGGGGGGGGGGAAGGGTTTGATATTGCACCTGATTTCACTCCAAAGTGTACATTGTGTTAATAAGAGTGCTGAAAATCAAATTCATCTAATTTTAGTAACCTTAAGGCAATGATGCTCAAAACTGGGGATGTTGGGGTTTTTTTGTGGTTATGTGTTGGCTTTGTGCCCCCCCGCCCCCCCCCAGTGAAACAGTCTGACGTAGTGGTCTGGAAGAATTGTTGAGAAATGGTTACGTTATTCTGAGTTACACACCTGGGAGACTCTTACTATCTGAAGGAGTGTTGTATTTATTTTATCACGTGGTATACATCTTGGATACATAGTTTGACCTCACTTATTTTTGAGGCAAAATAAAAGCTGGCGATAGGATGAATAAGCAAATTATCGTAAGAGATTCATGATGGATCTGCTGTTAGTGTTTGGGTTTGTCCCTCAGAGAAGGGGATTTGTGTGGGATAAGATAATTAAAATATTTTTTACATAACACATAAGCTCTGGAGCAAAGAAAATAAATTTAATAAGTTGTTTGGGCTTTGTTTGGTGGTGTTTATGTATAGGAATATATGGATTGAGTAATTCTTTGTTGGATACACCATGGAAGAAGCTACAATATGGGAAGCAGCTTTTCACAGACGTGGTCAAGAGAAGTCAAGACCTTACCAAAGAAGACTTGGTGCAGGAGCTCCTTACAGTGATGAATAATCAAGAACCGTAAGAACATGATACTGCATTTTGAGTAAACTCTGGCTATAACCAGTTAAAAATTACATATAGCAACTATTTTGACAGAAAAGAAACTTCAGCCTTACGTTAACTGACTAAAGCTGGGTAATGAAGGACAAAAGTAATGTTCTTTCTCGCCATGATGACTGACTTTTAACAATATTGATATTTTTTTTAAGCAGCAGACACAGTAAATGTTATTACTGCAGTCTTGGTACTCATAGACTGTACACTGATTTCTCTGTGCCCTTTTAAGAATTGCATTTCTCTTAGAGTGACGAGTGCATGTTGCTTGCTGTAAGCTGTGTGGAGGTTCACTGTAGGATAAGGTTCAGTTTCTTACTGATTACAGGGTAAGTGCTTGTTTACATGAGCAGGTTTGTGTTATAGCTGCTAGCTGTTCTCTGTTGCCTCCCAGACTGTATGTAGGCAGAGGGCAGAGAAGGAAGCTGTTTTCAAAGTAGAACCCACCTGCCTTCCTCAAAAGCACAATTGTTTTAAGTAAAGTGGCGGAAGTAGATGATGAAGTAAAAGCACAGTTCAGCTGTAGGCCTCTGGATAAGGAAGTTCCCAAGAGATGAGTTTGAATATCTAAGTGAGGTTCCTGCACTTGTGACATGAGCCCATAGGCTAGATGTTTACAAGTAAAGGAAATTGATAACATGTCAATGTCCAGACATGGAGCAGGGTAAAGGAGGTGCTGTGGTCTGAATTAATACAGTTCTTCACTGTCCAGTAACTTCCGCGTTTAGCCTGACTTTTACCTTTCTAGGGGGTGATTTGTGTTGAAGCAAAGCTGTTTCTGGTATATAGATCCAGTTTCCTAACTTCATCAATTTTAGTGCCAATATTCATGTTTGGCATTTTTCAGTGGTTCAAATTAGATGTTTGTATAAGAGCTGAGACATCTGAGTGATGAATAGTAATTAGGAAGCCATCCTAATAACTTTTATAATCTGATACCAGATCAAGCCATTTTCCTTAATTACTACCTTTTCTACGAGTAAAAAGACAAAGGTGTAAGATATAGTACAGCCCAAATGATCTTCCCTTAATGGTCAGTAATCCAGTATGATCTCATCTGAAACCATCTGACTATAAAATGGAAATACTTAATTGCAAAAAGCAATACTTAAAACTAAGTCCGTAATCTGTCCTAAGTATAGTTCAAGATGAAATGATCTTTTCATCATATGAACACATGGATATGCACTAGCTTTGGACTTGCATAACATATCTTATTGCACGTTACTTTAGGATCACTCTGTGTGTTACAGGAATTAAGTGAGTGCAATGGTTGGTTTACTCTCAGAATTCCCTTTTTTCCTGCTGGATACAGGGTTTTGTCTTTTACCCCTTCTCTTCTGCCTCAGCCCTGCCTTTGACTGTGATCTCAGGGATATACTGCAGCTCCTTCCAGTCTCATTAAAACTGCTTGGGGTCATTAAGCTGGAGAGCCACCTCTTGTGCAGAGTATACAATTGCCAGTGGTAGAGTATGAGAGGTGACGGCTCTCACAGGTTCAAGGGCCCTGCTGTGTGCCTTCGCTGTAACATTGTGGTGTGGTCCAGCCCTGTGCCCAGTATGGAAGTCAGAAGAGCTTAGTTGCTCCACTCACACTAGAAATGCACTTATTCTTGCTTCTCCCTGAAACATCCACAGATCTTCTCCACCATGACAACAAAGAAAGTGATCCCAGTTAGGTTAAAAGGTTGGTTACAGAATAACAAACTGCACAGTCTCCTCCAGAGATCAGGATGAGCTCTGAAAAAGGGGTTGAATTCATCACTTTTGTTCTGCCCTCTTCCCCAGACATTCACTGTACAACTGATAGGCTGCTGAACTATTATTATTTTACAGGTACAACTGGGCCTGTGCAGGGGGGCAGAAATGGATCTATTTCTTGAAGATGGAAGAAACTTAAAAATCAAACACAAAAATGTGCTATAACAGTAGTTAAATTGGACTTTGATAAATAAAATTGGAAAGTGTAATTATTGAAATAGGAAATTGTACTTGTGGCTAGCGTTTGAGAATATGTTCTGGTGGTGTGAATGGGAAGCCGGAGATGTAGGGTTGCTGCAGTAACATTTGTGACCTTAGCATTTCTTCTGTGGGGTGCTGATGCTTGTTTAATTAAAACAAACAAAGCTTGATTTCCTTTATAATAAAATTACATTTCCAAATCTCTTTCAAGCTTTGATAGGAATATATTTCAAGAAATTGGGGCACCAGCTCACGTCCTCTGCTGCACCTTCACAAATTTTATTTGAGGCTTGTCCTAGGTATTTTCCAGGTATTCCAAATAAGACCAAAGGAAGCAGAGAGGTCTGTCTTCGACACAGAAAGCACTCTGGAGTCTTAACTGGAAAAATGCTGGTTTATCTGATGTACCTCAAATTACTTGATCATTAATGTTCTAATTGAAACTAAATTAGAGAAAGACAGAAATGAATAACAAGGAAAGTGAAAAACTTGTCAAGTTATGAAAAATATTTCTTAAAGCGAGGTGAAAGTTCGAGAGCTTGAAAGAATCTTTTTTAGGAAAGATTTTACAAGCTGTTTTATCTTCTGGCTTTCTTCATGCTTTAGTTTTGCACACAACTCACACTCTACTTCTCAAAAAGTGATTATTTATCAACCACTCAGTCAACACAGCTTGGTTCAAGAGGGATGTGTTAATATTGGAGAATTCAGTATTTTTTTTATTACTTTTTCCAGACAATTACCAGACCCTGCGATTGAAGACCAAGGGAAGGATTATGTACGTCCTATATTGAACAAGTATGCAGCTGTATGTGTTCGTTGCCCAGGTTATGGAACAAGGTAAAAAATTCATAGTCAAAACCAGATGTGTACTGATTCAAAGCATCTCTTGAATCTAAGTTATGCTGCTGAAGGTTTTAATTCTATAGTGACTGCTTTAAATTTGTTCAGGTATTAAGTATAAGTAAATTATTTCCTTGCTCAGTATTCTGGTGTCTTAGCTTTGCTACATATGAGCACTTTAAGCACACTTTGTGATTCATCTTTGGTGGGGAGTGTGACATAGCTTCAGTTTGTCCAAGACAAGGTAATACACTTCTCCTGGTTCCCCAGTATAGTAGCAGATCAGACCATCTCTAATTTTGACATAATCAAAACATGAAAAGTTCTGCAATCACGGTTTTAGAGAAGATAATAGCATTTTTGTGCTATCTGTGGAATTACAGAACACATTTCTCTTTCAAGACCAAGTGTAGTGCCACCTGCACAGCTAAGTTAGAAGTTTCTTTAGGCATCTCATTGTAATATGTAGCTGCCATTTTCATAGATGAAAAACCTATTACTTTTGTTCAAAAGAACATGTATTTCTGTTCTTCCCCTAACTGATGCTGCTGTTCTTACTGGGATACTCTCACTTTCTGCTCAGGCTGTTCTACCAAAGCTGCAAGAACAACAGAATAATGCAATGTATCTTGCATTTAATTCTCAGTGGGAAAGAATTATAGGTGAACCCTGTTGCTGCTGGTGGGGAATTCCTACTCTAAAGTTTGCCAATGATTTTGTCAGATCGGTGTCTCTGGCGTATCAGCTGTAGTGTTTCCACTGTAGGTGTAAATCGATAAGCAGAGAGCACGTGCTTCTGTAAGTATGTTAGGTTGGTATTCTAAGAAACCATTGCAAAACCAGAGTATCTCTATAAAATGTATTCAAAGAACACTTGAAATATGGGATAATGAAGATTTAAAATGGTAAAGAAGCATCTTCCTCCCCTTCCTTCACAGGTTGCAGTCTGGCTGTTTCAAAGGAAACAGGGATAACAGTAGAAATACTGACTTCATACTGGTGAATTAACACTATATCTCGAGTCTTCCCTCCTCCTGTAATTGTATGCTCACACTTACCTTTCCCTTAGCAACATGGGTTAGTGAATAGGAATTGTTAATGAGGCCTCAAGATATTCTTCTGAGGAAATTAAGCCCTTTTTTATATGAGTGAACAACTGTGAAATGACTTCAGGATGGTGAAAGATTCCAGCTTCTGTCAGTCATCTCTCTGGCGGGATACTGCAGTGTCCATAGAGAAATGACAGCTTACACATGACAAAATGGCATAGATGCATGAATGGAATCTGCTTTTCCTGAAAACAAATTTCCCTTTTGGAAGGTTGCTAGAGAAAGAAAGAGGCTTTCTTCTGTGATTGTGCATCAGTGTCCTGTGATGATGATTAGCGATGTTTAAATCTTAATGGACAATTGATTTGAAAGGAAAGAATGAAAAAGTACTGTTAACAGGAATAACCCAATGGGGTACATGTAGGCTGTGAAGAAAAACTTGGTTTTATGCTACTTCTGAATGGAACACTTGGCACTGGAAAAAGTTTGACCTGTTATCATATTCTCTGTAAATAAGCAGCTATGTGTCAGCTGCTGCAAGTATATCGGGGAATCAGAGCAGCAGAGTGATGGAAGAAGGGACTCAAAATGCCCATTTGAACTTGCTAGGGCGATTTCTGCCCTGCTAGCGTGGTGATGATGTGGTCAAGAAAAAAAAAAGAGCTAAAACCTTTGGGGATGAGGGATGGGACCCCGCAAACTTATGTAACGGACACAAGGCTTAACCCTCTACCCTTATGTTGTTTCAGGACTAACACGGTCATTCTCATTGATTCAGAAGGAGAGGTTACTTTCACAGAGCGCAATATGATCAATGCAGATGTCAACCAGTGGAAAACAAGCACCTATGAATTCAAACTGCACACTTAACAACTTTCCATTTGAATGGTTTGTAATAACAGCAACAAGAGAACAAGCCATTAAGCTCTAGTAAATGTTTTGTGCTAGCTCCACAAGCTGAAAATAGCAAGGAAAGCAAAAGTTTAAATAAACTGGTAGCACATTACCAGGCTTACAAATCCTTTGGATAAAACCAAAAGAAGAAATTGTTTTTACGTTAAGTAGCAACTTGTAATCAGAAATAATTTTTTAAATATCACTCTGCCTCCAGGACAAGGCCATCTTTGCCCAAGACAAAGTCATTGCTGTGTTTTTGGGTTAGTTTTTTTAAAGATGTTTTAAACATCTTAAAAATAGACTCTTAAACATGTTTTCGTTTCCAAGGAGGGGAAGCATTTGCTGCTTTTGTCGTCCTGTGTGAAGGTTTTACTAAACTTTGCTTTCCCTTCAACATACGTTTTTAAGACTGTATAGCTGATGGCAATGTGTGTTGAATGATGTATGTTATCTTTGTAGCATTAAGTACTTCAGTAACTTTTCAGTGGTATCACGGTGTAGTGTTCTGCTTGGGGAGCTCAAAGCCAGGGGGATTCTTTAACTTTGTTTTCCTATAGACAGTACAGCAATATATCTTATTTCTAAAACTTGATTTGAGAGGAAACTTAGTTCAGTCTTTCCTCAGTTTTGCTGAAAAAATCTTGGAGGCAGAATTGCTTATCATTGACCAGAATAAAATTATTTGCATAGTGACATCTTGTTTCCAGATAGACCAATATTGCTAATTAGACTTACTTTCTTCCCCAGCAGGCAGGTAAGGAATAGGTATCTGTTTGCAAACAGAAGCTGAATATGAAGTTTACATATATCATCTGGTTTATACATGTGCAATTTTGGCTTAATTTCTTTATTGGTATAATATGTTAAAGCCTGAAGTGACTGCTCATGGATTTTTAGTAAAGATAGCTATTTGTTGTAAGGTGAAATTACTGCAGTCATACTGCTGAAAAAGTTGGGTATTAAGATGCACTGCATATGTTCTAACATCTGTGAATTAAAAAGCTATTTAAATGCATGCTTTCTTCAATTATTCAGTGCCAGTGTAGGTGATAGAAGATTCTAGCTAATACCAAGATATTTTAAAACCCTGAGTTATTTTGCTGCTGTTGGTGTTCTGCTTTGACTTATTTTTAATGCTGAATATTAAGTTAATAATGGATCACTGCTATTTTTTGCTATGTGTGCTGAATGTATTCTTTATACAAGCCTCTGATTATTAATTAATTATGACAAAGTAGCAAGATTTCTGATACTCTTCACAAAGATGTGCAGCTATTCTTCTGTACTGGGACTTGCATGTTCAAGCATTCTCACTGGTGTGTCTGTAATGGAGGCAGCAGTAAATTACACTTGCCATTGAGATGAAGTACTGTGAAAGGCCATTCCCAGATTTCTAATTGCCAGGAGATGCTAAAGCAGCATTTAGTCAATTAATTCCTTTGTATTTGCATATTTAAATATTTCCTAGATACTAGGACTGCTTGCATGACTAGTCACAGATTGTTGATGCAGTACTACATAAATGACTTTCTGACCACCTTGATTGCAAAGCTGTCAATGCAGTCTTGTTGGATTGTACGTGGTTTCAAAGTTGGAGCCTTCCAGGCTATATTTCTGAGCAGTAGGGAGTAGTTAGCCCTTTTGTATTTGTTATGACTGTTTAAACCATTTATTTGTATGAATAAAAAATGTATTGTTATTTTTAGATGCAAAGAAATAGCCATAGCTGTCTTAAATTTTAATTTGACTATTTCATATTTAAAAACAAAACTCTGCTTTCACGGCTTATTCTTACTGAGAGTTTGTGTGGCAAACTTTTTTGTATCTCAAGAAAAAATTTACCAGTGTATATTTGGACAAGTTATTCTCTTTGAAGACATGACCTAAAGGGCAAGGAGAATGCTTGCCCGCCATTTCAAGCTAAAAGCATTCATAAACCTCAGTTTTTATAGTAGTCCTGTAATAATGAAAAATTATTCTTGTATTTTACATATAGGCAAAAGAAAAGCAAGTCAGAGCTTAGATGTAAAAACAGATTATAATAACACAGTTTGCTTCGCTTGATTCAAAATTCTAAATCTGGGATTTGCTTTTTCTGACAATTAAAATAAAACCCCAAAACCTCTGATGTTAGTTTTTGTTACATCAGAGCAAATAAGTGGGGGGGGGGGGGGGGGGGGGGGATTAACTGCTTTTGAAGCTCATGAGAGTTTTGTCACTGGCTTCAGTGAAAACAGGATCAGGACTGCAGTGCAGGTACCAGGTGCTTGTCCATAGAAATGATCACGTATTCGTGAAGTGCATACTTCACTGTGTGCAAGTTATAGTTGCAATAAATCCACTGGAAACAGTAAACTGTAGCTGAAGTTAACAACAACATTATTTTATTTTTATAAATATTTTTAAGAATAAAAGGGGATTTTAAATACCAGTTTTAAAGGATATGAAGGAAAAAAATGTCCGTAGGAAACTACTGCATGGCATTTTACGAAGTTTGCTTATATATAACATCTTTTCAAATTCATAAATTTGCAAGGGATATTTGTTTTCTGTCTTTTTCTATCAAAATGTTCGTGGAAGAAATTTTTAAATATCTGTAAAAACTCGAGTGTATTTTTTTGCTTAAAATTGTTTCATAGTAGTTGTTTGTGTGTGTTCAAAACTAGAATCAGAATAAAGTCAACCTGGTGACCAGTCTTTGTCATTAGTCAAACATTAATGCTTGTGCATTTTTGCGTATATGTTTGTTAAATTTGCCTGTAACTTGTTTTGTTTGTTGTGTGTTTTTTCAGTTCTGTGCTGTTGCATGGTTATACTTTTGTCTTATCCAGGTAAGAAATTGGAAGATATCCTTAAAGCTAATAATTCAGGTTTGTGGCATTTTGCTTTGTTTTTCAGGTTAGTAAACAGAATGTATTGACTGGAATGCCCCCAGACCAAGTAATCAGTTCTCTGAAATACTCTCCAGCTTCTGACAACCCTTATGTGCCCCCTGCTTCCCCTCCCAAAAGCAAGTGTCCTCTTGTTACTAGCCCTGGCTGCATTCCTCTCCAAGCACAGTAAGATCAGGTAGAAAACACAAAGGTTCTCAAACACTGAATATCTGAAACAATGTCTGGAGCATCCCTCTTCCTGTCTTAACCTCAGGGTATGTGGAATCCTCCTTCTCCCTTGCAGACTGGAGTGGATCCTTCAAATCTTAATACCAGAATGTGCCAAGCAAGCCCTTAAAGAGGTGTGGGCATATTCTTGCCTATAAAATGGTGGAGCCACCTCAGAGCTAGTTTTAGCTCTACAAGCAGTGATTTTTTTCAAACCGATAGTCACTTTGAGAAGACAAGCAACTGTATTGTCATTGTTATCTGGGTTGCCATCTTCACCTCTAGGGAAATTCCCAAAATCTGCAAAAGGAAATGCTTTATTAACTCACAAACCTTTAAAGTTGCCACTGCTGATTCTTGTCTCTGAAACAAAATAAATTTGGTCTGGATTGCTGGTCTTGAAATCATGTGATTGCATCAAAGGTTTGTGGCAAGAGAATTTACTAATTATCAGGGACCTTGAAAATTAGTATAATGATAAATACATGTATAAAGTACTTTGAGGAGCTCAGGTCTCCCCCCCCCCGTCGTGTCCCCCCCCCCCAAAAAAAATTGTAATAATCGCAGCAGAGATACAGTACAGATAATAGGAAGGAAAGAGCAAACCCAGTGCTTCCTTAGTGAAAAGCCAGAGCCTCTCAAAATGCTACTGAAAGGCAAAAATCCAGGTTCACTGTGCAAAAAGTCTAGATCCTGGGCAAACCTGAGACACTCTTGTTAGACCAGGTTAAGACTACTTAACTTTCTGCTGTACCTGGACATTGCAGTGGAGATGTAATTGTCTCATATCCCTTTTACCAGTAGCTCTAATAAATCTACTCTTAACAGACCAGAAAATGAGTTAGGCCTTTGGAGGTCCTTAGTATTTTCAAAGCTTAACTGATATTTATTGTTAAAAATGAAATATACCAAACTAAATATTCAGACAAAATACTGATTAGACTTGGAATACTGTTTTTTTAGTATCGTAAGGAAATAAGTAATTTCAAAACGAACTGGTGAAATACTAAGCAGTAATAGGGCAATAATTAAAGCATCATACATTTCAAATTTAGCTTGAGGATCTTAATGCACATTTATGGCTTAGCAAGCATCCCTATTTATATGGAATATTAGCTAATAGGAATTAGTTTTGTATCACTCAGATTCATGTAATAGAATATTGTTAATGTTCTTAATCTGATTCATTTTCTGCTGAGAAGTCTTGTTGATAGCTTTTCTGAGGATTTAGGAAATGGTGAAAATAGAATCCATATTGTAATCAACTGGAAAGGTAATAGAATAGACTATTGGAATTACATAACCCATCAGTGTGATTCATGCTGTGAATATAAGTTAAGGTGAACAGAGTGAAGAAAACATTGAATGTATAAAATACATACATGAAGTAACTACCTCTGGAATATCCTGTATCTAGAAATTAAAAACTGAATGAAGAAGCAGTATCAGACCAAATTTAATGTACCTTTTAAAACAGAAGGCATAAGGACTGAACTTAAAATCTTAGGTGAGGAAGCAATATAAGAATTAATGTAAAGTTTTGTATTAAGATAGATAAGAATTACAAATTAAGTCATATGCAATATGAATGAGAAAGGAGAATTTCTCTGCTGCTTTGTTAAATTTTTGTTTCTTTCTACTAGAAAGATAAATGGAGAAAAACAAATGCAAACTAAAAACAGATCAGAAGTTGGAGAAATGAAGTGGAAGAGAAGGCCATACTTAATTTAACAGAGAAAAGATATAATGAAGAAAACCTGTTACATTGAAAGATGTTCTGAAGGTTATCTGCAGAAGCTGGAATGGAAAAGGTAGTGGCTTGCTTTACGAGTAGACAAAGATAGACAGTGTAGCTTTAAGACATCCAGGCTACATCAGGAATATTTTCTGGCACTTTATTCTAAACGTGAAGTTTTGGGTGGCCTAATGAAGCTACTGTTTTATATAGTTATAAATATATACTATATCTTTTTTTTAGATGTAGTTTATACATATTTACATATCTAAAATTTATGTACGAAGCATTTGGTGGGGAATTCAGAATCATCATCAGAATGGAGTATCTGTTCTATTACAACTTGCATTCAACCATGCCAAAAAGGTCATGCTACATAGAGAGTTTTGTTGTGTATTGCTAGAGAGTCTGTGTTCTTAAAAGTGGTTGTAACACAAAAGTAAAAAAAAGAGCAAGTGGGATTTCAAAGTTGAAGAATACTTGGTAGTGACCTCAATAGAGGCATTAGGTTTAACAAGTGAGTAAAACAAAAGAACCTCTATATTCTGAATATCTTTGTTAAAATGACACCTTTCTCAGCATGCTTTTCATTTCCATCCCATTTTGTGATTTATCTTATTGTCTTTCTTTGTATCTTTACTAAATAGTAGCTTGAATGATTGCATTACTTATTAAAACTTTAGTATTTGCATTATTAAATATTTGTCTTGGTAGGCAAAACCTTTGTTTTTCTTAAAACATTATAAAAATGTATGTGAAGTCCTGATCTTTCTCCTGAAGAGTTTGAGCTGGAAATGGTATTCAGTGATGTGTTCTGATTTTTAAAAAAAACCTAACGAACAAAACCCAACACCCCCCTAAAAAAGAAAAAAAAAAAAAAGCAGCACTCTGAACTAGAACAATCCTGTGCACAGATCACAAAGTTTCCACTGAAACTATGTTACATAGGTATGGGATTTGAATTTCTTTATATGTTTTTAAATAGCATAGAAATAACTGATGAAATTAATATATGCAGAATATAATATCTATGAAATGATGCTATTGTATGCTTGGTCTCTCCAATTATGCTTACATAGTAGTAACTTAACAAAGAATTTAAACACATGTATAAGCTGCCCTTTGCATGAGGACTTAGTATATTTAGTCCTCATTTAACTTGCTCTAAATGAATGGGAGTTCAGCACATTCTTGATAATCGTTATATGCATAAATATTCTCAGTAAAATGTTCTGGAATGGAGGTGGTTTTATGAAACTCATTCTTTTTGTGGCCTCTGAGAACAGTGCCAGATGCAGTGGGGTGCCTTACAAGCTTGTCTCTGGTGACAGAGGAAGTGTTGTCAATGGATATCTCATCTGACATGCCAGTCCTTGCAGGCACAGAGCCAGCCTTGGTCAGTAACTTCCCAGATTGTGTAAACACATTGATTGCTTCTGTTCAGTGGAGGAAACCCCATCACTTTTCAGACATTAATTAAGACAGATTAAATAATAAACTAGAGAATACGTGGAGCCTGTAGCGTCTCTTCTTGTGGTACAACATTATAATTAGTATTCAATAACTGAGGCTTTTGCCTCTCATTAAAAGAATGTGCTCTTCCAAGAAAAAGGTGAATGAAAAAGCTAGGTTTTTTCCCTTCCCTGCATTATTAGCTCTGCTGTGCACAGCTACTGGAAATACCACAGAGCCAAGGTCTTGATCAAATGCATTTGTCCATCTCATGTTTGTCATGTCTCACTGGAGTGGCTGGCATTTAGAGAAGAATTAACTGTCCTTTCAATTACAGATGGGTCTACATTAGTACCATAGTTTGATTAGTAGTGCCCTTACATGACTTTTCAGATAGTCCCCATTTACTGTGCTTTGGCTCACATTTCAGGGTGACCTCGGATCCAGGGGACTGGGCTGTTTTCAGATGGATTGGAACTGGTACTTGTGCTTCAGGAATGTGCTAAGTGTACCCCAGCAGGTAATGGGTTTAGCCTGAAGCAAAACTGTCTGAAAGGCACATAGCATGGAGCTCAAGTACTTGGCAGCAGTTGTTTTGCTGCAGAACTCTGCTTATGTTGGTCTGCATCACGTACAGATGTAGCAGTGATAGGCATGTGTTGTGTCAGTAAACTTGCAATATGGCAGTTGCAATTTTTTCTGTTTTCTTTAGTAATATATTGTGCCAGTCAAGTGTGAGTACACTCTTGGTATAATATGCATGTGTTTAGACTGGCAAAGCAATCCCAGAATGGCAGTTACATAAAAAACCAGCTATACCAGCACAATTGTGCTTTCAGAAGCATAACTTATGTTTCCTCTGTTGGGGAAAACAAAGGTACTGACATTTATGGCTTTGCTCGTGTAAGTGCAGCTACACCTGGATTTTGGCAGCCAAAGATTATGCTCTTGATTCATGTCTGCATGCCACCAGCGGTATATATAGTAGACCAAACTAAGGAATTGGAACAATGGCTTCTTAGCCATATTTCACAGCAGTCCTATGGAACTACAAACTATACTTTGTTATCACAGGTTTGGATTTAAAACTTCATTATATATAATGACTCACAAGAGCATCTGCCACTCAGCAGAAGTCACGGGCTTGGAGAAGTTTAGAAGACAGAATGCCTGAAGTAGTGGTTGTCAATGGAGTACTGCTGTAGCTTTTTTGAAAGCAAGATTAAGTTGCAGGGTTAGTTTAACAACTAAACAACAGCATATGGTAGAGGTGTGTGACATGAAAGCAGCCACAAGGCTGCCTCAAAGGATTTGGGGTTTTTTTATGCTTAAGTTTATCTTTACAAATAGCAGGTAAATATTATCTGTTCTAGAAAAGTGTTCTGAACTATTTAGATGAAAGGGCCTATAGAAAGCAATGTGTGAAGGCTGGTACTCTATCCCACATGGATGTAATTTAATTTTTTCTCTAATATTCCCATAGATAAATTGAGGGTATTTAAGAATGCACGATTTTCAGCCCTAGGAACAAGTTTGTTCTGTGGATCAAGAACAAGCAAGGGCAGCCTCTGTCACTGTGCAATAGCACCAACCCAGGTCTGATGGGCAATTGCAGAGAATGTTTTTTTGAAGTTCTTACTTTTTATTTGACCTCTTAGTTGTCATATCTTGCTTTAAGTAATACTCTTTAGAAAAATGTCTGCCTTATTGGATGAAATGCTAACAGCAATCTGAAACTTTAGAGAAGTAGCCAACTGGATGAAGTTCCTCCAACAGAAAAATCAGAACTCTGTTCTTTACAGAAGCACTTGGTTTGCCTTAAATCTAATCTTGCGTCTGGCATCCGTGTAGTAATTCCACGGTACTGTTGAGCCAAAGGATGTGTCTACTTCAGTTATCTGTAGCAATCAACCACTTCTTTTGACATCAGAGAACTGATCTGAGCTTTCTCACGGGGGTCCTCTTGACATCTTTCCATGGCTGTCAGGTGATGACTGACAGGTTAGGTTGAGGAGAGCAAATTTCAGCAAAGTGTCACACAAAAATATGTAATGCATGCAAACACCAGTTTACCAGTACAAAAAAAAAAAAAAAGTTGCAAAACAGTTTATTGAAATACTGAAGTAATGGGAGCTGAGCGAAATTTGTCTTCCAGTAGCTTTCACTGCTTTAACAGTGCCATATGTGCCGCAGTTACTAACATTGTAACTAAGAATACAAGAAAGACACTGGCTCCACCTAATTTTCATTCTGATGAATGCAGGCTGTTAACTTTATTAGGAAGGTCATAGTTGTTTTCCTTATAGGCTTCTTTTCTGTATTTTGTGTTGACAGCAATAGTCCTTGTCCAGCCTTCCTGTGTTTTGTATGTGAAAATCTCCTTATCGTTAGGAACTGATTTTTTTTTTTTTTCCTGATGATAATGATAGTTTATGATACTACTGTAAATCCTGATTCCACTATGCGGATGGACCTGCACATTTCTAATTCAGAAGTCTGGGTGGGTGGCAAGATTTTTGTGCATGTTTGAGGAGTCTTCCATCAGAAGTCCAGGTGATCGAAATTTTCAGGTGAATTTGCAACTCGTTAGACAAAGCAGATCAGAAGTAGTTCTCCAGAGGTCACATAGGCCTTCTGGGTTAAAAATGTAGCTATGATTTTAACATTGTTTTGATGAAAACATTGTTTTGCTACTGGGTGGTTTATAAAAATAAGTATATTTCTCTGTAATGTCAGTGTCTCAAAGAACTGGCTGTTATTACTTTAAGTCATAGTATGATTGTGAAGAAAGATGTGTAATGGAAAAATAGCATACTGACTTTTCACTTTCAGAGCGCTGCAGGCATTTTAATTCTGAGTATGCAAAAATCTGTGTGTTTGCCTCTTCTGAAATGTTGCTGCTTATGTACGTACAGAAAATTTAACCACTTCTGAGGTGTGCAATCCTCTCGGTGCAATACTGCAGTTAGAGTCACATAAATTGGATGCAAATGAGTCATGATACTTGCATTTTCATGTACCATTTGAAAGGGACAATCTTCTCCTGTCACAGTGTTAGCATTTTATGAGGTGATGTGACAGATCTAGTTTGCAGCAAATGCCAACATCAACTCAAATTCTGTACTTAACCATGAGATTTTTTCCCCCTGTGCTTTGAAGGTTGAAGTGTGATGTAAATGGCTGTTTCGCAAACCATGGATATTTATTAAATACACATTCTGAAGTGGTTTGTTTGAACATTAGTAAAAGCTGTCATAATTTAAGCACCACTCTAAAATAATGGCTTGAGTGCAGAAGCCTGTTACGAGAAATTAAAAATCAGAAACTGCTTTCAGGTTTTGAGGACAGCTTGCAAAGATTTAAACTGATTTCAGTAACCTTATCATTACGTGTTGATACAGTACCATGACATTATCTCCATATAAATTACCACCATATCATCAGATCTATTGGTCCTGTCAGACAAACACAAAGGCCTAACAGACGTCTTCAAAATACAATTTTAAAATATTAGTTACCTTTCATAGCAGTACTTGGGGATCTCAAAGACATGAGGTAAATATCAGAAGATTCTAATGTCCCGAAATGGCATATGGAAGCGAACAAAAGTGTTTATCTCGGTTAAATGCTATTATATTGTCAGTGATTAAACCAATATGTATTATGATGATGTTTTGTACCTGATGTTGATTTCAAATCAGTGTGATAGTGGAGGATGAAGGAGGCAGCGCTTTAAATATATCTGTAAAAGCTACTATAGTTCTTTACTGTTGGGGCAAATTATAAAGTATTGGAGTGAACTGGAACAGCAACTGTTTAACCCTTTAGAAGTAATTTTACATAAATAATATAAGAAGTTTTCTGTACTTAAAAATTGTGTCTGAACATTGAGAGCTCGGTGTTAAGCTGTGACCTGCTTGGTACATACGGCATGGAAAATAGTCCTACTTAAATTAAAAATATAAATCAAAGTTTTGGAGGGGTAATACTGTGCTGCTGCTTAAAGAAAGCAAGCAGTGTTTGTAGGAGAGGGGCTGGGTTAAGCTAACTTGTTTAGTGGGTGAGGGCCTGGAGCTGCCCTCCGTTCCGCTCCGGTAAAAGGCGGTAATTCCTCCAGCCCTGGCTTCTGCTGCAAGATACGATAAGCGAAGACTAAACCCGCGGCGCGCCTGCGGGCGGCACCCCTGCCCCGTCGCGCCGCAGCAGCTGCCCGCGGTGGGAGCCCGCCGCCTGGGCCAGGGTGGGCCGTGGCTCTGCCTGCGGCGACGGCCGCGGGTGAGAGCCTTGGTGGGGCCTTTCTGCTGCGGGGCACGGGCCGACGCTGCCCCTTCCCCTCAGGTGCTAGCCGCCGCTCTCCCTTCACCGGCTGCCTTTAACGACCTCCCTGCGCGCCGCTCCTGGCCGCCGGCGAGGCCCCGCTCGGCCGGGTTGCCCTGGAGACGGCGCGATGGCGGCGGGGCTGTGACGGACCGGGGCTTCCCAGGGGCCGGGCGCCCGCGGCTTCCCCAGGCCCCAGACAAAGGAGCCCGCCCTCCGCTGGGCGCCGCTCCCCGTCATGGGCGGCCGCGCCCTCCCGCCGCCCCGGTCCCGCCCCCGTCTCCTTCTCATTGCCCTGCGGCGGTGAGGGCGGATGCTTTTCGGGTCTCTATTGGCAGAGCGGGTTAACATGCCAGGGAACCCACCAATGGCTACCACGATTTCAAATCCGTGACAGCAGAGACCGGGAAGACAATTGGCTGGGCTAGCGCGGAGTCTCGCCTGTCGGGCGACCGGAGCGGCTCGGAGCAGGCGTTTAAAGATGGCGGCAGCGGCGCAAAGAGGGGGACGGCTTTCGTGAGGTGGCCGAGCTCGCCCTCCCCCCTCCACTCGCGGAGGAGCGGCACGGACACCGGGGATGGCTCAGGTGGGTGCTGGCCCCGTGGGGCGACGGGGGGAGGGGGCCGTGCACGAGTGGGGCTGCGCGGCCCAGCCGCCGCCGCGCGGACAGTCACCCCTCCGTCCCCACAGGCCGCGGGGCCGCCCGGCCCGCCGCGCCCCCCGCCTCCGGCCCGGCGCCCCGCGGAGTCGGTCCCCGAGCAGCGCGGGCCAACGCCCCCGCGTCCCGTAGCTGGAGGGGGGCAGGGGCTACCCTGCCCGGCGGGGGTTGCTGTGCGGCGCTCCCTCCGCTCCCGGCGGGAGCGTCCTTCCCTCAGAGCTGATGCGCTCGGTTCAGCTGCGGTGCGGGGAGGGGGGGGGTGTTTCCCGCCCGCCGCTCGGTCCCGCTGCAGCCTCCGGGGCAGGAGGAGGGAAGCGAAGGCCGTGCCAGCCTGCTCTCCGCACACCTACCTCCTGGTCGGCGGGGTGGTGGGGAAGCTGTGGCCGGAGTCGGCCCACTGGGGGGCGGCGGGTCCCGCCGGGAACCTCCGCTTGCGCGGGGGGCGCGTGTCTCGCACCTCGCAGGGAGCGGCCGAGCGGCGGCCCTTGGCCCGGGCGCTGCTGTCGGCCTGGGGCGGTGGGGCGGCCAGGCTGGGGTGAGAGTGGTGTGGCTGCCCCGCACTCGGAGTGCTCCTTGCCTGCGCCTTCTATTAATGGCGAAGGACAGTTAGATGTTCTTAAACGGCCTCGTTCAGTCTCTGAAAGGTTTATTCTCCTAACTTTCTTCACCTTTTTTGCCTGGAAAGATAGAGTTCTCTGTTTTGCACCTCTTTTCCCTAGGCTTAAGGTTTGTCTATGAAGCACGTTTGCCTACTGAGAGCACGGCCCCCCTCGCATCCAGGCAGCGCTCCCTCGTACCGAGTTTGAGGGCGTGCTGGGGGAACCCATTCCATTTCTTTGCTCCTTCATGTTGTTAGAGATATTGAAATGAGATCTTTACGGTTACCTTCAGGAGCGCACCTCTCCTCCCTTTCGTCTAGCTAATTAAACTTAGGGGTTCCTGTTGTTAATTCTGGATAAGTTAGGTCGCTAGTTCTTCGGGGCAGCTCCTTTCAATTATCGGGATTATTTTGCTTTTTTAGAAAACGAGAGGAGAATTTGGTTCCTTATGTCTGTTGTCTTTCTTTACAAGTAAGAAGCTATTTGTGATGTGAAGGGAAAAATTATTTTTTCCAAGGCATCAATTTGCAAATTTTTGAAAAAGTTTCCAGTTTTACGCAATTAATTGAAACTATCTAAACCCTGTCAGAAAACTAGTCAAGCTATAAAAGCAGCAATTGCTTTGCCGTTTCTGAAGGTGCGTTTTCAAAATTATGTACTCTGTTCGTTCTGAAATGCGATGAAGCCTTGCGAACTAGAGAAGTTCTTGAGCCTTGTCTGTATTTGCCGCTGATAATGTTATGGTCGGGCCCCAACAGTATTTTCTTAAACTGCCTGGACGACTTGGACAAAGTGGTTATTTTCTTCAGAATCTTTCTATTCTAGAGCTGACAATCGGGAGAGGAACCAGTTCCTGTATCTAGTAGTTAACTTAGAGAAAATTTTTTTTGAGTCTTCCTGTTCTGGTTTAAAGAAAATAAAATCAGCCTGCTTAATTTGGGGGTTGATGATAATAAATAGAATTCACTTATTTTTAGGACTGTATATATCACAAAGATACAACAGGTATAAGTATAATAAAAAGAAGGTAGTTAATTGTGAGCAAGGAATTGTACTGACAAGGGTTAAAGATAAGTGGATCTTTTAGCATAACCATTGCCTCAATAAATTCTGCTCTGCGGAGTTGCCATTTGGAGCTGGAGGAGGAGGAGGACTTTGTATTTGGAGAGCAAATAAGGGGAGTTTGCTCTGTGCCACTCTTCCTTTTGGGTTCTGCTGAATGTGAAATAAACAGTTTCAGACAAGGAATACATTTTATTTTTAAAAGTAATTTTTGAAGAGAGAATCTGTGGTATATGTTGTTCCATGTTCCTGACTGCAGCTACAGGTATTCGTGAAGAAAATAATGTTCTTTATTGAACTCACTTGAAAGACTGCCAACATGTGGTACGGTGAAGGGAGTTTCTCTTTGAGTTTGGGCAGTGCTGGTTACAAATTTTAAGATTCTGTAATTTTTCTTGTCTTGAAAAGATACTTTTTTTCTCTGTGTACTCTCCCCCCTTTCTGATTGCAGGAATAGGCAGTGACACTTTATTTAATGTAGTAGTAGATATTTTTTTTTCTCTCTACCTTCAATAAAGATCTGTAAGACAGCCAAGCCATTACTTTTACTGGGGCCTGTGCAGTTTGCTGTGTTACATTTAGGTGTTCACCATGTATCTGTTTCTCTTGAGTTTTCTTTGTGACATGAAACTTTTTCAAATTGGTCTGCTGAAGTAAGAGCAAGCAATTAAAAGTAAGAAATTTCCATGTATTGATGACCTGCAGAACATGAGCTGTGTATTCATATTTTCAGCAGTTCATCCAGAGTTCCTTTGGTGTTTTGTACTGGCTGTTGCAGCTGTCAATGCTGTTTTGTATTTTTTAAGGAATCTTTATGGAACTGTCGGAGGAACTTGGTGAAGCCTTGGAGAATAAGATCTGTTCTTTCAGGGCCAGTTAGTTAAGGATGACAATAGGCAGGCTAACTTAGGTTGTATTTTAATATTACATAACCAACTATGCTAGGTCTGTGTTTAGGTATGTGTGGTGGTTGGGGTTCCCTTGATCCTAAGGTCTGTTTGGCTGTATTTAACTTACTGGGTCATCTAACATAATTTTGGTTTTCGTCTATTCTGTCTTTCTTTCAGAATACCTGATATCTATGGGAAAATCGTTACTGGTTTTGTTGTCGTCTTTTTTTTCTGTTGTTTTTTTTTCCCCCAACCTCTGTTATAAAGGGCATATTGTAACATCAGTTGGCAAGAAAGTAGATGGGAATTGGACCTGTGTTACTCTGCTTCTCCCTGGCTTTTTGTAGCTTATAGGAAGGTGTTGTCGCCCACTGTAACTGTAGAGCCACCAGACTGTTATCTTGCCCTAGGGATGTGGCAGGTTTCTGACAAAAGCTAGTTTAAACTGATCTTGGTCTGGTACTTTTTCTGGCCGCAGTATGCGCACTGAGTAGCAGACAGTCCCTGGCAGTGATTTGGTATGCTGTTCGTTATTTCAAAGCCAACAAGAAAGGGAAGACAACAAGAATGTCATTGTTAATAGTACTTGAATAGAATAACAAGACATCTTCTGTGATGGAGGTGTAGTATCAGCAAACTACCAAAGCCAGGCAGGTAAAGATTAATTTCTTGTGTTTTGACATTGGTGGTGTTAAAACATTCTTTAGCGTAGGAGCAGCATGTGTGTCAGGGATGTGGAAAATTGATTTAACAGTCGTGTCTTACAACTTGTCAAACATAGTCTTTCTGGTTGGACCAGGTAGTTCCTTGGTCATATGGGAAGGTAGTGTTCTTTCAAATTCTGGAATACCAATTTCAGTATTTCATTTCTGTGTAAATTATTTATGTTTGCTCTTTTTAAGACTTTTCTGAAGACTCCAAGGTGGAAAAATTAGATTACTTAGGCATTTAGGTTCCAGCAGTTAGTGAACCTGGTACTGTGAGTTTTGATTCATTTGTTCAAAATTAACAATGAAGACACTAATGATTTATTGTGAAGAACTTAATTTGTCATTCACTTTTTTTCCTTTTTTAATCTGAAGATGAGGAAGGGGGAAGGTAATTAGCCAAATATATTTTTAGAGGTGTTCTGTATTAGGTGTTTCAGAAACTGTTGAAAGAAGAAGGAATTATCACTGCTCAGGTGATTGTATTATCATCTTGTTAGGATGGAATGGATTTAAAATGTATAGAACTACTTGTTTTACTGGTCAATGAGCTGGTTTTTCATTCTGGAAAGTAGTATGTTTGTATTGGAGAAGATGGGATTATTTTAGAGTGTTTATCAAAATTGAGTCTTTTTTCCTTAGCAATTCTCCAATACATGTCAAGCTTAGAGTATTGAATGCATCACAGTTTTGAGTATATTAAAAAAAAAAAACAAAAAAACCACACCACAAAAAAAATCCACAAAATATGAACTTTTCTGTTGCCTGAACAAAACTTTTTTAAATTGTTAAATCACTAAAATAGTTTGCTTTGTTATGTATTTTGCTTTCTTCCAGCTTCCAGGTAGGTAGCTTCTTCTGTATGCTGCTGAATTTGAATTGATCCCATTATAACTCCCAATTCCCAGCTTCCTGCCTTGCCCCCCAGTTGGTGTTTGGATATTGTTTTTGGTTTGTTCTGGCTGGCGTAGAGATACATTAGAGAATTGTATTTGGCTTCTCCAAGTCACTCATGATAACCCAGTCATTTTGCCCTGTTGCCTTCAAATGTTACACAGCAACACTAAGTACTTGGAGCTTATCTTTCTAGAACACTTGGGTAGGCTTTCTCTGCTACCTGGAAATACTTTGAACAGAGCAGCTTCAGCCAGCCGGCTGTCTCAGGCAGAGTATTGCTGCTTTATTTCTAGCTGGTAGGAAGATTTAAGCCTGGTTTGGGGTAGCATGGAGGGACTTGGAGAAACCAAAATAGCAGGTAAGAAATTATGCATCCTTTCCCCAGGTACTTACAGTCCTGCACAGATGACAAAAGTATAATTGAAGAAGCCATTGAAGACATGGTAGAAAGAACCCACTTAATGTAGAAAAGAAGCAAACAAACCCAAAACACACACACCCCTGCACCCCCACCCCCACCCCACCACCCCCCCCCGTAAAATTTCCTACAGCAATTGATTATTTTTGCCAGGTTAAATTACCAAAAACACTGGGTTCTAAATGCCTTCCAGAATTCCTTTGAGCTTTAATGCTATGTATCTGGACCTGAATTCCTCAGACGTAACAAATATATAGTTGCATAATAGTATGGAGTATAAGATCAAGTGTCTCGTATCTGGTTATCTAGAGAGTCATTTTGTGTGAGCTTTTAGTAAAGATTTCCTGTTAAAACTTCCAGTGAGATTTCAAAAATATCCAGTAACTTAAACTTGCAAAAAGCCATGTGTCTTATAAGACCATAGTTGTTAAAATCTTGTTGGTTTTGCAGATGGTCTTAAACTGTAAGCTAATTATCCTTTCTGCTGTGTGGGTAAGTATGGCTTGAATATCAGGTTATTTTAAGTAATGGGAGAATCCCCCCCCAAATGCACCGGTTTTAGTCTGGTCTCTACGAATACCATGCTTAAAGCCCTGCCTGCTAACCAAGCAGAGATAGTCAACAAATTATACAGGGAGCTATGTGTTAGCAAATTCTAATGCTGGTATACAGATCAAGCAGTAAATAGAGTCTAATTCCAGTCTTGTTCAAAATGGTGTCAAGATATCCTGCTTTTTCCACTGTAAAATGTCACTCTCGCTTCTACTTGAAATTTATGCCAGAAGGAGTGACATTTTTTTCTTTTTGCCTGGGATACTATTTCTATTTCTTTTCTGTGACAAATATCTTCTTTTTTTCTTCTTCTTCTTCTTCTTCTTGTAGGTTGAAAGAAGAGAGACCTGCTTGTCCAATGAAGATGCAGTCTTAGTCTTCAGCTATTTAAGCTGAATGCATTGTGATTTCCAATAATTGAGACAGTGATTCTGAAAGCTGTCTACATTAATGAAAAGAACAATGTAGTCAGCTTAACTGAATCATCAGTGTTGCATATTGAATAGAACATGATAAACCAATCTTGATGGACTTATGCATGTTAGGAATATAGATATAAACATCTATTAAGGCATTGTTTTTTTAAAAACAGTAATTTTAAAAATGGAGAAATATGAAAATGTACCACCCCTCCCTAAAGAACCTGCAAGAGAAATGAATGTGGAGAATCACACTTGTCCCCCACCTCTGCCGCCTAATGAACAGCCTCCACCACCTCCCCTGCAAACGTCCAGTGACGCAGAGGTAATGGACGTTGGCTCTGGTGGTGATGGACAGTCAGATACCCCTGCTGGGGACACGCACAGTATCTGCAGAACACAGCTTCTCACAAAGGGATCTGCCTGCTACAAAAGTCGTCTTATAATAGACCCTAACAATAGTGACCAAAGCCCAAGAACTGCTCGTCATGCACCTTCAGTTCGAAAGTTCACCCCAGATCTTAAGTTGCTTAAAGATGTAAAGATTAGTGTTAGCTTTACAGAGAGCTGCAAAAGCAAAGACAGGAAAGTTCTGTACACTGGAGTTGAGCAGGATTATAAGGCAGATACAGATTTTGGTATTAATAATGTCAATGGGGATTTGCATGTTTGTCCTTTTGGTGGTAGTAATGGTAAAGCTGTAGGAGTAGGGGGTGAAAATGATGACAAGAAGGATGATGAAAATGATATTGATCAGGAAAAGAGAGTGGAATATGCAGTTCTGGATGAGCTAGAAGATTTTACCGACAATTTGATGGAAATAGATGAAGAAGGAGGAGGGTTCACATCTAAAGCAATCGTTCAAAGAGATAAAGTGGATGAAGAAACCTTGAATTACTCGTATGAGGTAAGTAAATCCACAGGTTTTTGGTGGGTAAGAGGTGTCCAAGTGGCTAGAAAAAAATATGCAAAGATGTTCACTGAAACAGTCTCTTCTAGAAATGTGCAGTACTTGTCAAAAATGCAGAACTTTCAGGGGCAGAACTTCGGCCGAAGACCTTTGTAAATTATCTTGGTCAAGCTTCTGAGTTGCGTGGCAGCTTCTATAGTCCTGTTTAAAAATAACCTTTAAAAGGCTTTTTACACAATTACAGCTCATTTTGTCATGAAAATTAACAGTTCTCACTTACAAAAACTTATTTTCTTATTTTTCAGTCTTTTTACTGGCATCATTGGAAATTTCTAGTTTCTCTCTGTATGGAAGTACATAGCAAAAATGTATACTTTTTCTTTGCAAGGGGAAAGGGAGGTTAGCAGACCCAAAAGGATAGTGTCTGATGGAGTCTCTTTCAGGATGACTTTGATAATGATGTGGATGCTCTGCTGGAAGAGGGTCTTCGAGCACCCAAAACAAGGAGACTAGAAAATGAGAAATATGGTGGTGAAAGTGATCACCAGTCTGATGGAGAAACAAGTGTGCAGCCAATGATGACCAAAATTAAAACTGTACTTAAAAGTAAGATAATGTTTGTTAAATATCTGTAATTTTTTTATGTGGTGTATGTCTCTAGAACAAAAGCATATCAGCAAGTGAAGTGTGGGATAGCATTTCTCGCAACGTAGTTAATATGTGTACAGAATTTTATTGTTTGAAGGCTTCTTTCTTTAGGATACAATTTTTGGGGGAGTGCTTTCAGTCTTCAGCTGTTGTGTGTGATGAGAATGTATTTTAGTGTGTGGATTTGTGAAAAAATATCAAGCACGTTACTTCAGCAGTGGGGAGGTGAATGAGGATATTGTTTTATTTTTTTTATCTCCAATACCCTAAACCAGCGGAAGGCTGGTTTTGGTCATTGTAGACTTCTTCCTACTTAAGTTATTTAACTTCTGTTGTTGAAACTGCTCTACATTAAGTCTTTATGCATGCAATACTAAATTTAAAAAAATCATTAGGTAACTCAGTGGCTTTGCATTTACCCATTTTCATCGTGTAAATGTTACAAACTACTAATAAAGAAAAGCTGAGAATGTGAACCAATCCAGAAGTATGTAACTGAAAATTGTCTGAATAGGAATTAAAATTTGAATCGGCTCTGGAGGAGAATTTTACAGCTTCACTGTATGCTGAAATAAGAAACCAAACAGTTTTTTCCCTCCAAAATTTTATACTAACGCAGGACTGCTGGGAAGCTCCCAGCTGAGATGAGTCCGGTCTCTGATTTCTGTTGTAAAGAGGAGTGAGACCGTTCTCCGATTTCTGGAGTAGAAAGGACTGAGGCCACATATTAACTTGAGTGTGAGCATAAGATTTTACAGCAATACTCTTTCTTTTGCTGTGATTCTTCATATTGGCTTATTGCACTCTAATTTCAGTCTTGTTTTTTGGAAGAAGTAGTCTTCTTGTTAGCTAAGATTTCATTATAGAGGCTTGTAGATCTGGTCCTGGTTTGTATTGTGCTTATGCTGAAAAATATTATAGCAAAGCCTTAGCTTACAGCCTGAGTCATTGCTGCTCTTTGGGTCTATGGGTCTAGTGGTGTCCCAGTACAAATTATCCCTGAGTGTCAGGTGCAAAAATTTTTAATGGAAAACTCAGTTGTTTCAAAAGCAAGTACAACTTTTCCATTAGATATAGTGGTGCTGTGATGACAAAAATACATTAGAAAAAGTAAAGAGAAGAGAAAGTTCAGTGGTGAAATGAACAAATCGGTCTTTATAAAAAGTTAGTGCTACTGTTGCTTTTCAGTTGAAACTGTAACGGAATCTGTAATTTTGCAGGATTTAATGTGGGTTAGAAGCATATGCCTTTTTATTAAAGCAAAATGAAATCTTTCTACAAAACTTCAGTCTTGTTTCAGTGTAAGTTTATAATTTGAGACAGAAAAAGCAAAAAAAATAAAAACCTTGATTCTTGTTCTGTTCTTCTAAGCAGTCTATCCAAGTTTAAAGCCATTCTTTGCTTTAAAGGTCGTGGCCGCCCTCCTACAGAACCTTTGCCAGATGGATGGATTATGACATTCCATAACTCGGGCATTCCTGTATATCTGCACAGAGAATCTAGAGTTGTTACCTGGTCTAGACCTTATTTCTTGGGAACAGGAAGCATAAGGGTGAGAACTGTCAATTACTTAAATTCTTACTGAGATCAAAAAATTAGATTCTTGCCTGCAAATAGCTGAATAGTTTTCTACTCTAGCAGGCTTCTTTCGAGTGTTAGAGTTAAGGTACTTGAAAAGTAAACTCCTGTTTCTGAAACTATGATACGATTTTTCTTACAGTGTTTTTTTCTCTTTGGTTTTGCAATGAATTTTGGGCAGGTAAAGCAAATGAGATGGTCATGCCTTTGTTGTTCTAGCATATGGCTGCAAAATGTTGTTTTTATTACACCATTAAATTTATTTAGATCATTTATTTGTAGCTATAAACTAGGCCTGAGCCTGCAGCTTGTGGTCCAAATTTACAGAAGTAATAAGCATGTGATGTTCGTGAACCCAAGGAATCTGCAGAAATTGAATTTAATGTCATGAGCTTACACCCCAAGAGAGCTCAATGGATTTTGTGAAAGCAGGTAGTGTTTGCATGTAATGGAACAAAATATAGTTTGGATCTATAACAGCAAATGCACTCGAAGGTTGGTATCAGTGTTACACGGTGTCAAGACACCTTAGGAATGGACGTACTCGGATCTGGAGTCAGAACAAGATTGCTGATGGAAGAGAAGCTTGAGCCTAGACTAAATAAAAGTAACTTCCATCTTGGTACCTTTTCTTTTTGTTTGGAGTTTGTTTTTGGTGACCTTGAGGTACTGAAACCTTCTGTATTATTTTACATTTGCAGAAACATGATCCTCCCCTTAGTAGCATTCCCTGCTTGCATTACAAAAAAATGAAGGAAAATGAGGAAAGGGAACAAAACAATGACATTACCCCAAATGGGGAGGTATCACCTGTAAAGCACCTAGATAAATCTTCAGAACTGGATTGCCAAACAGAAGAACCAGATTCTACTGCAGCTGATTCTGGGCCTTTAGATGACAAAGACCCCTCAGGGGGAGATGCAGCACAAGGAGCCTTAGGACAAGTTAAGGCCAAAGTTGAAGTATGTAAAGATGAATCTGTAGGTATGTATGGGAAGTGGAGTCTTTTCTTGGCTGGAGTTGGGGTGATGGCATCTGGGATAGATATGCTTTGTTGCAGTCTTGGCACCTGAGTGTATACCTTGCCTGAGATTAAGTGGTCAGTTGTCTTTCTGCTTGTTGTTCTCATATGCAAAGATCTGGAGAAATAGATCCAGTATTAGAAATCAATTTTAATTTTAACAGGAAGAGAAAAATATACAGTGGAGATTTTGCTGAAAACTTGAGAGTCCAGTGCAGCATGCAAAAATGAAAATTTTGGAAGTTTAGTCCTGTAGACTTTTAGTTTAAGAATCAATTAAGTCAATGTGTACATATGAATTGTTGTCAAGTGTGTTTGTGTGGCTTCTTTAAATAGGCTTTTCTATGCGGTCTCTATATTGGCTGAATTATATCTATTTCAGTATGATCTCTTAAGATGAATGATGGATGCAGTTACACTAAATTTGCTTATTTGCACAAGTCTAGCAGAATATGTCATGCAAATGTAATTGCACTCATGCAGAGGGGTGTGATGCTTCGTTATTTATGCAAGTCTGAAGGCTTGTACACAAAAAATTGCATAAAGAAGTTACATCAAAATCGCTGCCAAACTTACAGAGGAACTTGGAGGGAAAGCTCATCTGCCACTTAGCACAGCTATGTACCTGCGGGTACCATCCATGTGAATTGCTGCTGCTCAGAACACTGACAGGGATTGTAGGCTGCCATGTACCTTTGTAGTGTTCAAACATAAAACTTGTCATCACATGTCCTCTTCAGTCCAAAAGCCATGCCAAAGGATTAAAAAAAACCCAAACACAATACTTCGCAGCAAAACTAAAACCAGTGAGCGCTTATTTTCTACATGAAGTTCACCTGTCTATCTCTTTCTTTAAATAGGATCTGTTCTGTATTACTGAAAAAAAATTACTGAGTGATCAAGTGTGTGACTTGCATTTGGAATTCCTTGTGGAAGGAAACCATACCAACAGCTTGCTTTTCTTTGTTTACATCTTGGGATGCTATTGTTGACCTTTGCTGATATGATCTGCAGAAGTATCCTGTAAAGGAGAAGCAGCTGTACTCCAAGGGGGCAGCCTTTTAGTACTCTGTGTGTGAAAATGAACGTGTTAAATTCTCTTTAGAGGCCAGCAGACACTCGTGGAGTGCATGGAGCATCATTATCTAGTGTGTCATGGTATGCTGTTTAATAAGTAGGGAGCAATAGTTGGTTTTGGCTTTAGGAAACTGAGGCTAATAGCGTAACTGTTTTTACTCACTGTATACCTTACTTCAGGTAATGAGAAGGTGAATAGGTGATGAAGTAGAGCAATTACTAGTGTTTTGTTACAAATTGTGTTGGGTGTTATGCTGGTTAGGGCTTAGTAAACTGTTCAAGTGACAAATGTGTTTTTTTTGTTTTGTTTTCCAGTTTGTACGTGTTTTGCATTTGACCCAGTAACAGGAAAACTTGTCATTAGTTTTGTTAGTGTAAAAGAGTGTCTTAACCTTGAGCGTGCTACTTTTGCTCCTATTTTAAAAAAGTAATTATAACATTTAAAACGGTGGGAATGGCAAGCTTGATGTTTCCTCAGTGGTAAAGCAGAGAGAGTAACTTGCTTGTGTTTCTTAGATCTGGAAGATTTTAGACGCTATCTAGAAAAGCGTTTCGACTTCGAACAAGTTACTGTAAAAAAATTCAGAACCTGGGCTGAGAGACGGCAATTCAATCGTGAAATGAAGCGGAAGCAGGCAGAATCTGAGCGGCCTATTCTGCCTGCCAATCAGAAACTCATTACCTTGTCTGTCCAAGATGCACCTACAAAGAAAGGTTAGTTTGTGTACCTGTAGTTCAAATATTCTATATCGAAGACTAATTACAGTTCTGAACTTGACTGAAAAAAAAAAAAAAATCCTGTAATAAGTTCACTTTCTTCTTGTTCTAGAACTTAATGTTCTTGGATCCATCATATTACATAGCAAAGGAAAAATGCTGTAAAAATATACTACTTATTAAAAGAATAATTCCTAAATTATTTTTATTTCAGGTTGCAGTCATGGCAACTGATTACTACCTTCAGCTACCAGTTACTCTTGGTTGTTACTAAAACCACTCATGGCTAGTGATTCAGTGCTACTGCCTTCTCTGCTCTAATTGGTCCCAAATTAGGGACTGGTTACAAATGCCAGATTGATCCAGATTAAAACCTACAATTAAAAATACAAATTTAAAGCAGTTTGGGAGATACTGTTAAGAAAACTGTGCGTGCAGTTGTGTCCTGTGGTGCCAGGAGTGGATATCATGTCTGATGAGAAGCTGGGGGAACTGGATCTTGGCTGTATTGGCTGTGTAGCCATAATAGTATGTTTAACTGTGGTCTGGTATTTAAAATGTCCGTAGACCTGTGATTTGGGTTTTCTTGTTGTTTTGTACATTGTCGTGTTTCTGGGTTTCTTCTCTTTAGCAGAATTAAAGCTTGTAAGTTGCGTATTGACCATTCCCTGTGACAGGGAAATGCAGTGGAATTTTTAGTTAATACACTTTACCTTAAATTCTGGGGTTAGAGCCACATTGAAACTATTTAAATTAAGAACTTGCTTGCACTTCATCTGTCTAAATCTTTCTCTCCCATACTGCCATAGTAGCTGCTGAGGCAGGGTTTGTGCTCTTGACTGACAATACTGTTGCAGGAAAACCCTCAAACTTTCAAATAAAAAGGATTTCATGGGGAAAAAAAACCCCAGAGTGAATCTGGTTTGCAGGTTGAGGTCTATATGCCTGTTGTTAGAAGGGTGGTAAACATGTTTAGGAGCAAATTGGAGGATTTATAATTGATGTTAGTTGTCAAAAAGGCTGCGTGTAGAGGTTCAGAGGCCATGGGACTGCAAACATTGAACACAGAGTATTTGACTTAGCTCATAATAATTAGTGCACTTCTAGCTGTTGGTAGATTTCTTAGACTTATTTCTCAATACTTCTTCAGAGAAAATGGACTTTGAGGTCATAAGTATCCATGTCTGATTCAACAGCATTGCATTTGATTTGAGCGGGCACTTACCCCTTGGAGCTTGGCATTTAATTATTTGTAGCAGAAATTTTAAAGACTGAAACTGCTTAGCTGTTTTTTCCTCCCTCTGTCTTTTTTTGTAGAATTCGTCATTAATCCCAATGGGAAATCTGAAGTTTGCATACTGCATGAATATATGCAACGAGTCCTAAAGGTTCGCCCTGTTTACAATTTTTTTGAATGTGGTAAGTCTGTTAAGTTTTTTAATCGACCACATGCTGTTTTGAGGGGCTTATCTCTTGCTTGGTTATCTGGGGGAAAAAATAATTGAACTATGGACTTTTTTCCTAGGGAATGTCTTGGAAGTCTGTTGTGAGTCAAATTCTTGCTAGGAAGCATGTTCTGTATCTTAAACATGGCTTTGGAGGATAACAGCAGGCATATTTAAAATAACAGTACAAGTTATGTGCCTAAGTGAAAATGGATTTGGGTAGCTCATTTGCACCTGAAAGGTTGCATCAGTGACATGGGCAATTACAGTGTTACTGACTGTGCACAATTAATATTTGCTTATACAAATGATCTCTTAAAACGTCAAAGTTCTTCATCTGGAAGAACATAGGACATGGTGGCAAGTTTCTGTTGATGGAAAACTGTTAGGTTTTCATACACTAGAGTAAGCAATTCTTCAGTCTTTCTGAAGAGTAAACAATTTCCATCCGTCTTGAAGCTGAAATGAAGAAGAAAACAAACCTTGATAGGGGTGGTATTTCATGTTCATGAGTATTTTACATTAGAATTCTGAAAAGCATTCTTTTTCTTTCCTCCTCCATTTCCAGAGAACCCAAGTGAACCTTTTGGAGCCTCGGTGATTATTGATGGAGTAACTTACGGGGCAGGAACTGCCAGCAGCAAAAAACTTGCCAAGAATAAAGCTGGTAACGTTTTTTCTTTCTTAATACGATCTGCTGAATTGTTTGTTTGTTTTCATTTCTGCTTTGAAGATGACGTATTTTTCATAGTAAGTAGGAATAATTTTAATAGTCAAAGAAGGTACGCTTGTGTCTTTTTAGTAAAAGTGATAAATACTGTTGCAGAGACTTTTCTGACCACCCTAGGTTGCAACAGTGTACTGGGAGAGAAAAACATGAAGAAACTTATATGTAAACTATTGATGTATACTGAGGAGGTCTAAGTGTCTATAATGATCAAACTAGTAAGAAGGGGTTGGAGGCTTTATATTTATGCTGTCACCTGCTCTGTAAACACCTGGTGGTGCATTTTAGCAAAACGTAAATCTTTGTCCTTCTTTAAAAGCAAAACCAAAAAAATTCCCTCAAGCTTTTGGTTCTCTCTGGTAATGAAACAATTGCGCTAAACTATGTGATTGATTTCCAAGTACTTGTCTTCATTAATTAGTTCTAATTGTGTAAGTCTGTAATAACTAAGATCTAGATGAGAATGTGGCTGACACCTTAGACCTCCTTAATGTCTTTAGCACAAAGATCAAGAAAAATAACTTCTCAAAATTGTAAAGATATGTCGTGTACCTGTGGCACTTGGGAAATACATCACTGTGGCTAACTTGCCAAAAGCCAGCCCAGAATTGTGCATGGAACAAAAGGGTCTTGCTATAAAAATCTAGGCAAATCGTGGGTGCACTTCTTGTACAGTACTGGGGTTCTGAGTGCCCTAGTGATACAGGCTAGGGTTTGACTGGAGCGACTAAGGGATGATAACAACCCTAAGTTTAGGTCCTAAGGGCTCTACATCACTTTTAAAATGAGACCTGATTTTTTTTTTATTTTTTTTTCCTTTCATAGGCATTTGCAAAAAACAGGTTCTTCTTAGTTTAATTAGTTGTGACACTTTCATTACAGAATTGAACAGGTAGAAAAATATTTTTCTTTAAAGTGCAGGTGAATATACTTCTTACGAAACCAAGATGCCAATCTTATCTGTAAAGTTGTTCTCTGTTCTGAGTGGAGATTTCTAGGGGAGATGTGAGGCATGCTTAAGAGAGTGCTTCATTATGCTGTTGTTCTTTACAAGTGTTGCTTAAAATAAATTTAATCAGGATATTTAATCATTTTCTGCAGCTCGAGCTACACTGGAAATCCTTATTCCTGACTTTGTTAAACAGACCTCTGAGGAGAAGCCCAAAGACAGTGAAGAACTTGAGGTACAGAGCTTTTGCTTGTTGACTGGAGTCTGCTCATTATTGGAGTCTGTTTTAAAAACATTCACCTTCAGTGTCAGAAATATTAATAAAAACTCAAAGCATTGTTTTCTCAGTGGGATAGAAATGTGAAATTTTTCATTTAAAGCAAGATCTATGACAATCAATCAAAATACTTATTTTTCCATGGGAACCGTCAGAAAATGTACCGTGATACAGAGAACTAGTCCTTTGTTGAAGTAACAGGTCACTTATGGAAGACCTGAAATGTTCCACGACAGCGCTCTGCCTGTGCTGTCCTGACTTCCAGGTTCATCTGGCTGATGCCCTGAAAGGTTCAGAACTAGATGCTGTCAGGTTTTGTGTGATTGTCTTAGAAGACCAAGTAAGAACAAAAAGTGTCCAGGCTTCTGAGGCGTTTTTACTTACCTGTGAAAGCTATTTAGTGCCAGATCAGACAGCTAAAATTCCAGGCTTTAAGCAGTGGCATTTGAGAAAATCAAAGGAGAAGTTTCTTTAAGTGGAGAGTGTGCACTGTATTTTCAGGTACAGGAAATATTTAATAGCTTGTTCAGCAGTAATGCATTCGCTTTCAATTCAGCATGTAACAGACCATCAGTAAGGAGTAAAGGAAAAGCCTGGAAGGAATGTTTTAATTTTGAAAAGTGTAATACACAGAATGAGCTGTTTGTACATTTGCTTTAACGTAAAACTGTGTTGTAAGCCCTACGCTGTTGAAATGATCAAGAAAACAGACAAGGTTTTTTTCATTGTTTTATAATGAAGTACAAAACATTCCAATAGTTGTTACATTTTCTTTTATTAAACCATAGCATTTTGGTAAGTAGAATATCATAATTAGTTAAAACAAAGTGAGAAAGAGTGATGAAGGATTCTTAAGATTGTCATTTTTATGTCTATCTTGTATAATGTAAAATTGGAGTTAAAGGAATTATTTAGATTTCTGTATGCAAATACATGATTAGGTGTGGCAGTTTTATTGATGTTGTAAATGCCTCCATTATGGATTTAAATTTAAAGTATTAAGCACAGAGTTTCTTTGCTGTTGCAAAGGAGAAATGAGGGTTAAGAACGCTACTAAGGTCTTATTTGTGCGAAAGCACAGTAACCCTTTTCAATTCCTTTGTAGTATTTTAACCATATCAGTATTGAGGACTCACGGGTATATGAACTCACCAGTAAAGCTGGACTCTTGTCTCCGTATCAGATTCTCCATGAGTGCCTTAAAAGGTGAGGCTGTGGAATAAGAAGCAAATTCTGCTGTGTACGGGTGTTGGGCCTGGGCGCGCTGTGTGCTTGGTTGCTGGTGCCCACGGTGTCTGGCAGCAGCTTGGAGGTTCGTGGGCTGGCCCAGCTCACTGGGGCCGAACGGGTTAATGCTGGATCTTCCTGCAAGTCATATTTGCTGTTCGTGCTTCTTGTCTTCTGAGATGAGGTTTTAGCTGTGGGACATACAGATCTATTTGTTCTTTGTTTATACAGGCTTGCCTTTCCAATCAAGTCAAGTTACTGATCTGAAAATGAACTCTTTATTAATTAATGTCTTAAAATTTATTATTAATGTATCTGCTTTCATTGCAGTGTCTGTCAAAGACAACTGCAACCACTTCAGTTGAGTGTAATTTTACTTAGTATATGATACCAATTATTTTTTTTTTTTGTGCTTAAGAAACCATGGAATGGGTGATACATCAATAAAGTTTGAAGTGATTCCTGGTAAAAATCAGAAGAGCGAATATGTAATGACTTGTGGCAAGCACACAGTGCGAGGCTGGTGTAAGTACAGTACTTGGTGTGCCCTCTGATAACATCTTCCTTTTTTCCTGTTCTTGTTTGTTGTCCATTTTGTAGGTGCTTGTTCAGCTATCTAGCTTGTTACGTGCTGATTCTACTCTTCTCTGCTATCTCAGTTTTGAATAATGCAAGTAAACATCTTATTACCTAATGTGCCAGTATTGACACATTTTCATGATTATTTTACAGGCAAAAATAAAAGAGTGGGGAAACAATTAGCTTCTCAGAAAATCCTACAGCTACTGCATCCACATGTGAAAAATTGGGGCTCTCTTTTGCGTATGTATGGTAGAGAGAGTAGCAAGATGGTTAAACAGGTGAACATGATTTTGTTTGATTGTAACCTACCTTGCAATTGTATTTTGGCTTTTGTATTTTTCTGGGTTTTTAACTAGTTACAGCAAACTTTTAATGGTGTCTGTTTCGGCATAGTAGCGTTCTTCCCTGTCACGGTAGAGACAGTATGCATTGGTGACCGGTTCTCAGTTCTTCTGAATCGATTCTCATACCTTGCTATTGCCAGAACGTAAGATGAGTGCTTTCATTGACAATAATAATTGTGTTAATCTTGCATCTTCCAGGTCGAAATTATATAACCTAATTAATATTTAACTGACTCATGGAAATAAATGTTATTACTTAAGGAAGTACAGCTATCACATACTAAGCTTCTGCTCCACATATTTTAGTATTCTTTTTTCATCAGAAAAGCTTATCTGTTGTTGCTTTATGGTTCTGTTGAATAGGAAACCTCTGATAAAAGTGTGATAGAACTTCAGCAGTATGCCAAAAAGAACAAGCCAAATCTGCACATCCTGAACAAGTTACAGGAAGAAATGAAAAAACTGGCACAAGAAAGAGTGAGTATCTGGTCTTTGTGTTTACAGACATGCCATGGGTCAGGCTTACCGGCGATCAGAATTTTGACTTGTTTTATGTCATGTCTAGCGTCAAGAGAGCTGTTAAAAACTTCATGTTTTGGGGAGGGCTACTTTTAGAGTGATTTTCATTCTCTCTTGAACCAGCTTATAAATTGATTTTACCTTTTACCTACTTCACTAGATTTATTTTCAACATTAGAACAAGTTAACCTTTCACAACAACAGTTGATGCAAGTTTGGCTAAAATTTTTCAAGATTCTAAATCGATGTTTTATTATTATATTCTCTTCATGACTGTGTGGTGGTGTTTGTATCATAACCTTTTAGGAGGAGACGCGAAAGAAACCCAAGATGACAATAGTGGAATCGGCTCAACCTGGTAGTGAACCTCTCTGTACCGTTGACGTGTAATGAGAAAATTTACAAGCGGGGAGCAATAACACAAATGGAGGAACTAGATTTTTCAACCATTATTTAAAAATTGTTTGCTGCAGAATGCAAGATAACTTCTAAAATCCAAGCTGCTTCAGTTATGCATTGTTCTTTTTGCATCATCAGGGCAATATTACTTTTTCCTATTTTCTTTTTTTTTTCTTTTTTTTTTTTTTTTAGTACCTCTGAGATACGTACGTTTAAAGGATTGATCATAAAGATCTCTACTTGGGCAAATGCATAGAGGGCAGGCATGTTCACACAGGATAAAATCAATCAAGCACTTTTTCCTGGAAAGCCATCCATATTGTTTGAAATGGATGTGTTTTAAGGATGAAATTCAGAATATCTATGTACAGGTTGAAGCTGGTATTATATATATACACACATTCATATATATGTATATATAAAATAAATATATGTACATATTCTTGTATGAACATGCCTAAAACTATTTTTGTGAAAAGTTTTGTTGCATTTCAGCACATAATAATATGCACTGATAAGACACTTTGGTGACAAATACATGAAAGTGATGAGCAATGCTCCTAATGCCATAGGATTAGGCCAGTAATGCTGTTTGTTTTGTTTCTTTGTCTCCTGCCAGGCTTAGTTACTCAAGATCACAGTATGCAGATTTTTTTATTACTTGAAAAGAACAAGTATACTTGGTAGTGTTAAGAGCAACAGGCTGGATATCCAGAATTACTGGGTTTTCTTTTAATTGAAAAGAGCCTGTGTTAGTTTACAGATCAGCTGAAAGGGGGAAATAGGACCCTATTTATTTGATTAAAATAAGAACTGTAATTTGAAAGGCTGTTTTCAAAGCTTGGAGCCAAAACACAGCTGAGGATGGTTGACAGTCTGAAAATATTTTGCCAATGATGTGTTTAAACACCTTCCACTCCCTTCTCCCAGCAATAACACAATTTCTCATTTGTTTGGTGTCAGAATACATCTAGCTTGATCAGCTATGTCTTAAAATTAATTTGCACCATAAAAGCAAAGGAATTTTTTAAAAAAACAAACACAACCCTAAGAAATCTGAAAGAACTGCAGCGATTTAGGTTTTTTAAGAAGTTTTTGTTTGTACTTTTTTAATTACATTTTTAGTTTTTAAAAAGTGTAACTTCTGCAAAGAAAGTTAGAATGTAGATTTGGAATATGACATAGAGTAATGAGTAGAATGAGACCATAACAGGTTCAACTGATAAATAAGGAAATCACAAATATGCAACTATTATAAAATACAATCTTAGAAAACAGGCAGTACTCACCGCGTCATCTGAGGCTTTATGAAATTAAGCACAGAAGGAATTGGTTTGGCTGTAGTGAAAGCGCTGCTCTGCGGGTTTCCTTCTGTGTAGGGGGCTCTTCCCTGGGTGGTAAGTCTGCTCTTGGAATCGTGCCTGAGGGTTCTTTGTTCCAAAGGAAGAGAGCAAAAACTGAGGTGGTGGCAGGGTTCAGTGATGTCCCCAAGCATTGTACTGCTCTGTCTGACACTCGACGACTCCTCCTGTGGGAGTGAAAGGGGTCAGCTCTTGGTGATTGCTGCAGCTCCTGGTACTTCAGGACAGTCATCGGGGGGCTCAAGGAGGGCGTTGTTTATGGGTTATTGGTTTGGGGTTTTTTCCCCACTGTTACACACAAGAGTGCTGCAGTATAATGAATTTAGTGCCTACTGGATTGTAACAATATTGGCATCAGTATTGCAAGACCTTCTTTTAATATCACCCATTATTTTGGAAATACATGGACTTTAATTTCTATCTCAAACGAATGTTTTCTAATATGTTGCATATAATGTTTGAGGTAAAACAGGAGGAGTCTTGGAGTCTTGCCTGTTACTGTGTTTGAGTGATATGCTCAGAGGTCTCTGCAAATATGAATTCACCCCGTTTTTTATTCTTGTATTTAGCTTTTCAGTTCCATGAGTTGTAATCCTGTTGTAACAGGATACGGGTAGTTCGAAGACTATACATAACTATTATTTAAAGAAGTGGCCTATCTAAAAAAAAACAAACAAAAAAACAAACAAAAAAAAAACAAACAAAAAAAAACAACAAAAAAACCACTGCCTCTGCTTTTTTTTGTATAGCTTTAATAAATCTCCATCTTTTGAAGGGTATATAATATTGGTGCAGTAGTGACAAGCAGTGATTACTGTTTGTCTCTCTCTTTTGGGGTTTTTTTTGAGGTTTTTTTTTACTTTTTGTTTTGTTTTCATAAAGACAGGGCTTATATCTTCTATGCCTAAATGTATTGCGCTTTTAGGTAGGTTTTACTTCAGCTTATGTGTTTTCAGCAGAAAAATCTATACTTGGATGGCACTGTAAAAGACAAATCACCCTCGTAGATATTTTTTATTTCTCTGAAATCAGAATGTCAATGCTTTTGCAGGTCACCTGCAGAATATCCGCAGATGCCTCGCTTACAAATTTGTTTTCATTATTTTTAAGAGGATTGCTGTATTACCTCAGTCTGCCACCATCAGAATCACAAGGTGACCATTGCCCTTAATTAAAACACCCAGAGATTTCATTGTGAACCAAAGCCTAGAACGTTTATTATGCATTCTAAACAAAAACAAACAAAAAAAGATGGTATTAGACCTTGCTGCAGCCTTTAACTGGAGAGATGTCCAGAAAATAGCGCAATAACTGCTGGAACAAACAACTTAACTGCTGTTTATGTCATTGTGAAGTATTCTTGTGTTTTAATGTTTACTATTGTTTGGAGTGTAACAGTCTTGCATTTGCACATAAGCACGAGCTGCTGTGATAGAGGATAGATCATTGCATTAACTTCAGCTTCTGCATGAACACTTACAGTGTGATTCAAGATGTATCCTAAACTTGTCTTGTAACTCTTGTGTTTTCTAGGTAATCGGCTGTAAAGGTTTAGATCTTGATTGTATGAATGCATAAAACAACTGCTGCTTTTGTCACTGATACTTGTTATTTATCCCTTCTATATTCAGAGGAGGATGGGTATTTTTATAGGGATGGAGGGTATTTTTAAGAACTGTTCCATCCTTTGGGAATTAGCCAGTTTTTGCTTTGCATATTATGTGCTTCTCGACAAAAGTGTGGTATATTGACTTTCAGGATTAAATTTGTGTGCATTCAAATCTTTATGGTACTGATGGAAAACTTACTGTGACTTCCAGTGACTAGTCAGATGCTACCTATTTAAACACCAGTCATCCAGCTTTTTCTTACGTATTTATTAAACAAAACTGATGAAGTAGTTGGGTACTCAGAAGTTTGGAAAGACTATTATGCATAAACTTAACCGCTGTATGTAAACTTCCACTTTCCTGTGATGCTGTTAGGCTTTATACAGACATATTTGTAACATCCAGGTCTTGAAAAGCATCACGATTATCTTAATTCTCTAGACAGTGCTTTGGTTCTGGAGTAAAATTCAGGAAGTGACAGCCTCCTGCCTTTCCGTGGAAAGCAATGTGAAGTGCAAGAAGCCATGCTGTTGTGAACCAAATAAAATTATCAGTTACAGTATTCTGACGTTTATCTGAGACAGTGAAATAACCACAACTAAATTAATTCTTATTGCCCAAGTAGGTAACAGTGGTTGCTGTAGGAACTGCGTTGGGTGCAGCTGCTTGATGCCAGTGCTAAATTGGTACAACTCTAAAGCCTCATTTTCACTGAGCCTCTGCTTGCTTTTTTTCTGCACAATCATATAATCCTATGTGTTTGGTCTTTGAGTACTACATGTGTATTTTTCAGACAATTAGTTTTGAGCAATAAAGTTTGATATTATAAAATGCTCCAGTGTCATCGGTATTGTGATAGCTTAAGCATATTCAGAAAAGGGAACTTTTATTCAAGTCCTGTAGCTATTTTAAAATAGAAATTACATCAGTGCAGGCTCATTGGTTATGGAAGTACTTACCTCATCGCTCCTTTTTGGTAAGGAATTGAGTGTTTTCATCCTTAGGCATTGCTTAGAATGAAAGGAAATTTTGAACCTTTTCTGGAATTGCAATTTTTATTTTTTAATTGAACGATGATGTCACAGTTGGAAATGACACAATGCAAGCTTGCTGGGTTTCATACCTGTTGTCACGTGCCCACCCAACTAAAAAGGAGGGGGTATCGGCAAGCCCGTGTGCTATGACAGCAGATTTTTTGTTCAGTCCCTATTAAACGTATGTTAGAAGTGTGTTCAGTAGCTTGAGATTTAAAATTGTGATTGCTGCTAACAGTCAGTATTATTGTCTCTAGCGTGGCTCACAGTGCGTTACAATGACGTGAGGAGCTGAGCAGCTGTGCAGAAGCACGAATCCTGGCGGGAGAGCAGCTCTGTGCCAGGGTGGGAGGTGGGACTCGGCCAGGTTTGTCTGTGCATACGCTGGAAGCATAGCTTAAGGTGCTGGGCCCCATCACCAGGTCGTGTTCACTGGCGTGGCTGGGGCTCTGCTGTACGTGCTGACCTGACTGCGTTAAGGTTTTGCATTGAGTACAGCTGCCTTTCTCTCTTCCTGCACAGGGCTCACAGTAAGACAGATGCCCGAGCCAAGGTCCTTTTGCCTAGGGCAGTTGTTTGGTAGAAAGAAACAGTGTCCGCAGTACCTCAGCTATAACCTCAGGCACTGAGTAAGCTGAGGGAACGCTCCCCTCGCTTTCCCATTCTTCATTAAGGGCTGAATTACGCATCACTCCACCATAAATCGTTTTTCCACAAGGCTGATGTTACCTCTCTTAAAGCTACTATAGGATCAAAAAGCCTCTGTGGGGCTTCCTAGAGGACAGCCTTCCCAGAGATCATTGTGACATCAGAGGTATTTGACTGAAGGCATCCAAGACTTTACTATAGTCAGAGGAAAATGAGCCTTTATCAAAAATGAAAAATTTCCTGCCAAGGAGGATGGCCTGGACCGGTGTCTACAGGTAACTTCAGGCAGTAAGTTCTCACGGGTGAGGGTGTGCCTAGAGCAAAGTCATCACTGCTTTACTTGTACGTTGTAGAGAGTGATCTAAGCAAGCCATTATTGTATTGTCAGTGACACTACAGTCTCAGCATAAATCAGTTTTAGACTGTGGTTTTATTAGAATATAGATTTGTTGCTTCCTAGCAAAGATCTAGCACGTGAATGATTTATGGAAGGTTGAAGATTGCTAAACCTTTACCAGCTTATTTGAAAGACAGGGCGCTGTTCTGACAGGTGGGCAGAGCTGGGGAAAGTCAGCGCTGACGGTGACGGGTCCCTGTAACACGCTGACATGCTCAGGGAGCTAGACCGCGCTGGCAGGGCCCTCACTGCTCTGCTCTGGGTGGTGGTGAACAGCGGCTGTTCACTAGCGCTTGTGTGGTGTATGACACTCAGGCGGGAAGGGATAGTGTTGCATTAGAGATCAGCCCAGGTTTCAAACAGTTGTGTCTGAATATAGTTGTAGAATACTTATTTAAAGCTGTTTCAACTGTTTAAAAGAGTGAGCCCACCAGATGTATTATTTCACTCACCTGAATTTCCCCCTGAGGGCAGGAGGGAAGAAGCATGATTTGGCCTAAGAGTATGTAATAAAATGTAAATCACATTAGTTTGATGAAATCACTTGGAAGCCTTGCAGCTCGCTCTGTTGTACCGAGATTTATTACCTAGATGTTACAGCACCAACGTTACTGAAGCGTCTAACAAGCAAAAGTAGTTTCTGCAAAGTGTCTCCCAGGAGTTAAGTAGATTCCTTCTCTTCAAGTGCAGCACCTGCACCTTCATGAGTTGTCTGGCTTGTGTCAGCGTTGGATGGGTTGATGCCATCCAAGCACTCGGCGTCATGTCCTGCTGCTGGGCCTTGAGCAGCATCAGGTGTTGCTTCAGCAGAGCTCCCGTTTGCGTATTCCACCCTTTCAAAGAGTATCAGTAACTCGCAGTGCCTGGTCTGAGGGAAGAGATCCACAGCCACCGCCTTAACGGGACGGAAGGAGGCTCCTTTGACTCTGTTGGAAGGGGCCCGGCACAGGCTTGATGGGGAAGAAAGGGGAGGAAGAACTGTGTTCACATCGCAGTTTGCCCTTCACCACTGCTACTCTTCTCAGAAAGGTTTTTCTTCCCCAAGGCTCAATTCCACACTGGCGTTACTCACCACCCCAGTACTTCCATTGTTACTGGCATACTGGGCAATACAGTTGCAATCCTGCTGTGAGGCAGGTGTCAACTGTTTCTGGTGAAAGATAAATGCAGCTCATGGTCCCCCTCCCCCAAGAGCACATAGTCAGCTTCTTACCGCATTTCTTAGTCAGCTTAACACGTGAAATACTCACTCCACAAAGTTATTCATTGCGGCTCTGGGATTGCAGGACACATAGATCAGCTTCTTCAGATGTTCAGCTCTTCTAATGGCAAGAATTACCTTGGAATCTAGATGATCAAAACCAAGACGGCTGTTTACTGCGCTGTGTGCATGAACACACGCGCAGAAAAATTCCAGGTTATACTCCAGCATGAACAAAACTGTTGCAATACCCTGTTGCTTCAAGCTGTACCTGAAGCCTCCTCCTTAATTCATTCCACTGATGTTTTCTTAGGTTCACCACCAAACACCCATTGGGAGAACAGACTTAAGAGAAGGTAAACTTACGCAGCCCTGCTCGTGGTGGGTCTACAATAGTAACCAGGTTCTGAGGAGATAATATGTTAATTAGAGAAGGAACAATGTCTTCAGCCTTCCCACAGTGAAATTCAATATTACTCAGTTCTATATAAAAAAAAAAAAAATGTTATCAGAATACTTACCTAGTCAGAGCATCTTTCAGCACACTCAAATTGGGTATCAAATTCAGATGCCTTAGTAACTACAAGTTGTTTAGTGTACCTTGACATCAGTGTATATACAAAAAATAAAATCACTGGTACTTCAAATCATTTAAACAGTAATCTGAGCATCTTCCATTATCTGGACTAAAGCAAATTCCCACAAAAACTAGCTACTGTTAATGTTTTATTTATGAGGGTAACTATGACTTCACCTCACTTTTACACTGAAATGTTCTGGTTTTGCAGAAAAGAGTAGCTAGCTGTTAGTCAACAGGAAAACCGATCTTACAGACTAACACAGTATTTGTTTTCAAGAGAGATTAAGTGTTTAAAATGGACAAGATTACTATCAACAACATGTAATTCCAAGCTGCTTAGATAACGTAAAGAGAAACTAGCTATTCAACTACTATGCTTCTTAACAAAGGTCTTAGCATTTTAGCTTAACTAACCATTAATCTGGGCGTTCACTTTGGCATCCTGCACAGCTTCTTGGCAGAGTTCAATTCCAATCACTTTCTTTACTTTCTATAGAATCAAGAGAAAAAAAAAAAACATCTGGTATGTAAATGGAAGTTTAACCATTATTCGTAGCATTAGCAATTAGCTAGTACTCGTGAACATTAGCTAGTACTCGTGAACGTTGACTAGTACCTGGTTGGAGAATTACTGCCTTGCAGCCAGAAAAAAGGCTGAGAAGGGACCTGTGCAAATGAACAGGGACTTTTAGACTGAAATTGTGGGATGAATGCCGTTTATCCCAACTGGTATGCAACAGACTCCAGTTATGCTGGTGTCTTTCTTTGGCGAGGGGCAGGGGGGGGGTGGGTGGGTGGGGAGGGGGGCAGACTCCCTTATATGGTCTAGCAAGCTCTGCTCTAAAAATTGTATAGGAAACCTTGGTTATTCAGATCCAAGGCTTTCTAAGAAAGCCCAAACTAGATAAGTGGATAGATTCTAGTAAATTTTGGCTGTCCTGCAGAACTACAGCCTCTTTTGACTGAAATAGTTTCAGCATAGTTCAGGCTGCTCAACACAAGGGTGAGTTTTTGCAATAATTTGGTAAAACAGCTGCAGGCAGTTTAATGAGAAATAATTTTTAAAAATTAAGATAAAAGTGTTGCATTTCAAGTACAAGTATTTTCTTTTATTGTAAACACAGCTAAAGATCTACATCTGTTAAAAAGTAGCTTATATCCGGGAAGAGAAACTGTTTACTCGCCTTTGCCAAGGAAATGCCAATAGTTCCTGTCCCACAGCAAATGTCAAGCACCGTGCTCTCTTGGCTCAGCTGCGCCCAATCCCTGATGGCGGTGTACAGAACTTCTGCAGCTTCTGTGTTTACCTGCAAAATTAGGTTTTGAACAGGTCTACTTCTTCATAAATAGTCAATGTGCTTTAATGAGTCTTAGGAAAGCATGTTTTCTTTGTCTTGTTTCTAAGAAATACATCTCTGAAAAGTAATGTTTTGTTACCTGTGTTCTAGTAAAAACATGACTTGTTCTACAGTACCTAAAGAGCAAGTCTGGAAACTAGAGGAGAGAGCAAACAAAATAATTAAGCAAAATCCTAAGCAACAAAGTGAAGTCCAGACTTTAAAAATACTTGCTCTCCTTGAATAGGAAATAGTAGAGATACAAAACCAGGGGAATATAACATGACACTACATTCAGCAAGCTTTATTTTAACCTTGTTTGTGATACTGCTTTAAAGTAAATGCTGTAATTCCGCATTATGGCTAAGGAAGCTTTCTAAACCCGTGCCTCTAGAGCAAGCGTATTCTTTGTCTTAAGAGAGCAAGCAAAGCACACCATGTGGAAAAAACCAGTAGCCTCTAATCTATGGTAAATAATAGAAAATACAGTTTACTTCCATGTATTTACAATGGCAAGCAATAATACACTTCCTATTTCAATACTTACAACAGCACAGGTACCTGCTGAGGTTTTAAAGTGTTGGAAGGGCAGAAAGATGTTTTGGAAAAACAAACCAAAACTAGTACTACAAAGATTCCTGAAATACGTACTACACGTTCTGTATATATAAATGCTGCCACTCAACAGGAGGGAAATTATACTGAACTCTTAAAAAAACAAGTTGTCTTCAACATGCCCCCATCAAGTTTACACTCACTGTTTTTACAGCTGAACGTAATACTCAAAAAGTATTTAATCACAGCAAATATATAAAAGATTAAGTCTCTAGATGTAGCATCTTATTGTACAGCATTAGCCAAGCTTAAGGGCATTAACGCAAACCCAGTTAAATTAGCAACTTTGTAACATCCTTACTTGAAAAAATGCATGAGGAGAAATTCTAAATTTTAGGCCAAGAAGTTCTTCATAGATGTACTTATCACCAGCCACGTGCTCCAAAGGCAAGTCTTCTAGATTGGGAGATTTCCTAGGGGGCAGCGGGGGCAAAGGCACAGGGAGACAAAATAAAGGGGGGGGGGGGGGGGGGGACGACGACGGAGGGGGAGACAACAAACATGTTTGTTACAATTTTTACCAAAGCTGTAGTCATCTTAAAAATTGTAGTACTACATACAAAGCTGTAATTTAGTGGGCCAACATTTATCATATCTTTTTAGAGACTATCTTCTTGGCTATTTCTTTCTTAACAGTGTACACTTGTTCCATCAATCTAACAGTAGGACCTACGTTGTCTCTAGATGAAGATGTGAGCCTTGTTATCTGTGGAAGAGGATGGGGAGATGAAAAAAAATAATCATGTAAAATAGGGAAGAAAGGAGGCAGCAGTTACTTGTTGACAATAATAAATACCCATCTACTGCAGTAAACACTTCTACAGCCTGACAGCCAGTGAACAGTAGTGGGTTCACCCAGTGAAACTCCACCTGCCTTTAGCCAGTGGACACTACAGGAGAGCGGGACATTTCAGGAGTCTCTCGTGGAAAAGGTAAAATAACTGTTGAACAAATTAGCAACACTGCTGCTACTTTTGAAATAGATAAAATAATGATGTGGAAGTGCCACCCACTTTGCAAACACTGAAATTCCAGCCATGAGCACAATACCCCGAAGCACAGTTCACCCCCTTACCTTTGTCCTTCCTCCACAAAGTACAGAGAGGTAACACCACTGCTCTTTCCCATCCCTTCTGTGAAGTATGTTGCCAGAGAGATTTTCAGGTCAGCTAGCTCTTCTTTACTTAATTTCTAAAGGTTCCATTTGAAAGAAGGGAGAAGAATCATCTTAGTGACTTAAAGATAGGATTTAGTGTATGCCTTCTATAATAAGCATATTAATTACTTGTTCATTTCCATGTATCAGATTAGTCTAAATAGCAGAGCGGTAATGCAAGGTAAACTACACCAAGTAATTATTCTATTTCTCTTTTGCACGCACAACTTATAAAATCAAATTTATGTAATTTTACAGCTATGTGCCTGGGCTGCGCATGACGTATCAACTTAAATACCTGAGGATTAAAATAAACAATGGCCATGATGTGGCCAATCCTGCTGGTACGGACTGTGAGCTGTTTCCAGTGACCTTCGTAGGTTTCTGGGCTGTAAACTGAGTAAGAAGTTGACCTGCAATTTTCAGAAGCTCAGTTACTTAACAGAGAACTATTTTTTTGCATAATATTCAACAGTTTAATGAAGCAAAAGAAGCTCCTCATGCAAAGCGATGAAAAATGTTAAGTAGAGAGGTTACATTGATTTGTCAAGAATAGAGTGACTTCCACATCTTAATTAAGAAAAAAGGGGAAAAAGAGATTGATGAATAGATAATATCTCCTAATGCAGAATAATCTCTGCCCGCTTCTCACATTCCTCTTACCCATTTTAACCCATACAAAATTATAGATAGGATATAGGCTGCTTCTCACCACATTCAGATACTGACACAACCTTTTATAATGCCTTAATTGGCTTCTGTGCATCATACCAAGTTCAAACTCTCCATGATTCTTCAGAGGTTCCCATTTTTGAGGATTTAATTGCTATTTAAAGAAACCACTCCCTTTCCTAAAAAGTACTGTTGCTTAAATTTACAACTTATGTTTTGTTCCTTGTTGTAGGATGATTCTTCATCCAAGGAAGCAACTGACCTTTGTTCTTCAAATTCCTCTTTTAAAAAGCCTTTTTCTGAGTATTTCTTTACAGTTAGTGAAAGAAGCTCTCAAATAACAGACACTTTTTCTTGTAGACTTATACACTGCTTGCAATAAAGCTGGTGTTCAGCTGGCACCTGTCCCTCCATCTCAGAACAGCTGAGCAAGAGCAAGGGAAAATACTCAGTGATCTAGGCACGAGATGCGAACATCAAAGAATTGCTGAATACTGAGTGTGGCATATCTTCAGTCTTAAAGCTCAGAACAAACACTAAGCTTTACATAATACTTAATTTTATAAATATTTTTAGTAAGATATCAAAACCTTTATGGATAACTCATTTTACTTATGCTCACCTTATGTAGTCTTGGAAAGCTTTTACTACTTTTTTGGCAATAGCAGGAATGTGAATAGTATCAAATGGCTCCACTACAGCACATGTACCACCCTTATATTTGCCAAGACGACAACCCACAGTTTTGTCTTCTTGATTTACACCAATCCCAATCAAGAACTCACATTTGTTGCGATATTCAGTCTAGATTTAAAATAAAGTTATGTAAGATATTTACACAGCACTTATTTGTACATGCCAAGTTTCTCCTGAAACAACCCTTATATGGTTAAATGTATTTGCAGATGGACACAGGACATTTAGTTTATATGGAAGATATTAATGGATTTTGATGTATGAGAACTAACAGCAATAATGAAAAAGTATTAGTAAGTCTTGTTATTTAAAGGGCAAAATATCGCCTCTGTTGAAGAATGTTTGTATTAGCCTACAACACAAGCTTGCAGGGACAGCATATTGATCTTTAAAGTAGAATAGCCAGTTAATTGTAACTATTCTTCGGCTTCCTGTTAGTATTTCCACACAGTATTTACATGAAAGGCAACGATGTCTAAAAATCATCATTCATGATAATATGAAGTCAAATACTCAGTTTGTCCACTGTCTCTTAACACCAAATGACCAACTGAACCGCAAGCGCGCTGAGCCCCGCTCCATACATCACCCAGGTTAGTTACCTGCACCGGGGACGCTTTCACTCCCTCTAGCGGGCAACACAATTTATTGTACTTCTGCTTCTGCAGGAACAACCAAGGTAACAAAGCTCTGTTGTTATTTCCTATTTCCCTGCCCAAATCAGAAACGAAAACGGTAAAGGACACATTTAGAAAAAATGAGGTTACCAGTTGCAAAAGACATTTTTTCTTTTTTCTTTTTTTTTTTTTTTTTTGCATAGGCATAAAAAAAGTATTAGATTATCAGATGAAGAGTATTTCTTCCGCAAGATTTTTTTAACAAACCCCCTCCAACTTTTTACGAGGTGTAACCTGAAACAATAAGAGTTAAATGTAGTTACAAAGGTATGAACTAGACTTAGCAACGTACCCACGCATGAAGAGAATGCCGATTTTATCTACGTGAGTAAAGCAAGAGAGGTAAGTGATACTTTGATCTACAAAGACCAGACATAAAAGTTTAGGTGGATTTCTGAAGAGCAAATCCCAACCATCACGTACCATCTCTACAGATGGATTCCCCCTTACACCACTTGACAGCGCCAATTCTTTTTTTAAGGGCACAAACATCCTTCTGCTTAGGCCTATGTAACAACAGCCCTTCATTTAGCAGTTTTTTGAGGCTGACCAAGAACAGCAATAGCAAGTTTTATCAGCTGGAGCAGTTTTTAGGCCCTAGCATTGGAGATCATATTTTATTGACTTTGTCAGGGGATCTGGGTTTTGACCTACCTCTAAATTATTTTAGAGATAGCAATTTGTGCCAACTTAGCTCTATCCCATTGTAAGGCCAAGTCCCACAAACATTATGGTAGCTTTACAAACAGGAATTACTTTGTCAGCTTCTGCAGCACTTGCTCACACTCCTGCTGCTTCTTGGCCAGCTGCTCCCCATAGGGCACGCTCCACAGCGGGGTCACCACATCAGCTATGCGCTTGCTCAGGGGCTCCTCTCCGCTGGCTGCAGAGAGCGCGGGCCGCTTTGCCTCGCCCTGCTCTTGCTCCTGCTCCCCTTCCTGCTTGCGTTTCTTGGCGATGGGGTCGGCTTTGGGCTTGGCCAGCCGGACGTTCAGGGCCCGGCTCTTCCACAGGGCCCCGTGCAGCACCCGCATGGCCTTGTCCCGCTCCTCCTCGCTCTTAAACGTGACGAACGCGAACGTCTGCTTCCCAAACAGTTTTATCTTATGAGGATTGAGTCCGTATTTGGCGAGGAACTTTTTCACGTCATTGAACCCGATGTATTTGGGGAGGTTTTGTATTTCTACTTTATAGATCTCGGAGGTAAACAGGTCTCCCTTAATGTATCCGTACACGTCGGGGCAGGCTGCGGGGCTCCCCGCGGGGTCACCCCCGCCGCCACCGGCCTTGCTTTCCAGCTCAGCCCCGTCTCCAGCCTCCAGCGCAGGAGCCGCGACGCGCGGGGGGTCGCCCCGCCCGCCCCCTTCCGCCATGCTCCCGCCGGCGCCAGCCTCCCCTCGGCCCGGACACCAGGTCAACCCCCGTCCGCGGTCCCCGCGGCCCGCGCGCACCTCGCGTTCCCTCGTGCCGGGGCCGTGGGGGCGGGGCCGTGGCGTCACCGACAGGCCGTCGCGAAACGAATGGGGGGCGCGGGGAAAAACGGTCCGGTTTGAGGTTGTTGGGGTTTTTTTAAATGTCCGCCCCTCACCGCTACTTCTCCAGGTCTGTCGGGTCGGCCGCGTCGCTTGAAAGTAGCGCTAGAAGCGACGGAAGCGCTGCCCCGCGCCGTCACCGCGCGAGCGCCATCTTGGATCGAGGCGCGGGGTGCCCGCCGCCATGCCGCGAGGGCTGATGGGAGGCGCCTCGGCAAACGGGACGGCAGAAAACAGCCTTTACCGGGGCGGGGCGGACCGGGGCCGGGCCCGGGACGCAGGGCGGTGCCGCGGGTGGCGGCTGGTGGCGGGGCCACCTCTCCTTGCGGGCCGGGCCGGGGCCGCCGCGGCGCGCCGGGGGCGGGGCGGGAGCGCGGCGCTGAGGGACAGCGCGTGTTTCCCATCGGGCCTTGCGGCGGCGCGGGCTGCGGGAATGAGGTAAAGGCGGGAGGGGCGGGGGCGCGCGGCAGGAAGCGCGGCGGGCAGGCGGCGAGCGCAGCGCGGCGGGCCCGGCCCCATGGCGGACACCAAGGTGAGGGCGGCGGGCGCGCTGGGCGGGGATGGCGGGCGCGGGCGGAGGAAGCAGCGCGGCCCGGAGGAAGCAGCGCGGCCTGGGGTGGCGGATGGCGGCGGGAGGGTAACGGAAACAGGTGGGGCCCGGCCGGGGGCGGCGGGCCGGGGGCAGGCCCCCAGGCTTTTGCCGGGACGGCGACTCGGGACGGCCTCCGGGCCGAGGAGCGCAGGCGGGCGGGGGTCCCGTGGCTGGGCGAGGCCCGCGGGCGGGGAGGGCGAGCTAGGGGCCTGGTCGGAGGGCAGGGAGCGGCAGCGCCGCCTCGGCCCTGCGCGGCGCGGCGGGGGTGCCCGTGCGGCGGGGCACGCGTGTCCCCGGGGCCTGGCCTCGGCCCAGCCGGGTGCGGGAGGCGGCGGCGCTTCCCCCGCGGGCGGTAGGCCGGTACCGCGCCTCGGGCGCCCCTGGGCCGTCCCTCTCCCCGTTTCCCCCTTTCTTCTCTCCCGCCCCTCCCCCGCCCGGCTGATCGACCCCTTGTGCCGCCCGGCCGGAGGCGCGGCCCCGCGCGCTTTATATCGCGGTGGGGCGGGATCTTATCGTGATAACAAGATCCGCTCGCTCACTTGCGGCTATTGTGACTATGCGCTGCTCACGGCTGTTAGCTGGGTTGGCTAGCGCAGGCCGGCCGGTGCGGGACGTGCCGCTCCCCGCCGCGGGAGGCGGCCTGGGGGGGTTCAGCCAGGGTCTCTTCCACAAGATGGACCTTAACCACGTTCTTATTTTTTCTGAGATGTGGAATACCGGGGATTTAAAGCTAATTATAAAGCATAATCAGGACTGACTTTGCAACATTTCTTACCGAATTCCCACTTGCCCTCCCTCTCCTTTTTTTTTTTTTTTTAACTATTTAGTAAATAGTAAACTCTTTCACTTCAATTGCTTTACACATGTGTGCTGTGTATCTACTCTGTAAAGGGTATCATAAATTGAGCCTGTAAGAGTGGACTGTTTCATCTGTAAAGGAAAATAAGATTGTAGAAGGTGTTTGTTTTCTCTCTAACTCAAACAACAACAAAAAACCCCAAATCAGTTCCCTTGACCTGAAATAGCTGTTTGTGGCCTCATTAAACTTGGAGATGAATCTCCCTTCTGGGCTTCTCTACTCAACACTTCTTGGTGCTTATGTATGAACTATTAGAGGTGTCTGTCATTTACTTACTAGTGACATACTACAAACAATTCTTAAGCTTAATGAATGCTATGACAAATTCCTAAATAACTAAATAGGAACTGTTATTTTGGCCATTTACACATAACCTAAAGCTCCCCAAAGAGTCTTAACGCAAAAAAACAAGTTATTTCATGAGTGTTACAACTGTGCTTCAAAAATATCATTGATTGTGGGCGATTCTAATACACGTGACTAAAATAGTCAATTTCTGGATGTGGTGTGTTCCTTAAGCTGGGTTAGCTAATTGCTTTGGTGTTATGGTTTTTTTTTTTGTTTTTCCCATTAATGATATGTTATTAGCCACTAAGAAATAGTAGTGGTTTAATAGCATAAACCACATTACATAGGAAAAATAGTCAAATTATTTTTCCATAACCAAGAGCTGTTGCTTCAAGGCCAGGCCCCTGCACGATAAGAGTGATAGGACTAAAACATCTAGTACTCCAAAACCACCTTTTTTTTAATGTGGTGGGGTTTTTTTAGTATAACTATATGTTGACTTTAAAGCCTTCTTTTTTCAGCTGTAGTAGTTTTTCTTTTATTGTTACAGGGTATTTCAGTTACTAAGATCTAATCGCTGTCGTAAGTTTTCATTTTAAATACAGATATGAGTATAGATTTTAAGAACATAGTAACTTTTGTGGGTTTTTTTCTTCAGGAAACACATGAGGAGCATGATACTTCTACTGAAAATGCAGATGATTCTAACCATGATCCTCAGTTTGAGCCCATAGTTTCCCTTCCTGAGCAAGAAATAAAAACTCTGGAAGAGGATGAGGAAGAGCTCTTTAAGATGTAAGTACAATATAGGCTTAAACTTCAATGGGCTTATAAAAAGCCAGATAACTTCTTAGGAATCTCTGTGTATGAAGTGTTCATCTAAGTTGGTTGCTATTTGCTGTGGTGGCAGAGATTGAGTGGGGGATGATTGGTAATAATGCCCCAAGAAACTGGAATAATAGAAAGGAGCTGATATGATGAATCTGGCTTTAGTATTGTTTAGCCTAAAAGAAAATATTAACTTGGATAATAATTATGGGTTTGAAATTGTGTGATCACAGCGTTAAAAGTATCATGGGAGGGGAAGTGAGATGTGAGACGTGTATAGTGTTGCTGCTGTGCATGCCCAGTTGTAAAGGGTCATGTATGGTACACTGAAACAATGAAAGCAATAGATGCAGTCCAGTATTGGGGCATTTGTGGCAGTACCTTCCTGGTGTCTTAAACATAGTTTTATCTTTAGTTTGGGCTTATTGTCAAATCAGAATAGCTTGCTCAGGATCTGTGATCAGCCTGAAGAAACACATAGGCATGAGAAGTGTTTTGGATTTGATCTATTTGTTTTAAACAGGTTTTAAAAAATACTATTTTTACTTAACCACAGAAGGCTATTGTTTATCTAGAAGGTATACGAGTTGTCCTTATACAGATTCTAAAGCAGTGGTCAGTTTCTGACAGGTAGCATGGTGAGATCTCTGACCATTGGGCCTCCACACACATGATGTGCGGTATCAGATGGAAAGAGGAATTTATTTTTTTAATTAAAATGGAGAGGGGGGAGATAACAACAGTGTAAGTTCCAGCAGCCTGTAGGTTCATTTTTATGTCTGCAGAGAGGTGAAGGAGGAAAGGAATCCTTTTTTTGAATGCTGGTCGTTCTGATAGCTAAACCTAGGGGAATCGCCTACTGAATGCCAGCTGGACTTGCAAGGAAGGACTTGCTTTTGAACAAAGTAGTTTGTCTGCATTAGAGCATCTGTTAGAGTAGCTTGCGCTAACATGACACCTTCTCTTGAAGGACCTGTCTTGTTACAAGTCCCTGTGCCTTGGTTTTCTATAGAAAAGTATACTCTTGTAGATATCCTATAGTGTGAGCAGGCACTTTCTTTCCTATAGTGATGTCTTAAACCACTCACTGCAGAACTCAAGCTCTTTCTTGGGTCAGTTTTGACTAAAGTCCAAAACTGTTCCTGTTTCTCTTTTGGCACACTGGCATCTTGGAAGATTAAACAGTACCTACCTGGAGTAGGTATGTTGCACTGCAGTACAACATGAAGCTTCCTTTATTCCCGATTTAAGAATAGCAACAACTAGGTTTTTGGAGTTAAAAGGAAATGAGTGACTAGAGGGTGAGGCGCTTTAACAGTTGATCGAACGTTGGGCTTGAATTATACAAGAGTCTGTACTTGGCCTCAAGCTGCTCAGTTTCTTAAATTAATAAATACTGCTGGTTAGATGGAGCAGTTATATTCATAATTATATATATAAAGAACTCTAGCTATAGCAAAACCTGTTAATTACCTACCTTAATTAAAATAGGTTGCCTACACCAAGTATGTTGATACTTCCCCCAAAAGTGTGTCCAGAATGTGTTAAATTTTAGTATAGCTATTACATAATTACTAATAGTTTGTTACTAAATTTAAATTTATCATATCAGTTTCTAAATTTGTATGCTGAAGTAGAACAGGGAACTTTACAAAGGAATTGTTTTCTTTCTTGTGTGTTGCTTTTAACAAAACAACTGTATTGCTCAGTTGAGTATGCTGTTTTGATAAATGCTTCTACGTGCAGCCTAACTTCTTAAATTCTTCTTTTTTTCAAGGCGGGCTAAGCTATTCCGATTTGCATCTGAAAATGATCTTCCCGAATGGAAAGAACGAGGAACTGGTGATGTAAAACTCCTGAAACACAAGGAGAAGGGAACAATTCGTCTGCTCATGAGGAGGGATAAAACCCTAAAAATTTGTGCAAATCATTATAGTATGTTATACATTGCTATACTGCTTATTTTTGTTTTAAAAAATAAGCTTGTAGAATTATACGTTGTAGATTAAGAGCTTGATGGCTTTTTTAGTAGTAGCTAGAGAATTGCTGTGTGTCTTTAAACAGGTGTCAAATTTATATTAGACTGTAAATATGATTATCTCTTGCTCTGCACACAAGTCTACAAGCATCAAAAACAATGAGTGCTTATTCTTATTAACAGAAGGAAGCTGTAGTTGGTTGTGTGATCAGATGCAAGGGCTGAGTCTTAAAGTGGGGAGTTTTTTCCCTTCAGACTCTGATAGTGTTGTAAAGAAAATTCAGCATGAACAGAGAGACATTATGTGGTTGCTCCCAGTGTGTGTGTGTCTGTTTTTAATGATTAATAGAGTGCTGAAAATGTAGGCCTTAATACTGTTTAGGGTAATAAGTTAATGTATGTTGTCTTGTTTTCATAAAAGAATTGAGAAATTAGCAATCGTAATTTACTACTTTGAGCTCAGTGTTTGAATTGGCAGAAGCGATTGCTTCACCATCAGAAAACAGATACTGAGGTGCTAAACTAATCTGTGGCTGCCTTTCTCTGCTTATGAAATAAACTGAAATGCACACGGTATATTCAGCTAACTCATTGAAAAATGGGGCTGATGGAACCCGAGGTGTTTGTTCCTTTGATCCTCTTTGAATAAAAATAAACATGAAAGGGCAAGACAGTCAATATAACTAGCAACAAGTAGACTAATTTGGTAATACTTTGTAACTTGCTCAAAGAGTATATAGTAGTCTGTCCTGTTAAATTGCATTTAGATAACTTGTTTGAAGTAGCTTAATACAAATCTGAAGTCAGAAGCAGTAATTCTTGTTTTGTTTGGGTAGATCTCAGAAAGTCAGACTTGTTTAGAGGACACAGGTGTTCTTGTTTAGTAAATGAAATGGCAAATATTAAAGCAGTCTATAATCACCAACCAATAAGAATAAACCTTTTGTTTAGGGAAATAAGTGTTGCACATATGCAAAACAAAATTGATGAGTTTATAGTGTTCATGTAAAATTTTTCTTTATCCTGGGAAAAATGCTTTAAGTATATATTTCTTTACTGAATTTATGCTGGCTCACAGGCATAATTTCATTTAATGTTTTGCAAAAATGAAAAAAAAAATTGATCTCTAAATTTTAAAAATGCAAGGATGTGAGTAGACCCTTCAGATTGCTCTCAAATGAAACAAACAACACAGGGGTCAGGGAGAAAAAAGACCCTGCTTAAACTTTGAGTGTGTGTAGTGTAAAAAGTCTTAGAGTAGTGTGAGAAGTAACATTCCAAGTTTTCCAGTCAGTCAGGTGAAGTAATTACAGTGTCTTGGAGGGAAAGGGCTCTGTTTACTGGGAAGGAACAAATGGATTGAAAGTATGTTGTGAGCATCTCGCAGCACTGCAGAATTCCATAATAACTTGTAACAGAGCTTTAAACTGATGGGAGAGAAATTAACCTGATTTGATGACTAATTGTAGGAATCATACTTTTTTTAAAATATTTTTTTGTAGCATGTAGTATTTTCAGTGTGCAAAAGAAGAACGAATGCTGCTTGTCTTTCTGAATGCCTTTTCCTCCTAAACAGTTTGACTGTTCTTTAGAGTTGTGTTTAGTGACTGCATCTCCCTTAGTACCACAATCATTTGCTTTAAGCAAGAATTGAATCAAACCCTCAGTTTCTTAACAATAGGGTATCTAGCCTTCTTCTATACAGTAAAGGTCTTGCATCATTTTATTTGATGATGTAAGGAAAAATAGATACGGGCACCATTGTCTTCTTTTTATCCAAAAGTAGTTCGGTGTAAAGTGCTATACGTAACCATCGCAGCCAGTTGTCAATAAGATTTATGGAGGATGGTGTGGAAAACATTTACTACTGTGCTATGTACATCTTCTAATGCTTTCATTTCAGTCACGCCCTTAATGGAGCTGAAGCCTAACGCTGGGAGCGACAGGGCATGGGTGTGGAACACACACGCTGACTTTGCAGATGAAAGCCCCAAGCCTGAACTTCTGGCAATCAGATTTTTAAATGCAGAGAGTGAGTGGACTGGCACTGAACTTACATTGCTTGTATACTGTTACATTACACTCAACGTCTTAGTGTTACTGTAAACCACTGTTGTAGATATACTGTATCTTACTACTGCATGGTACTGTTAGCTAATTACTGTTTAACTGAGAGAAGTTGGTTAATCACTTAATTGTCTGTGTTGACAAAACAGTGTAATAATTAGATCTGCAGTAATACAGAGCTTTCTGCCCTAGGCATGTTTTTTAACTTAAGCCATTTCATGCAAGTGAAATGCCAATTAGAATAAAACTAAAAGCAGTAATGCTGTGTAGTAGAGATTAATACATGCAGCTTGCTTTCATTTATCTCGGGTGCCCAATTGTAGTTAAGATTACATTTTTGCATTAGAAGCAAGGAGATAGTGACCTGAGATTTGTGGTATTTTTTATTATTTTTTTAATAATGAACTAGGTAGTCTCTTTTTTTGTTTAGATTAAATGGAACACTCAGTGAAAAGTGTTTGTCAAACCCAGCTATCATACACTAGTTGGTGGGTTTTTTCTGGAGTGACTATGTTGACAACCAGAACAGAAAGTAGGTTTGTAGTTACACGTGGATCAGCTAGTAGGGTTCCCAGCTCCTTAGGATCAAAGAACTGTTTTGGGGGTATTTTTTTCTTGAAAAAGGACGCAAAATGAAAGGGAAAAATTGTTGCATTTCCTGCTTTACCATTTGCCACACAAGTTTAGTGTGTTAGCCACCTCTTCTCCCTACATGCTAGATGGCTAATAAAGTGGCTGTGTATTTTTAAACTAGATGAATTTGCCTACATCTGGGATAGTATATATCTTGCTTCCTTTTCCTCAAGTCTCCAGCATCGTATTGTTTAGCCAAATAAATCTTTCTGGTTCACCTCCTTAGTGCTTGCTCCTTTCTTAATCAAATAGGAAATTAAAGGGTGTTGTTAACTATTTGTTCACCTCTGAAAGAAAAATCTTTCCCTCTTTAAGGTAGAGGTTGTTCAGCTTACTGAGCATTTGTCTTGAAGGATTAGTCCTCTTTGCCTGTTTACCCTTTGCAGTGCTGACTGAGCAGATGAAGGGCACACGTGTCTGTTCACCTATCAAGTATCTTTCCTTTTTGAGATCGTTGAAAAGGAATCAATACAAATACTTCCTGGAGTAGTTTCAGAGTGGCTTCTGAATTCCTGTGGGGCAACAGTGACCTCATGTGGTCAGTCAGGCCGAGTTGGCATACCAAATTACCTGCTTTATAGTTTTGGTGTTAGAAAGTACCGGCTTTTGTGGCTTGTTGCTTGTGTTACTTGTGCAGAAATGCTGTTGTAACTTGATCAGCTGCTTGGAATGACTATTAAATCAAGTGGTAGTTCAGGCCAAAATATAACAAAGGTTTTGTTTCCTTAGCTGTTGTAGGCAGGAATAGCTTGAGTCCAGGCTTTTGGGTATTGAATCTGAATGCTGTACTAATGAAACAGCCTTTATCTTCCATTCTTGATGCTAAAACCCTAAGTTATGGTAAGGATGTGGAGACTTTCTAGGGTATAATGGAGCTGGCAATGGTAGTAATTCAAAGGTGATGTTCAGGTTTTTGCTCACAGATAGTCATATGAGCAGTCTCTGATACCATATTCTTAATTGTATAGTCTAGGGACAGCTGGGAGTTACAATAATCACATTGTAAGTATTTTGCAAAATAAGCTGTTTTAGTAGACTTGCTAAAGAAAAGTAACTGTCTCTTTTTCATAGCATCTTGTATAATTTTAAACTAGATTACTTTTTAAGTGCCTAGGAATTTTGTTTACACGAAACTCATGTATCTTTCCTCAAGACTGGATATATTCAACATTACAAGGAGGTGAAAGTAATGAAAAAAAATACTGTCTTTACTGAAACAGATGCTCAGAAATTCAAGGCAAAATTTGAAGAATGCAGGAATGAAGTAGACAAGAGAGCAAAGAAAGGTAAGGTTAAAAGTCTGCACCATGCCACTTTTTCTAGCTGTTTTAGTGGTTATAGCCATCTGGAGTATCATTGTGTTTTAGCAGACTCACTCTGTACTGAACTGCAGCCTTCAGTTCAGGTGCTTTTTCTGTCTGCGAGAGTAATAGTTCACAGGAGTGACAATTGCCTTCTTTCTTGTGGAAGGCTGTTACAGTTGCTGTTGGGACATAGCTTTTTTCAGAAAAGCTACTAAGGAGACATTTCTGTTTTATGGTACACAAATGAACTGCAACCACAGTGATACTTCCTCCTTCCAGCTTCCCTTCCCAAATTCCACAAATACATAATCTTGCAAGTAGAATACTAAATATTTTTAGTTGTTAATGTGTATGAAGTAGCACCACTTCACAGGTCTCTCTTCATTTAATAGATTAATGCACCACCTTGTAGAATTGCCTGTCTGACAAGATTATTTCACCATGTAAAATGAACACTTCCATCTTTCTGAAGTATAGATTACTAGTGATCTGCAGTCAGTGCTTTTCAGGATATTTAGATTGGAATTTTTCAGTCTTAAGAACTTCCTGTTCCCCAGTTTCAAACTGGGGAACTTGGCTTTTGGCTAAGATAAGCAAGAAGCTAGGTACTTGAGGCATTTACTTGCCTGGACACTGTATTGAGTCAGTTACTGGTAACAGCAAAGCTGACCAAGTGTTACATGTTTATCAGTCACTATAATTGGGGCCTCATTTAGCAATTAAAATATGCAAGTTGTATTTCTTGAATTCTGACATAGGAGATAATTACCAAAGGAAAAGAAATTGAATGAATCGCTCTAGTGCTCAGCAGAGAATTTCCTTACTTTTTGTTCTTATTCTTAATACTACCTGTCTCCCTACCTAACCCCCTCACCTGCCACTTCTCTTTCCCCCTGTAACACGAAAAACCATTACTGCCTGTATGTAACTTTTTTCCTAATCAATCTCTTAGCAGGCACAGACAAAAATGATAGTGCTGATAAAGTTGCTGAAAAACTAGAAGAGCTTTCTGTAAAGGAAGAGAGCAAAGAATCTGAGAAGAAAGAGACCAAGGAAAAAGCTGAAGAAAAGCAATAAATCATCCTGGGCCTTGCAGTTTTTCCTTTACACTTTTTCTTTTTCCCTTTTTTTGTTGTTTTTTTGTTTTGTTTTGTTTTTAATTTTTACAAGGGACTTTATACAGAACTGAATTCAACATTCAGGTTGTTTTTTCTAAGCTTTTGCCCTCTTGAAGATGTCTTGAGAAAATCCATTCCCCAGTCATGAAAATGTACTGTGCTAACTTTCTTTTCCATAGTGGAAAAGAAACTTATTTATAGTCATCCAAAAGAGTGAATAAAATAAACTTGAAAACAGCATCAGAGGACAGAATCAAGTTTTCTATATACTTTAAAGGCTTATGAATACACTTGTTTCATTGGGTGTTGAGATACGTATCATCATACCTGTGGATTAACTAGGTTAACAGACTTCACCAACAGGGAAGATTAAGATTGCATCCATGTTTCTTATATGGCTTCTAAAACTGTAATATAACAGACCTTTCACACTTGCTGCTGTGTGTTCCTGAGCAGGGAATGTGCCTGTGGTTCTTGAAATACAGCTGACTTCTGGAATTGGGTGATAGAGCATTCCAGGCATACTATTAATGATGATCCGTCAGACAGTGAAAATAAGAGTGGGAGAGAAAATTGATTACGTGAGACTTGAGAAGTATTTTCCTCTTACAAAACAAAATATTCCCCCAACCCCCAATTTGTTAATATTTCAAATGCTTGACCAGCACAAAGTACTTGTTGCTGTGGTCCCAGGTCTTCCATGGCGTGCTACTGGCTGACAGAAGGCAGCAGCAGCCGGTTACGGTGTATACAAAGGAATCTTAACTGAGTACCTTACTATGAGATTCCCCATGTCAGCATATCATAAAAGTTATTTTCTAAACCTTAGAAGCTTTTTTCCAGGGCTCTGGAGCTTGCATTGTTTTTAGAAACTGGGAGGGGTTCTGAGCTTTTAAGTTGCATGGTGGGAGGCTGTCCCTCTTTGAGAGTGGCAGTCTGACTGTTCACTTTGGAACAGTTAGTTAGGTTGTACACCCTTGAGGGGCACTTTCCTTGCCAGAATGAGCAAATTGATCAAATCTCTTCCCTGCAAGTGTTTTCTGTTTATCCAGCTTCAAGTTAGTGCTAAAGAATAGGAAAATAAACTATAGTAAACAATAAAATCGCAATTTTTTTTTGTCTGGATAGATTAATTGGATTTCATTGTTAATCACTAATACAAGAATAGTGTTAGGATAGCAATGGAATTCTGTAATACTGTTTCCAAAATGGTTACGAAAACTGGGCAGAACTTGCTAAACTTTAAGACTGTATGATGTTACCATTGGAGAGCAAGACCTTTTCATCTTCATAAAGAGGCTTTCCAAAGTAGGTCAGGCTCTGCAGCCTACCTGAGGAGAATATATTTTTTTAAAAAATCTTGTATTTCTACTTGGCACTGCCTTTCAATGCTACAATGAATTAGTCAAATCTGGAACTGTAATTAAGGTACTCACTTCATTCAAACTAGAGTAATTCCTTTGGTGTTGTGCATGTTTCCCTTCAAGTACAGCAGATATCAAAAGTCTGTTAATTAACAAAAATGGTTGAAAGGCAAAATAAAATGCTCTTCGGTGTTTCTGGTTTGGAAATAACAAGACAAAGCTATTCTGAAGTACTTAACATTTGAATGTAAAAGCCAAATCTTTATCCATGAGTCACTGTAAAGTCTCTGATCTGATGTCAAAGTGTGTCTAAATTGATAGAAATTACATTTTAAAATTTCAAAATAAATATAAATTTTCATTTTGAGGGTTTGCTTTTTATTTAAAGAACTTAGTGGGAATGCATTTTTAGCCTGCAGGGGCAAAGTGATGAAGGCAGCAAAATGGGTGAGTTTGATTTCACTGTCAAATGTTGTATGGAAGAGGGTAGGAAACACCTGAATGACTTAATTTGTCTTAATCTTAGATATTGATGACTCCTGTTTAATGTTATTACCCTCTTTTCTTTCCCTCTTTACTTATTCATGCGTGCTTAAATGATTTCAAGACATTTCCATTCCTGTTTAGGTTAACTGAGCCATGTTTACAGTTCATGGGTTACAACCATCCTTAATGCAAGTCTACATTCAAAAAAGAGCAAAGTTACGAAGAACCGCTAAGTAAAACTTCTCTGGATAGCATTTGGCTGAAGAATGTCTTAATCTTCTGAACTAAAGGATGATTAGTCAATGTTCTAGTCCATTTAGAAGCTATAGGTGTGCTGTTCTAAAAATTAAAAAGCAGTAAGTATTTTTAAAATTGATCTTGGTGACATAAGGCTTTCTTTAAGTGATTTGAATTATAAACTTCCCTATATGTAATATAGACAACCAAGAGATGTCTTTGAAATGTTTTTTGTAGCTTACTGTGTACCAAGTATTCTAGAGTTCTAGCTGATGTAGCATCTTGTCCTCCCTGCCCAGGTCACCCAGTATTTGTGCTTTCTCTCCATCTTCACTGTTAACAAAGTTACTGAGATGATACAATGTGACCTGTCTGGTCAGGCAATGGGGAATCTTAAAATAATAGCTTGACTCAAAAATAGTCTTTGGACAAACAGGCAGGCTTGCAGTGCAAAAGTTCCTTACTGAATTTGTGGCGGCAAGTACTAAAATATGTCAGTTGCCTTATACTTGTTTCTAAAATGGCAATAACCTTAGTGTGATTCAAATGCCAGAACCTGTTTGAAGGTATTGTGTCAGTAAAAATGGATCATGCAGAAACTTTCCTAATTTGTTGTTTGGACAGTAGAGAAATCAACAGAATCTTGCATTTTACAGGCGTGTGCTGAGACTTAATTTATCTCTAGCATTCTAGAGATAAATTGGATTCTAGGCTGTTTTAACACCTGCAGTTGAACTTCTAGCGTGTTTGAAAGCAGTCTAAAATAATGGGGAATATAGTTACTGCAGCTGGCTACAGATAAGGCTTTTTTAGTACTTCTAACTTCAATAACTGTTACTGAGAATATGGCCAAATATAGAAGATACAAGTGAAGATTTTTAAGAAGTTTTAATCCATTTTCAGTAAAAAAGGAAACTAACAGAAATAGTAAAGCATTGTCAGGTGCTAACGTCTGCAATTTGTACGAATTCTTCAAGTGTGGGGAGATGCTATATAGCCAGACTTAATAACCCAGCTTTTGTTGGCACTGATCATTTCATGTGCATAAAACAGGATGGATGAGTGTCAAGAGGACACCTGAATAATGAATTTAACTTAGAAATAGTTACATTTTTGAGTCTCAAAATAGTATCTTCTTAACAGGTAGTTAATAGACAATTTTTTTATTATAAAAATGAATTCAAAACAGTACTCTCTAAGTCTCACGTTGATTTTGAAGATACACGAATAGGTTAGGTTTTTTCCATCCAGGAATAAGCTTGTATTGGTGATACCAAATCTCATTCACAAATTGCAAACACCCTAATTTGTTGTATTTTAACACTAAATGATGTTGTTGTTCCCCCCCGCCCCGTAATAAGGCAGCTTATATAAAACACAAGTTCTCTGTGATACCAAAACCTCAGAAAATTAGAGTTCTTCTCAAAGGTATGCAGACACACAAGAATGTTGTGAATCTTTTTTTGATGCAACCTGCTCAAGAAATACCTGTATGTAAAGGGCAAAAATAGGACTCTGAATATTTCTTTAAATTTTGTTACTAAATGTCTTGGAACTTGCTTAATCTAAAACTTTGAAGGATTTAACTGAAAAATGAGGGATTATTTTTTTACCTATACCTTCATCATGGAAAGAACTGTAATAGGGCTGTACAGAAGAGAGGTGGGGTTTGCAGGTATACCAGTTCTTCTCACTTGGTATTCAGTGGAGGCTGGGGAGGTGTTTGGTGCAGAAAGCATCTGCAGCCTGAGCAGCACTTCCCTGTCCATGAAGGGGCACCTGCAGCCCAGCCCAGCTGTACCAGTTAGGGGTATGGATTTCCCAGTTTGAGAATGTCGGGTCCAGAAGGTGGATGCTGTGCTTTATGGCTGACAATGAGTTGTGCTAAACTCTGACCTCCCACAATAGAAATGCTATGCCTTATGCTGCTTCACCTCTCAAGGCATTCCTTTGAATAACTTAATGAAAAAGTTTAATGTTACTAAAAACTTTTCTCTGAAGACAAGTTATCGCATTCAGAGTTCAGAAAACTCAGCTTGATATTATTGATTACTTGCAACTGATATTGCAACTATTTGTGTAGAACTGGAGATTGTGCGAGAGAGAACATTATAAACTGCCATACTGTTTTTGATCACCTGTACAGATTGCCATCAGCTTTCAATGCAGAGTGCTTCAACAGTGGAATGGTTATTTGAAACAAACCCAAACCTCTCTCCAAAAGGTGTCTATGGCAAGCTAGTGTCTTAATTTTGATTAGTCAAACTAATTTCTAAGTGTTCTTAAATTGCTGAGGTCGTGTTTATGTGTAAACTTGCACTACTTTAGTAAAGAGAAGTATATAAAAGGATTTTTTTAAATTTTGGTTTTGCTTTTATGATGGTTTATTTCAGATTTACTTTAAAGGTTTAGCTTGATTACTCTTTAAAATAAGAGAAATTGCCGGTCTTTCACTAACCTTAACTAGGTCTGACAGTGTATCATTTTCAGAGTCAGGAGATGAGGAAAACTAACTGCAACAGATCAGAATTATTTTGCTTCCTGAAGAAAAGTTTGAATTAATCTGCTGTAGAGTGGATTGTACATGTAAGTGATTTCTCAGACTTCAATGCACGTGAAAACAAGGTGCTCAAGTTAAGTAGCTTGTGCAATTATATGAAGAAATAATTCTTAAAGTTGAGAAAACTGACAAGCACAGGAGCAAACAAACCTTATATTAAGGGTCAAATAGTTATTAGTATCTACAGCTAGGCATCGGATTTATGACCACTGGTATATTTTTCTAATATGCTAATTTTAAGTATGGAATATCTTTGTTCACTTCAGTCATGTTAGACATTAACCACTGACTTAAGACCTGTTCATATTTGAAAGACGTGTGTGTGTAACTAGTTTGCTATAGTCTCTTAATGAAAATGCAACCTACATTAGGTCCATAAATAAATAACATGTGTAGAACTCCTTAAAGCATTAATGGTGAAGTTGAGGTTTGTGGGGCATAGTTTGTTATGCTTTTAACAAATATAAGGACGAATGTTTGAAGTACAAACAAGGTACTAGTACAATTCTGGGTTAGATGTTAATGTACAGCAAGCTTATTTTGTGGAAGGTGTCTGACTACTGCAAGCGTTTCATTAACTTTATAGCCTTAAACTTGCTTTGAACTTTCAAGCTGGAGAAGTCCAGATTTTTTTGTTGTGTTAAGTCTTGATGCTGCAAATTTACATCAGTTGATTCACTGTGTTGTAGATAATAACTGTTGTATCAAGATGTGTAATTCACTTACGTGTTAACAGAGAAGCCAATGGTGTCAGAGATTCTTGCCTATTCATGTTGTACTGGCTGTCCTCATTTCAAGTAGCTAAAAGTATATAGTTTTCTAATGCTGTTTTTCCATAAAAGCAATTACAGCTATGTAAACATCAACAAAGATGGAGTGGACGTTAAAATGACTGAATATTTTGCATTCTTTGGAGGATATTTCTCAAGACTACTAGGTATAATTAAAGTTACATTGCTTCAGATAAATAGTGCTTATCAGTTTTAATATCTTAATTTGTTTGCTGGTACGTGAACCACTGTTGGCTTTCTGAGTTTCAGCAGCATCATTCAGAGTGATACTCCATCCTAGTGGAGGAGGATTACACTTTATTAATGGTTTTAAACAGGATGGTTGGTGAATCTTTAAAAAACTGTTCAGAGGCCTACATTATCCTAATGTAAGTAGTTCCTTGTGGGGATGATTTAGGAATCAGTCTGTAAGTAAAGTGCTCAAAGTCTCATAATAAATGCAACTTGATATGCCCCATCGCTGCAGCTGGGAAATGTGTTACATGAGTGAGTTTTGCTCTAAACAAATGCTATTCCACGGAAAAGATCTGTTGGAAGAGTAGAAAATGATGTGGGATATCTGTTTAGGCTACTGAAAAGTCATTATGAGGCAATAATTTCTTGATAGATCTAGTAAGAAATAAACTTGAATAACTACATGCAAGTAGGCCTGGCTTGTACACAGAGCTGTCTAGCCTTGCTCGGATTTTCTGCCAGCACCATGCTGCGCGTGATGGTCCAGATGTCCTCTGTACCAAACACTGCAAGTTTGAGGGGAAAAACAGCTTTTACTAAGCACCTAATTGCTGATCCTTCAGGGTCCTACCAGTGACCCTGAACAGCTTGCAGGTCACTGGAACTACGTGGGCTGGCAAATGCATTTATTGTAGTAAGCAAATCCAGTAAGAAAAGTAGAATTATTTATTCTGGTCATTGTTTAATGACAACAGCTAGTATGAGCTAGGAGTTAAATTGCCCAGTGACCAATAAAAGATTCCAGGGATTTTTGGTACTTCCAATTGTACAAAATAAAAAGGATTTTCTTAACCGTGTAGCTAAGACTTCCAGCTAACATAGTGCCATGATTTGATATGATAATTGCATGGTCATCAAGAATACTTGACGCTAGCTCTGTCATGAGTTTTCTTTCATCTTGCCAGCTTTGAGAATGGTACCCTGGCATGCGGCTCCAACAAAACTTCTGTGGTTTGCCTTTCTGGGGTAAAATCTCAGAGTAAAATCTTGCAAAAAGACATGCAATTACTAGCCATACTCTGCCAGATTATTTTTAGATTGTTCTGTGTAGCTGTATTTGTTCTTTGGGTAGTCATTAAATCTCTTCCTAACTCATGCTGCTGTTGCTGTTTACCTCAGTGCTGCCAGAATCTTCTGGCACGCTGATAAGGTAGTGTGAATCCAGGAGACCAGCTCTGAGACATGCTTATTCTGCTGTAGTCAAGTCCTCAGACATCCTTACTGTTTGAATGGTAAAGTCATCTCGTGATTTCAAATATACTTGCCTTTCAATAGCGAGGTTGAATTTTGCTCAGCAGTGCTTTATGCTGTCTTGGAAATAGACCATTCTCAAGAACTGGAATGCTAGTGGGAATGAAGTGTGAAAACTGCTGGACACCAAATTACAGTAATTTATTGCTTTCTGATAGGTAGTCTACAATGTACAGCAGCAAAAAAAATAATCTCAAAACACAATTCAGCGTAATGCTGTAGCCTTGTAGCGTGGATGTCTCGGCCCTCTTTTGGGACTGCTGGTTCTGCATGACAGCAGTGTTGCATGGCGTTAAGTGTCTTGATCCACAGGATGACTGCAGCTCAGCCCAGACTTGCACAGTCATCTTTAAGATAAGTTGAGGTTTGGAGATGTGCCTTTTTTGTTGCTGTGAAAGTTACAGTTCTTTGTGCCCTGATACTACATATTTGCATTGCTATCTTTAGTGACCCTCTCTACAGTGTTGAGTGACTGGGAGATTAAAAAAAAATATGCAAAGTTGCTTGCTGCTGAGTACCTCCCTTCAGAACAAGAGTGGCTTGAAAGATTGCCCCTCTAAACTGGGGCTGTTACAGTAAGACTGGTGAAGCATTAGTGTGTCAGAGTGATAAAGGGAAGACCATTCAGAAGGGTGGAAGGAGCAGGAGCACTGATTCTGCCTTTAAGAAGCAGACTTCAGAGAGGTAAGGATCCTCATAGGAAAATACAGTTGAAGTTCACGAAGTACAGAGGACAGAGTAGGAACAGTCGTCTTAAGAATAACTCCTGTATTCACATCAAGGAATGTTACTGTCCCAGGAAGGCTTTGTCCTTGAAAAGGATGAAATTCAAGTAAATCACCAACCTCCAAATATGTATGTTAAAATAAACTTGTGCTTATTGTTCCCTAACAACCTGCTAGAAACTTGGCAGATTGCTTCTGTTGCTCACCTAGAAAGGAAACTTGCCTGTCTCTGCTAAAAATGCAGATCTGACCGTTATTGAGAGTTAACTTCTTCACTACTTTTCAAGCCCTGAAACATGCATTTGAGTAAGTCTCTTACTGTCATTACAGGATGCTAGCCAAACTTCACAAACAGTCTATAATGCTTCTTATGATAACGTTTTCCAGTTTAAAATAAAAATATCTGGAAAAATAATCAGGGTTCTGTTTACAACTGAAATTCTTGATCAAGAGTATTGCTGGAGGAGGAGGGGGGAGGGTTTGAACTGATCAAAGTGATGAAGTCTCTGCTTATGTTATGCAAGTGGTGCTAAACTAATTAATGACCCGAGTGTATTAGGTGTGTTCCTGAAATGTATCTTCCCAGCTTAGTTTTGTTGAAAACTAATCCAGTTACCCACTTCAAGACTACTCAGCAACATACATCAAACCATGGTGACAGTGATCAAGAGATTTGCTTCCAAAGTATACTTTTGATCCAACTTAATATGTTAGCATAGATGTGCCTGAAGGCTTTCAGATTAGTATGCAGAGTTTGGTTCTGTGTAAAGTTGTTGACCTTTTGATTAGTTACAAGGACTTTAAGAATCATTTATTTCAATAAGCTGGCATGACAAAGAGTAGTGAAGCATAGGAAACATTTAATGTCCTCCAAGCATTCAAAAATAACTTAAGTAGGTGTTCCTCCCTTTCCTCAAAAACCTAAGTCTGGAGTTCATTTTGAGTTGCTTTCTGGCTTTACTTGCTTTTGGATAAACCTCAGCATTTTTAAAGTTGTTCTCAGAAGACTGCAGAATAAGTTTTGTTTGTTTTTGGACGGGGGCAGTTGTTAGCAAAAGCTGAGATATCACATAACCATATGTCTTCAGGCCTAAACTTGCTGGCTTTGCTTATATTAAAGCTGATGTGCACAAATTTTTTAACGGTTTGGTTTTTTTGTGAACTGCAGAGTTGAGGACCCTTACTTGCTTTTTTTTTGTGTTGGGTTTTACCTGTTCTTAATACCTCTAGGACTGTGGAGCTTATCTAGTCTTTTAAGATGGGGAATAGTAACATCTTTTCAGAACCAAACTGAGGTATATACTTTCTAGGGCAAGCTTACATCTAAGAACACCCAGCAGAAGCTGCACATGTGGCTTTTGTTGTTTTGCACAGTGGTTCCTTTATCTGTATGTTGGCAACTGCAAATGGGGGATTAGCTGAGGAAGAAAGCAGGAGGGAGGGTGCAAGCTGCAGCTCCTGGTCTTGATTTCTAAACTTCCAAGTGGCCTTGAACCCTTGCTCCCGTCTGAGGGTTTCCTTCTGACTAAGGGAAGCTGCTGGGTGGTGCCCCCTGAACGTGAACAGAGCAGCTATTCACACAGCACTCTTCAGAAAGCCGTTTCGCTCAACTTTCTTATGTTACCTTAAATTACCTCTTTCTGCCTCCTGATGCTACTAGATAGATTTAAAAAGAACAGGGTATGGTGTCGTTTCAGTTACGTTTGCACTCAGTTACTCATCTTGGATTTAGTTATATTTAGCGGAGTGCAGCAGTTTTCTCAATACCGTGAATCAGGGTTTGGCTGAATAAAATGTAGGGGGTTTATTGACCGAGCTAGCAACGCAGAATTTGTGCCCGACTTGACTAGTTCGGAATTCACTGCAGGCCCCGGTCCTGCAATCCGCTTCCCTCGGAAGCCCCCTCTGCTCGGCGCAGAGCCCTGCCCAGCTGCGCGGGGTGCTGCAGCGGTGCAGCTGCTTGCAGACCCGAGGTATTTTGCGGTCAAGCCTTAGAGCAGCGTTGCAAAGCGAACGGGGAGAGCGCTTTCACGCCCCACAAAGAGCCTTGCAGGGCTCGATAAATTGCCTCCCCCCCCCCTCCCCCTTGTAAGAGGGGGGGATGAGATCCGCCCTGTCCGCAAGGGCTGCTGCGGGACGGCCCGGCAGCGGTGCCCCGGCTGCGGGGTCCGCCGCCCCGCCCGGCCCGCAGCTCTGCGGGGCCCCGTCCCCCCGCAGCGCTACCTTAAGGGGCTGCTGACATCAGCCGAGTGGGCCGGGCGGGGTGGGTGGGATTTCCTGTGCTGGAGGTCAGCTGCTCCGGTCCCTCGCCCGTCCCTCCCCGCCGCCCGGGTCCCGCTCTCCCCGCGCCGGAGGGACCCGCATCCTCCCGGCTCCCTCCTCTCGGGTTGGATTTACCCAGTGATGTGTAAACTACAGGATGCCCAGCAGCACTGGAAAGAGGTTTAAACCTACTAAATACATCCCTGTCTCCACAGCAGCTGCCTTATTAGTGGGTTCGACTACTTTATTTTTTGTTTTCACGTAAGTACCGCTCTGGCGGAGGGGGGGGCTGGGCGGGGGGAGGCGGCCGGGCTTGACAGCTGCTCCAGGCCCCGCCGCTGCCGGTCCCGCCGCCCGCCAGCCCTTCCCGGCTCGGCTTTGCACAGCCACCCGATTTCTCCGTATCATAAAAATGTGTGTAGCGGTCAGAGCCACCATTTCGTGGCACGTCAACCTTACCGGACTCCTGCAGCTGCCGGCGGTGACCATCAGAAATGCCCAACGCACCGCAGCCCCCTCTCCCCCCGGCTGTGCTAGCGGGGCTGGGGTACGGGAGAGCGGCACCGGCAGCGGCGGGAGCGCAGCCGGGCTGTGCCTGGTTGGGTCCCCTCGGCCGCCGGGGGGAGAGCCGGCCTTTCCCCGAGCCTCGGCGGGTGCTGGGGCCGAGCTGGCAGAGCCTTGGGCAGCGGCAGGAGTCTTGTTCTGCGCGTTACAGGTTTTACATATTTTTATGTAACTGACCCTAAAAGCTTGGGGATCTAATGAACAAATTTAGATTTGCTTGAAGGAAGGGAGGGGGAACCTCCCCCCCCCGTTCCTTCTTCTCTCATTCCTTTTTCCCTTAAATGCAAAACTGAGCTCTGGCGGTCTGCTCGCATATCTCCTGTAGTTATATTAATATGTGACTGGTGTAGTGATTTAGCTTTCAGTTTCCTCTCCTTTTACATAAACTCGAATTATGTGGATTGCTAGCCCCTTCCCATGCTGGGGTAACGGCAGCTTCCCTGCAGAGGCGGTGTTGGTATTTCGGGAGAGATGCCACAAAACTGGGCTCTGAAATGAGCTTTGACTAAGCTGCTTTTTGGGAAGGTAAAAAGACATCTGTTGGCTATCAAGATTTATTGTTTCACTTATTTTGAAACTATGTTCCTTGTTTTGCCATCACTAATTTGTAACTGAGCTTAGTGAAGTTGTTAAAAGCAGAAGACTATTATAACTTATATCTTATGTTTTCATCCTTCTTGGCTGGGCTGTGATACAATTCTCAATGTTTCAAAATGGTAATCTTAATGTAGGATTTCAGAATAAAATGTAAATGTTGTTTTGTCTAACAGTTTCTTAAATCGGAACAGATTTTGACACAGCGTTCTGCTCTTGACATAACGTGACTTGATTTCTTGTTGCTTGTTTTTAATGCATTTCATATGAAGTACTGGTAAATCCTTTCAGGGTATTATGCTGTTTCAAGAACTGGTACAAGCCCCAAGAACTGGTACAAGTATAAGCCTATCATTCATCATTTGGGCATCTAATTATAGTTAAGCGCTCGCGGGCAAAGGCAAGACAGAAGTTGGCTTTTGTGATGAACTTGGTTGACACTGGTATTGTGAATATTTTTTTTTAAATGGTTTTGTAGACAAAAAAAAGGGGGTCTTAATGCCAGCATTTTTTTTGGTTTGTTTTTGGTCTTAAGAAATGGATGTATGCTAAGGTTGTTTTGGAAGCTGTATGTTTGTTTTCACATGATACTTCCAATGTAGAGCTACAAATTGCTTAGTGATGTAAGACTTTCCTGGTAACACAGTTGTTGCTGAAAACATCCCTTTGGCAGCAGGACATGAACAGAGATGTTTGTTTTAGAATTTGTTACTGTACAGAATAAGCAATTGGCTTTAGTCTATTAGTGAATCTTAAACTTAACTCTGCTCCCTCTGTTATCAGTGAATCATTACATGCAAAATGAAGTATTTTTAGGAACTCTCCATATTGTAACTTGGCCTGTGGATCTTGAAGTGTTAGTAAATTTTTTGAGGACTGTCCCAGACATACGTTCTCTGCTGCTGCCAAGTCTTGTGTGTAATTAAAGTAACACATAATTGAGCAACTGTTGTCAGGCAGTATTTGAAGTCCTGTCCATTCAAAAATACTTGGACAAATTTGTATGGAATTGCTGTTGGTTGTGGTTTTTTGTTTTGTTTTTTTAATCCTGAGCAGTTTTAGTAACATCTGTCTTTGTCTTAGAATCAAAGCAAGTAGTATGCATGAGATCAGTGTCTTTTATGGGGCAGGGTGTGTTGTGTGTGTGATCCCCCTTTCCTGAGCATCTCTCTTTTCTTTTTTTTTTTTTTTCCTGTGGGCAGTGTTTTGTGTCCTGAAGATCCCGTTGTGATATGTTATTAAAGGCTGAGATAGACCTGAATTTTCACGGGTGTTGATTTGCACAGCTCTCTTGATGTTGAGTACATCTCTTGATACGCAGCAGTTGAGGCACTGGCCTAAAGTTGCTTCAAGTGGTGTTATTGATACAATCCATGCTTGCTTCTCATATCACAAGAACTACATTAGATGAAGATTTACATGTGTTTTTATTAACTCCTTATTTGTGTCATTAAGCTTTAAGGCTGCTATGTCTATTAATGAACTAGCCTGTGCATAAATAACATGAAGCTGATGATGGATGGGACTCACATATCAAATTTTGGGGCAGATCAGCTCAGTGGGATATCAGGGACTACAGCAACTTCGGTGTGGTGAAACTGAATAATGGAGGTTAATGTATGTGGAAAAATGGAATAATAACTTTTTTAAACCCACTTACTAAGTAGAAAAAATAATCCCTCTAGGGCACTGCAAACGTTTGAGTAACGTACGAAAAACAGAGACTCTTACTTGGCTTTCTCCCTAGACATGGTTGTGGACTCAAGCCACGTGTTATGAGTGTCCTCTGCTAGATGAAAAAGCTCTTTGAACTTGAAGGCTAGGGTTAGCTTTTTAGCAATGTAGTCTTTATTTTTAGCTTTTGTCCAAACACCTTGGCTAAGCGGCAGCACATAAAGAGTGTTTGAAATACACAGTATCTGATGTTAGTTCATGGTGGTGTTGATCACTTATACTTTGGGAAAATTCCATTATAGATTCTCCTTTATGCTTTTATCTCAGCTAACTATTTAGGATTCACTGCATCCCTGTTAGATTCCTTCTGATTTTATGAGGGAGAACTAAACTATTAGCTATAGAGATTATTGCCTGGAAAGGCAATGCAGTTGTATTATCACAGGCTTTTAGCTTTCCATGTGTGTTCATTTAATAATAAAACATAACTGTGTGAGTAGGTGGTCTAATCTGTTATAGTAGGACAGTAAGCAAGCATCAACTCTAAACATTATGAAGGAATGTATCAATAATGTTATATGTAATGATTAGGTTAATTTACTTATATGAACAAACAGAATGGCATCATGAAGGAAGAAAAAATTTTTCTTAACATAACCAGAATCCAGAGTGAATCAGCTATAGCAAACCTGAACTTACTTATTTCTACCAAAACCTTTTTTCATCATATTTCTCATAAGGCTTTTTTGTTAGAGATAACAATTTAACCTATTTCAGTGAAGCCTGGGCTTCTTACACCTTGGACTACTGACTGCTACGGTGTAAACCTTAGTGTGGTCATTCAAAGCACCTGAGATTTGAGAACTTCTCACCTTACTTTAGCTTGTGTAACTTCAGTATTAGTAGATAACATAGCTTAATTGTCAGTAAGTATAATGCTGTAAAACATAACGTCACCCAATGAACTATAACAGTTGGGCTTAATGATCTGAAAGGTCTTTTCCAACCTGAATGATTCTGTGATTATTCTGGAGCTAATAGTTCTCTTCACCTGTTTAAATTGTGTTACTCACTGTAGTTTTTAATGCTGAGAACCTCTGAGTTAGTTTACCAGCTGCAATGCCTGTATCTGTAGGTTATAACGCAAGTTAAAAGCATAAGGCTTTAAGGAAAAACTGTGGCTCATTTCAGCAAGGAGAAAAAAAAGCTCTTTATTCTCTCACTGAATATTGTAGACTAGAAGTTTCTGATAAAATACCCATTTTCAGACTGTGACTTCTGCAGCATGTAGTCACTTGAGCATCTTTGAAGTATGGCAGAAACATAATTCGTAACAATAGTCCAGGTGCCAGCACTTCTTTGATATATAATGGTAATAATGTGACTGTATATTATTCCCTTCAATGGGATAATAAAATGAGTGGTTTTCTGGGTGAAGTGAAAGCACAAGTAAGGTGAAAACTCATTCAGTCAATAACTGAAAATGAGACTCCAACTTTGTTCTTAGAAGTCATAATGGGAAGTAATCATAGGTATATGCCACAGACAGGCAATTGGCACTCGAATTCAGTCTGTGACACAAGGAAATTTAATATCTGTAACCTTCAGAAAACAACTGAGGAGTGATAAATTTGTGTAGAAGAGCAACTGTAGTTGAAGTCAGAGTAGGGATCTAAAGAAAATGAGAGAAATGGCTTATACCCTTGCTGTTCGGATAGCAGAAAGAGGAAGAATGGCTGGTAGACTGTACTCAGTAGCAGGGCTGGTGGATTTACCTTAGCCAGGAGGAAAGCTTGGCTTCATTCATGTATGCTTAAAATTTTTTTTGCTATTCCCCCCACATTTGTATATCATGTTATACAGTATTTGATGAACTAGAAAGACTTGGCATTTCTGCAACGGCTAATACATCCAGGTTAGCTGTATATGAATTCAGATACACTTATATTATCATGAACGCACTTCTTGAATCTTAAGTGCACGTGCACCCACCCACCCAGTTATCTGATTCTGCACTGGAATAGCCCTGAAATACATATGTAATAGCATTTTAAAGTTCAAAACTATAGTAACTGTGTATCTTAAAATTCTTGAACTACCAGATCTTCTCCTCCAATGAGAACAAAAAGGGGAAACCATAGTCTGCTTTTATATCTTGGGTTTGTTTAGTCACTAGCAGAGGTCAAGCTAATAGAAGATTATCTTTGCTTTAGTGAATTTGATTTGTATCCAAAGATGTTTTTCTTACCTAAAGTATTTTAAGGACTTCAGTGAACTCCAGTTCCAGATGTTCAACTTCTGCTGGTTCAGTGTTCAGATTTCAGTTAGAACAAATGATAAAATGTGATTTAAAATGTATGCTACAGATGTTATGGAGCTTCATCTGCAACACAGGTGCGTTTTATACTAGCCTAGAGGAAATGGAACTGGATGCTGATAAGTAGGTGCACAAAAATTAATTAAATAAAATTAAATAGATAAAATCATTTTTCTTCCCATATGCCAAATCAATAAATTGCTGGAACTGGTAGGGAGCAGCTTCACAAAGTATACGTTCACCGGCAGCCATGCAGATGACACCACATGGAGGAAAAAGGGTATGTAAAAAAGTGTGCATCAGTTTAATCAGGTGCATTTCAAAACTGGCTTCACAAACACTGATTTCAAGTAGTGCAGTTTAGCCTCCTGAGATATCTTAATGTTTTCCATCTTAAATGCATCTATAATGGCAGGTTTTCCCTGTCTGCTGTACTCGCCATCCAGAAAAGGTAAGGCTTGCCAGGTTGACCTGAGTCATCTCAGTTGTCATGTCTGTCAGCTTCCGGAAAATATTTATTCTTGTTATGACAAAGAGATGTCCTTTTAAGCTGTGGCGATTTCATCTTGGTATATAATTTTTGTAAAGAAAATCTAGACAAACTTGTCAGACAAGATAAAAAGACAGGCAATCTTAACAAGAAAATCAATTTAACTGAAGTGTGAAAAGGTTTGTTGGTTTTTGGTGTTTTTTTAATGCTGGAAGAGAGCTCAGTTTTACTGCTTTTAACTAGTTGATTCTATCATCTTTGCTTCCAAGGGGACCAGCAAAGTTGGCAATACTTCTGTGTATTTCCTTTAGAAAAAACCGGTGTTTATTATCAACAGGAATATTTTTTCTCACTGTAGTCTGGGAGAGTGAAAAAGAGAACCATCTTTGATGGTAGTAAACAGCTAGGCATCTTCAGCTGTGGGATGCACAGCTATCTGCATGCAGCCATCACAGTGGCATTTCAATGCTCACTGTAGATCTAGTTTTAAAGGCAGAAGAGCTAATGCAATGGAAGTTATTCCTGTGCATGGGCTGTCTACAGCTGTAGTCAGTGTGTGATTTATGCCAGTAGCAACCTCATTTCTATTTTTCCTAATGAGCAGAGATCAAGGATATATAGAAATAGGAATGAGAGGGTGTCACAATTAGATCGGGGTGGGCCTCTCAGCCTTTGTATATGAATATGCAAGCATTTTTTCTATTTTTGTTTAAAGTCCTTTTCAAGATGCTAATGTAAATAATGTCCATGTTTGTCCAAGTATGCCACATGTGCATCCTTTTATAAATAGAAGCAATATCTATAAAATCATTCAAATTATATGGAACCTCAGTTGGTTTGTTAGTAATGTAAACTAAGGGATGCTAACTGTTCAAAACACAAATAAAACTTAAATTGAGAGACAGGTATGTGTGGTGACCTTGGAGGTCTGACTTTTGAGGTTCATTACCTGGGACAATTGCTAATCATACACTTAACATTTGTGTGTAAACAACTTATTTGCTTACTAGTGCTTCTTAGCTGAAATCAGCTGTAGGACCCTGTGACATGTGAGACCTGGGAAAGATGACCTGGACCAGGTTTTCTGTTCTTAGTGTATAAGCTACAAGGAAACTTTTCAAGGCCTACAAAGGGAAACCATGAATTTTGTCTAGCTTGCATTGAAAGATGTCTGGAATACAGTAATAAGGTAGTATAAGCCAATTTAGAGCTTGAAATAGATGCATACTGGAGTGGGGAGAGGCATCTTAAAAGTTGAATGAGTGCTACACTTGTGGAACATTGATTTACTGTCCTTTGATTTGAGCCAGTAGATACAAGACTTCTTTCTCACTAATCCAAGAGTAATCTTCAATTTGGCTGCACTGTTCCAGAGCTACTATTAGTTGATCATTTGTCAGTGGGAGCTGCTAATGAAATTAAAAGGAAGAGGCATGGGGGTTGAAACAGTAATGCTGCAGTGTTTAATGGAAATTCTATATTATTTTTTGTAAAGAATACCATAGATTGGAAAAACACGATCAGCCTAGATCTTATGTTACCCTAGGAGAATTCAGCTTTGGGGATCCTTGGTGACTGCAATAACCAATTCAAATGAGTATACCACAGAACAGTGTATGCTACCTAAATCTTCAGCCAGTAATCTGTATCCAGAAAGAGGACTTAATTAGTCACTGATTGTACTCCTGCAATTGCTAATGCAATTTAGCTAGACTTGCTTCAAAGCTGTACAAAGTGCCTAAAATTCTTTTTAGGCAGAATTACGCAGACATTAGTGGGTACTTGACTCTTTGTTTTTCTCAGAATGGCTATTATGGAATAAACTGTACAGTAACCCATACTTAGATATGCAGTGGTTACCATGGTTTTCTGTTTGTGAAAGTGTAAATACAGAATTTGTGGACTTCAAATGTGAGATCCTTATCCTCACTGCTGTGTGTTGAGATCATCCAGTAACAAAGGACAGTGCAGCCAAGTGCAGCAAAAAGACCTCTCGAATTTTAGATCTAAACTCCAAAGCAGCTGTTTCCAGTGTACATGTGCACCATTTTGTTACGTACTTTAATATTGTGTCAAGTCACATAATTGGGAAATGCTGCCCTTTGTGCAAGAGAACAGCAAGCTCTTTGGAGCAAGGCTGGCAGTATGAAGATGGGAATACATGAAATACAGATTTTTGTCAAACCACATATAAAATGATGGCATCATTTTTTGATGAAGGAAGGCGTTCATAGAGGCAGACTACTCAGTAATTCCCATGGAAATAAGGTCTGTATGTGCCACTTTGAAATGCCTGCTCTCCAGACAACTCCAGTATGCAGAATATTCTTAAATGACCAAATTACTTTTAAAGTTGCTGCCTAACAAAGCAAACTTGAAACTGCTTAAATATATAAGGGCTTTCATAAATAAAGTCAGACAAAGCCTTACTCTCTCAGGATTCTTAAAACTAAATTGGCATTTACATTAGCTCTCTTTCATGTCTTCAGGGAAATAATCCAATGTAATATCTATATCAACACAGTTTTAGTACGGTACTGGGAATAAGGAAAGCCTGGACATTTCTATAAACAAGCATAATTTTAATTTAAACTTGGGTCAATCGCAGAAGTGCTTCAAAACAGAAAGGTTCAACTTAAAGTTTTTCTGCCTACTTTGATCCCAGTCGGCTAGGAGGGGCAGGTATTTTCTTACGGAAAAACACTTCCTCTCCCCCTTTTCAGCCAGTTCAGTTTCAAAAGTTATTTGGGATAATTTTAATTGTGTGTAACTTCTCTTTCAATTTTTTCATGTTGAGATCTCATTTTGCATGTTTAGCTTTCTCTGAAGATTAATGTTTGCCCTAGCAATAAGACCCTGCAGATGTCCTGTGATCTAATAACGCTGTGGTTAGCCCTTGTCTGCTGTCAGCAGCTTGCTGAACTACCTCCTGTGTTTTACCAAACCCCAGCATTTGATAATATAGTTTCTTGGCTCCAAGTGGCAGGAGCTGTTAGTTGTGTAGGTGGGCTTGCTCTCCTGTGGGGTTTGTGTCTAGCACTGGGCTCAGGAACTGCTGCCCAGAGACTTCCCCCTGGAACCGCACTGTTAATTTGGCTTCTCCCACATTCCAAGGCACTATGGGGGAACAGGGACTTGGGGATGTCTGTATGATCATGTGGTCAAATCTGTGATTTGACCAGTAACTCTGGGTTCTTTTTTAATTTTTAATCTGTCGTTCCATTTCTTTCTTGTACGGTGCCTGGCTCGCATCTATCTTTTCTCTTTGAAGATGTTGCTGCAACCCTGGCATCCTGGTGTGTATATGCACTTCTGGTTAAAGAATCTTGTCTGCTTGCTTAAGTGCTATCTAGGTGACAACTGGAAATCACCACTGTCACAAACTTGTTGGTAGAGAAATGTTATCCTGACGCCTGCCTCCAAATCCATTCTATTTCTTGTCCACCTTCAGTTATAACTTCTGCAGCTGGCCTTGGACCAGGTTAAATGCTTAAAACTGTTTGAGACGCCTGCAGAAGCTAGCTAGCAAAAACTGCTACAGCTAGAGCCATAACAGTGAACAGGACATACGTGCTAACCCTGTTAAAATTTAATATAGTTATATATCAGTTATAGTTATAATTTAGTATCATAATTCCACAGGGTCATTAATTCTCATCATATTCTTTAATTCTGTTTACATTGTATGCTAATTAGTCTGCAAAGAACTAAGTACAGCCTTGTATAGTAACACAGCTCTAGAGAGATTTCATACTATGTGCATTTTAAAATAACATTGTATGAAGTGACAGCCTTTGTCTATAGTTTTTAATTTGATCAGTGAACAGATAGGCTAGCTTTGCACATATCCTGTTTCATGTAAATGGCTAACAAGTCTTTGATGAAAACAATAAAAGTATCAACAGGCACTGGATTATTTTTTTCCCCCAAAATGACCAAGTTTTGATAATTTTGTAGTAAGAGATAAGAAATGGCTGCTTCCCGATACACAGTAAGAGTCAAACAGAAGGAGATGTGAAAACACTGAATCTGATGAGCTGTCTTCTGATTCATGTATGGAAGCTGTAGCACCTGCAGCAGCAAAGGAGATTAATATTTGCCACAGAAATGTCAAAGTGCAAAGATAGTGCAAGATTAAACTAACAGGACTTGCTAGGTGTGGCCATTAAATCCCTGTGATTTTTTTTTTATTATTATTTTTAATTGCAGAACAGAGCTTCTAGTCCATGTCCAGATGCAGAACTGTATCAGAAAATAAATTGCAAGGACAACCTCAGCTCTTCTTGGTAGAGCTCTACTGAGAATGTACCCTCATCTTACCTAATATATCCATTTCTAGAGTTAAATTTTGAAATAAAGCCTGTCTGTATGAGCAATGCTCTCAAGAAGCTGGGGGATAGTGCAGGAAGACAGGTGGTTGAAGTTTTGTTTATAAGAGTGAAAGGGTCGGTTCCTTGAAATTGGATGCTTCTGGTTGTGTCATCTTTGTGTATTTTCAGAAAATGGCATTTGACAGATAGATTGCAATGATAGTAAGATGAAAGCTCTTACACATGACATTGAATTTAGTGATGATGACGAACTGTTTTCAACAGGTTGGGAAACATCTGCTTTCATTCTCTAATGCTTAAGCTGAAGACAACTAAACAGAACATAGTATAGTGACCTTCTGTTTTGCGTTTGGGCTCTTTCTGGTAGGAAGCTTTGAGCGTGGTCATAAACCTTCATGGGACCTTCCTGACTTACTCAGGGCTGTGTGTGATTCCCATTTGGGAGTTGCCTGGGAGACACCATTACTCAGAGGGCAAGGATGCAACCAACAGAGACCTGGGAAAATGCATGGGGGTGTATATGTATTTTAAAATTATTCTGGGCTTAGAACTATTATTAGGGCTGCCTAGTGCTTGGGCTCAGGTCTTAATTCTGCAAAAAGCTTTCTGTACTCTCTCTGACAAGTGGCTTAATCCTTCTTCTGCATTAAGTGCAAAATTTTATCTGTAGCTGTCCCTTATGCTGGTAGCTAGCTGGGGCAAAACAGTGCCGCTCCTAATGTTGAAGTCTCTGTCCCTTCTGGTCTCCAGCAGCGTAACTTGTGAATTAGGTCATCAGTGCTACCATCCCTGTTCCTCAAAGAGTGAAACTGAGGCAGAGAGGCACTGTACAATTGGAGTGTTGGTGTTTTGGAAGCTTTGTACACATGTGCCAACTCCAGGCTGTCAGCCCAGGACTCAAAGGACATCAGTCCTTCTGAAGAGGGCTTCTGAAAATAGGGGTTATTCTACAGTTTCTGCTCCATCTAATGTCACTTTGGGCCATTCTCAAACGCAAGGGTGTGAAACGCAGCAAGACTGTTCTGTTTCTTTCACACTTAAATCTGCACAAATGTACAAATATGGAGATACATATACTTAAAGCTTTGTTGTCTGTCTTTAAAAGTTTAATGGTAACATTGTAGTCTTTAAACTTTCATTTGTACGTGATTCTACAATGGCTAATTACTTTTGCTGTAGAATTTTTCTTGCATTATATTACAAAAACTGGTGGGATAGAACTAAACATGATATCTGTGGTTTGAGAACTGAAAAATTAATGAATTTGTCTCTAGCCTGCTGTGTTTGATTTATAATTCATATCTAATAAAATAGAAATGTACTTCTGAGCCAGCTATCATCTCTCCATTTACTGTCTAGGTGGGGATTTTTAAATTCTTCCCTTGGTGGATGTTGGGGGGTTATGAATTTTTGGCCCTAGAGTGCTCCTGAAGAAGGTGGTCACCAGACCCATGTTTTCTTCACCTATTGTTTCTGTCAGGCTCTTTATGTTCTGTAGTAGCTGGCTCTAGGACTTACGCTGACCCCAAACTGCATAGCTGCTGTAGCAGACCACTGCCATGACCCTTGACTTTCAGCATAACCTGAGTGTGTGGTTTACCCTTTCAGAGGTGCTTGACAGCAAAAGGAAACAGAGAAGAACAATGTTTTCCAAGTGTCATAAGAAACTACTTACAACCACTCTCCACCTCAGAGACATGGGTCTGGACTAAGCCCCAACCCCTTTATACAGTACATCCCTTGATTCCTATGTAACTTCTGAATCCTCCTTACAGTCATTCTGGGTCTTCCTGGGCTATCTGGCAGTCTCTTGTCCAGCTCTTATGCTGGGTTTTTTTGCTGTTCTCTGTCTCTCTTGACAGGTGACCTCCAGATCAGTCTGTTCAGGTGGATAAGGCCTTTTGCCCGATACATGTGCAGAAGGCGATTCACTCTCATTTGCCTTCTGAAATGCCAGAGTACAGGAAAAGGATTAAGGATTATGAGGTGCAGTTCAAAATCTACTCTCATCTATTGAGCTGGGGTGGCTTTTATGGGTTAATGTAATGCTTTCTGTATTGAAACTGTAAGTGCTCTCAGTGGGTCAGCATCTTTATTGTGACTCTCACACATCTGGTATTCTCTCCAAAGGGGCTGACCAACACTTCTATCATCTTCCCTACTAAGAAGTTCTGTATTCTTAGTCTGTGAATTTACTTGATCCAGAAAAGTAAGCAGAGTTGGGTCTGGTCAACAGGGAAAGAGAAGTCTAGCAATTTGCTACTTACATTGTCCTCTTCTGAACACAAGAGAGCCCTGTTTACTGGAGCGATGCACTGGATCCTGTGATTTTGTGATGAATATGCTTTGTGCTTTTGTTTGCATCTTTCAGAGTGGTTGTTTATTTTTGTTGCTTCAACTGCTTTGGAAATGAGGAAAAGCTATTTTGAGTGTAATATCTACTTGACATTAAAAAAGTATCTCTTCTTGCCAGTTTTCTTTTTGGTTCCCCTAGAAATACTTTTCTGTTGGGCTGCTTCTGCCATTGTGTATGTTGTGATATGTCTCCAAAACAGCATACTATGGATGCTTGCATGTCTGATGAGGGATTGATTCCCCTGGGCATATAAGTCTTGCCAACTCTTCAGTTAGAAAACTTAAGGTTTTAATATACGTTTTGTCTTCTATTCCTAGTTTAGCCTCTTCTTTTGGAAGGCGTTTCATTGAAGAAGGAATGATGTACTGTGGGGTGGGGTTTTTTTGTTGTTTTTTTTTTATTTTTTGTTTTTAAATGAAGAGTTTAGTTATATTGAGATAGTTAATTAAACAGTCTGCGTTTAATCCAATTCACTTCTCACTCTTTCTTACCATGCCTGCTTAAATAACTTGATGAGGCTGTATAAGAATTATACAGATGGAACAAAGTCCATCTAAAGTGAAAATCTGATTCTGATCTTCTGACGTGCCAAGTAAAATCTTACTGCAAAGTGATGATTGCGAGGTATTCAAGTGACTGCATGCTTGGTTTAAATCCCTTGAAGGGCAGTTGGTTGTCCTGGCTGATTGCATTACTTCAGCTGCCTCTATCATCCTGCACGTCCTTACCCTTCTGCAAGGTCTGTCTGCTGCCTAAGGACAAGATCCTGTTCCATAACCTCGAAGTGATGAGCTTTTCAACAGAAAAAAAAAAAAAATTCTTCAAAGTCCTCTTGGAAATGACTGAATCATTTTGGTTCAAGCCTTAAAGTGGGACAGGTTATTTTGCTTGAAGGAGAGAGCTAGCAGAAACACTGCAGTCTATCAGTTAATCAATTTGGCAAAGTGATTTAGAATGGAATGTCATGCAGCTTTGCTGTGTACCTGTGCACACTCAGAGCCATCAACAGATAATCTGAACATGCTCCCACTGACTTTCCCAGTGGCTGCTAGATTTTAGATGCTTCTCCTCACTCCTCAAAAGTTGGACTTTGTAATTTTCTAGAAGTACTGAGTCTATCCTCTGAAAGTCAGTCCTCTTAAATCTGCTTCTTCCATAGGGTGACAGTCTTAAAAAGGCCTTGTTTACTTTTTGTTTTTCTGAGTTCAGAAAACAGTGATTCGAACTAAATTATTTCTTTCAGAAGACACTTCAGACAATTTACCAGTCTGCCTTTGTTTAATTGGTAGGAGGCAGGATGGAAAGACAGGGGAGTATAAGATGCTGCTATTGTGAATTAATCTTGCAATAGGCAAGGATTTCTTTAATTTTCCTCCCATCTTAATGTTTAGACAAAGGAAATGTATCTAAGGAAGAAGTGGTAAGGGATGTTTTGATTTCCCATGGCAGTAGCACAGAAAGGATTTTGGTTTCTTCAAGAATATAAAAATGCTTGACTATCACTTCCCTGACTTTACCTGTGATATTTTGAAGGCTGTGGGAGGGAGCTACATCAAGGGAGGCCTAGACTAACTCACTCCTGACTTTTACTCTGTACTGTAGTAGCCTTGCCTGGGTCCATGTTCTGAAAACAGAAACCTGTCAAAAGTCCATCTAGACTGAATTCCCAAATTATTATTAGCATTCCATATGCAGATTAGCTTTCTTTTTGTGCTTATTTAATCACATCTTGGAGATAGCCTCCTAAAAATATAATCGATAGATAAACACAGGATGATTGCTGTACTAGGCATGCTTAAAATAGCCATATATTTGAAATCTGAATTCTTTATTTCAAATTAAATAAAATAGAAAGGAAAAAAAATTAGAATCCCTAAGGGGAATGTACTGCATGTTCAGGTCTTTTGTCATGGCCTATTTTATTTGCAAATATATAAAAAAAAAATTAAAACTGCTTGTGTTCTAGAGCTACAGCTAGTCCAGCATTCTCTGTCATTCTTCCACAATGTGACAATAATCCAAAAAGCATGCTTCCATGAAGATACTGTGAGGTTTTAGGCGCATTATATTATAAATGTGTATCTGGAAATAAACTGCCCATCTCCATTTTTGGATGAGCCTTAAAAGAAGATGCAGGCACAGTAAAACAGACTTGTTTAGTGACAGTTCAGCATCACTTCACTTGCCATGTATGATCACCCTATCAAGAACTGCATCCTGCTGCGATGACAGTTTGCTGGAAACTCTCCACAGATACATTGGAAGTTGGCTGAGCCCCAGCTCCACAAATTAGTGGTCAGAAGAGACTGTTAGTAGGGCACAAGTCTATCCAATTTGTAGTGTTGATTTGATTCTTTTTTTTTAATTAACACTTTAAAAAGTGTGTCAGCAGAGTGCCAAAAAGACAAGAAATGATCAGCTAAAATATTTTATTGCAGCATATGATGTTATTATGGGAACATGGTACTTTGATACGGCAATATTTTTCTTGGTTATTTTTGTTCATTTTATGGTCAGCAGCAATGTAAAATATTCTGAATAGTCTTCAAAACAAATTCTGTGGGTTTGCCCTACACACACCCCCACCCCACACCCCACCCCCATCTCTTTTTCCTGGATTCCCTTAAAGTCCAGTGTCTTTAATGAATTTGAAGCCAATAATTTTTTTCCCCCTCTTTAAAAAAAATATTCTGCAACATCGCTCTGTGTGGTGTCTCTAGCTTAAAGATGTGATTGTAGCAATTAGGTAAGGAAGTACAATAGTCCATAGCCCTTTCTAGATCCTGAGAGTATAGTCAGGATTAATAAAATCTGGCTGGCTGATTTTTGATGAAATGATCTTTCTCCTTATTTTTATTTTTAACCATAATTTTTTTCTTTATATTTTTCTTTTTAAACTGCCAGTTCCTCAGTGCTTTGTGTGATTCTTGTTACTACTCTATCCATTCCTTCAGTATTGCATTGCAAGGGTAGTGAATGTCAGGCTGAAAGCTTGAAAGATCAGAGCTAGTGATGCCAGCAATTTTAAATGCACCCTTGCTTATGTTTCATGTTGTAATGCCTCCTATAGAGCTGCCAGTTTATGGCTTCAGATTCTGGAAATATTCTGTTCAGGCAGACTGTGCCAGGTGCTGGAGGCATCAATATAAAGCAGGCTTGCTGTGTTAGGACTCTGTACTGTTTACAACCCTGCGTGGAGTAGGTGGGATGGATTCCTATTCAAGACTCTTCTTTACCCTACTGGGCTGACCTCGGTTGGCTGCCAGATGCCCACCCAGGCACTCTCACATTCCTACCTCTCAACAGGAGAGGGGAGAAAATAAGATGATAAAGTCATAGGTTGAAATAAAAACAGAGACATCACTTACCAGTTACTATCATGGACAAAATGGACTCAGCTTGGGGAAAAGCTGCTCCTTCCTTCTCACAGGCTGTTCCAGTGTGGGCTCTCCACGGTTTGCAGTTCCTGTCAGGAGACCTGCTCCATGTGGGCTCTTCTCCACCGGCCACACTGCCTTCAGAACATCCCCACCTGCTCCAGCGTGGGGTCCCCATGGGCCCCAGTGTGGGTATTGGTGCCACCACAGCACCCTCCACAGGCCCCAGTGTGGATATTGGTGCCACCACAGCGCTGTCCACAGGCTGCAGGAAAGTAATCTCTGCCCCGGCGCCCGCAGCACCTCTCCCGCTCCCCCCCCAGGTGCTCGCAGGGCCATTCCTCACACTTTTTTTCCTCACACTGTGCAGGTTTTGCCCTTTCTAAGTGTGCATTCCCTGAGGTACCAGCAGCCTTGCTGTGCCCTGTGGCAGGAACCGGCTGGAACTGGTGGGAACAGGCGGGAACTGCCACAGGGCAGCCCCAGCCTCTCTTCAGAGCCGGCCCTGGCCTCTCCTCACAGGGGCAGCCCCGTGGCTGCTGCCACGGTGTGTAAACACAAGCCCCCCCGGAAATAAAAACTTCTTCATAATATAATATAAATAAAAACTGTTCCAGCAGTTCCATGTTTATGTGAGTCTTTACAGGCAGGAGGAGGAGACTGTGACAAAGCAATGATACTGACAACAACAAAAAAAAAGCCCTTTTGACCTTCCTCGTCCACACCTGTATCACCAAGGTCAGTCAAACACGTTGGAAGAGAAATGGATTTTGTTATTTTTTTCTGCATAGGAACCACTTGGTTTTTTGTAGCTCTTAACAAACACTCTTCAGGAAAATTATCTAATGTGAGAGTGCAGTGATGGCTCACTCAGATTTATGAAATTTCTCAGAATTTCCAGTGTGATTCTGTGAGTCATGTTAATGTGGCTTCTTCGGTTGTGACTCAACTATCTTCCATTTGCATAGACAGCTTCCTTAATAGCTTCTCTGTCATGGTCTGGGGGTTGCTGGAGTCTGAGCTGGGAGCTTCATTCAAGCACAAGATGTGAGCTGCTGGTGAAGAGAGCAGGGGCAGAGGCTGGAAACTGCCAGCCACGCCACCCCCCCCACCCCCTCCCCCCCCCCCCCCCCCAAAAAAAAAAAAAAAAAAAAAGGGCTGGCTGCAGGTATTGCTGTGGAACCTCAGAAGTCAACTGCATTAATTCTGACTGGCTGCTTAAAAGCCTTGTCGCTTTTGCTAACCTCATAAAAAATGTGACGTTTTCTTTTGGTTTTAACACCTGTTAAATGCTGGGTTTTGGTTACAGGGCTGAGATTTTGAGAGCAAACTTTCAGAGAATATCTACCTCTCCTCTGGGGGTGAGAAAAGGTTTAAAGATGTTGACACTGCATACGCTAGCATCCATGTAGCAGAGGGACAAAATAAGAAACATTTACCACAGCTTTCCAGGGATATGTTTGGGTAACTTTGGCAGCTGTACCCTATTATTGGAGAGGAGAGTACACAGAACGGGACAAGGAGGAATAATAATCTTCTGTCAATGTCAGTAAAAGTGACTAGGTCAAAAGCTCTGTGAAGAATGGAGTTTCCAGAGCAGAAATACTAAAGCTTTGCCCAGTTCACAGTTTTTTCTTTTCCTACCCTGAAGCACTCTATCATAATTGCCTTTGCTCATACTGTACCTGTCAAGACATGACACTGTTATGCATTAAACTCAGTGGGTGTGACAGCATTGTGTTTCACCCTGCCAGAATGGAGGTAGCATGTGTCCATCTTCTAGTACTTGCCCTGGTCTGCTAGCTTTTTATTTTTATTTCCCATAATCTATTGATAATGCCAAACAGTTATATTTTAACTGTTTCCCCTTTGGCTAATTGTCCTGTAACGTAGTTGTAAATGATTTCTGTGTTCCTTGTACAGATGCATGAGCATGTCTTCTTGGCACTGTTTTTGCCTGATGCCAAGAGATCTGGTGGGACTGCCTGGAGCCATCTGATCCGAATGCCTTGGGCAGGGTTGGGTATCAGTAGAGAAACTTGGCTGTAAAACCTGTGGTATGCATGTAGGCTTTGAACATTGTGAACAGCTGATCCTTGCTTGTGGTGAGCTCACTGTGTATTGGACAGAGAAAGAAGTTGCCAGGGTTGTTCTGAACATCTGTTTAGTTATTCAGCGGTTTTTCAGTGCTGAAGGTACACAGAGGTAAGTAGACATTTTTAAACCTAACTAGTGTCTATAGCCAGATTCACCTTGCATGTATAAATACCTGCTGAAAATACCTACTTCTTCACAACACTGTTGTTCAGGAAACTGGAGGAAGTCAGTTATGGCATTCCGGATTTTTTTGAACATTTCTACTGTTTGTAGCCTGGCTTCCTAAAGAAATGAGACTTTATTATGTTCATTTGTCTGTCCATTTCTTCCATTCTGGACTTTTAAAACCCTTACCCATTTCTATCAAGTTCAATAAGGGTGCTGAAGCCTTTAAAACGATAAAAGAAATATGGTGGCTGAGCATGGGAAAGAAACCATGGATTATTGCCCTGGTGAGGGAATATCTTTCATGTGAACTCAACACTTTTATTTGGACAGATCTCCAAGTTTGCTGTCCTTATTGGAAAACTGTTTAGCCAGGTCTCAGGTACGATTTCCTTTGTTTGCCTGCTAGTGGAACAACGTGAAGGGAAACTGGAAGAAGAGTCTCTTCAGGTTATCGGATAGTATTCTGAAGGAGGATGTAGAGGAGACTTTGTTATGTATGTATACAGAGGCAACATACAAAGGAGAAAGTTGTAAAAAGTGTGAGGAGTCAGCGCCAGGGTGGGGATGATGTTACACAAGGACGCAGGATGTATATCCATGGGAGGCATTTGTTCATCGGCTCATGAAATTTGTTATTTCATCTTAATATAGAGAAGTTCTCAGATCACCTCCTTGTATAATTAGAAAAAATACATTGGATGTAAACCCAATTGACTGTCTCCTTCCTGGGCCCCTTTAAAAATACCGGAGAACTGCTTTTAATGCTTCTGTTTATTTTGGTACAGTATGCAGACTGCTGGAAATATGTTTATAGCACAGTCTAATGAGCTGAGGCTCCTCTCTAAGATTCCGGTGCCTCATGGCTGGGTAGAAAAAGCTGATGCTCTAAATATGTATTTATGTCACGCTCTGGCTTGCGCTAACAGTTAATGCCATGAGAGATGTTTAATGCCACCTAAGCTAAGCTTAAGCTGCAATTGTTCCTCAGCATATAATACAGAATGACCCTAGTTACTGCAGCATTAATTTACTTCTGCGGTAGTCAGATTTATCAATACCTGGTCTGTGTTGGAACTTCACCAGTTATATTTGGTCATCTGAGTTTAAGTTTGATGACTTCAAGGGAAATCATTTTAATTTGTTGTCTACCTGTGAAGCACAAATTCCAGATTAACTTTGAAATCTGGTTAATGTTATAGATGCAAGAAACCCAAGTATATGAAAATAGTGTTATTTACATTGAACTGGAGTTATAACTGTGCTCTGAGTGCCTGGAGCAAATGTAAGTGAGGTATAAGCTGCTCTTCACCATTCTGACAAGCTTTCCACCCTCTGTAATCCAATGGTTTTAATCTCTTATTCTTCACAATTCTTTTCTAAAAGGAAGTGCATTTTGCCTGATGCACAATTTTTTCATTAACTGGAAGACAGTTTTGCGGACTGCACTTTTTGATAGAAATGTCTTCTACATCAGGGAGAAAGATATTGAAGCATAAATAGAAGTTTGTTTTGAAACACAAGAATTATGCTAAACATTGAACAGACAGTCTTGATGTTGTAAGACTGAAGTTCTTTGGGTCAAACTTGCTGCTTCTGCTCTCCCTGTCCATGTGAATATCTTCTGCCTAGTTATTCGTGTCTTGTAAGGAGCTGGTGCTTACTCTCTCTTTTCTCTCTAGGGTCAGACAATTGAGCTTATCAGCTCTTTCTACCTGAAATCATACGATACGGAAAAGCTGGCATTCTCTTCCCTTGCTGTCCCAAATCTAAAAACCCACTGCAAAAGCTTTATTGCAATTGATAGTTTGCTGTTAGTGCAGCTAGCGTAGAGTATGGAGAATTTTGCTTCAGTGCAGTTGGAAGGAACCAAATGGCAATGTTTTCCAGTGTGCCTCTGAAAAGTGCCTATCTTTTGTTCGCTTTTAAATCTCATGCAGTCAAAAAGCTAATATTAGTAATGAACTATTAAGGCTGGCTGGAGAAAAGAATTTATTTGGGGTATAGAATAACTATTTTGTCAGGGTTTTGGCCAGCCCTTCTTAATAGGAGTAGTAGTTAAATCTTTCTGAATTTCAACAGAATGTAGGCATTTTAGATGATTTACAGGTTTTCTGAAAACACTATTATCATACCATGACAGCATTTTAATGAACTACTTCTTTGAATTATAACTGGAACTGATATCTGCTGGAGTAGTAGCCCTTTTGGTCTGTAGGAGAGTTGTTGCCAAGAATATATTGAATATTTGAAGCCTAAATTGGATGCAGTGAGTCTAGCTGGCTCATTCAAGAACTTGTTAGCAAAGCATAAAACTCCTACTGGAGCAAACTCATCCTTTGCTTTCGAAGAACATTCTTATTCTCTACTAACAGGCTGAAGATTGTTTAAGCAGTTTTGGTTTTGGGGGAAGGAATGTCCTTATGTGTGCATGCTGGGTGCCTTTAATAGACCACTGGCTGGCTGGTGCTTTACAGTGATTAGCTGTGTGGTGCATAGGGCTTGTCTTCCGCCTTACTACTATACTCCTTCTCTTTTTACATGCTGAAATTACTTAAGAGTGGCAGCTTCTCCGAGGCACAGCCAGATGGCTGGATACACGCATCACCTGCTGAAAGGGAGGGTAGTATTGCATAGAGGTGACTCATAGGCACCTTAAACTTACTCTATTATAAGCAGAAATTGCAGCTTCCTGAAGCAGCCAAACGTGACCTTTGGGTACCAAGTTCCACTTCAGGAACTTAAAAAAGAAACAACTGACGTTTTTTCTGAGTGTGTGGCAATGCATAAGGCTGTTGTCTTATTCTGGGGTGCACTAGACTATCCCTGCTCTTCACTTAAGTGGTTTTTGCTTAAGCAGGTGAGGCCCACAGGAGCAGTGTGGGAATGATTGAGTATTTAATCTGTGCTCTTTTAATGAACTAACAGACAGTGCTGTTCCTCACACCAGTTGTTTTTGCTGGCTTATAGGACAAACCTGCGTAGGAGGGAGGAGGAGCAGCAAGAGGTAAGGTGAATGAGTGCTTTGGTCACAGTTCTGGTTCTTTGTTTGGCATTGGCAGTTTCAGAAGGGTGCTCAGGGGGCTGGAATGGGGACTTTGCTCCCCAGGCATGATGTGTGAGAGACCTTTCTTTGAAGTCCTTGGGCAGCAAGAGAGAGAGCCTATCCTGTTCCATCCTGTTTTGTTTCTGGGGTGCAATATGATCTAGAGTGGCCAGAGACAGGTGGACTGTGTCAGAGGTCCAAAAGAAGAGGCTAATCAAAATTCAGATCCTAAGGCTTAAACGTTTATTACACATGTGCCAAGCTATATAAAAAGCCTGTCCTGTGTTAGCTATTTTGAAACATGAGCAAAATTAAGGGACTGTCATGCATCTGTTGCTGACTTAAGTTCTTTCTCTGTGCAAGCAATTTTATTGATTTAAGGTAGTGCAAAGGAGTATTTGGAATGTTAGTGGCACTATTGTGGTTTTGTGTCATCCTGAAAGAATTATGAAGTCTTGAATAAGCAAATAATGTGAAGGACTGATAAAATAATGTGAAGTCATTGTATTTAATACAAAGAAGCGATCTAGTTACAATACAGGGGGTTTGCATACCTGGTCTGTCACTGAACAGCAAATGTGTACAGGGCAAATTATTTTTTTTTATATATTTGCCCCGTTTTCTTGCATCTGTAGTACAACAAAGAAAACCTAAGTGATAAACTGCACTACAATGATTACCAGTCGCATTCCCCTGGCTGTGTGAACAATCGATCTTCTTAAGCGGGTGCTAGTATGGATGGAGACCAGGACTGGGGATTTCTGTGTTGTAATCTTCAGGTTCTTCAATCACTAGTGTGTACTGCATGATTTTTATATTCAAGTTACAAAATTTGAAAATGCACATCCTCAAAAAGTTATGTTTTTTATGAAAAATGCAGTTTACTTGGCTGGACGATTGTTCTTGTATCTGCTTTGTGGTAAAAGGGAGTAAGTACTTGGCCTTGATAGGCTCTTGCACCAAGTGTTCTCTTGAAAACAACAACAAAAAATATTATGGCCCATACTTATTTTCAGCAGGGCCTTGTTTGGAAGGCAAATAGGACTTCAAATTAAATAATTGCTCTCCATGGATTGAAAACGTGGGTTTTCTTCTCCCATGTATACTGCCTTGCTTGCTCAGTGCTTCAGTGTTACACTAAAATCTTAAGAGCCAGGATGTTGGGTTAATCAATGAAAATGGTTTTAATTGATTGCTGTGAAAATAAAAGAACCAATTGGTTTAATTAAGCCAACACCATGTATACCTAGAAGAGTGACTATTGATCTGCATCTTTTTAATTAAAATAAAGAGTTCACAGTTTTTGTAAAACCTTGGCTCCCTCACTTGCTGGTTTGTGTAGGACTTTACCAACTGCCAGTGTGCCCTACAAAGCAGCTTCATTTGGCAGACCCTCAACCAGTGACACCTGGGACTGGCATGCAGGCACAGGGGAGCAGAATACAGAGTTCCAGCTGGGCTCAGAGAACAACAGTGCCATGAAATGACACTTAAATTTTCTGCTGCTCATTCCTCTATTTGAGTAGCAGGCTTGTCTGGAAATCAGATGACTAAAGCTGTAGGAAGCCACTATTCGTTCTACATACTACTTTTTAAAAGATACTTTTGGGGGGGATCCTTCCCTCTGATGGTTTAACATCTCTTTTTACTGTTTTTAGCTTCTCTATTTATTTTGCTCTGTCAAAGTAGAGCAGATCACCTGTCCGTATGGGAGATTTCTATGTTGACACCAAGGCTTGAGTTAGAAGTAGAAAGCTACCCAGCTTTGGACTGCTGGAATAAAAAAAAAATAGCTGTAATATAGTCCTGTTAAAAGCAGGTACTTTCAGATACTTCTCAAGCTCAGTCGATCTTTCCTGTCTCTCAGGCTTGCTTTCCTCACTTCCATGTGCAAAGCTTCCAGAAGTGGGGAAACCGAACAAACAAAATACAGACTATTCTAATCTTTCCAGGCCATTTTGAATACTATGTGAATAGGAGGAAAAACACAGGAAAGCAAGACTTCAAGCAGTAAAATGGATACTACTGAGCCTTGAAGACTGAAGCAAGGAGTGAAATAGTTACTAAGAACTGTAACAGTTGTCGGACATTTAATGACTGGCAGAAGCTGGCTTACCCTGTGCCGCTTCTGAAAAAGGTACCATACCTTCTCCCCTGTAGTGGCACTTTACTCCTTTTGTGAGCCAGCACTTGTCTTCTTGTGGCAGAGTGCTGCTGGTTTTCATCCAGATGTGTTTCCCCGATCCAGTTTGCTGTGTAGCCACTAGCAAAGAGCGCTGGACTGCTCTCTCTGCAGTTGTCACTGGTGTTGGCATAAAGTTTTTGTGAAACTATGCCCTGAGCCTCTCTTGTGCATGAAATCACTGTTTTGTCATTTAAATTACAGGTTGTAGTGACAAGCTACCTTAATTGTAATTATCCCCAACACTTCCATTGTAAGACCTTAGGTTTAATTCTGTGAAACTAGCAGTTTGGGTCAAGAAATACACTTCATGCTGAGGGGTTTTGCGCGTGGTTAGGGTAAACCAGAATAATGTTAAGAAAAAATGTTTTGCCTGTTGGAAACTTCAAGTTCAGGGAGAGTAAACCTTAGGGACTTGAAATGGGACAGCAGGCTGACTTTTGTGCTAGGCTTTTTTCTGTCCTCATGAAGATCTTCTTAAACTTGGCCAAGTTTTTAAATCTCTACAAAGAGCTGTGGGGGTTGCATTCAGTGGCTGACTGCTACAGTCTCTTAGTGCTTCACCCTCACAGCCTGCTGGCTCTGCTACCTGCAGCAGGACTGCCTTGTCCTGAGGAGGCAGCTCTCCGCACTGTGGAGGAGACATGGAGCAGTTAGCACACTTCTTGTACGTGGCTCTTCATTCAGGCTTTGGAACTTGCTACCATCAGAAATGAGAGCAGAAACGTTTCCTCATGTGCTTCCTCTTTGGTTCTATGGTGGGCAGTTGGGGAGCAGGGTGGGGGCAAGGGGAAGGGGAAGAGCCTGAAGTAGCTCAGTAAGCTGTTTTCAGATCAGTTTGTAGTGACTCCAGCTTGGGTTTTTTGAAGAGCGATGTAATATACTTAGGAGTTTTAGGTCTGAGTGCTGTCGTGTTATGTTTGCATTGCAGCTTTCACTGACTGCAAAATGCCAAGGTCCTTGAAAAGTCACGTTCTTGGGGACACGCAATATTTTGGGTTCCCATCTGCAAAATCAAACAAAGACAGAGATTATAACAACTCATAGGGTGTTACAATGAAAAATGTTAATGATAGCAGAATGTTCATATGAAATTAATTATAACAGAACATCCCAGAAGGAGAACAATTCTGTATTGAGTACAGAACGTGCATAGCATGCAGCAAATATGGCCTGGGGCCACACGTTGACTGGGTACAATGATACTTAACAGCTACCTGCTCTGCAAGCATGCTTAAAGTAGCAGCAGCCCTTTAGGGAACAGAGGCAATAAAGAGATTAAATCTGGCCCTCTTTGTTACGTGCAGGTGACTTTAAAGATTCATGGACAGTTTTATCCAGCAGTCCAATTTTCTGAGCACTTGCTTTATGCCAAGGTTGTCACTTTAATATATTTTAAAAATATGATGATGAACTTCCAGTGCCAAGTTGCAAAAACAAGAGCTGGGCTTGGGGCTGGTTTTTTTCTCAACTATTAGTTTGGGGAAGGTGAGAAATCTAATATTGTATCTATAAAGTAGAAAAACTTAGATGTTATTAAACAATTTGTGTTGCCTTGTATTGATCTGGGTTGTTTCAGTGCATTTTACCTCTTTATTGTCGGAATCATCACAGCTGATTTCAGTGAGTAAGAGATGTTACTGCATGCAGAAATATTAGGAAAAATGCTTGCTTCCCCAGAAACTACAGTGAAGTCTATTAATCTTAGCACAGAGTCTGTTTTTATAAATAGAATTATGGGTTTCGGTTTGTTGTGGTCACATTTCTTCAAGACTGACTTGGATGGTTCCATCTCTCACTTCTAAAAAAGGGGATTGCATGATGTATTAAGCAGTAAGCAGTATCGTAAATTTAAGTCTTATATTTTAAGAACAAAACCTTAGGCCTCCTTGCATTCTTCATGAACAGAATTTGTAATATTTCACAAGCTTGACTCTTTTGCAATCCTTTATGACCTTATAAGTTGTGGGTTTATGGATTTGAGTTCAAAAAATTATTTTTTTTTTAATAACTTCAAATAGATTGGGTGAAAGTAATTATTGTTCTTTGAAATAATTACAAGCATAGCAACTATTTGAGACAGAAATAACTGGGATTTCAAATTCTTGCATGCAAAGCTATTCATCAACTAAATAAATCAGTCCCTGATGGAAGAGGGGGAAGAAGTAATCACCATGCTTTTGTGGCACAATAAAACAAGGATATTGTGTCCTAAAAGTCCTACTGCACAGATTTGAGGTATCTTTTTTTTTTTCCTCTATTGTTTTTAACTAAGTATTAGGGGCAGGGAGGGAGGCCAAACTGTGTGTGTCTCAGACTGCAAGATAAGGATAAACGATTTCTTGCCTAAATGTAGTTAGTTCCCCACGTTGCATAAAGAACTTCATAAAGGTTTTTAGAATAAAAGATGTAGCATGTGTGAGAAGGCTAAATGGATTAAAAATCTAGCACAATTTTGGTTTTGATGAAATTTTGATTTTTAGAAATGACTAAGAAAGGTACTTCCTGCTGGAATCAAATGGGTGGACATGAGTAGAACAGGAGTACATGCATGCTGCTGGGAAATGGTACTGTTCTAGCCTGGACTAGTGTAATAAATATTTCTTTATTCTGTTGCAAAAAAGAGCTTGGGAAGACAAGAAAATTAAATTGTTTGATATTTAGACTTCTGTATGTCCTGATGTTTGTTGGTTTGCATTATGAGAATTGTGGGTTTCTGTCTGTGTTGATGGCTGTCGCCTCTATGTCTCCTGGTTGCATGAGCAACAAACCATGTGCTTAAAGCTTGTTAAAGAACAGAAGGAAACGTTTGGACCATTTATTTTGAAAGATAATTATTGCTCTAAGCAACCCCTGAAAGTTTACACTTAAAATTAACACTCTTACATTTATTTGAGTGTAAACATATGAAAAATGTTGTGATACTGAAAAAGAACATTTAGACTAGGAGTGTCTTGTGAAGCAGTCATGAGTTTTAAATCATGCTTGCTCTTGCAGGAGTCCTGTTTCTTTTCTCTGTATAGATATGGGTAAATAGTTCAAATTTTGATTGTTTGAACTCTAGTCAGGGAAGAATAATTCTACTGTGGGGCAACTTTGAAGGTTTTAAAATTTGCTTTTCTTTTCTTGGAAAGAAAACTTCCAGAATTAAGCACGATATTCTGTAAGATGCCAAGCCACACTTCTGATAGTCATGGGATTTTTCAGTTGGACTCCTGCATGCCTGGAGCTTGGTCTTAAGATAAATTTAATACACAGTTAAAACCTGTTTTCGCTTCAGCAAAAGAAGCAGAATTAGATTTAGTCAATATCATTATGATCTCAGATACCAAACTGAACTAAACTAAGCATTGCCTTGGCTTCAGGAGGGTTTATAATTGTTTCTCATGTTTAATGCTTGCTCTCCTCCCTTTAATGTAATTTGTTTGTGGAAATGTAAAAGCCCAGTAAGTGTTGAATCATCTCATCAAAGAAGTGTTATTCTAATCTCTTTTGACAGGGGAAGAGGAGGAAAAGGGAAGAAAAAGTCCACATATCCTACACTTGGGAAAGGGTTTTTTGAGAAACCTTTTACATTCTCAAGCAAATGCAAGCATGCAGATGGTTCCTTCTGTCTGCTTCCTTGTCTTCCCATGTTGTGTACTGTATGTGTAGTGTTGTTTTAAAGTTCAGCACTGCTTAACCCTCCCTGCCCCCTTTTATGCATTTTTTTTATTAAGTAATAATTCACAACAGGATATGATGATGATGTCCAATTCAGCCACACCTAATCTGTGCTGGGACACACTGACTTCATTCATTTGTAGGTGTGGTGATTATTAGACAGTTTGTCACCACACCCTGGAGTGTTTTATTGCAATCATAAAGTGATTCAGCTAAAGGAAACATCTCTTCTCTAGAGGAAAAAATGGTAACTTTTTATTCTAAAAGAACTCATTCCAGGAATGAGTAGTGTAGAAATTTCACGGCCTGGAATAATCATTGCACTTGTACCAAATATATAAAGAATTGCATGGCTTTTCCCATTGAGTAACAGTGCACCTCAATATTTTAAAATAGTTATCTTGGGTTGTATGTTTCTGAATTTTAATCAAATCTTGTGTAGAATGGCTGAAGGGAGGGCTCACATTTCTCCTCTTCCTCTGGCATAAGGAAAGGCTCATTTTATTGTGTGAACTTCTTTGTGGGCGATCCAGAAGGGAAACTGCTGAGCTTTGGAAGTGGAAATATTTTACCTTTTGGCTGGGAGGTTGTTCATGGCACAGAGCAACATTGAAGGATAAGAATAAATACAGTTCATGTGTATTTCTGCTGAATATCGATGTCTATTGGATCTTGAACATCAGTTCAATTTACAAAACTCTTTTGTCTGCTGTTAAAAGAAGCCTCTAACTTGATCAGAAATTATAAAAAAAACCTGTTGTGCCTTGTAGAGCACCAGAAATGCAGCTGAGCAGACTGAAGTATTTTCAAATTCAGGCTTACTGGAGAGAGCTGGACTTAAAGTCACTTCCAAGTAATTAAGTTAGAAGGAAAGACCTTTTTAGAATAGCATAAGGGATGAGCCATATTAAGATGTGCTAGTTTCGTACTGTGAATGCAGCTATGCTACTGAGATTGTTTCCCTTGGTTATAACTAGGGAAATTGGTTAATACTAACCAGCTGGAGGCATGTATTTCCTGTATAAGTAGTAAAGGACATGAAATTCAGTTTAAAGCTGGCTTGTGAGCTTGTGGAAAACAAGACGAGACAAATCATAGAATTTCAAGTAGAGAAGAGACGCTCACGTCAATCCTGCGGCCACCCACAAAGGGTATTTTCCTATATCTTTTACTTTGGCCTTCACCCCATCTTGCTGATAAGACAATGGTGATTTTCCAGAATAGTGCAGGGTAGCTGGGCAGCAAGAGGCTGAATCTCCCTGAAGAAAACTTACTAGATGTCTACCTTAACTGAGTTTAAAGAATGGTAATCAGGTAGTCAGGGATAGAGGCACATCTAATAGAATTCAATTAGCTTGATGGTCATATGTTTGTAGAAGACGAATGAGAAGGGAATGATATTGTCTCGCAAACCTGAGTTGTGATGCTGGTCTCACTGTGAAATTTTCTCTATCTTTGTAATAATTTTCTTTTCCAGAAAGGGCCGACAGCTTTGATGTCAGTATCTTTCCCTTCATTTACTTCTGTTGTCAAAAATCTGCTTCTGTTGATGCTGTGCTGAATGTCCTTTCCCAAATCCTTACATCTATAGTGTCCTTTCCTGGAAACATTTACGCAGGAGGGAGAGTGTGCTTTGTGAGACCATTTGTCACAGGTCATCCCCGTTTCCTCAGTTTTTGCATATAAAATGAAATGTAGGAAGCCAAATATGTTTGCCGTGCATATCTGGTGTATTTTAAAAGCTATTTTTGTTACAAGTGGAGGAGCATTAAGAAATCATGGTTGAAAATGTAGAGAGGCAACAACAGTGGAACTCCTTTGAGGCTAAGCAGTAACATTTATATGGTGTTGATTTCTCTGCATCTAAATTATCATGACTGGGGGAGTGGTCTCCACCACTGTGAAGCCTTGCTTTTCCTTGCAGTTAGTTGTTCCCTGCTGCCAGGCTGGTTTATGCATCCTATCCATGGGAAATCCCTTTTCCCATGAAGAGAATGTAAAAGAAGTCAAGATCTCCCCTTTCCTCCAACCACAAGGCAACGTCCAGCTCCTCTGCTGCACTTCTTCCATCAGAAGGAGGAAGTCTCTTTCTCCACATGTTAGTCTGCCAGGCGGAGTCTGCAGTGGAGTGCAGCAGAGGATCCTGACCAGTGTTCCCTCTGGCCAGCTTTCTTTTCAGGAATCTTGAGTGACTGGAGGAATTAACCAAAAGATACTTGCATACATCTGGAAGATAATATCTGTTGGGTGCTGTGTAGTATTTTGAATGACTGCCACTTTTTTTAATGCTGCAGGTCCCGTAATGCCTAAGCTTCAGGCAGTTTGATTATAAAACTAACTCTTGGCAAAGATGGTTCTCTTCACATTAAGTGTTTGTGCTACCTAACTGTAAATCATAGACATTTCCTGAACTACCAGCATTTAGGATAATTTACAACTTTCAGTTCTCTTTTTTTCTTTTCTTTTCTCCTTTTAATCATTTTGTACATCTTATTTCTCCATCAGTGTAAAAATACTGTCTGGAGAGCAGTAAAAAAAAATCAGGAGCCTCCCTGTGCTTGTATACAGCAAGGCAGGAAATGGACCTCCTAAGTGTGTGTGCAGGTGTGGCCATAAAAATGCTAGAATGCTATTCTTCATTTGAAATAAGTTATTCTAGTGAAAACCCTGGAGTACTGGAATATTTTGGAACTGAGAAAAAACTAAATTTGGCAGAGTTTTGCTTTTCAGACCCTGCAGTCCCCTGCTCCTTCTCCGGCTTGTTTCTGCTCTGTAGGTTAACCAGTGCAACTTTTCTTTTACCCTTAAGTTACTGAAAGCATCGCGGACCGAAGAAAGCTCAGCTTTTCTCTCTAGTTGTGAATTTGCCTTATTAGGAGGCAATCAGACAATTTTATACAAGTGCATGACTAACGTTGGACCCTTTTTTATAACCCATCTGTCTAGAGAAACAGCAAAATAATCCCTTAGTCACATAAAAAGGAATATCATGCTGGTTTCTTTACTTCTTTCCAGTGTATCCCTAATAAAGGGTTTCATCAAAGGCTGGGGAATGATCTGTCTTACTTTGTGTTGCTATTCACCAGTGTAAGTGTGGAGAGGGTTTGACTCTGGTTTTAGTGAAATGATCTCTTTCAAAAGTTGGCCAAATTAGGCTAGTGCAATCTCCCATTTGGGTTTGAGGATACTTCATTCTACTGGACATTTCATATAGATGACAAGTCCAACTTACCAGTCTGTTTCACCTTGCATATGTTTATGGGAGAGCTTTGAACTGCTTTTAACAGCTGCACAAATTGTGCGGGTAAGACGCTCTCCCTCGTTTTGAGGCTGTCTGAATATTTTGACCATGGGAACAAGAGCAAAGGCAAGAGCTGTTTCTCTTGCAGAGCTATAGAAATACAACGGCTTAACAGCACATTTTTTAAGAAAGTATACTTTTAAAAAGCATTTTCTGGAGGGAAACTTCACATCAACATTTATTTATCTTCCTCTAGAGGAAGGACTAGAGATGGGGTAATACTTTAATATCACTGAGACCATACACCTCTGTGCCAGCCAGCCCACTATGCAAAGTTCACTCTGTGTTCTTGTGGAAGCTAAAGACCATTTTCTTTTTTGGGAGGATATTTTGTCTAGTGTTTGGCACTTCACTTTGTGTTGGAAATGTAACAGTTTCTTCTTAGGTCATGCATGATTTACAGCAATACTTTATTACTTAGATATGGGAGCACAAAGAATATGTTTGCAGAAAAAGGCCCTGCTTTAGTAGGACTGTAAATTGAGTGAATAGGTGCATTATGGGGAGGCTGTTTTTTCAAGATCTCTAACAGACCATAGTTGTAAAGCTTTCTAAGCAAATGAAAGGAAACCCACTATATACATAAGTGGAGCCTTTTGTCCAAGTTACTACTTGGAGAAATGTTTTATTGGGATAATTCAAATATGTTACTAATTAAAAAGTATTTTTATAAGTTTAGGTTTTCAGAAATTTTATTTGCATTAATAATTTCTTATTTATTGGTTCAATTTAACGACAACAGTACAATAAATACCCTTAAATAAAAGATACACAAAGATTTTGTTGTGTGTTCTCAAGCTATAGTTAGGGGGGAACACCAGTGAATCAGCCAGCAATATGCTTTGGTTGTTGCTTTTCAATAGGAACTTTTTGTTTTGAGCTTTGGTTTTGATCAACAAATGGTGAGTTTGCTTTTGGCCCAATTAAAGATCTGATCTAAAGCCCATGAATTTAATTGGAGTGATTCCAGTCATTTTGAGAGTTCTGCATCTGGCCCATATTTTTAGCACATAGATGATGAAGGGCGGTAGTTAAGCATCTGTCAGTTCTTTCTAGCAAGGCCACATCTGGATTCTCTTGTAGCGTCCTTCTCCCTTATTATAGACTTCAGTCCCACTCTTTGTGGGCCAGGCTTCTATTTTTTTTCATACTCCTATCCTTCCTCTCTTCTTGGACAACCATCATTAACAAGCATGATAAAGTACCGGTGTATAAAACATAAGGTCTTCCAGACTTTGCATGTTTGGGATTTCTTAGTGTGTTTTTTTAAAATTTGTTTTTGCCAACATCTGCCTCTTGTGTCTCTCACATAGTTGCTGTTTTTCTGAGATACTGAAGGAGCGTTCCTAACAAAGAACACCACAGATGTAGCTACAAAACTGTCAATTTACTCCCTTGCTGGAAAAAAGCTATGAAGCAGGCTGTCCAGTTAGGATGTTAAGGGAATGAGTTATCCTTTTCCTTCATATCAGATTGTTTTGCAAGTATGTTGTAAATGGGAGCATGTTTTTAAGATACATGTTTTAGGAAAACATTTTCTTATCTGCATAGGTCTGATTAACCCTGCCAGTTTCATACTCCTAATAGTCTCTTAACAATCAAAGAGGTTTGGGTCTGAATTTGTGCAGGTCTTCAAAGTGCATCTGAAAATTAGAATTCCATAAGGTTTGAGCTGCATCAGAGGCAGTGCTGGAACACTAGTGTATGTTGTCACACGTGTCATAACTCTTGATTTAAACAGTCTCGGGTGTAAAATTAGCTTATAGATGTGTTGGATTGGGGAGTCAAGGGCTGCTGATGCCTCACTCTTTTCACAGGCACTGAATGCAGACAGCTTGTGAACACTGTTTATATAATGCTCTTAGAAGGGAAACTGTTGCATAAACACCACTACTTTATATTGCTGAAGGTTATTGCTTTTGAGCCACTCACTGTTCTTAGTAACTTGCATGAGAGTCTATTAGGTAGGTTTAAGATGAATGTGTTTTTGTGATACGCTTGCTGTTCAGCTGCTGGGATGTTCAGAGGAGTCAGGTGGGAAGGAAGAGGAAGGAGCAGAAAATACCAGAAAAGACTGCAGGGAAAAATTACTGCAAAATCTGTAACTGTCAAAACCTTTAAATAGCTTGCTGTGCCAATAAAACATCAGTTGAAATACATTGCTGCAGAGCTCAGTTCCAGTCAGCCTCAATATTACTAAGAAATGAGGAGTGATCCTGTCTCTCGTTGTGGCACTTGTCACTTAAAAAAAGATTGCTAGATCCATTGTTTGAGGTTTAAATGGGCTGTGAGTCCCATTTTCTTGTGTTAACATTTATGGAATCAGAACACTTAATAAAATGCCGTTTTGGGTGCCTTTCAGTTTCCTGAGGTTTCTAAGACATTTCAGTAAAGGTTTAAGGTGACTGGGTAGGGAAGCAGGAAAATCAACCTCTCTCTATAGTGTTTTCAATGGTTTATGCAGCACTAACATACATTTATACATACACATCACAGACATACATGTGTGGATATATATGTGTGTATGTATATATACAGACACCCAAGAAACCCATAAGAGAAGTAGGACAATTACGCTTTGTTCAGTAGAGTCAACAGTTTTATTTTTTTTGTGCAGTTATAAAGCCATCAAGCAGGGACCTGCATTTATATATTTTTTTTTTTTTTCTGTTTCTCCATTACTGTAGTTGATCCAGCACAGCTTATTGTTCCCTCCTCCTGCTGCACCTAAATAGTCTTTTAAATAATTTGCGTGTGAGGGATGTGTGAGTGAAAGCCATGTCCAAACAGGAGAGATAGTGTTTTGAACTTTTCAGGTGTTTGACTAGAGTATTGAAACTGCTCCAGAATTTTGTTTGGCTTGGAAAAGGAAACTGTATTTTTTTTTTTCATTAGTAATAAAATCTCTAGGGTGAATTTTGGTGACTGAGGTCTGTTTTTCTGAATTTAAGCGTCAAGCATGTGTACTAGAGATTTATGTCAAGGCAACTGGAATTACTGAGATTGATCCTATGGAAAAATCTTTAAGTGAGGCCATGCCAGAGTGTTACAGGTGTGTTCGGGGTCTTATGCTTTGGTCTGTACCACTTGACTTTGGTCCAAGAAGATGTGGATGTCTGAACAATATGCAGGATAGGAAACTCAGCTAAGAAAGTTCTAATAGGGTTGTGATGTTACTGGACGTAGCCAGTAATTGTTTTTAATATTTTTATTTTGGATCGTGCTGCAAATTACTCATTCTTTAACAGCTGAGGTAATTGTATCATAGAATGGGAAGGATATAGGGAGAGAGGAGAAATAACAGTACACAAGTTGGCACGTGCTGTGAACTCGCTGTCTCTGGCTGGGGGGAAGGATCAAGGGATGTATATCCTTTATACACAGCACAAAGCTGTCTACCAGTGGCTGGGAGCTGGTTAACTGCTAATCCAGGAGCTGCGTGCTGCTGCTGGCTCTGAAGCTGTGGGCTTTACTTGGCAACAGGATTTTGTAGTATTTGGAAAAGAATGGCACTTGCTCTTCTAGTGTCCTTGAGGAGTGACACATGCTGTTCATCATGGCTGTGCTGTGCAAAGACTGAGAAATCGCTCCTGAAGGAGGAGAAAGAAATTCTAGCAGGATGAATGTGTAGTGGAAGTATGGGAACTCTTTATATATGTAAAAGAAAGAGTAAAGTGGGCACCTGGAACACAACTTAGTGGTATTTGTCAGGTAACTCTTAATACTGTCTAATCTGTCAGTGTGTGCAATGGGCTTGCGATTTAATTGTGCAGTACTTGCTGAAAAGACAGAGCTTTGGCCAAGCATTCAGCAGAAGCATAGGAAGAGGCAATAGTCTGGGCTGACCTGCTGGAGGAAATCCTCTCCTGCTGCAATGAAGAATTTACCCAGCTGTACTCTGAAATGGGAGGGGTTGGTTTTGGGCTGCTAGTAGGTGTGGAGGGAGTATTTCATAGTGAGATGAGAGTCCAGGAACAAGACAGTTTAAACTCCTAAAAAATTCTTGCCCTATCCATGAGAAAGTGATACTCAAGCTTCTGCAAGAATTGAAATTACCTATAAATAATGGGATAGGGTGGCTTAAATCAGAACATGTATTTCTGTGCTGACAGTGTTTGACATCTGCTTCTGCTTTAAGCAGGGGCTGAAGAGACTTGGCAAAAAAACCAACCTTTGGCATCACATGCACGGGGAGCTAATAAAAGGCTATAAATCAAGCAAATATAAGGGCCTCTTCACATTGACATTTCCCTTTGAGAAAGCAGTTAGGGATGGGGATGCGGGTGAAATTTTAAAGAAAACACATGCACTGGGAGACTTTGAGTGGATCTCAAACAACAGAAGAGGAATGTATCAGTATTTTCTTGTGGATTATAAAACATCTAGTCTTTAGAGATTGAGCTGGAAGTCAGAAATTTTGCCCCACTGCTGCCTACTTCACAAATGGCTTAGCCTATGGTATGTCTTCCATTTCTGATGAATCTTTGAAGTGTACTGTGTTTGCTGGATGAAACACATGGTATTTATGTTTTGACAGCAAAACAAATACCATGTATTCATATGCTTGGACACTAGTCTTTTGAAGAGAAAAACAAAACCCAAACTCAGCCATGATAAAATCTTGGCAGCAAAGTAGACCCAGATGAACTGCATTTTGTATGCAATACAAAAAAGCTTCAGTTTCTTCCCCTTCTCTGGCTAGCTAGCCTTAACACTTTCCAGTGGATAGTTTGCTATTGCTTTCGGGTTATTTCACAGGCTGTAGTTAACTTTGTGCTTACATTCAGTATTCTCTTGGTGATAAAATTCCCCTGATGGTTGTAAGGAGAGTCCATGCATGCAAGATGCTACAGGACAAGTAAGCAATGGAATTTTTAAAACAATCACTCTTGGCTAGCATTCAAACTGTTTGCAATGAGTCCTAAAGCACTCAAGACTGTATATGTTTGTACACTGCCTTTGTCAAAAGGGTATTGCTTCACAAGTGGTAATTTTAGGCAGGACTGAAGTGATAATGATTATACTAGGCAAAGTTATAGCTAGAGAAAAATCTTCTGCAAGATTTATTTTTTCTGCTTTGGCAAGAATGTGTTTTTATTCAAGCAATATCTGGAACAGCATTGAGCAAATTTGAACTTCCCAGGATCTAGTGGGAGAAAAGGCAAAATGGAGTGGGAAATGACTCAAAAACTCCATGTATTCTTTCCTTTATATCCCTGATACCGTCAAGGCTTTGAGCTGAAGTCTTTATTTCTAGAGATGGGAGGTTCTACAGGTCTTGTTCTGTAGTCAGCTTTTTAGTTTTTCTCAGGATGTCATCACCCTTCTAGGACAAACTGCATTAAAGGAAGACCTCTGCAATCCTTGGGCTTCTTTTAAACTCTGGCTTCAGTTTGCTTAACTCTTTGGTGTGCATTAGACCTGTTCATTTTAGTGGGATTTAAGCAGGCTCTTGACTGTAACAGGACATTGGTTAGCAAAAAAGCAGGAGTTGAATTAATACCTTTTCTGACAGTGTGCAAAGTACCCTGAGAGTTTGTATAGTATTAGCAGTAAATGACTGGTAATTACTCTAGCTTCCTAACCTAGCAGAGACCCTGCATGCTATATTAATCTTCTGACTGTGGAGTGAAACAGGGGAAGGTGTTAGGCTGTGGAGGCTGCAGTGCACGAAGCTTGAAACAAATCTCAGTCAATAGATCATCATAACCAGCTGCTGCCTTTTGATCAGGAGAAACACAAGAATTAATTGACTTAATAGCAGGAAATACATGATCTGATTAGGTACCAAGTAATGTTATTTCTTCAACAGATTTCTGTAAAAGTTTGCAGTTTACACTGCATAGTACTGAAGGACTAGCTTAAGGAAGAGATAGGACTCTTACGTTTTCAGACAGGCCTATCCTGGGGGCTAGCACTCCAGATGCTATGTTTAAAAAGGAGCCGTTTTGAAAGTGTGTCTTCATTCTGGTGACAACGTTCTGCAGAAGAGCACAAGAAGGTGTGATTAGTGGGAAGGGTTTGGTTTAGGACTGCTGACCAGCTTTCCAGTGTTTCAGACCTTAGTGTTCAGGAAATCAAATGTATGCTTTATGATTTAGCACAATAGACATTGTATATTGATTTTATGATATACCATGTAATAGAGGAGTGGGAAGCTCTATTTACAGGGAGTGCTATACTTAAAATAAGGACTTTCAGTGAAATTTAATACTTTGAAACATACCTGTGGATACTTTTGAAATCTGCAAGCTTCATGCTAACATCCAGCCTTTCTATGTAGATTACTTGCTGCCCAGGGGTTTTTTAAGCTAACAGATTCAAGATGTTTATTTGGCAATGTTAGTTTTAACTGCCTGGATGGCTGAAAAGCTGAGTGCTTTATTATACATCTCATACTGGGACTGGTCTCAATGCTACCAGAGGCGTGTCAGTTTTTCTGCTGTTAAAGTTGCTAGTAAAAGTCCTGGAGCATGTTTTGGCCAACTAGAAAGCATTTGAAAATCTCATCCAAGAAACAGAATAGTGCAATCTGTTATTTTTGCGGGATGGTGGGTGGATTTACAATGCAGTTGAACAAAATAAGATCTTGCATAGGCTTCTTAGTCTCGGTAGTAATTCTACTTCCTTGAGAGCTCAGCTATTATTTTGTCTTTTTGTAAACCATCTCAAACAGTACAGATTTAAACCCATTCCTTGAATGGAAATTATCAAATTAGAGCTGGGAAAAGCTGATCAGACAGTAAGTTGCTGTCAGCCACAGCCAACGTATTCAGACCAAAGGCTCTAACTTTGCTGTCTGACTGCAGAGACATAGACCATAGGGTAAGAGATCCCAGGTGTTTCAGAGGTGAATGGGTGATAGATTTGGAGTCATGACTCCAAAATTATCACTTATTTAGCTAGCTGTATATGTTAAATAAAAAGATTTAAACTCTGAAAGCAGATCAGAGTGAATTTTTAGGCCATTTTCCAGTGATACTTATCAGAATGGCTGAGCAAGATTCTACAGAATATTGCATGTCCATTTGAGTGATGATGACAATGAAAAACTCGTGTTTTCTTACTTCTTCCCCCTCTATCCCTGCTTACTGGACTTGAAATCTGGAAAAGGGCTAAATAAATCCTGTTTAACTGTCTCAGATGCTCTGAAAGTTTCAAAAACACTGTGCTTCAGTCTTGTGGAGTACTCAGAGCATTCATTAGTTTCTCCAGAGAGAATGTGTATCTCTGTACTTCATTTGTAAAAGACTGTAAATCTCTTTCTAAAACCCACAAAATACCCAGTGGACTTTCTTTGACAGTAAATATCAATCATATGCATAATTGAATATTCTACTTTTGGAGTTTATACCTGAACCAATATAGAACAGAGTGCCTTAATTTAGCTTTCAAGTATTGAAAACCTGGCCTACATTTTGAAATTGCAGAGCTTATTTTCCTAATCACAAAATAATGTATTAATTTGGGGTTTAAAAGAGCATCCACTTTAAGTTGTGATCAGATGCAGTCTATCTGTTTACCCCAGCTGTTTCCTTTCAGGGACAGCATGGTGAGGACAATGGTGGACCTAATTCCTCATTCTCCATAAGCATGCCTGCAAAGCACAAAACTTTCAAGGTTAGGTGATTTGTACCAAGTCTCCTGCCATAACAGCAATGTCTAGATGTAAAGGTAAAAATCAGTGAGTCTTTAAAACCCAACAGTCTTAAAATAATATTTGCTTACTAGCTGGAAGTTGAAGTTTGAAGTTCTATTAATAAAGTAGGTTATGCTCAACATAAAATCAGCTGCTACCAAGTGTGCCACTTCTTAGTGAAATGCTTCTGGTAATTAACTGTTGATTTTATGAAGCATTCTTCTGCTTTTACTCCTCTTAAAGCACAGGAGTGAAAGGTTCAGAAAGGGTGTCAGTATTCAGTTAAGTGGACAGAATTTACAGGATAGATACTATAAACTGAAGCAAACATGAGAGGGTAAGCACCTGAAAGCTCTTCAGATGATTTGTGTGGGTCCAGTGGATGCTAGCAAATTGTCCTATTGAGCACAGATAATTATTAAGAACAGTTCTTACTACTTGCCACCTGTTTTGGGGTTGTGTGTGTTTCTTCCCTTCCTCCCTCCTCTACAGAAAAAAACCCAACCCTTTACTGGTGAAAGTATAGCAAATACGAAGCACTAATATCCCAGTTTTCCAGGACATTATTTACTTATGAGCAAAAAAACCCAAAACTGTCTGGACCAGAAGATTTACCCAGATCCCAGGGTTCGGTTCAGTTCAGTCCCCATTTTGATTTGTAAAGAAAAGCAGTCTCTTGTGGAGAGGTTTGGGAGACATCGTGCCTTGCATGGTCTTTTAAAAGAATTGAGATGCATTTGAAATACTAAACAGATACGTTAGAAATACAAAACGTTTTCTCTTCCAAGTATCTTTTCAACGACAGATAAAAGTCAGACCTGCTGGGGTGGATTAACTTTATGTAGGGTGAGATTCACTCTTCAGTTTAAATACTACTGTTCCTCTCCTCTGGATCTCCTGGGCTTCAAACTGAGCTCAAAAGCAGCAGAATTCTGTATAGGTGGCTGCTGATTTATTTTACCACCTCTTTAGAGCAAAGCGGTGCACTGCAAATTTGATAGCACACTGCAAATAGGATAGGAAGTGCATGGGAATTGATTGTAGTGGGGTACTTTTCTGTTCTCTAATCTTTCCTTTCTGCCTGTGCAATGCAGCCGGGCATGCAAGTGGTTCGTAGCATGTAACTTCCTAGACTCCATAGGGCATAGGGCAGCCAAGTAAAGACTGCTTAAACCTACCTGTGCTTTGTGTCCCTGCTTAAACTGAAATTGTCAGTGTCAAGCCTTTTAGCTGGAGGGTGTTCAGAAACACCTATATTTTAGTGTCAAGTTACAGTTTCAGTCTCGTAGAACTAAGCTTTTTCCCTCTTAAAATGCAGGTGCTATATATATTTCCTTATATTTGAATTAATGACTTATATAGCAAATATATGACAAATATAAGTTGACCAGAAAAGCTAAAAGGACCCGTCCAAAGTCTTCAGAGAGCTTGCATAATGTCTCACATAAATATTGACTTACAGAAAGGCTTGTCTTTAACATTAAAGGATGGCTATAAAATAACTAATAAACAGATTTCTATATTTATGATCCAGTGCCCAGCTAAAAGAATGTAAGATTTTTGTACAGCTTGACTTGCTGCACCACAGGAGCTAGAGATCCCAGTGTGTAGTTTCCAGGAGAGAATCCTTAATGTGTGAGTGTATGCTTGGTGCAGTTGGATATTGAGAGTGTAAAACTGAAAGAATGCAAAAGAAATACCAGTGGCTCATGAGAATTTAAGAACGGACTAAACTTTTGAAGGGCCTTTTAAAATTTATTTATCCAGTGCCTCTTTTAAAAGAGGTAAAATAAGCTAAGCAATACATAATCCTTGCCCTGAAGAATCGTCTGATGCTCAATAGATGTAAAGCACCCAAGAGAGCCATGAGAATGTCATTATTGATATAATATGTGGAATAGATGGGTTTTGAAGGTGTTCAAAGCACTGTAGATATGAAAAATCCATCTGCATAAGAAGCAATGCAATGAAAGCAGTTTGCACTGTGATGGTCAGAATCTGCTTCTCCCTGAAAACACTAGTTTAGAGGCTCCAGAGTAGTGATGACAGTGACACAGAGGCTACCAATATTTCAAAGCTCAGGATACAAGAGAAGTGGGAGAAAGCCCTTCTTTGTAGGACGAGTAAAAGTAGCTTAATAAGCAGAACAGCTGCCAAAACAAGATTCGTGATAGTCTCCTGCATGCTTGACTGCAGGTAAAAAGCAGCTCTGAGATTGTTTCAGAGAACAGTAAGATCTTTGTATATTTTTAGCTGCTGTAAATGGTTTTCAAGTGTGGTAGACCTGAAAGGGAAGGAGCTGAAGTGAAGGGATGTTACCACTGATTTTGAGCAATATTTAGTTGGTTAAGACTGTGGGAAAAACACTTAGAGAGGCTGTAAGGAACAAAGACTTCACAGTGGCATGAGTGCTTTAAAACCTAGCGGGGGAAAGAAGCAGCTGTGTATATCTGTTGTAATTGTTTAAGTAGAAACCGGGTGTTTGTAATTAGTTGTACCCCTCAATTGTACTCTGCTTCCCAAAGACCTAAAAACCAGGTACCTTGAAGCACATGTCCTGGGAGTTGGGAGCATCAGTGAGCAGCTGGAAGAGTTTTGTCTGGAAGCCTGGGCAGGAGATGGAGGTCATACTTCTGTTAGTCTCTTCCCGTGCAATACCAATGCAATTGCTGCCTCTGCTGCACTTTTCAAAGGAACCCCATTCCAGGGCTGTGTGGCCCAGGGTTGTGCACGCAGTGCTTCTCCATTTGTGATTCCAGGAACAGCACTCTTTTTAATGCTGAAAGCAGAGATGAGTGAATGCTGCTCCAGATGGGAACTGACAAGTTTGAAAACATGTCAGCATGTGTATATTTTTAATTTCAAAGGCGTCACGCTAGCGTTAGAGAGTTGTTTTAATTCTAGAAGCAGCTCTGTAGAACTAGACAATCCCTGAACACCTTTACTGTAGCACAAGCACACTGGCAAAAACACAAGGCCCTTTTGCCTGCTTAATTTGTAATCAAGGTAAAATATTCTTATTCCCATCTTTTGGACCAGTCAACTACTTAATGAGGATGTTGTTCTTTAAACTTAATTCTGACATTACATATACCAGTTGCAGAACATTAAGGAAGAAAAAACTGTTATGGATAGCTATATAATACTGGCTTTTGAAGTTCAGTCCGTAGAGTTCGTTGGGGTTGAAACTGATTATTCTAAATGGATTCTATTAATAGTGATGCTGCTAGGAGACTGAGCCTGAATTCTCTGTACAACAGCTGATGTATGTTCTGAAATCTGTTTGGTGTTGGTGCTCGAGATACAGGCTTGGAGGTGGGAAAGATTTCTTAATGCAAAGTTTCATCACATGTTGATTATTTTATTTCCTAATTGACTCTACAAAATGACATTGGCCTCCAAGGCCATTGTCTGTCAGTAGGGATGCTCAAAGCGGGTGGAGGGTATCCTCCACTTTTGATAATGGGACTTAAAATATGGAACTATTTACAGCTGCTTCTCACTTCCACTATGCAAAACTGATGTGATAAACAGCAGCTCTGGAGGTCGCATCTGGTGTGCCTTGTCTGTCAGCAGGAAGGTAGTGAAAGGCAAGATTGAATGCTCGGTGTCTGTGGGTATTTGAGACCTTTGAGAATTCTTTAAGAATGCCAGAACATAGATTACAGTGAGGCATCTAAACAAATAAACATCTGGGTTCAAACTTCCCTCCATACCTATACTTGACTTGCTGAGCTGTAAGCTAAAGTAGAATTTGGGTGCCTGATACCTTCCTAAATCTCTCCTGAACATGCATCTTTGTGAAATAAAAAGGTGGAAATGATAGGTATTGGTAAACAATATCCTAATTCATGGCAAAAAACAGGCTTTTTTTTTTTTTGCTTTTTTTTTTTGATTGGTGCTGCTTCATCACAGGCTTCACTAAGAATGGTTTTTGTTTCTTTGATATAGCTCATCAATGTATTCTATTATTGCTTATGTGCTCTAAATCTTAGAATAACAACCTGTGATAGTAACTGTGCAGTACAAAATGTTTCTAGGTTTAATCAGTGACTCCATTAATCTCTTTCATCTCATTGAAAAGAATAGAAATAGCGTCTGCTGAACGGATAAACTGAGCTCCAGCAGCAGCCATCAGTTTGTGAACTCCTTGCACAGTTTCCTTCATGAGGAGAGCTGTTTCCGGAGAACACCGTGCATTGTTTCAGGTGTTTGGAGAGCAGCAGAGGTGCTGGGTTAGTGGCCTCTGGCAACTGACACTGGAGGACTTTGCCTTGTCTGCTACAATCTTTTTATTGCCTTCCTGCCTAAGAATAATGAGCTTTTAGTTCTGACGTTTAGTGAGATTAGACCTTATATAAATTGCCCTTACATAAAATGCGATAGAATAGTTGCCTAATTAGTAACATACAAAACAGACTATATAATTGCATAAGAAGTGAAAACTACAGATGTGAATACCTGGACATGCTGTGTGGTGTTATTTTAGAAAGTCTAGTTTTGGTTTATATTTTTTCATGTGCTCCATGTATAAAATCAGTAAGCTAAGAAACCTGAAAAATGTTTCTTGAGCAAGTTCTACTCATCTGTCTCTGCAGAAGAAATTGAACCAAAGTTCACCTTCGAAGAAGTGTGAAACTGGTATTACATTAGGCTGGGTTTGAAATAGCTTACTAAGTTAGGGCAAGCTGTGTCCAGTTAGATATCGTTTGATGATAAGGACCAGCCTGTCAGAGGTCTGACAGTGAAAACCACTAAACGTTGTGGTTAGAGCTTAGATGCTGCTTGAATGATTCACAAGTCCCAACTTTCCAGATATCTGCAAATGTTAAACTCCTAGTTGCTGCTTTCAAAAAGACATTTATATTGGGCAACTTCTTATCTGTCTTTACTATTTTCGGTATTCAAACCAAAGATGCCCAGATTGAATCTGAATACTATATAAGGTTATTTACTCTTTTTAGACTGCTTCCTAAGTAAATGCCAGGCTTTTGCGATTGCCCTGTCAGTTGAATAACTTCTGATTTCTTTGGTCAGCTTTAACCACATTTGAAAAGAGAGCTAGAAGGCTGGAAAAGCACTGCTCTCTCTGAAATAGAAGGCTGACACAAATTAATGTTTCTGCTCAGGAGAAAGCAGCATGCAAGCAGCATTCAGCTGTTGCACAGCATTTGGCAGCAGCTGACCAGTGAATTGGCCAGCATGGACTGGGGGTCAGTACACAACCATGGAACTCCTGATTGCTTGTGGCATATACTGTCCTCTGCCTGCTGAAATTACTGTAGAGATGTGTGGGGTTATTGGAAGGAAGGGGTAAATTGGTGAGAGCGTAAAGAATGCAAATAGGAGATCAAGCTTCTTCACTTCTGTGCCTGTGAAGTAATTTGTGGGTTTTGTTTTGTTTTCCCTATTGCCTAAGTAAATAATTCAGTTTTGTTCTGTGCAGTCTAATAGAGCATGATTATGAAATGAGGTTGCTAACAGAAACCACTTATTTTCCCTTCCACAGAAATCTGTGGAAGATTTTTCATTTTCACCTATACATAATTTTTGAGTCAAAAGTTGTTCCACCCTTCTTTCAACACCAACTTTTAGGAAACTTGCTTCTGTCCACCCATGAATAGACTAATCTCTACAAGCGTGATTGATACTGGTTCATTAGCAGCATCTTTTTCTGGTTCATACAGCCTTAGCACACTGTAGGACATACAGTATCTTTTCGCTTTAATGCTTGGCTTTTACTTGTGTTTTCTCTTGATATATGAACTATATACACATGTATTTCTAAAACAGTATGTGGGAAGAGCTGTAAGAAACACGTGAGAATGTCAAATGGGAGCGAATCATAGAATCACAGAATGGTTTGGGTTAGAAGGGACCTTAAGACAGAGAAAAGAGACTACCTCAAACCTGAAGCAAATTTCCTCTGAAATATAGCTGTGATTCTTGGGTTGTTTTTCTTTGGAGCTCATCTGACTGCTTGAAGTCAAAGAAAACGAAGTACTGTGTGATTTGATCTTATTGCAGGGAGAAACTTCATGGGTCATCAAATCCAGCCATATGAAAAAAGCGCATTCAACCAAAAGCAGAGTTGATAGATGTACCTGCCCTTCATCTTCTGTCTTGAACTGCTTCAAATACCTAATAGTTTAGATGTCTTGCTTTGAATATGAATGGAAGATTTTATTGTTGGTGCTAAATAATGATCTTGCTAGTCCTGTCTGCCCTGAATTTTACAATCAGCGATGCAAGAACATTAGAATAGATAAGATGTGATGGATCAGTAGTTCTTACAGGGTTTTTTTCATGAGCATCTGCTTTTGGCCACTGTCAGAGACAGGAGGCTAAGCCTGCTGAACTTGTGCTCTAATATGATACAGATGTTATTTTCTCAAGAATTTTGAAAATACTCTCCTTTTGAAGCAGAGGAGAGGAAGAAGACGAGTCCTGCATGACTGGACTCCTGTAATGCATCCTATGTGCACCAAGGAGGATGACTGCAATTTCTAAGCAAAGCACTCATGTCGCCTCCCTTTACTGAAGGACTGATGGTTTGCACATTGTTCTTGTCTGCTACACACCACTAACCCTTCTACTTCTTCAGGCAAGCAGCTTTGGCAAATGTTTTCTTTCTCTATCATGCTCATGTATCAAAGAATATCTGTGGAAATGAGACACTAATCAATCACACTTTTATTTTGAGTGAGAACTGGAGACTGCCAGAGAAATGGATTGGAGATTCATAACACACCACCTTTGAAAGAAAATGTTTGTTCTTTAACTTTGCAAGACAATCTGTTTCTTAGCTAGAGATTCTGCTTTTTATTTGAAAGGCATGACTGGATGTGAAAAAGGCTAGATCAGAATTTATGTATACAAAGTTTAGGATTGTAAACAACTAAGTCTACCATTTATCTAAGGGCATCCCTAATTTTCACTTGTGCAAATGTGACTGTTTTGAATATCTGAAATATCAAATAAAGGAATTAAAGCTTGGTGCTATGAGCGATAATGCTTTCACCAGTAAATTGTTTGCTGTTTTATTGGTTCACTGCCTCTCCTCCCTCCTTGATTAATTTGAATTTCTAAAGTTTCCTGACCTTAACATCTATGAATTCTAAAAACTTGATCCTACAAATGCTTGCACAGACATGCATTGAGGGTCGCTTCAGCTTTTGACATTAAAGCTTCATAAGCAGTTAAAAAATTGAAATAATATTAGTGCATCTGGTTTTAACTGAATGATAAGTCCACTTCTGATTTAATAAGGAAATGGAGGGAAGCAGTGTTTTGCATCTGAATATCCAGGGCAAGTATGAGTGGAATAATGTCTCAAATTTTTAATTTTTTTTTTTCCTTTGTGAAAGGTCCAGTTTAGTAGGCTTGAGCCTTAAACTTTTCCATTACTCCTTAAGGAGTCATATTGGATGGGCCTTGCACAAGGAACATATGATGATCTCTGATATTGACAGGTCTTGAAAGCTCCTTAGTAGAATAAATGTCTTTTTGCCCTTCTTAGAGATGGCCGTTTTGCCCTTTTTAGAGTTTGGATCTAATCCAAGAAAAGGCTGGGAATTAGCTCAGCTGCAAACAAAACCTGACTACTTGCGTTGGCTCCCCAATTAAGAACTGAACTTCATAATGGAAATTTGAGGCCAAGCAGTCTACACATAAAAGCTGCCTTGCTGTGTTTTTTGAATGAGTGGAGGTAGTTCTGCTGTTTTACCTCTGTGTGGCTTTTGCTTCCCTTCCTGTTTCATTCTTACTTGTTTTAGTACCTAATTGTAGGCTTACAATGAATAGAGCAAAGTCATAATGAAGAGGCTGTGGTGCAGTAAGCTTTCCAAATGCATGTGCAGTTTAGAAAACATGTAGCTGTTTAACTTCATGTTTAAATGTTCAGTGTGATAAGGGTTTAAGGGAATGACTGCAAGATTATGTAAATATGTACATAATACCAAACTGGCTTTTATCCCTTTTTTTATCCTGTAATGTTCAGGGGAGATTAATATTGATTCAGTGATTCCCAAGTGCTAATTTTGGCTAGAAAATATCAATATTAATTTCATTACTTCATGTTTCTTCTGTCCATCTCATCACCCTAGCCTTGACTGACTTTCTTTTTTCTCTCCACTCTCAACTTTTATATTAAAGTAACTCAACTTAATGTTTATATCATCTCTATACTCCTAGTAGCATGATAGAGGCCTGCATGCCCGTAAGTATACCTGAAATTATTTGTAGGATCAGGCTCAGATGCAAAAAAGTTATAGCTATAAGGAACCACTAATCGTCTTGTTTCACCATCTGTAACCCCACAGGCATTACTTTTATTTTTGACATTGCTGAGCAAGGAACTCAGTATCCTGCTGATACCTTTCTCTGAAAAGCTTATAGCTGTGATCTAATGACGCCAAGTGAAGGATTTGCTGTCTCACTTCTTCACTTTTGTTCCCATAACTAGTTGGCCTCGCCACTAAACTTGTACCATATTTCTAATTTATCTTGCTTGAACTGTGCAGTGGCTTCTGAGATTGAACCCCTTTGCGCCTTCCCTATTGGGTAAAGAGCCCTTTCGGATCTCCATAGGGATTATTTTTTGTGTTTATAATTGTCACTTCTCAACAGATAGAGTGTTTATGATCTCTTACAGAAACTCACAAATTCTCTTCATGGTGGCTTCTTTACTGCCACCTTCAGTTTCCAACCCAAATTTAAAAGTTTTGAATTTAATGCAGCAGTGGTGCCACAGAATCACTTGCTGACTTCCTGCTCCTTTGTTTCAGATAGCTGAAGGCTGCGTTATCATTTATTCATTTTGTTGTGGCAATGACAAAGCAAACTATTCTTGAGTCACCTGCCAGGAACCTGAATTTCTTCAAGACTTTCCTCTGTTCTGTAGTTATTGCCTGTGCATTGTGTTATCTGAGGTGTAGCTCTGTCTCTGGCTTTGACTACTTTAACTGATGTCAACTGAATGTATGCACACTTTCAGTGTTTGTCTTTTACATATACATATATATATATATATATCATTCTGTGAATCTGTGTATTAGTGGAACGTTTTTCCAAGGAATTTGTTACATCTAGATTTCAGCATTTTTATGGATCTGGATGAGCATGTGGCTAGCTCTAATGCAAACCCAAACTAAAGCAATTCCATTCCCCAGTGACTTTGTGCTGTCAGCTACTTTGAGACCTGTCAGTTGGCCAACCCTTAATTCATTTAACATGTGCTTTATTGACACGAGCCAAATTTGTAGTCAGAATATCATGTTAAGTCATACGCCTTGAAAATCTTAACTACGCAACTAACTCTACCACTCAAACCAGTGATTTCAATTCAGAAATAAGGTTTGTTTGAATATAGTATCACAAAGCCCTTGAGATTGCCATTAGTTGCATTCCTGTCTTTTAATAGAAACCTATGCAGATTTTTCAGTTTCAGTCCGACATTGATCTTGGACAAACAAGGCTACAGTTGCCAAGGCTGTCCTACTGTAAGTGTTAGCATGAAGTTAGCAGTCATCTCCCCTGGGTACCATGGAGAACTGCATCCAGTTTACCCTGCACTGTGAGATTCACATTTAAAAATGAACTCATCACAGACTGATTATCAGTTGATGGTGTTAAAAATTGTAAACAGACTGGAAAATACGAAGATGATGCAATGTATGTTGTGTGAGGAAAGTATTTCAAATAGATCACAGACTGCTGGCTTCCATCTAGACATCGGTGACTCTTGTAATGCGCTCCTGTCTTCCAAGTGCTGGTCAGAGGTCAGCCTCTCTGGTAAAGACAGTGTTTGTACTTGATGACATTGTTTATACTTTGATTCACAAGTCCAGTTTCTTGTGTTTTCTTCAGTGGAAAGAGATGTTAATAAATGTTTCCAGATAGGAATGCTCAACTCAGCTTAGCTAAATTTAACATGCATTTCTTAAATCTTTAAACTCCTTAACAAGTGGAGAAACTGGCCTGGCCTCCTAGTCGAAGATTAAACTAGGGCTACTGCAGGGTTTGGCTTGATCTCTTGTTTTAGATTCTTAAGTTCAGCAGCTGTTGCAGCAGCTTCCCAGGACCCAGTACCTTAGGAAGGGGATCTCACTGTTAACATCACACATGTTGAGGGTTTGGGAGGAGAAGCAAAATCGATTAGATGAGATGGCTTTTTCTACTTGGAAGATAATACTGGAGCGGCTCCAGAGTATTCAAGGGTTTGCCTCTTTGCAATTCTGCATCACGAAATTGTAATTTCAAAAGAAAAATCTGTTACACTGAGAGATCATCTGCATGGAGTTTAAAAGCAGGTCTATTTTAGTTTTGCATCCTTAGTAATCTTAATCTGTCTTTACTAATCTTGTTAGCCTTCAGCAGAATTGGGAAAGGCTGTTCTGAAATCAAAACAGTACAAACTCATGTCAAAAGTGACTTCCTGAAGCCAGCTGGTACGGACTCAACACCCTTTACAGGCTTCTGATAACTTGAATTATCTGTTACTGATGTCTTTATCAAAGTAGCCATGCTATAAGGGTGAGGAAGAGCCATCTGTTCACAGCAGGATTAATCCAATTGGTGGCCCATGAGCATGCTGCTTCTTCATGTATCTGCCTCTGTGAGTGATGGGAGAGGCAGTTGCAGTCATATCACTGTAAAGATAGGCATGTGGCCCACCGCACTTGAAAAAATTCCCCCAGGATGCCCAAGCTTTTATTTTCTACACCAGCAACAAAAGAAACACTTGTTCAGGGTGTTTTCACCTTCAGCTTGTACTGCTAGAAAATAAGGATGGAACTAAAATCCATAGTATGTTCAATATTATCTTAAAATTGAACCATGGATTAAATCTTCTCTTGCTTAAGGAGTGTAATAAATATTTATTTTGGGGAAATGGGAATGTCAGCAAAACGGATAAATACAAAAAATGGTTTGAGATTTCTTTTTCTTCCTTTTAGTTCCTTTGAGATTTTTCTTTAGTGTTTCATTATTAACAATGAAATAACAAACTTGCTCAAGGGCAGAATTGTGCTCTGAGAATCGTAAGTGTGGTTATAAAAACATTTTTTTCCTCCGTGGTACGCCAGATAGCTTAAATTTTAACCCTGTAAAGCAGGATCCATGAATTGGGCCATATGAATTTTTGCTGATAAGGTTTTGAATTAATCCCATTTTGTACAGACCTGTGCTTGCAGAAGCTTAAGGAAATTCATCACAGTTGCAGATTGTTTTCCAAGTAATATCCTCATGGACTATGAAGCCTATCCTTTTATGATAAATACATAAAGGTTTTGCTTAACTTCATTTTTGAGCCACTCCATCTCTAATCTCCATTGCTCAGTTTTTAAGTAGGCTTTGGCAGTCTGGCTGAACTACAATAGTGCTGACATTGAAATCACACAGCACGATGTGGGGGGAGGGATGTTAGAAGAGGTTCACTGTAGACATAGCCTGGATTTTTCCTCCCCTTTGATAAAGCTGAAACTCTTACTTCCTGCACAGACAAGCAGTCAGTATGATTTTTGAATATTTGGGTGGAGGATAATGCACAGCAAAGTAATTCAACTGTAATCTCTAAGGATGGGATAACAAATAACATCCCTGCTGTACAGGCAGCTGGAATTATTTAGAAGATGTAAAGGGGCTTAATGTTCTGAGGAGCTGCCTTTATAGTGTGCTTTTGAGTAGGCACATCTGTAACTTTGCAAATGAAATCACTTGCAGGCATAGACATGGCTGCTGGTTTGTTTGCTCTGTTGAGGAGGTGACTAAGCATCTGCAACCCACTGGCAGGTGTGCTGTGAGCTGCAGGTGTGGTTTCCAAGGCCGGTTTTGGAAAGCAGTGATTTGCTTGCAGTGATCAATGCATTGTCGTTAGTTGTCTTTCCAGAACAATCATTGTTGAGAAAATTACAGCGTTAAGTAAATATTTTTCTTTATTTCAATGTTGCTGATTTTTGGTCTGAGTGGGTAAGGGGGAACAACAGTAGCTCTAGGAGGAGCTTTAGTAGAGAACTTTCTTTTGGGTATTCTGCTTTGTGCAGGTGTACCGGGGCTTATGCTCCAGGGCTGAAATGAGGGCAGCAGGGGCACCTTTGGGCCAGCATTTATATTGCAACTTCCAAAATCTGGGCCAAAGCATGAATGGTTGTGAAAGTCAACATTTCAGTTTGAGACATGGTTCATTCTTACTTACTATAGCAGCATATATTAAAGTTTGAATTTCTCCAGATTCAACAACTGTCTTGAGATAACTGCAAAGGGGAAGGAGTGTGTGAAGAGATACTGGTAGGCTATTCTTGGTTTTGAGTACATCTGAATAGAGAACTATCCAAACATTTTTTGTGTTACATATCTGCCTCTGAGGCTGTTGTTTCCAGATCACAAGCTTTTACTTAAAAACCTTAAAACTCATCTATGTAACTGCATCCAAACTAATGTTTGTTAAAAGCAACTGTTTGCCATAAAGGAGTGTGTTGGCCTGTTCCTTGTTTCATAGTTTGGATTTTACAACCTGTGATGTGGTGTTAACCCATGGCAGAAGGGGAGCTGTAGGAGCGTGGGAAGCGTGCACACAGACAGCGTGTTGGCAGGTAGTGACTGCAGGCATGAGCTTAGTTTCCAATTCATTCAGAATCAGATGGCCCAAACCCACCCCAGGTTTAGTCATATTTCTTCAGGATTCTGTTTAATTCCTTACTTGCTGTCAGCTAAGCTAATGTGATCGCAGAATGGAGGTCTATATGCCAAACAGGAATGAAATTAACTCATGCTCAAGTAGGCGCTGTTAATTTCAGTTATTGCCACTGAAAGGCTTTGGAGAAATTAAAAGGTTTGGGGTTTGTTTTGGTTGTTGGGTGTTTCGGGTTTTTTTCCCTAAGAAGGTATAAATGAAAATGCACCTCTTAAACAGGTGGATGTGTGAATGGTGAGGAGGTAATCTGATCTATAAATATAAATGGAAATTGTTTACTTATGGCTTCAAGCCAAAAAGCATTAGGTTTAAATGTGATTTTCAATTAAAAACCCCTACTTTAACTTGAGAATAGTTTTACTTCTGAACAGAGTATTTCATACTGAATGACCAGAGAGAAGCCTGTAGCCTCATGAGGCTTTTGATGAGAATTGCTCTTCAACTCAGCAGCTCTGTCAGGCAGGCAGATCTGAAAGTCACAGCATGCTCAGCCTCTACCCTTGTTGCCAAAATTCTGCAGGCCAAATTATTCCCAGTATGACACCTAAAAAAAATTAATCTATGTTGATTTGTACTTCCTCTCGCAGTGCTTTTCTTGCAACTATTACTTCAGCTGTACTGGGTCCATCTAGCCCTATGTCCTGCCTTTGACTGTAGCCAGTAGCAGTTGCCTGAAGAGGAGTGTTGGAACATGCCAGATGAGATGCTTGGCAAATATATTCTCCCTGCTTCCCACAACTGCAGTCCAGAGTGCTCTTAAATCAGCACTGGTGTCTTTTTTTGCATAGCGTCAACCAAGGATCATGGAGCATGTTGCAGAGAGTGCCCCAGCAGTACGGCTGGTGTCAGGGATAGATCTGCCAGTGTTTGGCTGCCTGTGTGGAGGAGCCAGGAGATCCAGCTCCAGATGCCTCCATGGAGAAGCTGTGCTGGTTACTAGGTGGGAGGGATAGTCTGCTCAGACAAGCATGTGGCTGCTTTGTTATCAGTAGGTCCTGGGCAGCAGTCCCACACCAGAGCTGGCTACTCAGAGCAGGTCTGGGAAGACAATTTGCTGTTCTGAGCACAAGCCATAATATGTTTTGGGCATAACTGAAGGAGAATGAACTCTAATGTAAATAATTATTGTAATAAGGCTAAATAAGCTAACACCCTCTGTAGCCAAAAACTATTCAGCTAAAGTGGAGTGTTGAAATATGCAGAGGAAAAGCCTCCTCCAGAAATGCAAAGGGGCACCAGACGTTATTAGGAGCTGTTTTGTTATCACAGAAGTGCTGATCCCCACTCTTCATTGCATCTTTAGGCTGTTGATTTTTTTTGTGAAAATCGTTGCTCCTGAGGAGGGTGCAGGGGCGAGGGGGTTCATATGAACTGTTAGCTTCCTGCTAACAGCCCCACAGCTGGAAACTTAGGGAGCTTTTCAGTTTGCCAGACTTCTTGTGAAAGTCTCTGATTTGCATTACACAATTGAGCCTCAGTTCATGCTTGTCATGGAGGCTGGTAGCTGGTAACGTGTGGGCAGGCTTCGCTGCGCCTCTGAAAAGGTTTTGTTCAGTGTTTGCGCCTCTGCTTGCCTCATCGGTCCCTTGCATTTTTCAAAATGTTGAGTATTCAGCTCTGCTCTGCTACATTATCTCACAAACCATCTATTGTTTGGCCCTTTTTTGAAGAGCAGGTTATGTGCGGTGGTGTGAACGGTGACAAAGCCGTATCTGCAGTGCACGCAAAGGTGCTTGTGGTCTTGAGCTGGTGCCATCCACTATTGGGTGGTGTAGGACTGCCTGAATTGGGGGTGCTTTGGCCTTGTTCTTCTTGGCTTAAACTTGTGAATGAAAGCATAAAAGGAATGTGGTTTTTGCTCAGTGGGGACAGGCAATGATAGGTATGTAATGCTCCTATTCTTGGAGTTGTCAGACAGAAAAGACCTAGCGTGATAACCCATAAATACTTTGTCTTCTGTGATCTTGAGAGATAGCTGTGCTTAAGCATCTAATTTCCAATGGAGAGGGTTGGAGGGGAAAAAATAAATCGCTGTTGAGGCTCAAATCCAGTCTAGCCAAGCTGCTGAGTTTTCATCAAAAGCAGGAAACAGATGGATGGGCACAGCTGCAGAAGGTGCTGCAGCTTTGGAAAAACTGCCCAGGCGTGTGCTGCAAGCAGGGAGAGCAGCACAGCACTACTGTTCTGCATGGGGCTGCCACTCAGTGCCAGTGGATGGGTGATCTCACAGCCCGTGCTGCTCATGGAGGTGCCATTTCAGAAAGGAACCTGCCTGGCATTACTCCCAGCTCTCAGTGATGTATGCTTGCCTGTTCCCAGGATTTGCTCACTGTAGTAGAAGAAAAACCCATCAAAGGCTCATTATGTTCCTCAGTCTTATATTTCTGAAGTATGCTGTGGGCCCTGTCCTAGTGAGTTTACTTTTACATCCTTTGCAGAAGCACCTCATTGCTCTCTTTTCCTGCTGAATTCTCCATTTCATGCTGGACAGTTGCACGATGAGAAAGTCTTGTAATTTTATGGGATCTCAGAAGAAGCCAGAGAAACCTCTGGGATGCTGTTTCCTATGTTCCTCTTGAAATAGAAAAGAGGGTCCAGCAGACAAGCAGTGTCCAAGGTCTCTGCCCAGCCACTCATGCAAGGCCAGTCTGATGTTCAGTCATTGCGTAAGTGCTACACCTTAAAAATTAGTGAGTGCATATTGTTTATCTGGCACCTACAGTCCTTGACTCCTCCTGTTTACTTGAAAGGTGCAAATATTAGATCTTTTCCAGAACAGATCTGTGTTATTGTTAGTTAGGAGGTTTCTTTTCTTAAGCAGCTTGGTAATTTTTCTTCTTTTTTATAGTTTTTGCAGAAATTAAAGATTTTCCAAGCAAGAAGCCTATGTAAGCACAACTGTGTAGCAGGGAAGAACATGTTTCTCTGCTTGCTTTCCCTTTTCTAAAGACAAAAGAGCCTTATTGAAACGTGCTTCCTTTCTGACTGCTAATGGGTTTTCCTTCCTTCCTCCTTGCAATGAGCTTAACATTCTCCCATCCTGTTGGGTATGAGTTTCAGCCTGGACTGTTTTCCCTGTTGAGGTGTTTAGTCACTGGCCTTGAGTGGGAACCTGTGATTGAGACAGGGAGAAGTCGGGGCTTGGGAAGGAAGAGGTTTTCCAGCAGTTTGGTGGTACATGGGATGAATTTTAAAAAGCAAGGCTAAGGTGCTATTCACTTTTGCCTGGGGCTGCTCATACTCTCTTTCCCTAGTTTTATTTCTGGATGCTTTCTTATGTTGGATCTGGATAAATTCCAGGACATTATACACAAAATACCTAGAGGAAGAGCTGGTTCCTCTCAATAACAATGTTCCATTTTAATCTGTCTCAGGTTAAAGGGAAAAAAATACGATGCCATGTCACTGGAGTTTGTTTGTCTCCAGGAGGAAAGATGCTGAAAGTCTTGCTTCAAAGGCTCTGTGTGGGAATTATGTCCTGAAGCCTGGATATTCTCCAAGGCTTAATTGTGCTTATTCATAGAAACATTAAACTTTATGAACTGGACAGCAGACCTCTAAATTTGGCTCAAACTGTAGAGAGGGTATTGTTTTTTGCACACTCTGATTAGCAACACTAAGCACAGACGTATACTTCAGAATAATTAGTAAAAAGGACAGGAATTAAAGCAAGCTTTGCTCTCAACAGAAACCAGATGAGCTAAACAAGTCATCTTTTTATCCGAATTTCCCACTTAAGTAAGGTTTCATTTTGTGTGGTGTTGGGTTGTGTTGTACAGGGTATACCTTGTCTCTCTCTCCACTATTGAACTTCTTTCTGTTCTAAAGTCTACAGTAGCAGACTGTGGAATAAAAATGTGCATCTCCTCCCATATCATCTTGCTGGTCAAGATGAAGAAAACAAGACTGGGCAATGCAACTAAACCAGGAAGAATGAGATCAGGTTACTGCCTCAGCTACGCTTTTGCCAGTCTCAGAGAAATCTGAATCCAAATATCCTTTTTACTAATGTTATCTGTGTTTTGGAAGTTTCTTTTGCCCTTCCCCCCACCCCCAAACAATAGGGATGAGAAATTCACTTTTAAATAAAACTCAAATTAACATTATTGTTAGCTATCTGAGCTTGTGTAAAAACAAACTTGTTTACTTTCTAACTAAAAAAGGGTAGATTTAGATTAGATATTAAGAAGAAATTCTTTACTGTGAGGGTGGTGAGGCACTGGCACAGGCTGCCCAGAGAGGTTGTGGGTGCCCCATCCCTGGTGGTGCTCAAGGCCAGGCTGGACGGGGCTCTGAGCAGCCTGGGCTAATGGAAGTTGTCCCTGCCCACGGCAAGGGGCTGGAACTAGGTGGTCTTTAAGGTTCCTTCCAACCCAAACCATTCTGTGATTCTATGGTTTAGTTGGCTTAAACAAAAAGGGGTGCTTTATTTTGTTTGCTAGAAAGGCAGTTAAGACTAAAGAACAAAACCAAACGTGTACTGCTGCCTTCATGAACTTCCTTAGTTTGCAGTTCTAGCTGTTGGAGAACCAGCAGTGCAGGAGGATCACAAAGGTTTTTTAGAGGCCACCTTTGTTGTTTTTTTGATTTTTCTGCTTTAATTGCAGATAAATTTATAAGGGATAAGATTCATTAGTAATATTTCCTTTTTAGAAAGCTCCTCTATGAGTGGAACCGAAAGGATTTCTTTAGGGGTTTTTTAAGAGCTCTACTTTGAAGGAATATTTTCTTGTTTCTGATATTACTTGGGATTTACGTACTAGGAGATTTAATTTTTTTTTCTATACAGGTTTTCTTACAGCATCTTAAGTAAGTGTGCAAAAAAAACCCAGAAAAGAAGGATCATTTGGACAAAGCAAGTAGTATGCTTTGCTGTTGTCACAGTTTTGCCAGTCTTGGGGCAAATTGGGAAATTTCTTCTGTTCAGAGTTCTATCCACCCAGAATTGCATTACAAATTAATTTTTAAACTTGCTGCTGAAGGGAAATTAACAAAAATATACAATGTGAAAATTGGAAAAAAAATTTTTGATAGTGTTGGCAGGTAAAAATGTTGAGTGACTTATTTTTTTAATGGAAGTCATAACATTTAGACATGTAAGAATATAACTGCCTTTTAAAATGAAAAATAGCTCCATGAGACTACTTAACTGTCTGTATATGACATCCTCTAAGGTCCTTAACTAACATTTGCTTTGTCAGTGAGGTGAAACAAGGATTTGAAAATGAACAACAGTCATGGTTTGGAAGAGCAGTTGTTATCAGTGAACTTTGTTTCTTGGAAAACTAAGACCACAAAGCTGGTAACTTTTTCTTAGACGTATTGAAGCTTATGTTTCAGGCAGACATGCAGGTCTGATTTTGAAGGATTTTGATGATCAAGGATCACTGTGTATTTCAGTGAGCTATTTCAATTTCCATCCTACGTGAAAGTGTGCACCTTCTTCCTGTCTGTGCTTGAAAAATCATGAAAGAACCACAAGCTGGAAAGCAGCTAAACGAATCCAAATTAAAGAGGCTGCAGTTTGGAATAGCTGAGGGTCTTCTTACTGTATCACAATTGCCTATCCAAGTGCACAGGCCTGAGTAAAGTGTCATTATGGTATTCATAAGTCTTGTGATTGCTGACCCAATACTAGAAGATTTTCATCTAACACAGAACAAATACCATCATCTCTCATATCTCTGGAAGCAGCAATGTGCTCAGTATCTTTTATGTTTGATTCTTGCAGGCACTTTGAATGCCTATCTCATACCCTGTATCCTGCTTTTGAATTTGCAGTGCAATATCATAACACTTCATCTTTCAGCGGAAGAGCCAACTTTAGGATGAAGCCTAGTAAAAAAACCTCAGACTTAGACTCTGTATCTGAACTACTTTAGAGATTAACCCAGCTGAGTTCTAATTTATGGAAAAAAGCTTCCCATGCTGCATTTGCACTGTACACATTTAGGGAGATTTGGAAGAGTTGATCAAGTGTCATTTAGACTGATTGTTCTGTTTTCATGAAAATTTTGCGTGTAAGAGCCCTTGAACACACACTAATGAGGAAAGAAGTGAATAGAAGTAGACCACAGAATTCTGAATCCACATTGTACCATGTATCAAAAGGCTAAAGTTTGTAATTAAATAAACTGAACAACTCTATCCAAGCCTCTTCACAGTTCAAATTTGAAGCTCAATATTGTGGTGCTAGCCCATCTTGAATCATGTGCCCATTAAAAAAATTCAAGGTCAAGAGGGCCCAAAACTACCAGTCACTTCCTTTTCTGTTGGGAATGCTTGTAAGATGGCTTTTATATTTAGTATCTGACATAGGATATGGAAACTGGAGTGAATGGAGAGATGGACATCCTTGCAAAAAGTATCAGACCTGCTAACAGTGTTGTTCCACCTCTGAGTCAGGACACAATAGTACATAGCTGCCACACAGTCCTGTACTGCTGCTAAGTGAGCAGTGTCTGAGTCAAGATCGGTGCTGTGGTATTCCCCTTCTGTACCTTTTTATTATGCACAATTCTTTGGCCAGAAGTGATTATAGCAAATCCAGGGGGATTTGGGAACTTCCCCTTCCCTGCTCTTTGGCTTAAGGCTGTAGTTCATCTGAAAACTGAAAATACCATTTAAAAAAAAAATAAAATCACAAGCCTCTGTGACACGTCACTAATGTGTCCTTAAGGAAATGGCAGTGAATGAGAGGGGCAAGTCTGTCATCTGGGCAGGCAGTGGGGAGAGGACTGTGAAGTCTCATCAACTGTTTGGTTAATCACAACACACTGAACTGTCAAGCAGGCTCGTTAGGGACACACTGTTAATTTGATCAGGCAAGTGCTGCCAGGCTGCATTGTGTAGAGTTAAGCAGTATGAATAAAGCCCGTAAGCAAAGCTGCTGGAATCTGCTTTTGTCTTCCCTTTGGACGGCTGTCCTCCATTTTTGGATTCTTTTCCAGTTCAAAGTGGCCACGTGGAGTTTTGGCACTGTTACTGTTGTCCAAAGATTAGTTATAGATTGCAGAAGTAATCTAACTTGTGCTGAGATGAGTTACCCTGCTTCTCTTCTCAGCTGTTTTTGTATGTATACATTTAGCCAGAGTGTCAATTCACTACTTCTGGTGACTTAATGAGAAATGGATTAAGCCCTTTCTCTTTAAAGCCCAATTTGAAATGCTATAGGTATTTTCCTTATCTTCTCTATTCACATGTGCTAGGCACTAGCTATATGGCAATTAAAGTTTGCATTTCTTTTCTACTGTCGAAAGATAAACCTTTCTCTCCTCCACTTCCCACGAGTCAGAGCCCTGCAGGTGGTTTTGGAGGTACGACAGTATGTGTCTCCTAAATCCACTGCGGTCCCTAGAAGAGCTCAGTAGTGAGCCATAACGTTACAGACTGACCATTTTGGGCAGAAAAGAGGAAGACCAGTGGTAGAGAAAAGTTGTGTGGGTGTCCTGACTCCTTGTGTGACAGACTGGAGTGATTCCTCCTGTGATTACTGAGAAAGGCTGAGCAAGGGTAGGAGATTGTTTCCGTCTCATAAAGGGAACAACCAGATTGTCTCAATGCTGTCTCTCCCCAGTGTGCGTCAGAATATACTGTTAATTTAGGAGTTGGAACCCAATGGAGGATTTTCTGATTCTCTACCATGTGTTTGTCTTTATGACTCCAGTTCCTCTCCCATCCTTCGGGGATGGTTTTCCCTGACATTTTTAGTCTTATAAAACTTATTTATGTTTCTGCCTAGTCTTCTGCCAGAGAAAAGGCTGAAATTAATAAATTTCTGGTAACAGTTTTCTACTTTTTCACCTGATAATCTCAAGGCTGAGTCAAATACTCCATTAAGAGTTTCAGATGCTATCAGAACTGAAGCAAAATAAAAGGTTTCCCAGGAAATCAACTGTGCTTACGTGGAACAAACTTGGTGGGGAATTGGCCTGCACAATTACCTTGCAGAGTGCTGCACAGCTCCAGCACTTCTGTCACTAAATACCTGAGGTAATCATTAGTTGTGAATAGACAACGTTCTCCACCTGCTGTGTCAGGCTCTGTTATCACACTAGGAGGCTGCCCTCCTCTCCAAAACAAGAGGAATTCATGCCTCTGCCTATTCAAGTAGAGAGATATCTATTTAATGCAGTGCTCCATTTAGGGAAGTAAAGGCTGGAAAAAACACTTGCTCTATGGGAGGGAATACTTCTTAAAACAAGCGCTGAGTTTCCTCATTTTCCTTTACCAGGGATTTTTGTTAGAATAAGGCTGGAGAGAGGGAAATTTTGATATGATTCTGGGAAGCTTTGACTCAGAAAGGGGAGAATGATTCATAGAATTTTATTATTGTTAGTTATTAAGAAGAACAGACCATTGAACCTAATCTTTTATTTGTCTTTCTGTTTGAAAACTTAATGCACTTATGCAGTGAACCCAGAAGCGTTTGTGGGTTTGAACCAAGGTCTTTTGACATAAAAGCATAAATCCCAGCTATGGGCGCTAGCCTACAACCATTTTAAGGTAGACTTATTCCTATTACTTTCATACTTGGTAAGTATTTTAATAGTGAATCCTCAATGCATCCCTTCTCTGTTTGTGGAGTGGTAAATAAGTTGTTCATGAGAAATGGGAGCAGCAGAGGCACTTTACAAAACAGAGATCTGACAAGTCTTAAGACTTGCTACTTTCTGTGTTGTGACAATGATCCGTTTATCTGTGGTTGTTGCTGGAGTCTCAATGTAAGAGATCATTCATTTGAGAGTTGTTCTTTGGTTTTGATGGGGGGAATTTGATTACTGAGAAGAGCAACTTGTTTAGTAGCAACTCTTTTCTTTTTCTTAATTTAGAAATGAACATTTGCTTCTCCAAAAATAACTTCACTGTTAATAATCAAAATATAAGATCAGTCACAAGTTGTACATTAGAAAGAAGTGTTTAAGCTCCAGCTTAACGTGATTTTAAGAACTCTGAGGTGATTTACACTTATTTTTGTGTTCTGCTACTATGAAAAAAAATAGTGCAATGTAAATGATGTTTTGATTAAAATTTGACAAGGGAATTTAAATGAGGAAAGAATCAAAACTTGATGTAGTCTGTGTCACAACTGTAATTTCATTATTATACTTCAGAAGATAATATAACTCAGTCTTTTAGCTAAATCCTTAGGTCAATTCTTTAAAAAAAACAGTCAAACTAGATTCTGTCTAGGTTATTAAAATGGAAAAGCACTTGCCTGTGGGCACAAAGTCTTACCTTTTCCACTTACACTATCATACATTGTAAAGGCCCATACATGCCTAATATTTCTGGGTATGCTGTCAGTAGCAGAGTCAGAGAAGCTTCCGAGCTTTTAACTTGCACCTAAGTGGTGGAGACTGGAACAAACATCTTCGTTATCCTCCTGAAAAATCCTGTATAGCAAAGCAGTCTTGTCATACCTAAGCTACTGGCTTAAATTTTGTCTGTTAAGCTAGGTAGCAACTTAATCTCAACAGAGATAGAGAATGCATGCAAAGACTCTTCTAGCAGAAAAAAATGTATAGAAAAATTGTGACAAATGTCTGTTGTCACAGCAAGTATAGAAACTTGAACTTGGATCTGTATTTTACTGCACTGGGGAAGGTAGAAGTCCTCAGCTTCCAGAACTGTGAAGTAAGCACCTCTGACCAACTCAACACCTATCCTAGAAAAATCTCCTTACAAGCTCAAGAAAACTGATTTATGTGAGTAACAGTAATAAACACAGTGTGCAAAGTTAAGAGGTCTCCAAGGCTTTGGATAATCAACAGAAATCTTGATTAAGTTCAACCTCTGATAAATTCTTACCAGTAATTATAGACATTTAGTTGACATGTAAGCAATCCTCTGAGGTCACCAGAAATAATTTCTTGGTTCATACTTAAGGCAGTTGAAACTTTTTTTGCTTAAAGGTTTAAAGTAATGTCAGCCACATGGCAGTGGAAGAGATGTGATAAGGCATCAGAAATCCATCAATAGTTTCCTAGTAAAGCTGCAAAGTAAACTCTTATAATTTTCCTGTAGTCACTTTATGCCTGGAATGAACTCATCCTGTAGTCACTTTATGCCTGGAATGAACTCATCCTGTGTCCTGTCAGAGAATCTGGATAACTGTTTTGATAGAAATAAGATATTGACTGTCAGGATTGTTAGTACCTTCCAAAACGGAACTCAAAAAGGGAGCCGTACAGTCTAACACTGGAGTGCATGGGTAAAATTACAAGGCGAGGCTGTATAACAAACATATGTCAAACATAGAGTGTCGGCTTCCTCCTAATGGCTTGGACTTTATGGCCCACTGAGGTTGCCAGAATTGAACACGATATACAGTTAGCAGCTTTTGTGTCTTATTTCTTAATGCAGTGCATGATGTACAAATCATATACTGCAGCAAAACATGAGGATCTGTAGTTACCCTGCCAAGTAACCTGTCTGCTGTCCTTGATTTGACCCCTGGTGTTCTCCTCTGCTGTCCCCATCTCCCTCTCCAAATTAGCAATCTCTGCATAAAGAAAATGAGCATCAAGATCAATCCCAGCAAAAAGGATCCTCATAATGAGACTAAAGGCTCCATTTCACAGAAAGATTTTGTCAGTCAGGAACATGCTAGAATTCACAGTCCAGGCAGTACATCCCAGAGATCATTATTAAGGAGTGTGGTTAAAAACTATTTCCCTGGGAGTGATTTTGCTGCTTGGGCAAATCTTTCACAGGTGCAATCTATTAGGAAGGCCAGACCACTTCATGTAAACAAGCAAGCAAGAGTGATCCAAAGAATAGGCAATGATGCCTTCTTTGCCAGCAGGCAAGTCTAAGAGAAGACAGCAGATTTTAGTGGAAGTAGTTCCTTTCAAAAACCCCATTATAGACTATGGATTTTTTTCCCAAAAAATTCTATTTATTCTGTACAGAACTGTCCAGTCCACAGAACTGTTATTTTGCAAAATGAACAGATACCCAAAGGAAAGCTCAAGCAACCTAACCTGGTTATTGAATGAGTGTTGCCCTCTTTTTGTATAGTATAGGTGGGAATACCAATCTGACAATAGATTTGAGTCATCTGCTATGCAACACAATTTGCTTTGCCATAGCCAGTTTCGACTGCAGCAGCCAACACTGATTGTCCAAGTTGGGTGATACCAGCATTTGCAATCTGAGATGCAGCCCACTTTTTTCTTTTTCTTTTTTTGAAGATGATCAAAAGAATCAAAATTATAGGGACCTTCCTCACCTGAGACACACAGAGTTAGGTAAGTAGGTATTTTTGCAAATACTCTTAACAGCACCCCCAGCTTCAGCCTGACAATACAACACTGATATGTTCCTTTTCTTTCGTAGGAATGAGAATTCAAGATCCAGCAAGAAGGTAAGCTACATAATTTGTTATAACGAATTCCACATCCATTCCAAAAAGATCTTTACTAGAAATCCTTTCAAATTGAAATTTAAATATTCTTTGAAGTCAGTTCTCTTGCAAAATTTTCTGGTCCATTTTTTTCCCCTGTAATACCTTAAGGTACATGTAGAATGTCATCATTTATTCTTTTGTTTCCTTGGCTAAGGAGAATTCATTGTGTATTTTTGTTTTATCCCACTAGTTTGAGTGATCCATCTTGCCTTCCAAAATGATAACATGTCCATCAATCCAACTGCAAACCCTTTTTGAAAACTCCTTGCCACTGTTATATATACCGAATAAATAGAAGCCAAACTATCTCAAATATATATTTCTGTGACACAATAAAATGATTGCTAGGATTATAACTGTCTGTAGCTTCAACTGAGTGCTATTTCAGCACTGAGCAAATAAACAAAGCAACCTTCCCATCCTGCACCCCACCCCACCCCCACCCCCAAAACCACAGCAAAGTGTGTATAACCAGTATTTGGTTTTTTTCTGCAGCATCCACAGGAGCGTGCAGAAGCAACCACCTGAAACAGTCCTCTCGGTGCTTTCCACCAGTAGCCTCAAGTGCCTTATCCCTGAATCACTGCGTTTGGGCTTTCTCGTGGCACTGAGTCAGTCTGCTTGTGTTAAACATTTTCCCATCTGTTTTTGGCTCCACACTGGATTTCTACTGGACCCTGAAGGTGGTGAATAATTTTGAAGGAAAATGACCTGACTGAAGCAGAATACAGTTTTTAGAATCTTCAGCAAGTTATTGCTAAATCCTGGCAGGATTAGTGGTTCCTTAGTTGCTTCAGTGGCCATGTTCCTTAGTTGCTTCAGTGGCCAGGGCTAGCAGCGCTCTGGTAGGTGGAGCAGGTCTCAGTTGGCCTCCTTGGCTCTGGTTTTGCCTCAGGTTATTTTCACCTCTCTTTCCTCAGAGCTATTTTTTCTTCCTCATCTATGCTTCTTCCTTTCTTACTCATGTGGTATTGCTCTTCTGTGCAAATACACGTAACTTAAATCACTATTGCTCTGGTTTCACCTTCCGCTCTTTGTATTTGAGTATTAAATTTCACTTTATTTTTAATCAAACCACATCACATTTCTTTTTGGGGTCACAGAAGCGTGTTTGGCATGTTGAAGTTGCCACCGTGAGGTTCTTCTCCAAACAGAATTCAAACCATTATGCTACAATCTGTATCAGACCCTTCCTAGCAGCTGTGTTTATACAGCTCCTAGTGAAATGGGTCCCTGATTAGCATTTTTGAATAGCCCATTCACTGAAAAAAGTGGTGTTTTGAACCAGCTAAAGCTATTTAAAAAATTGGGATAATGTATGATTAAAAGTTTTGGTTTGAGGAAATGTCAGTGGCAACACCCTGCCAAATTTTAGTCCCAAAACATCATCACCATTAGTATCACAGAGATTAAGTTACCAGAATTTAATGGGGCAAGAAGTGTTCTTCTTTTTTGTTTTTTAAAAAAGCTGAAAAATTCGTTTGACAGAGACTTAAAATTCTATGTTCAGAGTAGTCACCCCAAATGGTTAAAGTCTGGTAAATTATATGAAACTGAGGACAGGTCCTCTACGTTGGAATTGTCGAGCAACAGTAACTTGGGGGCAACTTAATCCAGCATAAGAATCCAAACACTAGAGCAGATCAGGGGCTGCTTCACACTTACCAGGACAAGCTGTTTGAAAAACCAAAACCCATCCTCTAGTCTAAGTGACACTGATTCACACCACAGACCCTGTGTGTTGGACAGGTGAGCTGTAAATAGCCATTCTGTTCTGCCGTGCCAGGCAATCTCTTCACAAGGTTGGAGAAGCGATAGTTGGTGTGCCAGCAGCAATGCCTTCTGATGTGCAGGGAACCCTACAGGTTTGAAAACAAAGTCTTAAGGCTGGGGCGAAAAGTTGCCTCATCTGGGCTATTACAGAATCACAGAATGGCTGGGGATGGAAGGGACCTCTGGGGACCACCCAGCCCAGCGCCCTGCTAGAGCAGGGTCTCCTACAGCAGGCAGCACAGTCTCGCTCCAGGCGGGTTTGAATGGCTCCAGAGAAGGAGACCCCACAGCCTCTCTGGGCAGCTTGTGCCAGGGTTCTGTCACCCTCAAGGTAAAGACATTCTTTCTCATATTTCCCACAGTGGAATTAGCAGCTGCATTTCTAGTATTCTGCAAGTTTGGTCACATGCTTTCTTGCTGTGGATAGTGGCATTGAACAAAACCAGTAAGTGTATGTTAAGGCAGGGAAACACAAATGCTGCCTCTGCTCCATTAAACTGGAACACACGATTAAAGGACCAAAAGCTACTTTGGCTGACAAACTCCATACTTAAATGTTTTTTAAGTCATAAACTAAGAGCAAAGATTTATAAATTTGTGTCGTGATCCATAAATCTAGACCTCCTCTTGTTCTTTTGCTCTAGACAAATGGCTCGTAGAGGAAATTGTCGTGGTTTGGTAAGTCTAGTTTTCAGCAGTCAGCCCTCTTAGGTCAGACATATAAGAAACATCTGTAATTGTTTGAGGAATCTGGCAAGCTGTCTTTGTACTTAAATCACATTTTCCCCTTTGAAAGTTGGAAATGTCCATGATTAATTAGACACACAAGGCACATACCTCTGCACTTGGAGAATTAGACAAGGTATCAACTTGCTGTTACCTTGCAAATCCTACTGCAAGGTAAGAGCAAGTTGATGCCTTGCTCTAGTAAAAGAGACCAGCTTAAGGTTCTTTAAAAGTGTATACCTTTTTTTGAACCTTAGAATAAAATCTAATAGTTTTAAGGGGAATCGCCATTCAGTGGCAGGCCACTTCAGTGTTCAGAATTTGCCACTTGGTTTGGATTTTGGCTTAAGACTAAAATCAAAAGGTTCTTAAAGTAAAATTATACAAACCCTCCTTTCCAGACAGAATTGCTGAGCTGTGTGTATAGTTGTCACATACTGGGCCTCTGAGTACATTTAGCACAGTTATGCATCCTGTAATGAGATCATGTGAATTCAAAACATATTAAATTTAATCCTGGTTTTCAGTGTTATGCCCTACAAGTTTAAAATTGAGAGTATAAGAAAGGCATAATGTTCCTGACTGCTCAGTATAAAAATTGAGGCCCAGCTCATTGTGAATTAAGTCTTTGGTTCTGCCACTGAAAGCAGAATTGGTAAATGGACTTCAGCGGGAGATTTCAGGCTGATGTCTGGGGACCTTTGTCAAGCAGAACAAATGATTGCTATGTTTGCTAGAATTGTATTACTACTGGATGTTTCTGGTACACTTTATGCAAATGAAGTTTAAGTCTGGCTGTCTATCAGCAAACTTTGCCTTATGACTGAGTCTACAAATGCTGTAGCATAGACCCTCTAGGCAGGAATTTGAGGCTCTGCTTTATTTGTTGCCAGGTCCTTTAATAGTTTCAGAAAGTGATTTTGCTTGTAATATAAAAGCATGATGAAAACAGGCAAAATCCTGAGTAATGTGTTAAAATCAATTCCCATGTGTCAGATTCCTGCACAGCATGTCCTGTGGTGGACACAGTAGTTATCTGAACAACTTGAGGAAGAGGCTGTGGCACAGATGCTGCATGCAGGCTGCATCTCTGTGTGTTCCGGCTCACGAATGACAAAGCACAGCCATCAACTATTTAAGTTTAGCCCAGGTCATAGGGGACAAAGAGCCAAAACCTCCCCAAAAAAGAAAATTTGCAACTACTTGTTATCTTTTTTTTTTTTTTTTTTTTGGTATGAATAACCTATAAGAGCTAAAGACTATATTGATGATTCAGAGACTCATCTGTGATTCTGACCTTGACCACTGAAATGCTGCTAAGTTTACTGTAGAAGTGCCCTTGGTAGCTTTGAGCTCGTGGATGTACTAAATTTCTTCCTAGCAGCATTTGGTGACCAATCTTGTGTAATGCCAAGCCTTTCCATGTTAGTACCCTGCTTTATTCTAAGGACAAGCTTAGTTCGTTGTCAATAGCCCTTCTGAGGCAGGGATTTTTACTGTGGGCTGAGAATCACACTGGAAGGGACTGAAGGTGGAAGAATTGTCTCCCCTTAAGCCATTGCTGCAACAAAAACCACCTTGCTGTCTTCAGTATGTCACTATTGTAGCACCATGGAAAACAGTTACTGTTTTCTTGCAACACTTTCTGCCACCTCTTTTACTCTGGTTTTCCTTTCTGTCCTCTGTACGCTTTTCCTTGCTGCTCTCTCTCGTCTACATTCGGTAACTCCCTCTGTTTTTCCTTATTATTCTTTCACACACTTAATGCAAGGTAGTCTCTTTTTGCCTTTACTTCCTGGGATACATCTACATCCTTTCTGTTCCCTTCCCAGGGTTTTTCTGCATGCCAGCACTAGCATGTCTTAGCCAGCTGCAAGCCTCCCTGCTCCTCTGGCCAAGCAAGTAGCTGATAGCAACAGACTGGGTGCCTGACTAGACTTAGGTGCCTATCTCCCCTTTGGGATATTCTTGGTGTCTGCTGCCATCTCAGTGCAGCATGGCCCAGTTTCTCTGTATTTGGTGGGGGTGGCAGGAAGGGTTGGCATGGAAAGCGCAAAGCAATCTGGAATGTTCCACAACTGCAGGTTTTTTTCCCCATGAAGAATATAGGTTTCCTTTTCAGGAAGATTAACCTGTTTGGAAGATGTTTTTCACATCTTCAGGGGAATACAGTGTAGTATTTCTCTTGCAAGCCTATCTGAACCATTTCAAGAAGTTGCAGTGGGTATGTTAGAGCTGATTGACAGTTGTCAGTCACTGTTTATACACCTTCAACATTTTTCTTAGGCAGGCTGAGTTACCTGATATAGCTCTCTGGAATGTAGCAGGAGGCAGTGCAGCATTTTCATTTAATTGCCTGTGGAGATAGCTGCAGGATTGCAGTGTCAGAAAATATTACTAAATCTCAGTGGATTTCTTGGCATTTTGTTGCCACAATAAAGTCATAATTGTCACAGTGGCTTAGTACAGCCACAGAATATATGTACAATTATTTATGCAGCCTGAAAATGTAGTGCAATAATAAAATACTGTGCTTATGTATCTGCAACTTGCATTTGAGTCTTCTAATGCTGCTTTTGTCCTTTGCTGTGTTGTTTAAATGCATATGCATATTTCTCATATTTGAGATTTATAAAGATGTTAAGAAGAGTTGCATGCTGTCAGTCTGGTCACATTTTCAACCGGTCTTAAATATGAGCCTACTTGTGGGTTTGTGTCTCTCAGCTGTCTTTATTACCTAGGCATTTCAGTTTTGTAATCCATATTTATAAGGAATTTATTCCACGGTAGAACTGCCATTGCATTGTTAATACCAAGATGACGAGTGGCCTGAAAATGAGGTGTTGAGCAAACATAGGCAGATTCCACTTGAGTTTTTTTGACTGTCCTGAAGCCCAGCCAGTCCGTGTTGCGGAGCATTTACAAAGTAAAATTAATGCAGTGCAAAGCTGCTGATGAATTACAGGAAATCAGTCACTTGGGACAAAAATGAGGTTGCTGTGTCTTCACCCCTCCCCTAGCAAGTCAAAAGCTAGCTTTGAGCACATAAAGGTATCTGCTTTTCTGTGTGTCATAGTTGAGATCTCCTTGTTCAGGGGTACGTTCACTGTATGCAGAATATTAGCCTACAGCAGAAGTGGATTTTTGCAGTAGAAGTTATCTTGGTTGCACAAGTGTGAAAAATGCCTTCTCTGTATTGTGTTTTCGAAGATCCTTTTCTCACACCTTATGTCTATTTCTCATCTCCTGTGAGAGGTTTCAGTTCAAGCATCATGATTAAGTCAGAAGAGCATTCACCCTGTGAACAAAATGAAGAATGCTTCAATTACCTTCTTACCTGTATCTGTGGGATTAAACCATGAGGTCTTTAACTGAATACATGTCCTGGCAGGTTGCTCATACGCATGGTCATTCTGGCCCAGGCAGAATTGCTTATATTAATAAAAAAACTCAATGTGATCTTGCAGTGCCACTTGGCAAAGTCATAGGCGCTTTGGTCGTGGCGGAGTATTACTGGAGGAGCTTTCCTGATGCTTCTTTGTGCTTTTACTCTTTCCATTTGTCATGGCCTTGGGTGCCTATTGCTTCAGGGTTTGTTTTTAGTAGGAGCTTTGTTTCTCTGTTATGATACATTTGAGAACTCACTGCTTTTTCTCCAAGAACTTAAACTGGAGAGAGATTTTTAGCATGTCTTGCTGAACAGATCTGAAATCCAAGCTAATCAGATTAATCTGATAAAATATGTTTTAGAATTAATCTAACACCAATCTGCTGCTCTGTAAAAAGCATACATAAGCAGTATTTATTGTCTGTAGCCACAGGAGGGGGAAAAAAAAAGCCCACGTGTAGGATGGCTGCATTCAGCTACTGCAGCAGCAAAGAATTTCCTAAGAACACTGAATGTGATAATTACAGTCCAGTGTGTTAGCCTAAACTTGCTAATAAATGTTTGTGCACAAACCCATCCTCTATGAGAAAGGAGATACTGAGCTGAAAATCATCCCTGGAAACCTAGAGGATATTTTAGGTGAATAGGGAGAAGAGGAGGAAAAATATGATTTTCAGGCTGTAATGAAAGATGGCTTTGGAGGATGCATGCATGTGCAAAGAGTCTGAGGGAGGAAGTGGAAGACAGAAAATTCAACATCTTTGAAAACTGACAGATCACCTGGCTATGCTTAATGATCTGACAGCATCTTCTCACCAGCTGCATCAACATCAAGGCTATTCATCAGTTTTATAGATTCATAGCATTACATTACACAACTTTTCTATCAACACATGATTTTTCCTGCCTGATGAACTGAAAAACACCTTCTTACAGTTACTTCAGCAGGGGAAGCACACAAACAAGCAGGTTGTACTCCATTTGAGATTGTGATACATGTCTCAGAACCATTTTTGTCTGCCACAAGCATTTGAAGCATAGACCTTGAATCAGAAACTTTTGTTTTGCTATTCATCACCATAGGTTTGGTCAAAATTTTATTCTGATCAAATTTCTATCTTCACAACCCTTAGTGAGACTTCCCAGTATCCCCTTTGATGCAGTTTAGGAATGGCTGAAAGTAATAAAACACACAAATGGAGAGGTTTTCATAGAGATAGCATTTGTTTGGGGAAGCAGTGGTATCTTTACTGTTTGTTACTAGGAAGCAGCAATGTCATCACACTTGTTGGGAGACAGACATATACAGCTGTTGGATGGAACTGATTTTTAGAAAGCTGTTTTATAAGAAGCATCATTCATCACACTGAGCCGCTCAGAGGCGCTGATACTTGCAAAACTAATGGGTATGCTGTAACATCAGCAACCATATTGAAATAAGAAATTAGAGTCCTTTGGGTTTGGATTTCTTTATATTTAAAATGTTCTTGTTGGAAGGTATTGTTGATGGTTTTGGTGGTGATGGTAGTTATATTGGTTGTTCACATGATTTGCCATTGATGATAGCTTTTTGGACCAGGAAAGGCTGTCTAGTGCTTATGCTGTTAAACCTCTAAGAAAATACCTCATGTGTAAAGTGATGAGATTTTCTGGTTTACCAAAGAATGTGTGGAAAGAGGGAGAGCAGGACTGGAAGAGGGGGTATTCCATTTGCAAACAACGTAGAGAGGGCAGACCCTTCTATTTATAGCATGGAGTTTCTGTCATATTCTTCTAACACAATGATGGTGAGAAGTCATTCAGAAGTGTGTTCTGATTTGACCATGCTTATGAGCTTTCTTGCTTTCACTAAATGTATTTGCATATCTCAATTTCCCTAAGGGAGACCTTCTAAGCAGATTTTGAATTAAACTTTAACATTTGCCAGAATAAAAATTAACATTGTAGAACTGATAACAAAAAATACTGCTTATGCTTGAGTGTAAGTATCAAAGAGGACATTGGCATAACAAACACAGTATCCTATGCAAATAGTCATAGCTGAAAAGGAATTAATCCCTTTCCAAAGGACCAGCACACATCTTTCAATGGTACATAAGCCTGGGAGCAGGTGCTTAGCAAGCCCTGAGGATTCAGATCTCAAACAATCTGTACTCAGTATCGACACATGCAAATACCTTAAAAACAAATTTTCAAACTCTTACTCTCCTATAATTGTGCTATAAATTCCATATATTGTGAATTTAGTTGTAACTTACATGGTGTGCAGAAATTCTGTAAGAGCAGGACTTTGATCATCTCAGTCTGGAACTGGACAATACCAGCTTTAAGTTGGGATAGAACAAAGCTGGAATTGATGATTGGCCAGGTCTCTTTGCCAAGCTGCTCATTTTGATCATTCATAGCAAGAGACCCTTATTTTGTAAAAATCCTTTTGTTGTCGAAGACAGCAGACAGGTTCTGTTCTGTCCTCCAAGAGGGTGGCATGGTGCCAGTGTCAGCAGCCAGCAATCCAAAGTGTTGTGTTTAATCACAAGATTAATTTTTCCTTTTATTGGCTTTTCCTTTCAATATCACCAAGCATGACATGTTGTAAAACAGTAACACCAGTTGAACAAGGGTTGGCTGGCATCTCTAAGCCCCCTGGCTATGTCGATAGCAAAATGAACATTTGGCTTGATGTGCAGCCAATAGAGACTCCCAGGAAACCAAACTGGGAAAATGTACTTGTCAATGAATCGGCCATGTGCCTGCTGAAGAATGGGGGAAGAGGAAGCAAGATGCACCTGGGTATAAGAGCTATACTAGGACTTAGGTTCTTTTTTCTTACACGTTTCAAGCATCTGCAATTTCAATAGCTTGCTAAATACTGAGTTTTCAGGCTGTAGATCTAATCCATTAATGGTTTGTGATTACATTAGAATGTATTTATTTTAGCCTTAGAGTGGCCATATGCAAAATAGCTTCTAAAAGGAGGTGGTAGTAGATCCAGATCAAGTTAAAGATTTGTGCTTGTCCTTCTGAACGCAGTGACTGCAAGAGCTTGTGCCTTGTATTGAATCATATAGGAAAAAATGACTTTTTTTTTCCAGAGGGATGACAATAGATTCAAAACTTTCTTTATCCTCAGAGTCTTCAGCAGTGACTGGGTGAGCATCCCTAGTGTTCTGTGCCATCATGCAGAAGTCTGGTCATAGGTAGGTGTGCTTGTGGCGAAGAAAAAGGCAGTCTTAGTCTGTCTGCTCCTGTATCTGCAATTAGCCATGTTCGTTCATTTCATTTGAGGGACTTCCGTGGTCTTGGAATGGAAAATTTAGCAGGGTTTGGTGGGGATGCAAGAAAGGGTAACTCTCTGCTTGGCAAAGTAGGATATGTGAGCTTCCAGAACCCTGCATTTTAAGGTTTATTAAACATGTTGAAATTTAGATGAATATACTCCTGTCTTTCTATGGTCTATATTGTAACCTATGAATATTATGCTTCTAATCATCTGTGCTGCCAAAGACAGATGATATAATTTTATTGTATATACAGGAAGATAAATGTACCTTCAGGGTAATGTCCCTTTAAATTAAGGTTTCTGCTTGTGGATTTGACTCATTGTACTGATATCTTCAGCATAAAGAATGCATACAGATTTGCATGTATCATTTTCAGCCAAAGTTGCATTTTTATTAGCTTTTCACAATCAATAGATAGGGCAAACAATAATCAGTTAATCTACTGTATGAATAATATAGCTGGTAAAAGATCAAGGACCATTGCATGGTACAGTCAGATGCTGGTACTTGTTTGTCAAGGCTGGGTTCCTTTGAAAGCAAACATTTCAGATTGCTGCCTTGACTTGCAGTTGTCCTTAATGCCCATTTTACAGGAGCTGGTAGCGTCAATTCTTTCTTCTGCTGAGAGCCTTCTGCAATTAAACTGTTCTATGGTTGACAATCTTGTGAAAAGATTTCAATAACTGGGAAGTAAAAATCCACAAATGGATCTTGTGTGCTGTGGTGCCCCTATTGAATTTCACTTTTTTAAATAGACACTGTGTGGCAGCTCTCAAGGAAGTGGCCTAATTTTTTGTTGCAAGGATTAAACTTCTAAGCCACTATTTCCAACTTCATGTCTGCTCTCGGAGCTGAGACTTGGGGGTGGGGACATTAGGTATGGTTATGCATTTATGTAAATATGAAGTATCAACTGGAAATTGCAGGAAGAGACTGCAACCAGCTGTCTTTGCAAGTTTAGTATTTATTGCAGAGTTAAACAAAATGCCTTATTGTTTAGAGCATTATTTGCCTTGGGCATTGGCTTAGACAGTCGCGTTGGCTGAAAAGAATTTCCTAACTCCCTTTTCCACACAACAGAAGATTAAGTAGATAACAGCAACAATTGGCTGTTTTGATCTGGCCTTGACATATGTTCCAAGAATCTACTTCATGATCCAGCTACATTATTTTTCTCTTTCATGGCTGCAGCGCTTCACTCCGACTTTACCATCACTGCCACTATGCTCCATCAGGGGCTTCTTTCCCAGCTTTCTTTCTGGTCAAAAGCAAGCAATTTTAAAGGATTCCTGGTGCATAACATGTAAATTCTTTTAAGTACAGGGAGGGTTCCTGACACATTAATAGTATGCAAAGTCTTTCAGAGTTACCAAAAAGCTCCACTGAAGGAAATAAGTTTAAGGCAAATGTTAAGAGGAATTGTATGAGGAAGTTATAATATTCTTGGTGGACAAGAGCCCCCAAAAAGTTGTGATGCTACATGGTGATGGTAATGAAAGTTGGAGACTGGAGACAATGAATACAGAATATTTCTGTGGAGAGCTTTCCCCTGAAATTTCACTGACTGTTCTCGCATACAGTCCCACTATCTGCTGGGAAAAGGCTTCTGATCAGCAATATAAGTGGGTCACATAAGTTTCCTACATCTTGCCAGGCCCCCAGGCAGCTCTAATAAAACTTTTTCAAAATGCTTACATGGTTTCTAAACAGAATTTATCAGCTGGCATGGAGCAGTAATTTAACTAGTTCAGTCCTTGATGCAATTGGATGTAGTAGGAAAAGCTGTGAAAGTCCTGCTTTCCTCTCTGTGTGCTGCTGTGTAGAAGGGGCCATCTGGTACAGCGAGATGTTGGTGACAGTGTTGCTTGGCCATCTTCTCTGGAAGGCAAAGGTTTGAGGCTGCTGTCTTCCCTTTTGACCAGAGTCAAGGCTGGCTCCAGCTGGTGCTCAATTTCAGCTGGGCTGGCAGGTAGTTTTTTGATTCCCTTGGTACTACAATCCTGTTCATGTCAGAGCTTTGTTCAGAAGGAAGTAATGCACTAATACACAGGAAAAACTGCTTTCCTGTGTGCTTAGGTGGAAGTGTTGGTCTATTAGTCTGTTTTGTATTATCAATGAATTTCAAAGTCCACATTGTAAATGTTGTGATTTGGCTTAAATGTAAATGTGGAATGGACCTGGAGCCTGACACAGTGGAGTTGCAGCTATTAGTTGCAAAAGCTTTGAAGAGCCAGACTGTGCAGTCACATAAAGACAGAGCCTAACTGGGAGTATCTGGAAGCTGGGCATGTGTCTTCACGTGAACAGTTTTCTTCTCACGCAGCCGTGATGTTAGGAGATGAGGTAGCACTAAAATATTATAATACCAATGGTGCTCTGTTTCTTTATGCTTATGTAGTTCATGCGTTGTGAGTATCTTGGCAGTCTGCAAACACTGCAGGCACGACTTCTTTTGTTTCAAACAACAGTGTTTCAACACTCAGACCACGCAGTGACCAAGAATTATAGCAGATTAATGAAGAATCTTCCGTAGTGTGGAAGGTGCTGAGCAGTGAGCTAGTGGAGTTGCTTCTGTTACTGAACCTAAAATACTGAAGTGAACTGGCTAAATAGGCTTCTGCGTCTGCATTGCAGATTTGCATTGAGCTAGTAGACTGATGTTAGGCTTGGCTATGCTAATGCAATTTTTCTACCGGACTGCAGTTAATTACCTGATACTTGCTGGCAGCACCCACCTGTACAGTTGTATCCACTCAACAGTAAGGGGTTGCTTAAGGAGCAAAACATTTCAAGGTGACTCTCACAGTCTAGCCTCCACTTGTGAGTGGTATGATAGAGGAAAGTTAGTATAGCACTGGACACAATTTAGCAACAACTGATTGACTAAAATGTGAGAGTATGGAAACTGAAAATTGAGGGGAAGGTAAAGTAACACATTATTATGGTGCTGTATGGTTGCCTTTCATTGAATATACAGAAGAGACATGGTAAAAGACAAACGTAAAGCAGGACTTTACTAAAAAAAGGACTTTGTGCCTACTGAAAAATCCAGAAATTTTCCAAATTCAGAAGTTGCCAGAGAAATAATGAGTGAATGGTGTGGCCTTTCTAAAAAACTTCTTTGATCCAGAGGATGTAGTTCTTATTTTGCCTGTTTGCCTTCGCTAAGCTCTGTGGAGTCACGCTGCAGTTAGACTAGATGTCAAGCCAAACACAACTGTTTGTAATATTGTTTGCACACAAAGCAAGGTGTGGTGTTAGAAGCAGCTTTCAATACAAAAGCAAATGACAGACTATCAGTTTCACTAATAGGAAAAAAAAAAGCCTGAACAAACCATGTCCTTTGCAATAGAGGTTATCCAACAAATCTTTCACATTTTTATCAGTCTGCAAATCAACTTGACGCAATTGTTCATTCCTAAAATTTTAGATCAGGTGGTAACTGCTCGACTCAAACTTGTTTAGGACTCACTAGCACAGCCACATGGGACTGGCACTTTCACCATTTAACATGGCTTTGTGAGGCAGCTGCAGACCATTTACTCTGTCTCCTGAGTCACAGTTTAGGAACCCTTAATCCAAAACGAATGCTGTGAATCATCCCCTGTGGACCCGGCAAATTCATCCAAGCTGAAGACGGATGGGAAATTACAACAATTTGCAATAGAGATGTTCCAGAGAGGTTCTGCTTTTCGTGATCTGTGATTTCTTGATCCTCCTAGCTCAGGGAGGGGGAGCTGGAGATTTAACATTCTTGCAGACAATTCCTCAGAGCCTGTTTGCAGAATTTCACTAGAGTTCCCTGAACTCAGTGTGATATTTGTGCATCATGGGGTGGTGGAAAAACCAGTCACGCATTCTCTAGATGGTCACCGCAGGCTCTCTCCCTGTTTGAAGGGAGCTGAGCACTTTAAGTTCTTTTCTTTGTTGCTGGTTGTGCTGTCATAAGTGAGCAACGCACAGTTATATGGAATTTGAACATTCAATGCCTGTGTGTTTGTGAAGGCAAGCATTTGGAGTAAAGTCAAACTTGTAGGAAACAAAATCCTTGTAGAAAGTGAATCTCTTTCTCCTTGCCTGCTCCTCCCCTCTGCTGCCCAGGCATCCTTTCTGCCAGAAGTGCACACCCAGATTGACTTTTAAGAAGGGTGCAGTTTTATTGAAATGGTTTAACTACACAGATGCCATGCTGTCCCTCACCCTGTAGGGAGGGGTGGTACAGAGGCTGCAGTGGGACCACACTCTCTGGACAGACTCTTTGCTTTTTCTATGTCTATTAAAACGTTCTGGATTCACTTTAACCCCTTTCTTGTCTTGCTGGCACAAATCGTGAATAATTTAAAACATTTCCAGTTCAAGGCTGGGTTCTGCTGTCTTGGTGTCTGTTACTATTCAGAATGAGGATACTTGCATTTTTTTTGCTCGCAGTGTTCACTGTACCTTTAGCATAACCATATCATTCTGTCTAGCCTTCTGCCCCTCCCCTGCCCCCCCCCCCCCCCCCCCCCCCCCAACAGTCACAAAAAGTCCCTGGGAAACTAAAGCCATGGTTATGTGAATTCAAGAGAAGCAAGGAATACTAAAGGAGCTGCTGCATATCAATTACTAAAGACACAAGGCAGATGCATTTGCTCATCTTGCACAGTTAAGGCAACTAACATGGAGCTTTTGCTTTTCTTTTTAACAACCATTTGAAGGAGGGCTATTTTCTGTAAAGCCTTTGCAAGCGCAATGTTTTGCAATTCAGAAATACTAAGAAGTCTTGAGTATTTATTAATTCACCAAATGTTTTCTTTTGTTCATGGCTGGAAAGGGATTCATTCAAACCACAATGTCCAGATGTCCCAGGGACTGTGGCTTGCATTGAGCTGTCATGGGGAGGGAGAAGAGAGAATATGATGGTTTAGAAAGTAAATACAGAGTTAAAGTGCCTGTATGGGCAGCGCTCCATTTTGAGAGAAAAGGCAGGATCCACACAGTCTTTTGTTTAATCAGAAAAAATCAAAGCAAAGTTCTGTGAAAAGAAAACAGATTTGCTAACTTGTCGATTACTTGATTGATCTGGTATTGTAAAAAAAACAACCCTGCTGTTATCTGTGTTTGATGTTGAACAGCAACTGTTGAAGAGCTGATAAAACAAGTGTGTCACTCATGCCTGAGGAACAATGTGAGAGGCTCTTTTCCTAACTGTAGTGTATGGAAACAGGCCTATAAGCATGTCAGAAAATTAGGTATAAACATCTCAAGTGAGAAGCTTTGGGAGGCCTGCTGTGATAGAAGTTGAGGAAGAGGATGGCCCCACTCCACATCTGCATCTCCATGCTGGACCTGCAGCAGCATAAATCTCTCAAGGACTGACTTGTCTGTTGCTGATAATCACTGATTTCAGCCATTTTTGCAGTAAATCTCTGTCTATCCCTAGTTGGTGAACTTCCCTTGAGACTGGCTATAACACCTTCCAATTAATTTTTATTGACATATCTTTGTATTCTTTTAAGAGGAAAACTTCCCGACACTGTTGAGGAGGGAAGTTAGTGTTAAAGGCAAGGTGTTCGCAGAGTAAAAAATTTGCTGAATTGTGGAATATATAGGAAAACTGGTGAAAAAAATAGCCCTCGATCAGTTCACTTACTCTAACTACTTGACTTTACTACTTCAAGTAAATGCAAAAAAGCCTTTTTTTACTCCAGTGGGTGAGTGAAAAAATATTTTTTGTAGGATTCAAATGTGCATCCTCTAATTATGACATGAAAAAGGGACTTTTTTGGTCGTGAAAAAGGAATTGCTTTTCATGTTCACCAAAGGGTACTTCAGGGATTTAACTTTCCAGAAGTTCATTTTTACCATGTTGTTGACCTTTGGAGTCAGGTACAGTGTACTACTTTTGAGTAACTTTTGAGAAGTTACGAGTTTCCTTTGAAATTTTCTTCAGAATATGCATTGTAGCTCTGTGCTTGGATTTTCCAGTAGTCATGTAAAAAAACCCCAAATCCCTACCAAAAATATTGACAGTGACATATGAAACCAGAAAGATTGGAGCTGTTTGTGTTATATAACAAATTTATAAAACAGCTTCAGAAAAGGGCTGTAGTGACTGGGATACTTTGATTTTATTTTATTTTTTTCATTTACTCCCCCCCCTCAAATCAAAGGAGACGAAAGCACAGTTCTAGCTTTGCAAGTTTTGTTTATGTCTCTGTGGTCGTTCTCCTGTGTTGTGGAGCTCTGCACTTCACCTAACCATTATGGTAGACTGTCTACTTGTGAAGAGGAATGTAAAGAAAAGTAAAGTATCCCAGAGTTCTAGATGTTTTCTAGTATAAAAGCCAAAACTAATTTGCTTGTGGCATATGATTTTCAGGATATATCGAGGGAGGAAGGGGAGGAGGGATAAGAGCTTCATTCAGAAAAACTGACCAGTAAATTATTTCCATTACACTGTGACAGCTGTTCAGCAAGAAGTAAATGTTCATATTTTTCTGAAAAGCAAAATGATGGTCTCTACTCTTTAAATTAAATTAAGGGAAAAAACTCATGAATTAATGAACTTCAGCAAAGTGCAGGAGCAGCTGGGTATTTAAAAAGTATGCGTATGTTATGCTAACTATTGCAATTGGAAGCAGTGGTGGAACTCCACAGACAAAACATCTCACAGTTCAGATCTGTATCCAAACCTCTTGCTTGAAAGTTTGGCCTGGAAATTTCTCAACAGTTAAATCATAAGATGCTTGATGCTTCTCATTCTGGTTCCAGCTGGGAATCTGCAAAGCGTAATGCTTAAGCTGACTATTCACTTTGATTCTTGGAAATAGGAACAAGTTTCATAAAGAAACTGGTTTGGGGTTTTTTCAGTTATGTTGTGGTTGTTTTTTTTCCCTGCATTGGTTTGCCTATTGCATATCATTAGCAGATGGTGACACATATGCCCTTTCCATAGTTTTCTATTTTGGTACAGGAGCTGCTAATAGTCCCATTTTGACTTGGGAGTGTATTAAGCTTTGTTAATGCATCTCTGGTAATTGTAATCCTGGCTTATGTTCCTGAATTATGGCTACAGAGTCAGAAGATTTTTATTTCTTCAGGCCCAGAGCGTAACTGTACCTTTTCTGATAACTTTGTGGTTCTTCCAAAAAAAACACCCCACAAAATCAGAAAACCCATAGGCTTTTAGTGAATAGCGGGGTATTAGTAGCTATCCAAAGTCCACTGCAGTATGTGAGCAAGTTGCTCTTCTGTCTTTAAGATGATGGGGTTTGGTGTAGAACAAATAATACCTAAGTAAAGCGATGACACTTCCCCCTGCCACTATGGTTACTAGTGAGATCTGCGTCTTACTGCACTTGAGAGTGGAATTGGCAAGAAACAAATCTGTATACCAGGCTGAATCCCATTTCCCTGTCTCTGTAATTAAGATGCTATCGTCTCTTAGGATGTTTTCTAAGCAAGGTAATTTTGTTTTCCGTCAACCTGAATTGAATACCTGTGCACCAAAACAAATATTGGAAGACTCCCTTTATATTTTGTCCAAGCTGACAGAAACATTTAGACCTAAGAAGGTGATGCTGTGTTTCATAATTTAAATTTAAAAAATGACTGTTAATGTGACAGTCACTGTGGATTGTTTTAGGTTTTTATTGCTCCCCAAAAAGATCTTTGTTTTTGATAGGTACTGTAATAAGATTTTACCTGCAGGAGAAGCTGCCTCCAGAAGCCTGCCCTAATCCTGTTAGATGGTGAGCAGAGATGTTGCAGTCATTGACGTGCAGGCAGCGAGGATTGGGACTTGGGCTTGGTTTGTGCTGTTAAAATTGGAAATGCTCAGTCTAAGCCAGGGAGTCACAGTCATTTAGTAGTTTGAGAAGACTGTGGCTGTGCTTCTGCCTTAGTGGCTCTTTCTGGTGTCTGTTGAGGGAGTGCATGGGAACAGCCGTGAACTTCCTACACGTGTTGCCCTTGCCTGTAATCCTGGGACATTTCTCTGCAGATCTGCCCGTGGGTTGTGAGACCCGTGGAGGCACCTGAGAATGCCTTTGCGTTGCCACACACCCAAGTTAAAGCAGCAATAGCACAGTATTCCTCTGCTGCATGAGGACATGTGTGTTGCTGCTCAGTCATTTAATTTAGCAACAGGACAATGGGAGGGAGAAAAGAGGAAACAGAGCCAGAAAGTTTTCAGTGGTTTCTCGGTGAGACTCAAGGAAAAGAGAATAGCTCCATAGAGGGAAAGAGAAGACAGATTTCTAGTAGAGATGCTCAGAAAAAGGCTGTTCTGACCCTGCTGCTGCCTGGGGGTGTCCCTTCCCAAAACTAGAAAGGGGAATGAAGATGATGTTACCAAGGAAGGGTGGAGATAATGAGAACAAGCTGAAGTTTGATGCGTTTCTTCATTTGATGAATGCCGATGGAAGAATGCATTTAGTTTTGTAACATTTCCACTGGGCTAAGCAGTGTCATTTTGTTTTATTATTGTTATTGCACCCGTAGTTTTGTTTTGAACTGCATACAGCTCTACCTTGCAATATAATCTTACATGTTTGCTTGCTGGCCTGTGTCCCCCACTACCCTCTGCTGGAAGAAACAAGGATTTTTCAGTTGCGTCCTTGTGCCCTGAAACAGTCCCAGTCCTCCAGCAGAAAAGGACTGTGAACTGGTTTGAGAGGACCCCAGTTCTGCCCTGCTGTTGCTGGCATCCATCCTGCAGAGAAGAGACCTGGGCCATGAAATGTTACTTGGTTTCACAAAAGTGCATGGCTTGGTGAGGGAGTATGTATGCAAATACCCAAATGCAAAGTTAGTTTTATAGGATGAAACATGAACATCTTGTGCGTTTTTCTTTTCTTAAATCTGAGCTAAAGGAATTTTGATCCCCGCCCACCCCACCCCACCCCACTGCACCCTGTTTAAAATCTTAGTATATTAGGCCCTCCTTATACCAGCTATGCAAAATATAAATGTCATTATATAAATATAAAACCCCTTCAGGAGGATATTCCAGAGTGAAATGAAAGATGGGATTCTAAAAGAGGCTTTTTTTTTCCCCCATTATTGTTTATTATTATTACTATATAAATGTGTAATAATATATGCTGGAGCAAATGCTCTAGTACTTGATATATGAGAATATTTACACTTTCTACCCTATCTTCTGTATCTATTTGTAATAGAGGTACCTCTATCTGTTTGTTTCACTCATCCCTTCTGTAAAATATGAAGTCCTTGATCTTTCTGGTTTAAAGAGGGAAACCTTGCAATAACTGTAGTAATTTTGCTGCATGTGTGTCTAGAAATATTCAAACGAGAGTTCAGATTAGGACTGGCTTCCTTTCCCTGCATAAGCAAGCTATTGCATAGATGAAAGAACTTGCACAGCAGCTCTGAAGCATGTTATTCAGGCCATGGACGGGTATCGTTTCCAGATTTCAAAGGCAATACATGATCCAGACAAGTCTGCAAAAAACTGGTCTTAATTAGTTGTAAATTTCCTGAAGAGCTCTGTCAAGTCATGGAAGAAATTTAACTGCTATTGCCAGCCTCACAGGTTTTTCCTTCCCCTCCTTTGTACAAGTATCTCTAGCTGCCCCAGCACTGCAAAGAGCAGCTGGCAGATTTGTCGCAGCTAGCTGGATACTGGGGTGTGTGCCTTCCTCAGACACCTGAGTTGTGGCAGCAGTGTCAGACCTCGCCTGCTACTGGATGGTCCTTCATGTCTTTCCAGCTCAGGCCATGCAACATCCCTGACAGGGCCAGCTGGCATCTCACTGCCGGTTCATGAAGCAAGTGGCATGCATGGTAGAGAAATCCAGTCCTCCAGTAAGATATTCCCTCCCAGTGTCCACTACCCCAAGCAGCCTCTGCGGCTCTTTTCAGTGCGGAGGCAACTTGTTCTCTGATGCAAACTCATGATGGGCACCCTGGCACCCAGGCTGTCCAGAATTAAGCTCAGACACCTGGGCTGTCTCTGCTGGTGTACTCTGCTTTTCTTCTTTTTCACTGAGTCTTGGAAAGCTAATTATGTTACCCCATTCTCTGCTAATCTACTGAGGACATGATCACAGGGTTTAGACCTCATATTGAATGTTTCTTACGCATATTGGCTCATTGTTAGTTTAAGTGGCATGTACTTTAATCTGGTAAGATGCTGTCTTTTAGTTAAGTAATTTCTCCAGTAGCTGTAAAGGGATGGTATCTGGTGAAATTTAATTTCTTTCTACACAGCTCATGTGGAAAAGGGATATCTAAAATGTCAAATTAACTTTTCAACAAGGGTAATATAGACTGTATCTTTTCACTGATGTCACCACCCCTCTTCTTATCTCATAATATTTCTTTACTTGCCTCTCTCTCTCATCACAGCATAGTTGCAATGAGCTACCTTGCTTCCACTACAGTACTCTCTCTTGAATTCAAACACTGAATGTGTACTAGATGTGTTCTGCCAGTATGTGGCTGGGGAATACAGTGAGCAAAGTCTGCAAAAATCCTTCTGTGCCAGTAGCTGGGATCACCTCAAGTGTGTCTGAGTTAGGCTGCTGAAAATTTGAACTTATTTTAAAAAGAAACTCTATAGGAGCAGCCCACCTGATGTTTCAGCATTGCTGGTGGATTCATGCATGTATTGACAAGGATGAGGACAACACGGGAACAGCCTTCAGTTAGGGAGGGGCTATCCTCTGCATTTTTTTCATCAAGAGGCATGGGATTCCATCTACCCAACAGATACTTGGGTTACAGGTTGCTGAGAGGTCTGGAAGATCCTGAGGGTCACTAGTGGTATAAAACCCAAATAAGCTGCGTTCGTCATTACTCAAGGAAACAGGACTCTGGGACTCAAGATGAGGGGCTGTCTCTTTAACACTGCTATAATAGGTGTGTCATTAATTTAATAATTCTGGTGTTTACAAATTAGAAGCACAAGTTTGTATTCCACATGGTGTCTTTGAAAGGACTGAGAAAAACTGAACTTGCATAGCATGTGTATCCCTTTCAGACACTGTGAAGTATCTTTTGACCTCCCTGAGCACCATGCTGGACAGTTGGACTGTGATCATTGCTGGAAGTGGTGCACATGGGAGCACAGGCTGAGAGGGCAGTGCAGCCACATGCATTGAGAACTCGCCTGTGTTATGAGTTATTGGTTCACACAGCATCTTTTGGAGGTAATTCTCTGATTTCCCATTTAGCAAGGTTTCTGCAGCTTGATAATTCCTTTAAGTGAATTTTGGAATGGGCTGGAAGTCATTCAGCTGTTGCAGTACAGCGATGCTGGTGGCAGCCATATGCAGACAGAACTGCAAAGGAATGTTACTGAGCAGCAGTTCCTTCTTTTTCTAACCAAGTGGATTAAAACTATCAGTGTGACAGGGCAACTAGTGTCTCTCCTGCTGTGGTTATTTTGCAGTGAGTCCTCACTGCCCCCCTCTTTACTGTGACCCAAAGACCACCCATACACTCAGCTCTCTTATTAGCTGATGGAAAAAATGGAGTTTGGTTCCAGCTGCTCAGCATGTTGATAAAAAGTACTGATAAAAGGTTGGTGCATGTTTGAGAAGCCCTGGATTACACTTGTCCTTGCCTCTTCCAGCTTGCATGGCATTTTAGGCTTTGCAAAATCCAGGGCTTAGAAATAAAACCCAGGAGCTTCACATAAGGGGGTTTGTCTCTGGATCTGTGTGCTCACTCTGTAACCTGCACTCAGAGTCCGCTCTGATTTGCCCATAAACTGGAAGTTGGATCCTTTCCATGAGGCACCAGAGGGTTTCCTACTGCTCAGGGTGACTCCGCTTGCAGCCCATTAGATGCTTGAAGTGCTGTGAAGACCTACTGTCTCACTTTGATGTGAGCATTATCCTTCTCCTAATACAAAAATGTTACTGTGTACTTTGAAATCTAGTCTATATATACCCTAGAATCAATGTGCAATGAATGCCTTCAATTTGAGGTGCAAACAAAAAGCTGAGTATTTCAAGTGATGCTATGCTATTATAGCATATTCCTTTGCAAGTATATCAAAACAAAAACTGTCTCCTGGGCTTTCATGTATGTCAGTAAGCACTAACCAGCTCTGCATAGGTCCTTAATTCACTGCAGGACAATGCAATTTTCAAAGCATCATGTAAAGAAGGATTTTGCTGATTTGATCTGTATTTGCAAAGGAGCCCAGTCCCTGCCTACCCAAGCCCTGCTGCTGTGAGCAACTGAGTGCAGCTCCCAGCAGTAACCGTTGTCTTTGCTACTTTCATGGGTGCTCTATCAGGTTTCTGGACTCCCAGCAGCTGCTGAGCATGCAGAGAACATCTTTGCAAAGCCACGTGTGTTGAGTCCAGATCAATCCAATCTTGTCTGCTCACTGTACACACGATGTAAAGTCACATTGTGTGTGTAGCTCATAAAAGTATGTCCTGCCCGGTGGCTGCAGGGTCAGTTTGTGCCTGTGCAGTAGGTCTGGGATGGCTAGATGGCTTCTGAACTTGAGGGTGATGGTTACTCCAGGTTTACCCCATGGTTGTCTCACTCAGAATTGGTTATTAGTGTTCATGTTCCTTCTCTATATTTCTCCCACATCAGTTCACATGACAATCATGTCTTCCCTCAGATACTCAGAGGCTGTTTAAAAAGGGAGGAAGGGAACATGCTCCAGAGGTTTCAAGCAGCTTTGTGAAAAAGGTAGAGTGTATTTTACTTTGGGGTGATGTATAGCCCAGATAAGACTTTTCACCAAGGACCATTATATGTCAAGTTGACTTTTTAATTGATTTAGCTCCTCTGATCTGTGCGTTGCCAGACATGAACCACTAGCCTTTGGATGGAGTCCAGGGTGTAATGGAAAGTTCACTGAAACTCCATCAGCTCTTGTTAAACCTGAGTGAATTTCAGCCCAGCACGTTTCTTGTGAATAATTAAATGCAGTTAAGCAGGTGATGGATTTGAGCCTCTGTCTGTAGTGTTCAGCTATATTTCAATTAGGAAGGGGCTCATGACATTCATGAGGGTTTTGGGGTGATTTTTTTTGCCTCTTGTGATGGATAACTGCACCTGGAAACCCAGCGTAGATGTTTTGGTATCTCCCACTTGTGACCAGCATGAGTTGTTCCATGTGACACTCATCTCTCATTGTTTTCTGTTTTTCAGTAGTAAATTCTCCAGTATTTACTTCTCTTTTCCCCATTTTTACATGACATTTGGATTTGTTATCCTTTACTTTGATGTTACTTTTTATCAGTACAACTGCTGTACTCACAGTGAGGGTGTAGTGCTATGGCAACAATATATTATCCCCAGTCTTGCCAATGAGTAAGATATGGTGCAGAAATTAGTTCATTTATCAAAATCTGATGCAGCAGAGCTGAGCAAAGGATCTGGCTATCCTGAACCTCCTGCTATTTTCACAAGACCTGTCATTCTTTTTCAGGTTGGTTATGACGCTCAGATACATTCTCTCCTGACTGTTTCTGGTGATGCCTTGTTAAACCTACAGATGTCTTAGCACCTTGGAAATTATTTTTAGATATACAATAATCTCCGAGCTATCTTTGGTAATGACAAAAAATGGAAAATGAGCTTTTTTTTTTTTCTTGTGTTACTATTCCAGAAAGGTAATTTTCTGTGATTTCAGGATAGGAAAGAGCATATAAATAGAAAAATCTTACTCAGACTGGTATATGTGAGGAATGTGTTAGATTTTCACTGCTAAAGACTGAGAGCTCTGCCCTTCTCTGCTCTGTGGTGCAGACTGGGCAATGTACAGCCTTCAGGATGCTATCTTGCCTTCTCTGTCCTGCGTACACACCGGTGGAATGGGCTTTACAGTACAATGTTTACACAAAATTTGAAATTCTTCTAAAATGTGGATGTTCAGAATCAGTCAGTTGATAGAACTTTCATTTATGGACCAGCTGGTACAATGATGGATTAAGAGGACTTTCACCTCTGTGTACCTATCTCGGCCATCCAGACTGTTGTGCCTTTTGGGACAGGGCAGCTTTGGGGCAGCCCAGGGCACTGGGTCCAGTTCTCAGGGTTGCTGGGTATCAGGGTGATGTTAGAAATGTTAAATCTTTGGTCACATCTGGTGATGATTCAAAAATTTTTACAGGGATTTTCCAGTACACAAATTGTTATATGTTCTTAACGTTCAGGGTTTGGCTAGAAACTCTTGGAGAGGAATCAAACCAGGTCAGGCTGCTACAGACTTATGGACACAGTTTGGAAGTTTTCAGTGAAATTAGTACCAGTGCTTAGTCAAATTATCTTTGCCGGTTGACCCCTCTTATCTAATTAGTCCCTACTTCACTGAGCTGCTTCTACTTGCATGCACTGAATCAACTATTTCGTGTTACTGTTCTACCACTCTAATGGTGGAAGTTGATTCAAGTTAAGAGATGGTTTCTTTTCTGTGTTATAAACCCATGCCTTGTGATTTGTGCAGAAATAAATTGTTTTGTTGCATATCAGCCATCTGTTTGAGACTGAGAGGAAGGATGTGTGGTAATCTCAGATTGAGTATTAGGTGCAGCTGAGCAGCCAAATAGACAGTCCCTGGGGTCATCTTATTAGGTATGGATAAGTATCCAAAGTTTGGGTGCATGTCTGTACTCCTGAGGTTCCCACATCATCTCTGTGCACTACACAAGCAGATTTCACTATCTTTCTGTTAGAAGGAGAAGGGTTGGAGCCTCATGGATTTCCATGTTCTGCTCCTCGCCTCTGGCCTACAGGCACGGAACACCCTGAAGGGAGCCTGTGCGCACATGTACTTGTTGTGCTTCCAGAAAAGTGTAAAATGACCCACTGGCCTTCTTTAGTAGGTAAATCAGACACATCCTCAGGGAACAGCCATCAGCAGGAGCACTGTGCTACACCCTGCCCATTTCAGGAGAGGTGGTGAGTGCCCGCAGCTGGCCTCCAAGGAAGCGAACACCAGGGCCACCAGCCTGGCCCTAAGAGATGCTTTAAGGTTTGCAAAATCAAAGGTGATCCCTTGCCTGTTGTGCAGTGGGGAAGATGGTCTGTCAGTAGTTTGTGTCTGGTTTGCAAAAGGTCTAACTGGGGTGGTGGAGGGAAGCAAATGGCTTCCAGTCACACTGCAAGCCGATGTCAGAGCCGAGACTAAAAGCCAGTACTTGAAATTCCAGGTTCCATCCTCTGTGGCCTACTGCCTCTCTAAGCATGTTAAGATTTTAATGAAACCCACCAAATTTTAATTTAAAGCAGGAATCAAGAAAAATGTCTTATTCAATTACTTAATTATAGGTGAACTATGATTATAAGACACAAACATGTCTTGCTACAAAGCATCAAGTAAAAAAGCAGAAAGGATTATTTGTTGCTTAATTTAGCAGAAGGTGGCAGCTCATCATGCATAAGTCTGCCTGACACCTAGCAAGTTCTGTGATCCTATTTGTTAATCTTTTTAACTTTCCATTTTATTAGGATAGGGTTTCAAGAGCAAATAGGATAAATGAGATTAAATCTGTCACCCTAAATTACTCTCCTCTGAGTTATGAGCAGAATCACTCTATGTCGGAGAAGTATAATTATGGAAGAAAATGCTGCCTCTGTAATTGTGTGCTTTGTTCAGAAGAATTTGAGATTATAATTATCTCTAGTATGCCACGGTGGTGTATGCTGGCTCTTAATTTCTACAGTAAACAAAACCATTGAAGGTTTCTCTCTTGAGCCATTCTTGATGTAGCAATATTATCCTTCAGATCTCCTGGTTCAAGCAAGGGGTCAACACTAACTTGGAATAGAGAACCCGTTGTACATTTATTTTCACATTACCTTGAACTTAAACATTGATTGTGCAGTGAGGAATAATGGCCATGGGAAACAGATTGTCTTCTGAGCTGCCGCTATGCCAGGTGGGGCATGTCTAGGTGCTTATGCAAAAAGCAAGTCATAGCACATCTGTTACTGTGTTCCATCATTTAACTTTTCGGTGGTCCAAGGATATTGCCTTTGACCTCTGAAGTGACTGTGTTTCTGCAGGGACTCCAGCAAACAGAGCAGCTTTCTTTGACGATAATTAAGCTGTAATAGAAAAGGTCTGTGTTAAACTTAGTCTTTTTGCTCCTAGATGTCATGTGCACCAGAAATCTTAGGGTTTAGTTTTTCTCTCAGAAAAATGTGCTGGTGGTGCTCCATTAGGGGACTGTACACTGCTCTTGGCTCTATTTAATTTATATGGCCCTATAAAATTTGTGGTACACTTCATGCTCTATAGTTCCACTGTGAGATGAGTTGAAGACACAAGACACTAGGCTCTTGAAATTTTGTGTTCACCAACCAAAGAAAGCATTGAACCCATGTGTTGTTTACCTAGATTCATAACAACTTCTGTTAGAACAAGCAACTGAAAAGTTCAGCTAGATTTGTCCCATAGATGGGCATTATTACTGCTGGGAACAGATCTCCTGGGGAGAAGATACGCACAAAGTAAAAAGACACTCACTACAGGTGCTGCTCAGACAGTTCTGCAGCTTCCCTCTTGAGGCAGAGAGCGTAGAGGGTCAGAAGCCAGACTTTTGTATGATGGATTAGTGATAAAACAACCTGCCAGACTTGGATTAGAATTTCTGTTACATTGCCTAAAATTATGTGTGCATTAGAGGGGAGGGACAGGGAAGATGCATCATTTTGGGGAGAATCCTAGTAGCAATTTTATTTTCTTTTTCAGACTTTTGTACAGTTACAAGCCAGGACTTGATCTCTTTTTATCAGCCAGTCTGGTTTACAAATGAGCCCCCTTTTGTCCCATGTAATTTTATGTTATCTATGGTACTGCATAAAGATTCTGGGAATAAAAAATGGAAGGGTTGTGAACAGACCTTCTGGCTAATATGTACAATGACTCACTCTATCCTCTATTTCAACTTCCGTGAAGTATTTTCAGATGCAGTATTTACCCATTAAATGAGCTGTTCAGTTTAGCTTATGGCTAAAGCTTTTCCTAGTATTTTGATGTATTTGTTGGGAACATGACAAAGTAAATCATAAATGAGAACATTAACAAATGCTTACATTAATCATCTGAGACAGTCTCTCTTATTATAATCTTGTTCGGAGTAACTAGTTATCTGTAAGAAACGGTTTCCTGTCCCTTGATTTGCCAACTTACTTGATTTCACTGCCAGTGAAATCTCTCCCCCATGCTTGACAAGCAATGGGTAACTTCATAATCCTCTGTGTAAGCAGTTTCTTCATGGGAAGAAATCAAATCAGTCATTGCCATTATTGATCGTAATTTTACTATAATTTAGAGGGAAGAACCTTCCCTGGGTAGAATTAATTCTATAACTGCTTATTTCAGGATTTCCTTTAGTTTCCTCCAAAGGATCTGGCAGAAACTGTTAGTGACAGGCCTGCAGCTTGCTTGGCAAGGTCACTGCGGCACATTTCATGGCAAGTGAGAAACTTCTGCCTTGCCTTGGTTTTCAGTCATCAGCAGCTGCTTTGAGGAAAACTGAGAATGGCAGCAAGTCTGTATGACCTTGCTGCACATTGAAATTCCACCTCCTGGGAAACATAAGGGTACCTCATGGAATCAAGCTGTCTTCATCTGGCCTCTCTGAGCTAGTTCATCTCCATCAGCTTTCTCTTCTACGAGACCTGCTGCTTTACCCAAGCTCTACAATCACCTGGATGAGATCTCAAATGCAAGAGAAACAGACACATTCAGGTCTCCTCCACTGAACTCTCAGCCCTTTCCTATTCTCTTAATAGGTGTTAATTTCCTGGGCCTTTCCCTGCTAAGACCAGTCCCAGGAGAAAACCCTATCCTTCTGATCCCCATCTGTGGGCTACAGCGAAGCATCCTTACTCAAGTGAGATTTTTTTCCTTCTCTCCTAGTCAGCCTGGAGGTTTGGCTCTGGCCACAGACATATCTTGCATTCGGCTTTACAGTTCATTCACTCTGGATGGGATTTGTCTTATCTTTTACTCGCTCCAGGCCAAACTGATTGAAGCACACACAGGGAAAAGTCCTTTTAAAAGCAGTTTGCAGCAGTGCAATGTTAAAAGCCTGGTTGTGAGAAGGAGGGAGTGTAAAACAGTCTCTTCTTGCCTGTTCACAAAGAGGAGAAAACACAGTGCCCTTCTAATGCTGGCCACAGGAGTGTGTTCCACAGCATCCCTTCAAGGTCAATAACACCATTCTCAGCTGTTCAAAACAGCATATTGGTAGCAAAACCAGTGCAAATTAGATTTGGGAGAGGGCTGCTTGGGTTTTTTGTTTGTTTTTTTCTTTCTCTCTGCAGGCTTCAGCCTGGCAGACAACCAGATTCAACCGTGGATGTAATTCAGGCAAAATACAATCCACAGTATGTGGCCCGATGTATGATTTATGCTAATGGTGGCAAGGCATTGCAGCTGAATGGCTGTCTGCTTAGCAACTTTGGAGGAGTCCCTGGCTGCCAAGGCAGATGGAAATCTAAGGACCCAGTCAGTCAGGGGTCTTACTTTTTTCAAAGAGATTATTTGTCTTGCTTTTTTCCTTATTTATGTTTCCACATTAATGAGATTGATCAGATTTTCCCCCTCAGCAGCCCTATAACACCAAATCTCTTTATGCAGAACAGACAAGTAGATTTGGTGTAGATTTGTTTAGAGATAAGCTTTAGAGAGGCTGTAAATGGCTAAGTGAATAAACACTGCTCTTTTCTGGGTGAAGTTGCCTGTGAGACAGGCTGTTTTCTGCTTGGTCCTGCCCTCCTCTGCTGGTGGAAGTGTTCTTCTTCGCAGCTAAAACAATTTTCCTATAACTAACAGGCATTTCTCCATCCTTTTTCCAAAGTCTCTACTTTTTCTCCTTTATCTTCACTTCCTCTCAGTTACATTTGCCAAGTGGGCAGCAAGCCTTTCCAGTGTTCCTGAAGTGTTCTCATAGCAGATGCCAGCTACTTTCTTTTCAATATTGCATTCTTACATTCCGCTGACACCTGCAGAGCCCATGCTTGATCTATCTAAACTTTCCTTAAGGAGAGGTTTTTGTAGTGTTGCTTCTGAGTGTTATTTGGACTTGAAAACCACCCAGGGAAGTGTAGTGAGAAGTGAGTGTGCTTCTCTTTGTACCTGCTGTAGAGATCAGTGGTTTAAGAATCCTATTCTGCTTTACACCAGTGAAAAGTGAAAATAACACCAGCTGCAACGAGGCTATGTAGAAGGTAAACAGAAATGCAACAATGGGATGAGGCTTTTACACAAAGAAGCAAAATGCCAGGTTGCAAATAAGGCAATAGGGTTGCAAAGCCTTATGAGCCATGTGAACAATTGGTGCTTTCTGTACTATGTAACAAAGCAGCTTTACAAAGCGTGTCTGCAGTGTATTTTAGATCACTGAAACTGGCTTTATGGAAATTTCTGTTGTTAAATTGCGAATTCAGCCTTGCTGCGTGGCTGGTGGGGAGGTGATGAGACTACTTCTCTGTGTGATGATGGTGAATGAGAAGAAACTATGTTACAGCCAAAAGAGCCCTTATCTATAACTTTTCTTCTTCACAGGTGCCCCTGGTTGACAAAAGCCATCTCCCCAGCCATCCCAGTGTACAATGGGCTCGTGTTCTTGTTTGTACTGGCAAACTTCAGCATGGCAACTTTCATGGACCCTGGAGTTTTCCCACGAGGTAACAGAAAATGGGGCTGTTGGGGGGGGATTTGAAAATCCAAGCTAAAGGAGATGTCAAGTAGCCAAATACACTGTTCACTGACTAATCCCTTTTTTTCTGGTATTGTTCTTGTAGACTTTATTAATTACACTCATCTGGCAGCAGAGGTGGGGATGGTAGTAAATGCTGGGTACTTTCCATCTCTCTTCTGAGCTAGGAGGTGGCAGTTGTCCTTTCACTTGCTCAGACTGGCAGCTGAGGGCACAGGGTTGCATAGAATGGTTCTCCTTGAGTAGCTCTCCTGACTGATGTGATTGTGATTTCCATCCCCTGTGTCATGCTGGCAAATTGGATTTAAGTCACTGTCTTCACAATAGGTAGCAGAGCATGGTGGAGGGGAGAGGCTAACTTTCTGAAACAGCTTCATCAAAGCAGACCTTCCAAAGGCCTTAAAACAAATGCAGAAGCACTGAACACTAAAAAAGATAATGATTAAGGCTTGCCTTAGAGTATCTAAAAATGTCTACATTTAGAAAGATATGCCTGCTTAAATTAGTACTGATTCACAGCTGATGAAATAGGATAAAGATCGCTCAGCTTTTGTAATGGGAACCACAGTGCAGCTATCTCTTTTAACATATCCTAATGAGAGAATTATCACCTCATTTTATCCGTCTTCCAATAATTATTCACATGCAGTTTGGAGCAGAGACTGCTCTAGGCAGTCTTGCTAAACCAATGGATCTGTGCTTTCTGCAAGCTGTGCTTTCTCACCTCTATTCACTGAGTTCAATATCTATTTTGAATTGCTGTCTGACAAGAACAAGGTACCTGTCCTGCTGGCTTCCCTGAATGGTAAGTGCCATGTTTCTCCAGATAGCAGGGTCTGATGATGAGCATCTGCCTGCCTTGCCTTTCTGCTGCAGCCTTCGAACCCCTGATTAAGTGTTGCAGCACTCCACTTAAGGAAATAATTGTGTGTAAAGGCAAAATAAGGCACAGACAAGATTCAGTCATTTGTGCAAGATTAAGTGATGCAGAGTTAGGTGCTTAAAGGTACAAATAGGTGCTAGGGAGACTTTCAAAAGAGTTTAAACACTTAGAGCTTGTTAAAACAAGTTTCCTGGACTTTTTAGTTCCTTCATCTCAGCAGAGATAGCAGCGATTAAACATGCTTGAGATGTGAGATTATCGAAAGCATCCATGGTCTTTGCCTTTGGTAGGAGGAGAGCTGGAATAAAGTTCATTATGCCCTGTGAGTGGTTGGTACTGAGTGTGTTGTGAATTCATACTTTCCTTTGCACTTCTCTAACTTCTTTTTTGCAAACAGATTCTTTATTTTGGACTTTGCATTTAAAAGAGAAACACACCAAGAGATCAAATAGAAACTTTGGGACATTCTCATCACCTTCCCTCCCTTCCCATCTCCCTGTTGGCAACATGGGCAGTGGGATTGAGTTCACCCTCAGCAAGTTTCCCAATGATACCAAGCTGTGTGGTGTGGTCAACATGCTGGGAGGAAGGGATGTCATCCACAGGGACCTTGACAGGCTTGAGAGGTGGGCCTGTGCAGACCTCATGAAGTTCAACAAGGCCAAGTGTAAGGTCCTGCATGTGGGTCAGGGCAATCCCAAGCACAGACACTGGCTGGGTGGAGAATAGAGGGCAGCCCTGTGGAGAAGGACTTGGGGTGTTGGTGGATGAGAAGCTCAACATGACCCAGCAATGTGTGGTTGCAGCCCAGAAAGCCGACTGTCCTTGGCTGCATCAAAATAAGCATGAGCAGCAGGTTGAGGGAGGTGATTCTCTCCCCCTTTACTCCACTCTCAGGAGACCCCACCTGGAGTACTGTGTTCAGCTGTGGGGCCCCCAGCGTAAGAAGGACATGGACCTGTTGGAGTGAGTCCACAGGAGGGCCACAAAGATAATCAGAGAGCTGGAGCACCTCTCCTATGGAGACTGGTTGAGAGTACTGGGGTTGTTCAGCCTGGAGAAGAGAAAGCTCTGGGGAGACCTCGTAGCATCTTCCAGTATGTAAAGGGGCCTACAAGAAAGCTGGAGAGGGCATGTAGTGACAGGACAAAGGGTAATGGCTTTGAACTGAAAAAGGGTAGATTTAGATTAGATATTAGGAAGAAATTCTTCATTCTGAGGGTGGCGAGGCACTGGCACAGGCTGCCCAGAGCACCTCTGGGTGCCCCATCCCTGGTAGTGCTCAAGGCCAGGCTGGATGGTGCTTTGAGCAGCCTGGGCTAGTGGAAGGTGTCCCTGAACAGGGCAGGGGGGTGGGACTGGGTGATCTTTAAGGTTCTTTCCAACCCAAACTGTTTTATGATTCTCTGTGAAGGAATCAAACTGATAAGGAAAAAGAAAGATGGAAAACACTATAAATACCAGTGCTGGGTGGAAAGAGGAGCAGATGTTATTTCAGATACAAGCGTGCATGTGAAAAAAGCTATCACCACCCCACGCCACCTGCAGAGCTGCCAGCGCAAGGAGTTAAAAAATTGTAGGAGTGATTTAAAATGAATATACAGTAGATCTGTTTGCTTTCTGATGTTGAAATTAGGTTTAGTCTTCTTGTTTTCAAGCTTCTTAGCACATTTCTGATAGTTACAAATTAACTTCAAAACCAAAAGAACAAATCAGCAACACAAAAGCTAAGATTCTAATGAAATTGCATGATTCCTTTAAGGAAGCCACCAAAAATGGTAAGATATGTTATAAAAACCTGAGGCTTGGCTGCCCTGTGTCAGTATGAGAATCTGTGCTGTAAGATAGATTCCTCTGCCAATGTATTCTTCTGCTCAGATCACTGAAAGCTGGAAATAAAACACATTTCTAGCTATATTATATCAGCTTACAGGTTCTCTGGCAAATAGGACTTGGGCTATGGGAGTAAGTAAACCCAGCACACTCTTGTATTGTTGAAGAGGGCCTGAATCAAGTTCCCAGATCCATTACTCATGTTTGAATAATTTTTTAATTTGTTGGCTCTCTGAATGTTTCTGGTATGAACTGGGATTGGCTCTGTGCGGGTGAGTTGCCAGTTATACACCAAAATGAGAGGAAAGGAAGTATTAGGTTACTGAAACTGGGGCTACCCTGACAAATCTGATTTACAGTCTGGGTTGAGATTGGCAACATTCATTGCTGTCTAATTATAGATACCAACTACAAACTGGCTTCCAGTATTTCTGATGTGAATCTATTTTATACAAACTCCTCAAGTGTCTGTCAGTTCTGCAAGATTGATGTGTTATATGCATGTAGGTATATACAAGGTACAGACTTTTCGTCTGCATAGTCAGGTTTTTTTACAAGACCTTAAATGGTTTGACTGTTCTAGTGTCTTGTTTTCACATGCCCACATGTATTATACAACATGGGCTAGTTTATAATATTATTGAAGAACCAACAGATTGTATTTATAGAAGTGCCTATGGGATTTAGAGTCTAGCTGGGTCCCACTGACTAGTAATGAAGGAAAATTATAGAGAATGGTGCCAGTACAGCACTCTGCTTCCATGCACAAACATTAATCCAGAGAATACTCTTGCAAGGTAAATACTGTAGCTGAGCCAGATTCCAAGCTCATATAAGTGAAAGAAGAAACTCCCTCTGAAGTCAGTGGAAATTAGATCATGATAACACATCTAGAGAAGATTTAACATAGAAATAAATTACAGTGATTGATGCCCCACTGGGACAACATTATCAAATTCCACCAAATTTGGAGCCAGTCAACCAACACCAGCAGCACTGTAATGTTTAACCAGGTGTCAAATAGATGTGAACTTCTTAGATTTTCTCTGTAAAAAGGAAACTAATATAGATCACAGGAATCTAGAATAAAGGATGAACTTTCATGAACATTATTCTCATTTTTTTCCTTTTCTTCTAAATATATATTTGTCTATTATAGACTGGGTTTTATTTTGTGCATTTATTTTTAAATGGCCTCTTTTCTTAACAGGGCAGTGCTTAGCTGAGATGATAAATCATCTGCCCTCCATGTTGTCCCTAATAAAATGACCGATATTGTCATCCTCATCTTACTAATGGCAAAGAGAGGCTAAATGACTAGCTCAAGGCCACAGAGTGAGACAGTTAGAATCCAGGACTTCTTGACTCCCATTCCTGTGCTTGGATCAGTAGACCATGCTGCCTTTGAGAGAGGGGAGATCTTCCCAGTTATGTATTGTTACTAAAGCAAGTTCTTGGTATGCTATAAAGAGGTGAGCACGGAGTGTGCTATAAAGTAAGAACTGATGCAAGGACTTTTCATGGGCACAAAAATTGCTTCAGAATGGCATATCTCACTGTGGCATCACGCTCCCTGGTCTTTGGGATGATTGTGGGATGACACTAGAGTGTTGAACGAATTATTGCTTAGGTCATCTGGGTTGATTTTGGGGGTTTGAGCTAGCATAACCTTCTTCTAATATTTATCAATGTAATTTATTTCACTTTATGTGCTGGTAGGCTAGCATTGAATTAATCCCAAATTTGTTCAGCAGAACTTCTCACAACAAGGGCTTGGGTGATCTCCATCTCCTCTTTGACTACATGTAGTCTGCAGCTCATCTTGTTCATGCGGGTTGTATGTGATGGCTAAGATAAGACTCAAACACCTCTCTTTGTCCAGGGGCTGGTGAGTAAGGTTGCACAGCCCTCCTATGAGCCCTGATCACCGACGTGTTCTGCAGCCCTGACAACCTGTTCTGACAGTCCATCACTTCCACCACTCTTATTTCCCTGACAAGCCCAAGAGGACATGCAGTGGCCCTGTATCCAAGGCATCGACTGGATTAGCTCTTTTATCTTTAACCTTTGTTATTTCCACTAACTTTTAGTTTTGCATTGAGCAGCAGATGAAGATGAAGATAAAGATGATGACTTCCGAGCTCCACTCTACAAGAATGTGGAGATTAAAGGAATCCAAGTACGGATGAAATGGTGTGCCACCTGCCACTTCTACCGTCCTCCACGCTGCTCTCACTGCAGCGTCTGTGACAACTGTGTTGAGGTAACATTTTTGTTGATTACACGATCTGTTGGCTTTGCCTTAGTGATGACATTGCACATACTACTGAAAACATGCATTTGGGTGCCTCCTCCAATATTTCAGTTCTTGGAAGTTCCCAGCTGTAGTCTTGTTGACGAACTCCTACTAATTAGTACCATTTGAAACACAGCCCTCAGTTATCATGGTTGTTACACATGCAATAATGTTTGATGTCAGCTTTGTTGCCAGTGATAATGAGAATAAAAATTTATAATGCTGGCTATGTCTTCCTTAAAGTAGCTAAGGGATCATGAGTGTAAAAAAGGAGTGAATGGAAGAGTTGATAAAGGGGCAGAGTTCAGGAGAGCAGGAAATTTGGGGTGAACCCTTGTAGCTTGTCATCTGTGAGTTTAGGGCTCATTGTTTAGTTTGGAACAAACTGGTGCCTACTTCAGTGGGCAAGCAGAGAAGCTACGATGGTGTGTGAGCTTTAGGAAAACCAAACACAAAAGTCAGAGTGGTCCTCCAGCCAATGGAACAACTTCATGTTTGTTTCAACACCCCAGCTCAGAGCATGAACACATTCATGTTTCTAATGTTGGTCGCTCTGAATTATAGAACGTTCATGTTTCTTGATAGCCATAGAGTCTCAATGAGGCACATGGGATTTTTCAAAAACAACCCCCATAATACAGTAAGTTATGCTTTTGGGCTATACACATCCCCCAGACTGTAAGCAAGTAGGAGTGCTGTATCCACAGTGGTGTATTGCCAGGGGGGATTTTTTATTGCTGAACTAAAAATTCTACTTCTTAAGGATTGTTTCTGCTGCAAGGTCTATTTTTTCCAATAGAAAGATGAAATCTTTAATATGTCTAAAATATATTCAGCTGTGCCATTAAAATGAAAGGAATTACTAATCGGAAAGGGAAAAAATACCAGAGTCAGCTGGAATGCTGTATACACCATCTTTGTCCTAATCCTCTTTGCCACAAGCAAGGGAATAGTCCCAAAGAAAGCAGCACAGTTGCATGTGAGGGAAAGGCTGCCTGGGTTTATCTTGTATCAGTCATTTTCTCCTTCAGGGCAATATAGATCTAACTTGTAATTATCTGGAAGCAGTGCTGTGTCTAGTAACATTGATAAATAGGACAAGGTTGTCCTGTTGTGGAAGGCCTTACAAGGATGCAGGATTTGAGAAGACAGAGAGTAAGGAGCTGCCAAGGTCCCTGGGCAGAGGGGAATAGCTACAGCTATTCATAAGTTGTCTCACTAAATTTCTTAAACTGCTGTGAATTATTGAATAGAGCTGGATTTTTTGTAGAAAACCTCAGTTGTATATTCTTAGTTTTAAAACATAAATGTTTTCACTAATTCTAGATCCTAGGGATTGTTTAGATGATGGTAAATTCTCAGTTGTCCCACAGAATTTCTATCTTCCACTCTCCCCAGTGGCTCAACATGAAAAATAATTTTCAACAAACAAAGTTTTTTCAGAAGATTGCTCAAAAGTCACTGGTATAAACACTTGCAATTTCATGCTGCCATAAGGGCTCCATGGGAGTCAGTTCTGCAGCAGAAATGGAAATAGGAGAGAATCCAAAAGTAACCTAAATAAAATAGGAGAACACAAGGTGACTCTGCCTAGCTCTCCGGAAGTTTTATTGATGGTCAGATAGTTGAATGTTCCTTACTGTTCTGGTGGGCAAGCTCTGCTTATATAATTAAAATATGACTGCTGTGGAGCAATATAGGCAAAAAGCATTAATGACTTATAAATCAATAAGTCATGGTCTTAAACAGCATGCTTTATTGATTCTTGTGATGCTTATTTCCCACTCACCTGTCTATTCTAGAAGAGCTTGGAGATAGTGATAGGAGCAACTCTACTGGCTTTTACATGTGGAACCCAGTCAGGGTTGTAATTCACATCTTTTCACTTTCAGTCTAGAATGTGTAATAAAAATTATTTTCCCAAATATAAAATGTTTGAGCTAAACAAACAGAACAAAGCAGACAACACTTGCAGAAATAAAATCAGTTAAAACCTAAAGCCTGCTGTGACAAGAGGGACCCAAAAATGAATCTGTGACAAAAGTAGTCAGATTTTTTTTTCTTTACTGAAGCCTTTGCAGTGAGTACTTTATAATAGTTTCATAATCCATAGGTATTTTGGGCTGCATGCTACCAGATTCGCATAATAGACATACGCTATGTCAGCATTTCAGATATAGCCTGAAATGATCTTTATTAAATTGCTCTTGTCATTTTCTTATGTGCTTTGGGAAAGCTCTAATCCATTTCCTTGTACTTTGTAAATTTTTGGTAAATACATTGTGCAAAACTTAGAAATACAAAAACCCCTTTGTCATCATTGAGGAACGTTTAAAAATAGCATTACCACAAAACAAAGAATAAACAATTTGTTTGATGATGTAATGAATGTGTAATATCTGTTCTGAAGAACACAGAAATAAGAAGGGTTTATTTTGTGCACCAGATATTGTCTTCACATCAAGAATAATCCCATTGAAGACAGTGGATTTACATGCCTATAAAACTGTGTAAAGGCACCTGAAAGGTGTCTGTGGCTTGCCCTCATTATTAAATCTCCTGTTAAAATGGATCCAACTTTATAAGGGACCTTGAACTTTTGACTAAGACAAATAGTTAGGTTTGGGTTCATAACTATTAATGAACTTGTGCACAACTTTGCCTGTTTCTTACCCAGCTATTGCTTTTCTTTGGGGACATGCTTGGTAAAAAGTATCTTTCGTGATGTTCATTGTTTCAAGTGGATTCATTCAGCTACCTATAAATACAGAAATGTAGGGCAGATAATTCTGCAGCAGTATTGAATCTTCAAAACATTCCAGGTTATTATAACTTCATTGTAATTGTCCCCTCAAGCTAAAGATAATTTAAAAATAGTGTTTCTGCTGCTTTAAGATAAATAGACTGTCATTTATTTTTTTTAATATCCTCTCTTCAAACCCTATAAACACTCAAGTACCTCTCCACCCATAGATACAGAAACCACTTGGTCCTAAGAGCCTTATAAAGAGAGTCTAGCATGTTGTAAAGCTGCAGAACTATCCTGATGTAGTTTTACATGGTGATGGTTTGGACGTGTCTCTAAGTCAAAATATTTCTTTTCACCATTTCGATATTGTTCCCTATTTCTCCCTTTCTTTCCAAGGATTTTGACCATCACTGCCCATGGGTCAACAATTGCATAGGACGGAGGAACTACCGCTATTTTTTTCTCTTCTTGCTGTCCTTAAGTACACACATGGTTGGAGTATTCACCTTTGGGCTCATCTTTGTGCTAAACCATATGGAAAAGCTGGGAGCAGCTCATACTACCATTACGTATCCTTCTTTTTTGGTCTTTCAAGACTCAAGGTGTCCTTCAGGAAAATGTGAAAGAATGAATCTGAAGATTTGTCTTCCTGGAAATGGTGGAGATACACTCCTCTCCTGATCCCCCATTGCTCTTCCTCTGTAAATGCTTAGTGCAGGTTTTCCTCTGTACCCATTTTGCCTGTGTGACCATCGATTACCCACAAAATTGTAGCTGACCTTTTGTCTATCTCAGTCTTTGTCATGACAACCCAGCAGAAGGATATGCTGCCTCCCTGGATTTTGCTGCCAGTTGGGGGTGGCTATAAACTGTGGGGTTTTGTTACTATTTACTGTATTTAAAACACTTGTTACTGTATTGTAAAGCAGAGTTTGCCCTGGAAACAGGTTCCCCTGCATGCTAATACACAAACTGCTAGCTCTGGGGGGTGCTGCCCCTGTTGATAGATGAGTGCAGAATGGTCTTTACAAGATGGTTAGAGCCAGAATCAATGAGTTCAGATTGTTTTTTAACCATCTCAAGGATAATGGCCTTAGTTAGGAGCAGATGGGCTTAGCTTTGAGATAGAATTTAGTTAGACGTAATTAAAAATGAGGCGAACCCTCCTTATTTCCAAGCTTTTTTTTTTTTTCTCCTTTGCTCTCTCTCCCCTTCATAATCTCTTTTTCCCTTCACTCATCCCCATTTCTTTAACTCCTGGATACAGAATGGCTGTCATGTGTGTGGCTGGGTTATTCTTTATTCCAGTTATTGGTCTCACTGGCTTCCACATCGTTCTAGTGGCCCGAGGGCGCACAACAAATGAACAGGTAAGGAGCAATTCTTTCTCTGTGTTGGTGATGTTGAGTTGGGAAGGAAAGTCAGCAAGTCAGCTTGAGTAAAGCAAGAAATGGTCCAGATCTTAGCAGTAACACTCATACTAAAGCTTTTGTGAAGATCTATGAAGATTGCCTAGTTTTTAATTCAATTTTTTTACTTGAATGCACTGCAAGCAAAGATTTCCCCTTTCTAACCACAAAGGATCATCCCAGGCTTATTTACCATTTAAAATCTACTCTTGGCTTTGAAATAGGTTTTATGTGGTAAGTACTGTCACCCCCAAAAGTTAAAACTTTATGAGTCAGACTGAACTAACCATGAGCCTGAATGAAGAAAAAGAAAGGAAAAGATTAAATCATGCTTTTGCCCTGTCTCCTGGTATTTTGAACTACCCCAGCTAACCCACAGTGCACGTCGTAATAAGATCTGAGCTAGCTCTTTGTCTTGCTCTTTTTGACTCTCTTTTGTTCTCATGCGTATGTGCACATGCACATAGAGAGGCTATTGGACCTAACTTGTTTTGCTTCTCCAAACCAAGTGTAATCATGAGATCTTGTGCCAAGGAGCCTGTAAAACATTAGTTCCCCTGCAGTTACCCCAATGTGGGTGATCCAGACCTATATACATGTGCATATCAATAGTATGATACCGGTGATAGAGATGTAGTGGCAAAATTGATAGCATGCCCCTGCCATTCAAAAGGCATAGCTCTGTTAGAAAGCTTGACACTGGGTCATGCAGTGTGCCCATCAGCTGCTCATAGCTTTCTTCCCACTGCTAATTAATTGTGTGCATTCCAGTGCTTTACCCTTTCACAGCTCCAGCTCAAAAGCACCCCTCATATATTTGGGGTTTTTTTGCTTTCTTTTCCACATCACACTTCTTTTTCACTTTTTTTTTTTTTTTTTTTTTTCCCAAGTGCATTTTTACTGCTCTTGCATCTATGGGCACTCTCTAGCTCATACTGAGCAGTATGGTGTTCTTGCTGTCCTGCAGGCTGATGGCTTCATGCTTATGTAGCTTGGATGGCTGCTGTGCAGACTGTAAGAGTTGAAGACAACTGTCTGAGGCCAGGCCTTCATAAACTGGGAAGAGATTGTCCCCTATCCCACAAGAGACAATGAAAACTTCTATCCAGAATAGTGTGGGAGGTTTACATAAGCAATGAATCTGACATCATCCTGAATTGTTGCCTAACATGGCCTCTGAACAAAGCAGACTTACCATAGCTGTAGACCTTTAAATGCTTTTCTCTGTCCTGCTTGGATTCAGCTGCTTTTCATTTTAAAATTGATATTGGCCAAGTATTAGTGCTAACAATAGTAGCATAAAACACAGAGCATTGCAGTCTCATAGCCCAAATCATTATCTGTCTTAGGTTTGTCTTCATGCAGTGATGAAAACTGTCCATGGAAATTTTAGGCTGCAGAGGAAGGAGAAATTTAAATAAATAAATAAATAAATAAATAACTTCTTGTGTTTGTGGCTACACTAACATTTAGGACAGTTGAGAATTTGACTTTTACCTTGATTGAAATAACTAGTGGAAAATGCATCCTAGCTTGGTTTGGTTTCCTGAGCTACCAAACCACTTGAGATTAAATCATCCATGCCATTCTGAAAATTCAATATAATCTGGTCTTAATTTCTGTTTAGTCATATGTACTGCCTATCTGTAATGGGACGATGGATGTTCCCAGCCTTCAGGTCCCTTTGAAAGGAAGCATATCTAAGTAATTAGAGCACCAGACCAGGAGTGATGGATATGCCATCTGCTCCTGGGTTTTGCCATTGTTTTAAAACATTCACTTTTCTCCTGCAGTCTCAGTATCTATTCTCTTTTCTCACACTGTTGGTTATCTGCTGTCAGCATTACAGTTACAATATGTTCAGCTACACTTGCCCCCTTTTCCCAGTACATTTTTTAGGCCAGTGGTACAGACATTTTGGTGTTTTACTGTAATTTTTTGGTATTTGGTCATTCTGGAGTTTGTTGGGTTTGAGCATTCATAGTAGGCAGACTGATTTAGGAATGCGCAGTGACTGAGTTTAGGTGTTTGTGAGCTTTCTGAATGCCTCTGGAAGTCTTTTACGGAATCAAAATAACCCATAACTGAACATCTGCTCATATCCTGGCATTTTTAGTTTCTGAATAGAGTAAATAAATACCCTTCCTTCTGAGACTGCTTTCTATCAGTAGATTTCAAACTACTTTAGAAACCAAATTGATATAATTAGTAATGTAATCTGTGAGTTAGAGAAATTTTATTTTCATATTGTGTGAGAGAAAATGGGCACAGAGATATGAAGAGCTTTGCCAGCTTCTGGCACAAGTCAGCTTAAGCCCAGGATGAATGCAGATGTGCCAAAAGTCCCAGGCCCATGTTTTAGTCATCAGGTTACTTTTCCAACACCCAGAACTTCCAGCGTTTCTCTCTTGGCCTTTTAAAGGGTTTTATGTTATATCAAAGAGGCCAGCATAATATACTGCAAAATCATTTCATTGTCATTATTTTATGTGCAAGTAATTAAAATATTTCTAGTACTCTGTAAACTTGTTGCTAGATCAGAACTATGAGTTGATTAAAATGCATTACTTGCAAACAGCAACAGTAATGCTTTTAATGGCAACCACTATTAATCTCTCTGGCTTTATTGGTATTTATCCCCATATGGTTACTTTCAAGTGTCTGCCTGTAGAGTACAAACCCTTTATAATGCTTATGAAGCTTTGAATGGATCCCGCCAGTCTAATGAGGCTTGGCTTTTATTAAACTAGCTCATTTCCAAGCAAACATAGTAATCACCAGGGAGTTCCTGGCACCCTCCTGCATAAGGCCTGCATAAGGCAGTGGTTCATACTGATTGCTGCGGTGAATGGGATGCTGATAGAGAGGAAACATTGCTCTCATCCAACATGACGAATGTTGAGTTGACATTCCTGTTTGTTTGGAGGGGACTTACCAAGGCAGATGAGTGGAAGTAACAGGGGAATAAAAGGGTTCAAAACAGGATGTCTGGCTAACAGCAGGCGTGAATCGAAGAGCAGCATGAGGAGTTGAACCTGGTCACTCTGAAACCCAGCCACACTGAGCACATTGCCCTTCGGGGAAGGGACCTTTAGTTGGTGTGCCTTCTAGCTAGAAATAGCTGATGGAGGTGGTGCGTTAGAGCAGGAGAGAGGAAGTGTAGCATTCAAAGTAAAATGATCTGTTTGGGAAGGACAGTAGGGTCAGAGCAAGGCATACTTGTTCTTGGCTTTCTGAGGGTTGGTTGATGACTTTTATATAACCAGAGGTTTGAGCACTGTCCTGAATATGTTTCCAGGTGACAGGTAAATTCCGTGGAGGAGTGAATCCTTTTACCCGAGGATGCTGCGGTAATGTGGAACATGTGCTCTGCAGCCCCTTGGCTCCCAGGTAAGAGAAATTCTCTCAACTGGGAATGAGGGTGGTAGAGTAGTTGTTGGGAAGAGGCAGAAAATGTGCTTGGTTGGGCTTACAAATGGAAGACCATTGATGAAATAACAGGGAGGTAAAGCAAAGCACTCCTGAAGGCAGAGCTCTGTGATAGCTGCTTCGCTTTTGCATGGCTGTAACCTGTCCAAGCATTTGCTTTCTTCATGTAATTCATAACCCTTATACCAGAAATGTTTATTTGGAATGAGCATGTCAAATTACATCAAGAGCTGATACCCTTGTCTTCACCAACTGTTTATCCAGTGCATTTCAGTAACAAGGTAAGTTTCCATATGTTACCATATTCCCAACACGACTTTTTGCACTGTACAGTCAACGTCCAGGCATTCTAGTCTGCTGGAGAAAAGGAAGGAATCTAAAATCAGCCTTTCTCCTTAAGACTTAAACCTAATTTAAGGCTGCTGTGGTTTTCAATCTCATTGGCACTTTCATTATCATAAAACAGATTTTCAATGAGGTCTACATCATGGAACTCAGGATTTTATTTATGGCTTTCTATTTTAGGGGAAATGGATTTATCGTTTCACATTTTGAAATCAGGATTTTAATTCAGTAGATCAGATGGAGTATAAATATCCCAGATGCTGAGCTGTCCAGGCTGCAAACATGTTAATAATTGTACTATAAGAGGACTTATTTGAGCCTTTTCAGGGTATTGAGCAATTCTAGACCCTGACACGATTATCTGCCTTTCCTCCCCACTACCCTCCTTCGCTATGCAGCAAATAAGTCCTAAAAGACTGTTATGTGTGTTAAAGTGAAGATACTGGAATAGCTGCTTATGAAACTTAAAAAACCATGAAAATCAGGTCAAGATACTTAGAGAGCCAGATATTAGAAGTTGGGAGACACTCCTGTTAAGAGGTGTGAGTACTATCATCATGGCTCTTCTCAGACTTTCAGCAAGCAGAATGTTTGTGTTTTGTGAAGACTTGTTCAAATTGTCCTGTATATTGAAGGTCACTGAGCCATCACTATTCGAATGTCCTTTTCACTAGATGGAGAAGGCTTGTGTGTGTATTGATATTTATGCATTGTACAGCCACTGCCCAATTGCACTTGCAGAATTCTAGTCCACTGGAAAGAAATGAGATTTCTAAAGCCAGCCATTTCCCTTTAGATTTGTTGCTTCCTATAGACCTGTCTTTTTCACCTCCATTTATTTGAACGCTCTAAACATGCTACAGAAACAAGTCACCATGTGGTAAGCTAGAACTGACAGCATGTCATCTTCTCCATATTAACTCCCCGTGTGCTGGGTCTTATTCCCCCAGTCACCGTCTTCCACCGCAGGGGAGCTGTTTCATGTTAACTAGGTAAGATCTATTAAATTGCTTCCATTGGTGGTAGGCCTCTTTTTCTCTCTTCATGTGAACTGTGCTCTTGTCCATTCGGCTTCAAAATTTGCTTGGGTTTTTTTAATGCTTCCTCTCTTTTTGCTCACTAAAAAGAAACTGATATTTTTATTGCTTTTTAATTATTACATCCATTGAAATAAATGGAGTTTGCTTACCTAGATTCTGACACATTCTTAAATCATACCCTGGAAGCAGGAAGATATTGTCTCTATGCCTTGTTCTTAGGTTATTGTTTATTTTAATGATGACTCTTGAACAATTGTTCAGGTACATAGTTGAGCCCAAGAAAAAGCAAGCTGTGAGTGTGAAGCCTCCTTTCCTCAGACCTGATTTATCTGAGCGACAGATCACAGTGAAGATCAGTGACAATGGGATCCAAGCCAACCTCAACCGGAGCAAGGTAAGGCAGCCTTCAAGTGCTGCTTTTGAAGAACATGACTTGAGCATTATCAAGTCTGAGAATGAGTTTGTCACTGAAAATTTATTTGAGGTGATGCATTTTCAGGAGAAAATTGTATAGGTTGATTCCTTGTCATATACTTCATCCTCTGAAAGTAACCCAGGTTCAGTAACAGCAGCTCTTGATCCAGTAACAGCTCTTTTTGCAGCTCTATAATAGGATGCCTCTGGGCATCTTTTGGAAGAGGTGGCTGTTCTTTGCAATAGTTACTTTCTGTCCCAAGAGTTGCCATCTCTTGGTGTTCAGATTAATTTTAATGAACGTAACACTGTGTGGGAACCCTTGTACCACCAGGTCAGCTGTTCTACTTTAAAAAAAGGTTTTGAGCTTCCAGACTGTGGGAAGGCTTGTGATCTGGTGAGAGGAATATTGGCTCAGAAACTGAGTTCTCTTTTGTCGTCTTTTTTCAGCTTCTCTTGACATGAAATAGAAGGATTTGTTTAGTTATATAAAAAGCAGTGGATTCAAAAGAAACCACCTTGCAAGATTTTTGTGGAGAGTTACTTGCTGAGAGCTGCCTGGAAAGTTGCTGAAAAATGCTAGAAAACACCATTGTCTTCTACCATGTATTAACTAGTGTGATGATAATGTTATTTAGCATGCCAGGTAGGCTAGGACAGTGCATATAAAATTATACTGGCTTATTATGACAATGCTAATTTTACACATGACAGTCCTTGTCTGCAGTGGATGTTAAATCATGTTTGTCATTATAGGTATAGGTAGCTTTTGTTTGGTACATCCAGCACTCTGACATGCGCTGTTATTTAACCGAGCTGTGGGTAATGATTGATTCTTTGGTTGTTTTCAGTCTAAAATTAGCCTGGAAGGCCTGGAGGACAAAAGTATGGATGTGCAACCACCTCTTCCACCAAAAGGAGATCCAAGCAAGTACTCTGAGCTAAAAGGGCAGCTGGGGACCAGTGAAGGTATAGTTGCACGATCAGTGTTTTATTTTTATTACTAAGAAAATAATTCAGCCTCTTTGAAAGGCTTCTGGTATTTTTTTAAAACAGTAATGGGATCTGGGTGAAGGCGTTTTTTTCTATTTATAGGAATTCTGAGCCAGGGGAATAAACAGCAGGAAAGGGAGAGAAAAGTCAGCTTCAAGTGTTCATTCAAGCATAGGGTGGATATTTCATATACATTTCACACTGTTTTTAAACCATTTTAAACACCACCTTAATTTTTTGACCAATTTAAAAATGAAAAATGTCATTTTGAACTAAGGAATCTAAGTATAAAATGCTTAGGCATTATAAACTGAATTATTACATTTATGAAAATGTGAGATTAAAGCTTTGATACTATTAATAAAACTCTTTTTTTCAGACAAAACTAGTAGCTTAATTCAACCCAAATATCTACTATTTCAGTCTGGAAAAATTACTACTCACCAAAATATGTCACGCTACTTACCGTATTATACCTTGTTTCTTCTCTTTACATCACTGATCTGGCAGCAATGTACTGTTATTTCCACAGGGGCCCCATTGCTTTTGGTGGAATTCAGCACTGCAAGTTTTATTCTTTCCAGAACAGATTTGTTTGCAGAGGACTGTGGATAGCAAGGGATTAGGGATGATAGCTTTCTGTCCACACATTTTAATATAAAGTCTTTTTTTTTTTCCTTTTCTTTTACAGAAGGTGGCCTTTCACCCAAACTTATTAGCCCTCCTACACCTGCCATGTACAAGTATCGACCAGCGTTCAGCAACAATCCCAAAGTCCACTACCATGCTACAGCTGACCAGGTGAGTGAGCCAAGGAGAATCTGCTCCCAGCTAACACCAGGCAACATGGAACTGAGGATAAATTCACTGCAGGGCTCTAGTGAAAGTCAAAATGTAAAAGTAAATAACAACACTTGGCATTGTTCTGCGATAGTATATATTTTCCACTATGCTCCTTATGAAAACATGTCTGCTTTTGCAGCTTTCCTCTGTTGAGCTTGACATGTCTGTCCTGCTGACAGGCATGCACTGCTGCTTTAAGTGTCTCAGCCTGATCCTAAGGTGCTGAGAAGTGTCACCTTCCATTGGCCTCTCCTGACATAGGTGCCAATTTACATTCACTTCAGAGGGAGTTGGGCATGCTTAGCGCTTTTCTGGATCAGACCCTTTAGCCAACAGACAACATGCTTGTGATTCCTCAAGTTGTCAGCTTGCAAGGAACTTTTAAAGCATCCCAAGAGGTATTTTAGTTAAAATTAATGGAAGATTCCTCACATTTTACCTTAGCACCTTCTCAGCATGTTTGGGTTAGATGGGGAAAAAAACCTCCTTCCTAATACTTGGCATCATCTTTCCCTGCAAGAAAACTGAGGTCCAAACAATTAAGAGAGGCTTGCTCTGGAACTCTGACTGTTTCCTCATTTGCTTAGGAGTTTTGAAACAGTTTACACTGTTTCCTTTGGAAGAAGAGTGCAAAACTAAGCCCACTGCTGATAGACTTGTTTTTCTTACTTATTTCTCATGGATTTGTTGCAGATATTCCTTGGCCTCCCAGGACCTGAGAACAGCAGTTTGAAAATCACTGATCTATCTTGTATATTTGCAATATATATCCAAGCCTTCACACACCAGAGGAGATACCCTTAAAACACACATACCACACACGGCGCAGTTTTCTAACAGTTAATTTCATTGGGTCCTCCCATGTCACCCCAGCAATAACAAGAAGGGGGTGGTATAAGTAAGGAAAGGAAAATATGGTAGAGACTGCAGCAACACTGGAATAAGGCAGATTGTTCCTTAAATAGTGAAGAAAACTTCTCTAGTATAGAAAGATGGTGATAGATGATAGAATTCCAGCTACCACCAAGTTTGGGTTTTAGTCTTACTGCAATAATTATAAATCTTATTCTCTGGATTTGTCCACTTAATGAAGAAAAGATTGGCTGAAAGTGAACATAAGAACAACGATGTACTCACTGTATCCAAAAAATTTCATATCCTATCATCTTCACTTTATTACATCAAAAATGGTTTGGCATCCAATTCGAAATATTTACAGGCATCAGCTAGCAATTTTGAGCTGTGTAAGCAACAGTGTTTTGGGTCATGATGCCAAAAGTCAGAGTGCCATGGGAGGAAAACTTGTTTTATTTATTCAGTATGTAGCCATAGATGCAATAAAGATACAGGATAGGTTCTGATTAGGCCAGAAGACTGGACAGTGCTATGAAATGATAACAGGGTACGGCATCTTCACTCTGAGGGTTGCTGTTTCAATCCTAACCTAAAAAGATGTTGTTATTATAGGCTGACTTGTGTGCATACAATCAGCTTTGTGGACTTGTTCAATTTTAGAGTAGTCACCACTTTCTAGCAGTCAAGTGGGAATATTATAAAAATGAGTTCACTTGGCAAGCTGATAGGATAGCATGTATTTGTCTGCCAAGCCATATCTAAGTATAAGGTACAGAGGGAAAGAGACTAGATGGTGTGGGGAATACCATGTTGTCTCTTCTGTATCAGTTCTTCAGCCTGCCAATATAATTCTGCTTTTGAGCAGTGAAAACTGTTAGAAAAGAGGGATCAGGGCACAAGGATAAGTAGCACAAACATAAGCTATGTCATTGCTCTCTCCTCCTCCTTTACAGGCTGCCACTTGGTCTTATTTTTCCAGAGAAGGCCAAATTTAGCACCGTGGTCTAGAAGATAGTGAGCTGTTTTGCCTATTTCCCTATCTGCTAGCTCAAAGAAAAAAATACGAAGAAAAACTCTGAATAAAACAGATTTTTGCCAGTTAGGCTTTTTTGGATAATTTTCCTTTAAATGAAATTAGATAAAGAATGAACTGCATTGACTGCATCTCTGATTAAATATGCAAATGATAATTAATTCTTTGTTTGCAGAACCAATGTATCCAATTTATTAGGCATTATGGCAAACGATTCCTTAAAAATAACAGCAAAAATTTTTTTCTTAGCACAGAATGGCATTTTAAGTGAACAGAACTGTGAACAGTCTTTCATAAAGTAAAACAAAGCAAAGTCCTCTGTTTTCAATGCACATAAATAAATTATGGCCTGTTTCCTTCTCTGATGTGGCCACTCTCTCCTACACAGGCAATAAAAAAAAAGAAAATTGCTTCATACTGTTGTCTAAATGGTGGGAAGGAGCCTCTCTGCTTTAATTAAGCTTAGGTGCTTAATTTTGAAGACCTATGACCAGAAATTCGGAATTACTGAATATTTATAGCTCTGGGTAAAGTGGATAAGAGTGTGCTGGTCCCCAGTGTGTTGAAATGAAGCCTAAAGTATTTCTGACTCAGCATGCAAAACCAGACATCCCTCAACTCAAGAGCTATTTGTGGAAAATTTGAAGTAAAGTGCTTTCTCCAAGGGCAGTATGATCAGATTACAATCAGATTTACCTTGGCCGAGACTTGAGTGTCAGTTGAGAAGGTCTCTCATTCTGCATTTTCAGTGTCCATGTATTGACGTATCTATTACTGTCAATATTATTTGGCACTTACTATGAATAACTCCTTGCTTCTAAGGAGCAGTGTTCAGCATACTTATCCATATGCTGAACAGGAATTAGGAGATTCCTTATAACGAGCCCGTGTCATAGCTGGGCTGAGAGTCTGAGAGAAGACCTCCTGCCCTTTTCTTCCTGTGCACTCACCATGGAGAGCAAACCTATTCTTCCGTATCATTGGCTTCTCTTTCTCATATCCACCTCTGTTTTAGATCACCATGCAGGAGGGACACACTCAAGGGGCTCTGATAGAAGAGGATGGCAGGAGCCTTGATTACCAGTCTGAACCCAGCTTGGACATCCCCAGCTACCGGAAGAGCTCCCTCCACAAGACCTATCAGTCTTCCCCACTGCAGATAGATTCCTTTGCCATCAATTCACGATCCCTGAGCCTGAAATCTGCTGGCAGGAGAGGGACAGACAAAGTGCCCCTTCATCCAATGAAGTCTGAAGGGGCAGCCTCCACCCCTTACAAAAGCATCTTTTCTCCCAATTCCCTGTCAAACAGAAATGGGAGTCTTTCATATGACAGTTTGCTAAACCCCATGTCACCCTCGGGGAGGAAGTGCATCGCCCATTCTGCAGTCAGCTCTGTTGGGTACCACTCCCCATATTTATCAGCCAAAATGTGCCATCTACGGGGGAGCGAGCTGCAACGGCAACCACCGCAGAGCTTCAGCCCGGTGCTGGGGGGTCCAGCTCCACATCAGCGAGACCCCTCCCCAGTCCGCTATGATAACCTTTCCAAAACCATTATGGCATCCATCCAGGAGAGGAAAGAGATGGAAGAGAGGGAGAAGCTCCTCCACTCGCACCCTGATTCAGTGTTTGCAGATTCAGGTGTCTATGACACCCCTAGCTCCTACAGCCTTCAGCAAGTCAGCACGCTCTCTGAAGACCCACGCAGCATGGCAATGAGATACGGATCTAGAGACAATCTGATGGCTGCTACCAGTTTTAGCACAAGGAACCCTATACTGCAGTCCTCAGTGTCTTCACTCTCAAGTGCAATGACGAGAGCACCAAGGACTTCCACAACCTCTCTGCAAGCTGATTTAGCCAATAATAATGTCCAGTCCCATCAGGCACTACAGGGCAGGGTGAGCAATGGCTCCTACAAATCCCCAGGCCACCAGGTCCCATCGTCCCCCACAGGGATGCCTAGGTCACCCTCTTATGGAGGCCCAAAGGCTGTCTCATTTGTAAACACTGTGGAAATTACAGAGGTGCAATCAGTGGGAGCACAAAGGTATGTACTGCTTTAGGTGCTGCTTAGCAATGTGAATCTGTTTGCAAGCAGATGCAGAGCACTTCGCTGGAGGTACAACCCAGATTGCATGTTTGCTGTAGGCCAGCAAGGGTGGGAGTTTGTCAGCGCTCTTCAGTTCTGCGACACCCCCACAGCAACCTCATCATGACAAAATGTTTTCACATTTACTGTAACTTGAACTGCAGGTGGTCAATCAAGTTGTAAAAATCATAGTGATTCAGTGTCTTAGCTGAATTGGGTAATTATTTGCAAGGTATGGGGCAGATTACCCCTGCCATTAAGTACAGAAGGGTGGATCTGTTTTAGTTTGCAGCCTAACAGGAGGCTGGACCCAGCCGTTGCTTGGACACAGAGGCAAAGCTGGGATCACAGTACATGCAGGCATACCCTGCACTAAGGGAAATGGGCTGAGGCCATCCTGGAAATTGTGCTTGGCATAGAGAGCTGTGTATTTAGCTGTGTTGAGTGTCCCATAGTACAGAACTGGTGATAAAAGCACAGACCACCTTACGGCCTCGCTGCCTCCTTCCTTTTCTGTGAGAAAGCACGGAGAGAGAGAGAGGATTTGGTGTGCTGAGATCCTGAGTAAGTGGTATCTGAGCATGAGCATCAGCTGCAGCTTCTGCATGCACTTATATTTCTTTCTCTTCCTTCTGGAAACTATAGGGCTTGGAAAGTCTGGAAAGCGCTACATGATCCTGTTGAGGATACAGTAATTCAGCCAAGTTGGGACCTGGAGGGCTCAGAAATATCTAGGTTTTCTTTGCATCTGGCACTTACTGCACTATGCTGTCCTCTGGTTAAGGTCACAGGTTTCTCACTCCAGTATTACTCAGCATTTTAGGGAAAGTTATTGAAATGTGGGAGAACCGTTGTTGTAGGTCTCCCAAAGTTTAGTGGCAGCAAGTTTTTCCTCAGTGTTTTCAAGTGAATTGTAGTTGCAAAGATGATACATCTAACTTTCAAGAGGTAGTCAGACATTTTTTCCTCTTCATATGTATTCAAGAAAGGAATCTGTTTCAGTGAAAGAGAACCTGCGGACCTTCTTTTGCCTCTTTGCCCTCTGTTTGAGACCTGGATGGATAAGCTGCTGTTGTAGGAAAGATGCTAATATGAAAAGTGTCTTTACCTTTTCTTAGTCTCTGGTTCTTAGTTATGCTGTCAGCCTGTTGGTCCCACTGCTTTTACATTGTGCTTATTTAAAACGTAGAGCCTGTAAATTCACTTTGGTTCAACTCTTTGAAGTAATGAAAAACAGCGTCTGGCAAAAGTGGTCTAGCTATCAAAATAGCTACAGGTCCCATCAGATGTTAAAGAAAATTGCAGACATATGATACAATTGCAGAGGATCTTTTTTACTGAAGTTCCTAAAGTCAACTCAAGTACCTACATTAATAATAAATAGCTTAATAAACGTCAAGTTTTTTACCGGGTGAAGTAAACCTCCCACAGGCACTCTGTGCTTTACAAACCTAGCACATTTTCCCTGTCACTCATGCTACAAATTACTTTCCCTTCTCCCGTTTCCCCTAACACTCCCCAGCTCTTTTTTGCCTTGTTTCAGGAGGCAGACTGTGTTCTTCAGGAGAATTTCAGCACTGAATTAGGGCTTTTGCAGTACTTTGGTGAGACAAATGTAGAATTCGGTCCCTGCATATTTCAGCTGTTTGGGGATATAGCAGCGTTTTACAAAACCACACAATAATTTTTTAATACATTTATGTATATGGGTTTTGCTGGTTCAGATATCCAGGACTCTGTTCTCTACTGCAAACACAGCTTAAACACGTAGCAGAAGCCAGGCTGGCGTGAGCTGATGGACCTGCTGCTTCAGCTCCAGGGTACAGCTGTCAATGCCAGGTTGCCACATAAAAAGTGCGTTTAGGTTTGGAGCTATTCTGAGCCTATCAACAGCTGTGTAAAAGTCTAGAGTAGTTTGTTTTGTTTTGCAGACACATGTGAAGAAAGAAATTGCCTTTTGAATACAGTTAATCCATCAAACCCTCTGGCCTCCAGAAAAAGTCAGGGTGGTCTGAAGTATCTCAGGCTGTCCTGGTTCGCAGGCAGACAGGTGGTGTTCCCTTCTGTGGAAGGTGTTTCAGCCCCAGGTCACTGCTGCTGGCATGAGCCAGTCTTACAGGCTGAGGCAAACCCAAGCAGACATCCACTGTGCAGCAGTAAGATGTGAGAATACAGCAGACCCCGGTTGTGCTGACACTTCCAGGACATAAACAAGTTCTTTACTAGGCTTTTATCTAATTATTTTGTGAGTCCTGGGGAAGAGACACATTACACTTTAGTGTGTAGTGGCCTAGATTTAAAATATCTTCTGAGGAAAGCCTCTTGTCCATGCTCCCTGGCAGTAGGTCATAAGAAAGGATATTATTTCAAAGAGTCCATCTGGAATATGGTCTTTAATTACAGACATCCTAGAGTGCTTTCTGACTTGATTCAGTTTGTGTCTTCTGTCATAAAGAAGTCTTGCGCTTCACCTCCCTTTACGTCTTTCAGAGATGAGCAACGTAATTTTGTTTAACTGGATATTTAACTGGGCAGTGTTTTTTCTGAGTATTATTTCTGATAGTAAGACACAGTTTGGCTTAAGGTCAACAGTGGTCACAATTAAACCCTCCTGTGTCCTACAAATGCTTATGCAATTAGTTTTGTTCAACAAAGCATTTAAACAAGTAATTAAATGAACAGATATTACTGGGGTCTGATCCACTGACCTAATAGCCGAATGAATTCTCTCATTTCAGTGGCTTTTCCTCAAATATATTGGCTTCAGCAAGGTTGCTCCCATGCTTGAATATTTTGCAACACTGGGACTCAGGGTAACAGGGGTAATTGTTTATCCTGAATGAAGCCATTCTGCTATCACACTTTAGTTACTAACAATGCATCTTCTGGTATTTCTTTTGATGCAGGGATGACATGCAGTTGAAGACACCTCACAGTAAAATAAATGGACAGCCAAAAGGAATATCCAGGTTGGGTTCAACATCAAGTTCCCAGGGGACACCTGTCAGCCCTGCTAGACACTCAAGTGTTAAGAAGGTGTCTGGAGTTGGTGGAACAACCTATGAAATTTCAGTGTAAAATACAATTAATTAAAAATAAAGAGCCATCCACTCAGCCAGCCATGAAGCTAGGAGCACTGTGAAGACTCAAATAACAACAAAGAAGGAGCAGCAGCAGCCGGCCACTCTCCTTTTCTTGTTTGGGTTTGTTCTGTTTTCATCTTTTGGCCAAAAACCAGCTGCAGCCTTATTCTTAAGGGAATAAAATTGTACAGTCCATCAGACTCTTCCTGAAGCAACAGGCAGGAACTGGCTATGACCTAACACCATAACCACAGAGCAGATTTCTTTCATGCAAGAGAGCGCTAAAGCCATTGTGCGTGTGTCTGTCCAACAAACCTGTTTTGTACCAGTTGTGCTGTGAAAAAGTATGGTCAGTCCAGGATCATTTAGTTTTTCCCCTTCCCAGTTCTTCTGTCCAGCAATGTGTCCGGCAGGAGTCAGAGGCCTGGCTGCTGTTTTCCTACCGACATGGAAAGCGGGCTTCCTGTGCTGGGCAGTCTGCGTGTGTGAGAACTGCTCTGTGTCCCCCGGGTGTTGCAGGTTGGGTTCCTCCTCCTGGGAAGGAGCAAGGCAAGGGCACTTGGGCTGCGAATGCCGCGGCATCTTTAAAAGCCTCCCTGCTCCCTGGTCCTGGATGGGAGCAGGAGAAAGGATAGCAACAGCTTCTCACTGTCTGCCATTTGCCTCCCTGTGTGTGAAATTGTGTGTGTGCGTGTGCGCGTGTTTGTCTCTCATGGAAAAGGACCACAACACCAGTAAGGATCTTCCACTCCGACCTCTTGCTCCATCTGGTTTTTAAAGGCTTCTCTGACTCGGAAACAAAACCAAGCAGATAAGAAAAGAGATGTTTGGATGGGAACATATTTTAAACAGCCATCAGCTGCTTTCCTTGCACCCTCCTTACCTGTTGGATTTAGGCAATAACATGGTTTACTGCCTTGTCCTGGTGCCATCTGTGTAATCCTGCAGCAAGGTTATCATGATCTGTTGAATTTACAGTGTGTGTAACTGAGCCAAGCATACATCTAAAGGATATAAATTTTCTGTCTGCCTAATTACTAGCACATTCCCTCTGGTCTTCAATACTGTTAGACAAAGGATTTTCCATTTGGGGTTTTTTCCCCTAGGGAGCAACTTTTTAAAATAGTATCAATCAAATCTACTCAACACTCTGAGGTTTCTTTTTCCTGTCTCCAGAAAACTACATTTACTTTGTTGGACTTAAAGACAGCTTTACCATAAAAAACAAGAAAGGGGGGGTGCATTACTTTTGTCACAAATATGAGAACTCTGGCAAAGCTAATTTGGGGACAAATGGAATGGTTTTTTGTCTCCATTCCATAAGGATTCTTTTCCTTCCCATGCAGTTACCACCTCAGAAGTCAAAAGTACTGAGATCTGGACCAATGCTAACTAGCCAGATCATGTGTGCTGTTAAGAATATCCTGAGAAATTGTTGCCAAAGTCACTAAAAATGATTATTTATCACTGAGCCAGTCAGCATACAAAACCTCGGCTTCCCACCTGGTTTTCCTGGTGAATAGTTTTGACTAGAGAACTAAATTAATCACTTTTCAGGATATTTGTTTCAAGAGATTGAATCCTTTTCAGTCTTTGACTATAATGGAGAGCTCTCCAGATATTTAGTAGCAATTCATAATGTGTTGATAGCATCTTACTTATTTTCATGTATGTTGATATTAATTATTCTGGAAGGCAAATATTGACCTCAGTTTTGCCTGGTTAAAATTTATCTTTTGATTTGGTAGATCTTAACATCTGCTGCAATACATGCTTATTGTGTCCCTTGTATATCACAGAATTTTTTGGAGAGAAAGGTTGAAGAGAACATAAGAAAGTTAAATCATCTCTCTGTGTAATGCTCAGTGTCGCCTGAAGGGAGAAACCTGGAAAGCAATGCAGCTGCAATAGGCCAGAGTTATGAGAGAGTGAACTAGAAATCAGTGTGTATATTATCACCTTGGTGGTATCTTAAATGCCTACTGTAGGGACATCACAGAGCAGAGAAGCACTAGTCTTTCTATGCGATTTGCTCACTGGCATGTAGAATATTGTCCTTAGTTGGAGGCACCATGGTACTAGAAAGGTACTGACAAACTGGATCAGGTACAGATGGAGCAATATATATTGAAAGACTGGACAGGTTGGCTGATGAAAAGATTTAAAGGGCTAAACCCATGACACTGGCTAAGCAATGAAGTGGAAATTGAGTATCATGACTTTAAAAATACTTTACTTTAAAGATGTAAAACCAAAGGTAAATCAAAAGGTTGTCACTGATAACCAATGGTCTGCATTTAGAAGGGGGCAGAAAAGATGGAGGGGAAGGGGCAGTGGAATAGTCTTCCAAGGCAGAGTATTGGAGACTGTTTAGAACAGCCAGACTATATTTGGACAAGTCATTAAAAAAAAAAATTCTGTAAGAGGTGAGCCTGCAGGGGCAAGGGGCTAGACCAGATGGCCTTACAGATTTCTTCCATCTTTAACTGTTATTAACCTGCAACTCTACCCTGACGTTAACTCCTCAGGAAGATGCAGTACTTCCTCAAGGACTGGAATTCACTCTGGTGCATAGAGTATCACAAGATTTACTTGTTTTTAAAGTATCATGTATGCCATATGTAAGCCCTGAAAAAGATGGAACACGTGATACACTGAATTTGGGCTAGGGAGCGAGACAAGGGCACATTTTGTCATGTCTTTGAATACGTACATGAAATTCATGCAAGCAAGGCTGAAAATTTGCACCAGTGTAATAGCTGAGATTTGCATCCCAGTGGTGCTCCACTTTGATTGTTCTTTTTCCTGCATTTATAAACAAAAAAACAACGGAGGAACTTGAAGGGCCAAAGAGCCTTTGAAGTTAACTACATTAGTTCATGAGAGAATTTCTCAGTAAGACTAAACACAGTATTGTGTGTATAAAGCACTAATATCCAGGGTTATTTTGACATAGTTCACAAGGGGTAAGGGAGGAAGGAATGAATGCATTGTGTCATTACAGGTTCATATATAAGGATTATGTATTTTGTGAGTAGTTTTGCCCACAGTTGAGAGATGTTTGACTTGTTAATAGGTTTACAATGGTACCAAAGTTGTGTGGGGTTTTTTTTTTTTCCTTTTGAGGTTTGCATATAATTCAGTGCACGTAGCCTGGAGTAAATTATTCAAATCTTCTGAAAGAATAATCTAAGCAGAACTGTTAGCCGGAGATTGCATGCAGCAAGTCCAGCCTCATTTCCATCCAAGGCACTGAACCCGCAGCTATTTTCTCATAAATGTAAGTGTCTGTTTCCATAGCTCCTGTTGCAGGACTGGGGACCTCTTTATTAAATCTAATTTTGGAGCAGGATCCAGCCCATATTGAAGTATAGTTCTTCAAACAGTATACAGATTAGCAGTAAGGTTCTTCTGCCCAGGTAGTCTCAGTTTTTAAAGATGCTGCAGGCCAAATCTTCAGCTGGTGTAAACTGGTGTGGCTCCATCAAAGCTCATTTAAGTGATGCTAATTTACAGGAGGTGGAGATCAGCCACGAAAATCCAGCACAAGTTAACACATCTTGTAAAGTAACTTCTTTACTTTTGTCATGTTTATTTCATGTTTCAGGAGTCTTAAATTTTTTCAACATGTTTTTATTTTTAGCTGTGGATTGTATTACTTATTTAAAAAACAGCAATAGTTTTTGTTTAGGTTTTGCATCAATCTTCATTGCATATTGCATTTAATTAGCCATTTGTTCCCTGTTCATACACTCCCATTTAGTGTCCAGGTTTTCATTGTAGTAAATCTGCCTTGAAAAGTTGGATCTCTGTATCTTTAATTGTATAATATATTGAGTATTAGGAAGTTAAATGTACCTTACTACATGGGTGGGAGCGAGAGAAAATATTTTTACTTGAAGCCTTAATGTTTTCTTTTTTTACTACTTTGTTCGTTGACCTCATAGGAAAGTCTGAATAGCAAAGACTTTGAAACTCTGGGCCAAATACTGCACTGTTATACAACCAGCATTTGGCCCCGTATGTCAGAACTGGATGCAGACATAACCTGAAGTGAACAAGGGAAAAAGCCTCAGGCAGGGTGGCATATTTTCCTGAAGGTCGTTAATACAGTCTCAAAATGTGTCTGTAAGCAAGTACATTAAAGAAGTCTTCAAGTGTTGAATTTTTAAGAAAGGTCATAGCAGGAACTGCCCTAATATCTTACATTAGCATTTTCTTTTTATATTAAAGAAAACAAAACACATGTAATTACTTAGTTTGGTTAAAGTCAGCTGTAAGGGTTGCACAGAGCTATGTGTTAGTAGCCATGTGCAGCAAATGAACTGTGTTGTGTTGCTGTTCTAAAATTGCTAACCAAGCATAATGTTATCTCACCTTGGCCTAAGATAATCACCTCATGGGTGTTATAATGGATGTTCCTCAGATGATGCCTATTTTCCTATAAGCCTAATGTGGAAATTGCAATGTGGTTTTCTTTGGACTATATCTATGGTCCAGACTAGAGTTATATAGATATATAGATATATATTCAATATTTTTTTTGTGGGGGGGAAAGATGGGGTCAAGGTTGCTGTCTCTGACAGTCTGGAAAGTTAATGTTGAACCGTTTTTATGGTCTGTATTTCACCTGTTCTGCCACCTTGAATTGTTGGAATGTATCTGTGCAGGCTTTGTGGAGCTCTGTCTGTAACCTTTTTTGTGGCTCTCGTAATACATATATATTTTTTAAACCTTTGAGTTACTTCAGTATTTTCAAGTGTCTGGTTCACCCCGATGAGTTATGGCTCAGGTGCATTCTTTTGCTGACATGGTTCGTGGCACGCTGCCCTTTTTCACTTCCATTTGCAAAACATGAACTGAAACAGTAGGACTGGAAAGACCAATTCCAGTGCAAAATCTGCAAGTAACAAAACACTAAAAGAAGTGATTGCAGGTCAAGTCTCATTTTCAAGGTGCTTATGGTAGAGTAGAAAATATGCTGAGTCTGTAAAAGAATGTCTCATTGTTGTGACCAATGGATCAACACTGAATGAAGTTTTCTATACTGTTTTTTATTAAAATTGTGGAGTTAATAGGGATCCTGCGGTCCAGCACAATTGTGAATCATTGCTACAGAATAACTATGGAAAAAATGTTATATTGGTAGTTGTTGCAATGTTTTATTCAGGATATCTGGATTTATATATCCCAAAGATGTATGATTTTTAATCTCTCTTCACTTATCTGTCTCTATCTAGTCTGAAAATATGTCCGTTTGATCTGTAAGACTGGCTTATGACGCACACGGTTGCCAAGCCCTCCTAACAGCAGCTGCTGCAAGATTTCTGATGCCATCATTTGCATATATAGGCTAATTACATTAAGCAACAGTCCACTCAAGCATGTTCATTATAAATGCCAGTGATATTTCTGTGCTGTCGTGTCTTCACATGGCAGAGATTACCTTATATATAAAATGGCCAAAAACGTAATCACCAGGCTTCATTGATGTTGGCTACATCAAACAGAATTATATAAGCTTATTATCTGTTTTAGTACATTTTATTTGAAGACATCTTGGCTTACAGCAATCTTGGCTTTTCTGTCTCTAAGTAATGGATAAATTATCCAAGTTTGTATTAATTTCTCCATTATTTTTAGGTTTTATTCTGCAGGACAAGTTTCAGTTCACATTTTGGAACATAGTAAGGAGAGACAAAGGAAACTATTTATCCAGGTGAATATCTTTTAAGAGAGAAGCAGTTATATAATAAATAGATAAGAATTACTGTCAAAATAGGTTTTGTTCATCTTGTCACAGTAACTTGAATTTTAAAGTAAGGCTTATTTCACAGCTGATATGTCTGTAACCCTGAAACATTTTTAAAGTGTCTTGGTTAGACATTTCAAATTATATGAAGAAATATGATCTACTTTTATGGATTAAAAACAGTCCTAGAGAAGTGATGGTACATTTTACAGTGCCTTATATATATGTGTATATATATATATGTGTATATATAATGCCTATATGTATATAATCTGTACATAACTGTGTACATATCTTCACGTAAAACTAGTTACAGGTGTCCCTATCTGGTGTATTTTAAATGGAACTGATCTGTGTTGATAGAAAAAAAAATGGTTGTATTAGCAGCAAAATCCAGAGCCAAAAATACTTACTAAAACACAAGCAAATAAAATAGACTGGAAACAGTGTTTCTGCCATTGGTTATGTCCCAGGCCATGGAAGGCTGGTAGGTGGCCCCCCATTATAAGGGATATTCAGAGAGAAGGGAAAGCAGTGATGGAAGCTTGGATAAAGTGAGGAATATATAAGAGATTGAGGGATGCCTGAAAGCACCCCATTGCTCAGAACTATAAAGGATAAAGGAGAGGTGCAGGAGGAAGGGATGGGCTGTCTTTCAGGGGAAGCTGAGACCTCAGAAGAACCATCAGAAATTGCCTTGAACAAGTGTCCTTAAGAAAACTAGCTCTTGGCTGTGACAAGAACCCTTCAGCCTCACTGGCGTTGGTGGTATTTCACCAATTCTTTTAATGGTCACACTAACTCCTTCCCCTCAAGTGTTGGGTTTTCTTTCTGCCAACAGGGATGCAATAATGACTCTAGGTAGATATGGAACAGGGAATTCTGCAGAGCTTCAGACAGTGGATCTTATCTAGAGAGAGAAGAGTGACTTCTGTGGAAGAGACTCTCATCTTCTGACTGTAAGGAAGATTATTCATGTTTCCTTTCCCTTACAAATTATTTCATGCTGTATTGCCATCCTGTTCACCTTTTACACATGCATCCCTTGTGTGGATTTTTCAGACAGTAATTTTGCCATTTATTAGCAAGGAACTTAAAGCACTAACATAGCCTATCCATATGGCATTAGATGTGGAATATATCTGGCCTGAGATGGACAGCATACAAGGCTATGTGAGCACTGTGGGCAATGCTGAGTTTTACCAATATTTCTAGACTGCGTTAAGATATTCTGTCTATCAACTCTATGATATTCTGTCTATTGACTCTGTCTATCTAACTATGTTAATCAAAGTAATTTCTGCATTTGTGGGCATAGGCCAGTTTGATCAGATTATATGGCAGAAGCGCACAGCATAATTTATGCGGCAGATTCTGCCAGTTCATGAGCTTTTCTAGTTTAGTTGCATTTTACAATAATAGGGGTACCACAGTTAAGTCTTGTATTTTAAAAAATATCCCTTTTCTGAAATAAGACAGTTTTACAAATACAAGTAATTCAAAAAACCTTTTCAGCAGACTTTGTAAAGCATCTGCCATGTAAAAACCATGGGGACCATATACTACCTCCTGAAGTTTATTTCACACCTTTAAACTCCTAACCTCCATACAGGGCTTGTACTATCCATCTGTTTCTGCAAGATGGAGTAAGAACAGGGTTTTCAAGGATGTATTTGAACATTGTCTGCGTGTGTGAAAACCTCCCACTAAACTCAGTGGTAACTGAAAGAAATGATGGGGAGGATATGTCTGAATAACTGGAGGGAGAGCAATGTCTGGAACACTTTAAGGGAAAAAGTAGCCTTCCATACTAATTAAGAATTGTTGTTTAGTTAGCACTGTTGTTTTGGAGCCAAAGCATGCCCATGAGTTTGGGTTCAATAAAACATGTCATCACACACAGTCAGCAACGAGGACTCAGTGTAGGGCTTTCAACACCAAAATCACAAACCTTGAATACTTGAGATGCACACCTAAAATGAGAATTCCTGTTTTCAGAGTGGCACAACAACACATTAAGCTCATGAATGGTAGTTTTTCCTTTAATGATGCTTTGTTAGACTTAACATGCCATTGGGAGCGGCACCCACAGGAATTAGCTCACTGCTATAGTTCATTGACATTAGGACTTCAAGCCTCTAACCTGGAGCAAATCAAGTACTTGTAATCTTTTTTCCCACAACAGGGAACAAAGGGGAAAGTGGAATTTCATGAACACATCCCATTTTTGGGCCAACTCTATTTCTAATGAAGCTTCTGTCTCTACTACAGAGAACTTACATAAATGGTCTTCATGTGGCAGGCAGCAAGAGGGAATTTGGGTTTATTAGTGAAGCAGCAACGTGGTGCTCTTCTGCCCTCTGGCTTGTCCTTGCACACGGTGTGCAGGTAAGTGGCTCCTGGGCAGTGGTTTCTTACTGCATTCACTGCTTCAGTGGATATGAGTTGGATGGCTCCTGTGTGTGCCAGTTGCAAAGCACACCTCCCTGCCATGGAGCATACGTGTTGAAAGCCTCTTTCAGTTCCGTAGGTGCAGAACACGTGGGGATCTTTGGATCAGGGATGACTGTGGAAGCTCATAAAATGGCATTATAGTCTGGTTCTAGTCCTGGGCGCAGGTGGTTTAGCACAATACAGCTTTACTGTCAGCTTTCTCTCTTGTACAGTCATTTGAACAGATGGTGGAAGGGTTTTTGTTGTTTGTTTGTTTGTTTTTTTAATAAATACAAACCAATGCTACTTTTTCATGGAAAAAACTCACCTTGTAGAAACTGCAGAGTCTCAGTAAATTCAGTAACAGCATGATCCTGTTTTTGCAGCCTGAATGTTATGAATCCATCTGGCCTTGGGATCAGCCCTTGTTGTCTCATTGGCAGGTATCTACAATAACAGACTTAAAAACAGAGAAGTAAGTAGTTAGGTGGTACTTGGTCATGACTAATTTTTCAGACCCACTAAGACATAATACAGACAAACTGCTCTGTTGTTGGCCACAATCTTCTCTATCAAAATGCACATGCTTTGCACTGCTATCTTGCTGGCAGTTTCCCAGTGTTAGTCAGTAAGAGATGTACCAGTTAGATGTTCAGCTGGAAACCCGGTCTACACTTCAGGCACAGGAATGGGCTCCAGGCATTCTGGCAGCAGTTCCTGGCTCCATACAAATTACTGATGACTTGTACGTCTTCCCATGCCTCTTCACTCCATGTAAGATGGGGATGCAACTTCCTGACCTCACAGATGTGTTGTGTTTGTGAGAGGCTTGAACCCTATCATTCTGCAATCAGCTGTGTAGCTGGAGCCAAGCAGATGCATCCCATAGGTATCCAGGATCAGTGGGGCAGATTTAGGGCATATTTAACTTCAAATGAAAGCATCACTACAGGTCACATTCTTGCGGAGAAGTTTTTTGGGTGTTTGTGTGATGGGTGTTGCTGACAGTAGTCTTGGTCTTACACACTGACTTTGGAAAGCTGTTTTAGTAAATATATGAAAGACATTTCTGCCTTGATCATTCCCTTGACATCCTGCATACTTCCTTATAATCCAAACCCTCTGCATAATACCCGTACAGCACAATCCTCATTCCAAGAGACCATATGCTTCATTGCCTTAAGCAACTCCACTGTTCCCTGCCTGCTTATTGGAATAGTTGTGCATATATATAATAGTAACTAAAATTACTGAGCAGAAATACAGTAAAATAAATAGCTGTAGGTTGGGAGTGACCTCCAAAAGGGGGGACACTGCAATGTGCTGTTGTGGCAGAGAACACAGCGAGAGCTGAGTTTTGCAGCCATTGACTTGTTGTGGGCTGCTGAAGAAATACAGCCTTTTACATTTTTTCTTAAGAGCAAGGACTAATGGTGCTACGTTGCCATGAGAAAACTGTTAGTAATTCCTGTCTTTTTTGTGTCTGTTTTAATGTTTTGCAGAAATATGTGTCTACCTACAATAGTGTATTCATAGTGCATGAAGATTATCAAAGAAGGAATAATGTTGTCTATTAGTGCACAAAATAATTTCTTTGCTAGTATGGTCTTTTACTCACTACTGCCTTTCTAATAAAGGGGCAGGAAAGAGTTAGAAATTAATAATCACTGGGATTTTTAACACAGGCAAGCACATTCTGCTTTAAGGGATAGGAAGATTAGATGTGTCCATGTGTAAACAGAGGTTGCATGAGTTTGTTTAACTGTAAAGGCAAAATAAATCTATTTTTACCACCTATATTGAAGCACAGAATAGATAATTTTTTCAAAACCTGTAAAACCTTCATAAGAAAATATACCATAGTAATTCAGTGTACTTCTCCCACATTTTTTACAGAATTTATAATATTCTTTATGAGCATTTTAATTTACTTTTGAAAATATTTTTTTCTTTAATTATATCTACACAAATTCTAGAGATATCTATACAGACGATCTTCATATACATCTAAAGCCCTGGATGCTGCAGAATTGCATTTCAGCACTGTGTCACAAATGATGGAGAGAGTCCTTTTTGGGTACAAGAGACTTGGCGTGCACTGTCCTTGGTTTTGGTTTATTTTTATTTATACCCACAGAGATTGATCAGCAGAAGGAATCTGAGCACCCTGCTGTTGGATGGAGTCATAACACAACCTGTGCACCCAGAAATGCTTTGCCTGCCTCAGGCAGAGACCAGTGAAGTGTCTTTCTAGGTACAGTGTGTCTGTGCTCCTTCCTAGCTCAAACATTGCAGTTTTAAGCAGAGAGCTCTTCTGTGGTCTTCTCTTGGGCAATCAGGATGTGTTACCTGCCACCCAGTCAGGGTGAGGCACAGACCTGGGAAGCAGTGACACGGTTTCTGTTTCCAGCTGTGTCACTGACTTACTGTGTGCCATTCCCAAGGTCACAGTGTCACACTTGGTAGATGGTATTCCAGTATGACACAGAAGTTGAGATCCTCTGGATTTAAATTGCTAAGTGACTTCCAGCGTTGAGTCATGTGGCTGTTCCTTGGCACCAGATCTGAATTCTGTTGGCAATAGGGCATTGCTTAGTAGAGGCTATATGATGACCATATGGACACCATGCCTTGTGGCAGAGGTGTGGGACTTCAGAGGGCATTCTTACAGTCCCTAGCTCAAGACAAAGAGGAAACCGAGGTAGTGAAAAAGGGAAAAGAAGTATCTTTGGCTGACATGAAAGGGAATAGGCAGTGTCAAAAGACAGGAAGGGGCAGCTGGGTATATTGCTGGCAAGAAAAATTTCCTCCTGTTTCTATCAGCATGAAGGATTGATTGGCTGGGGCAGGCAGCATGCTGTTAAGTACATAGAAGATCTCTTCTTCCTGCCTTAGATGGATTTCTGTCATTATTTTGCAGAAAGACAGAAGGTTGTAATGTAGGCAGGGCTACATAAGGCAGAGTAATAACATAAATCTTCATAGCCTTGGCTGGGTACTGAAAGCAGGCTGGCAGGGGAAAGTTCAGATGGGTCTCTGTCTCCACAAGATAACCACTAGGTTTTGGTAATTCCACATTCCTCTGCACTTATCTTGGAGGGACACTTCTAGTATAAAATGTATTTTTTAATTTTAGGCAGCAACCAGTCTTTCAATGCCATGTGTCTGTCAAATGCACTGTAAAAAAGCCACAGTGAAGTATTGTAAATGTAATCCCCCTCCCCAAGTTGTTGAAGTTAGCAAGAAGAAAACATCTGTAATTTTTTTTTCCAGGCCAGTTTACCGTTCAAAGTTATGTTTTATATGACATATTAAATTAATTACAAAACATAAATTCAATCTGGAGCAGCAGTAAATTGCTTATTACTTTTCATTTTGCGGCTGTAAAATGTTACAGAAGATCTGAAACAGATTCAAAAAACTTGTATAAAATGTATACGGTGTATTTCAGCTATTGCTACAGCAATGGCTGCTGAATCTGGGTTTTGCTAGTAATTTAAAAAGAGTTCTGCATAAATTCCTACTAATAGCAACAATTATTTTAGCTAATGAACCTGTAGTTTGATTCAGCTAAGTAATTTTCATGCATTCCTTCCTATTGAAGCAAAATCACTGATAAATCACACCAGGTTATAACAATAAAGCACTAGTGGCAAATCAGTTAGGACAGAAAAGCAATTCTATTCTGAGTTTCTCTCTGGAGCATCTCCCATCAAGAACTCTCTCTTGAACCCACTTGGTTTAAAGCTGATAAATGACAAAATTAATGCCGTGGAGGAAGCAAACGAGGAAGGAGCATCTCTGTTTCCCACAGGCCATAAAACAGTAAGCGCTACATTAAATTACCAAAAAGCATAATGAAAACACAAGGCAGAACTCTTTCAAGAAAGCAGAGATTAAATTGCTGCAGGATGTTGTGAAAACCAAAAGAAATGCAACAAAGGTATCCTTTAGCAGAGCATTAATTCTGCTGCTGCTACTAGCCATCCTCTGCATTGGGATGCGAAAGCAGTGCTCTCTTTAGTCTGGGCTGACGTTAGTTGATTTTGAAGCCTAGTTCCTTGGACACTCCACAACTGCCTAATTCCATGCTCAAGAATAAAATCATCACTTGAGTCCTACTACTGGTGGCTTTGGTAGCTTAAGCTAATGTGGTGGTCAGACTAGTTCAATAGAGAAAACTGATATTCGCCCAAGGGTCCTTAAAATTTCCCTAGGAAATGCATGAATACATTAGTAGAAATTTGAATGAGCTCAGTAACATCATTTGGAATAGAGAAAGCCACCGTGCCATTTTGCCTGATTTATGTGTGTTTCCAAGTTGCTGTACACACATGCACACACACATACATCTACATATGTATGTATGTGCACAGATATTTATAAAAGCAACCACAGCCTTTCAACTGTGTGTGCTGTGATTCAGCAGCAGCAATAGTTTTTGGCAGGGACATAATTTCAAATCTTCGGCTGAGGATGCCTGCCAAAGCATTGTTGCACAGAGACAGAATGAAGAAAGTTATTTATAAATTAGGATAATTAGGTCCCGTGCTTATTAGTGTTGGGAATGAAACAGAAAGATGATACGTGTGGTAATAGGTATCATAATATGAGAAGATGCTGTCTGTGATTTTCTACTTGTTGACTGAAGGGAAAAAAAAATATTCAGGTGAAGTAACATCATTATGTGCTGCTCCCACCTAGGAAATTCAGGCTGTGGGAGCGTGTTGTTATGCTGTAGGACAGGGCCCAGTTACACCAATGGAAGTTTGGAATACTTCCACAGGATCCAGGTGTTGATTGTTGTAACTGAGATTAGACTCTGTTTCCTCAGTCCTGAACATTTTGTGTTCAGGTGAATGTGAACCCTGAACAGACATAGAAAACTGTACTAACTCCTCTTACCTGGAAGCAGTAGCTCTCGACCACGCTGGCAGGGGACAGCACTGCCCAGTCTGATGTTCTGCTCATCATCTCTGTCAGCAGAGGCAAGGCTGTTTCTGTGTCTCATCAGTCATGTACGTTACATCCCTTTTTTCTTGAGAAATACTGTCACTGGGACAAATTGATCTTTCCACTGGTATTCTCCCTAGAGGCATAAACCCAGCGAACGCAATATGAAATTTATCCATGTAGGGTCTGAAAGCCTGTGGTCACCCAGTCTCTGTAGAGCACCCAGGACAATGCTCTCAGGCCATTTCTTACTGAAGTGTTTGTCACACAGTAAGTCAAGAGAATAGCAATTAATACTAAAGAATTCTTAGCTCCTGGCTTTATACTAAGTTTACTAGATGTGTGTTTTAAGTGTCTTACTACACATTAGTCACACTATCTGTGTTTTAACAGTTGAATATCCCATTAACTTTTCTCTTACTTCTCAAGCTATTTGGACTGATCTCACAATGCTTGGGATTTTTAAGGGCCCAAGCTCCTGAAGTCTCAAGTAAATACTTGACTATGGCAGTTTCTGAGTTTTTCACAAAAGGTCAGGGAAAAAATGTCTTCAGCATTGCAGAGAAAAGCTTGAAATACAAAAATGATCCCTCTCCAAACCCCTCCAAATCTGAGAGAAGTGTCAAGCTTATTATTTCTCCTGAAAAAAGCGGGGCTTCTAAACACTGGCGCAACACTGACAAGGTCCACTGACTTAGAAAGATGATTCCTTTATTTAAAAGTAGGTGCAGTCTAAGCAAGTGCTTTGCTTGGTCTGGGCCTTAGTCTCACTGAAACGGGAGCGGTGCTCGGAAAGCTCGTCTAGCTAAATTGGAGCTGCAGCTCCTATTTCTGCTGCATCGCCAGCAAAGAATGTCACATACGTGGCTGACTATCTTGCAGGTTCTCCAGACTTGTAGTTAGCATCACTTCCTCAAAAACTATTTCATCCTAGGGTTTTGCCTGCACCGCCTCAATGCAGCTTGTATGTGGAAACACTGCATTTAAATGCTTGTTTCCAAAAAAAGGAACAGCAGGGTTTAGACAGCCTGTGCCAAGCTCTATCCCTAGGGTGATTTTTCTGAAGTAAAGCAGGGAATACCTGAAATAGCTCCTGACAGAGAGATAGGAAAGGATATTTTGGGTGAGCTCGAATTTTGCTTTTATATTTATTGTAAAGCATTAAATGGAACGTTAAAACTAGAATTCTCCTGAACTGTGTAATTATGTCCGTCACAGTACTTCAAATGATTTGCAAGCAGAGTGTTCTCCTTCCTGCTAAGTGAATTTTGCAGATAGGTCTTTTAATGGTTTGCCAGTGCACCTAAAAGCATAGCTGGGTTTAGGGCATAGACTGCAGTGCCTAGGTATTAAGCTCTTAGTAGTGACTGTTAGTATCAAATGCAACAGCCGCCAACACTGTCAAGTCCATAACAACTACAAATTTATTTCCCTTTCTAAAACAGACCAAAAAAAAGTAAAGAAAATGGTGTAAAGACAGATCAGCTGAACTTTGCAAAAGCAACAAGAATGCCTGAATTCCGTTTCATTGTTGTGAGCTATTAGCAGCACCTGTGCTTCCTTAGCAAAATAACAAGTTTACCATTATCTAAGACAAAAACTTTTTTTGGGGGAGGGTGAGGTCCTTGAGGCAATAATATCAAATCCCCTTTTGTTTCCTGGGTAGTGATTACAGTAAAATACTTTGCTTATGTTTCCATTCCTTAGACCATCTGTTTCACATTAAACCCTTCTGGCGTGATACATCAGTATTTATTAGAGCGTTACATTAGATAATGTAGTGTTAGTATGGCTGTTATAAACCCTTAGTTTCATGAGTATGACCTCAGGGGCAGAAATGGATGTGTTTACTTAATGAAAGGGCTAGAGACTGTGTTAATAAAACTAGTTTACCAGTTCAGAAATTACTTTTTTTTTAGGTCTTTCACAAATGTATTTTTGGTGTGTTTTTTGATTTGTAATTCCGAATGTTTGTGTTTGGTACAGTAAAACCTTCTGGTTTTAAATGACTGAAAGCCGTGATACTGAGGACTTGTTGATAATAAATTGTTAGACACCTAAATCTGAAAACACAATACTCTATATGTGATGGGATGACATCCATTTTCATAAATTTCCAATGCCCTGTACCATTCAGGGCATGCACTCACGCGATTCAAGAGCTACTGAAGATGGGGCAGTAACCCTCCACCCCTGAAGGAGCTTTCTAGACGTTTTTCTTGTTGCCCTCTGCAGCAGCTCATTTCTTGTGCTTTCTATCAGAGGCAAGGCTTCATAACACCAATATGCAGAAGACAAGACTTGTTGTAGAGCTATCCTGTCATTGCAGTCTCAACCATTTTGGGACAATTTAGTAAGTACAAGACCTTGCAAGATTTTAAAAAAATTCTTAGCGCTAATGAGACTTTAGTCACAGTGTACTAAAGAGACTTGCTCCTTACCAAAGGAGTAAGCGAAGACACTCAGTCATGGGAAAGAAGAGCAGTTCCTTACAGCTGTTTCTGAAATACTTCATTTACCAGTGTTACTAATGACATTTCAATCTACTTCATTTAGAAAGTTGGTGACTGTGAGTGTAAAATTGAGAAATCAATCTTTTGTGATATGAAGACTTTCTGTGCTTTAGATAAGGTGAAGCCTAGTTTCTAATATACTCATAGAGAGTGTGTTTGGGGAAGAGGGCAAGTCTTTCATCCTAAATGAACGTCTCTCTTTTTTTGTTTATGGTCAAAAGAGATCTGAAGGATCCTCTAGTGGGTGATTCACCACACCTAGATTAAATTCAAGGCCTGAATCACTGCAAACATATATATACATAGACTTTCATGCTAAAATCTCCCTAAATTTTGTGCTATTATTTAACCAACACAGTACTTGCGTGGTTGTGCTTACCCTTCAGCGATGCAGTCAGATGTGGTCAGGAAGCCAGTATCTGCTTCAGAATCTTTTTTTTTAACTGGTCAAGTTATACAAATTAAAGTTGCCTAAGTAAGCTTAAGTAGCATCATTTTGTAACCCAAAAGTTTAAACTAGTGTATCATTCAAATTTTGCTGGGTCTGAAGCAGGCCAGGATGACATCAATATTTCCTTTAAGAAGGCCAGCAGTAAGTCCGCAGTATATGTCTGAATATATTTGGATCAAATGGCATAATGTTTCCTTTTTCTCTCTCTCTTTCTTTGTCTCCTTCGAGAATAAATTTTCAGGTTGTTGGGGTTTTTTTTTATTTTATATTGGGAAGATGATACATGGTGAGTAAATGCACTTGGGGTCATGGAAAAGGCTTTTCAAACCCACATTTTCGTCGTTTCAATTGTCCTTTTATTACTCTAATTGTTTTATTTTTAAAAAAATGCCTGCAAGTTCATAAATTTTCCTTGCCAATTGTAGACTAGAGACCTGCCCTTGCTCTCCCTGTAGCTAATGTAAAACATCCAGACACTGACTCATCCCTGTAGTGATCCAGGTCCCACACAGAAAACAGTTCTTCGTATTCCTGCTGGGGTGAAGTTAACCCTGAAGGGCTGCCATTGCTCCTGCTGCTGTCACTAGGTTTTTCTGCCTGCCAGGGGAAAGTCAACACCATTTGTCAGGCCGCGTCTGTACTGACTCTTCAGTCAACCGTACTGGATTTCTAATTTCTGTTTTGCTTTGTTCTGGTCACAACATAGTTCAGAGGCCACTTTAACCTTGGGCACCTTGCTTGAAGGTATTTCTGCATCTAGCCACAGAAATGGGATAACTCCCTGGGAATCATCCCTGAGTGTTGGACCTATGGCATCGGTAGCACAAGCATTTCTGTTTTAGCTAGCAGAATAATTCCGTTAGTGGGTACCATCAGTAGGTTGTTATCCTCTTAGATGGATTTTCTGCTCACAGATGAAATAAAACACAATAAAACTGGATTACAGTAGCAGCAATATAAATATATAAAAAAACCCCAAAGACTGAGAAGTTAAGTAGTAATTAATGTAATGCAGGAGTGTATATTCAAGCTAGTCCTAACTTTCAAAAAATTGGTTTAAGAGATTTTTTTTAAACCTAATTGTATTGCAAGTTTTACAAAATGGTAAACATAATCTAATTAAAAATAACATTTTTGGACTGACTGAGTAAAAGCTAAGATAATCCCAAAAGACTTTTGCACATAAATTGCATAAGTGCATTAGTACCTAAACCAAGCAAAAATAAACAACAGAATGTGAGCATATGCACAGGAAATTTCTGATGGTGAAGTGTTGCCGCCGAAGAATGACATCCAAAATGCAGCACTGAGGCAAACAATCAATATTATCCATTTTCATTTTCTAGTGCAATGAGGTTGCGCAGATGTTCAGTGATACATTTTTGCTGAGGAAGCAGTTTTGACTGTTGCTTAACAACAGCCTCAAACTTTTTTAGCGGTGAGCTGAGTTCAGCCCTGGTGTAAGTTGATGCCACTGTCACTCACTCAGGAAACTTGCCTGAGTCTTTACTGGGATTTTGACTTCAAGGGTCAGATTATTTGTGCAATTGATGCACCTTGAATTGCACTGGCATTTCAAACTGAACCATCTGATTTTAGAATTCAGTTCAAGCCATTGAGAGATTTATCAGGAATTGTAGTATCAGTCCCACACAGCTCCAGCCTGACCCCAGGTGACTGATGGTATCGGGGGCAGTTTGTTCCTTCCTTTGTGAGTTGTTGGAGGTCAAATACGGCAACTGGGGTTCGGGTTAGAGGGCAGGCTGGAGGGAGAGAGGTAGGGTACAAGTGGGACAGTTAATGGAGAATGAGTGTTACGAGGGATAAAAGAGAAAAGGCATTATGGGGGAAAAATATGTACAAGTCACTTGCAGGAAGCTAGGAGTCTGAGAACGGGAGGAAAGAACCGTGCTACAAGTGGGTGGGAAGTTTTGAAAATAAGACTTTTTGCTTCTGGGCTCTTGATAAGAAAGAACACACACAGTATAAATACACAGGCTTGCCTCTATGATAAGGGATAATACTCCTGAGATAAACTAAAGAAAAATAATCAAATTAAAATTTCAAAGCTATCTAAGAAGAAACAGTGGAAGACCTTAAATATAGAGATTAAGGCAGGTAAGAAGGATAAAGGAGGGAGAAAAAAACCTCTAGTCTATAGCATATTTTCACCAGGGTCCCTGTTTCACTTGTCTGACCCCTGGCAGCCACTGCTGATCTGTCAGATGTCCCAGAGCCCAAGGACCTGTGCAATGTGTCTTTGTCGCCTGTGCCATGCGTGTGTGAGACGGAGACATGGAGCGGTGGGCAGCGGAAAGCCACTCAGCTGGGAAGGCTGGGACGCGGTTGAAGTCCTTTAGCAGAAAGCTCATTGTCTTTTGGGCAGGCACAGCGTCCTTGTGGTCCTGCTGTGGGTCCTGCAGCTGCAGGAGCCTGTTAGCAGCACGGCGATGCAGAACAGGATCAGCTCCCTGTGCTTCGGCGGGGACAGGCTTTCCTGCCAGGTGTGCCAGAGTTGCTCACAGCAGCTGGAACCCAGCTGGGCCTTATCCAGCTGGAGTGGTAGGGGCGTAACGCACACAGTGCATCTTGTGGTGTGGGGAGCGTGGGTGTGGGGGCGAGGCTCCAACAGGTGGACAGGAGTGATAAGAGTGTATAATTCAATATGCAAAGGTTGAATAATGGCATCTGTAAGGCTTGCCGGCACCCCCAGACCCACATTCAGCAGCATTTCTGCAAGGCACAGGTAGAAACTGGTGCTGAATTCTGGGTGTCAGCTCAGCAAACAGGGGCTCCGTCCCGCTTCTTCCCAGGGCCCCAGCTGCGAGGCCGAGGGCAGCACCGCGGCTGACCGGGGCCCAGCGCACCCCCCTCCCCCCGCTGGCGGCGCTCCCGCTCCCGCGGGCGGGGTCCCGGTGCAGGGCAGCGGGGGGCGCCCCCCGCTAGCCGGCCCCGCGGGCCACCTGCCCTTCCCCAGCCCAGGCTGCCGCTTCCCGCTGCCGGGAAGCCAGCGCTGGCTCTGAGACGGGTCCCTGCGTGAGCCAGCTCAGGGCTCCGCGCTAACTACGCCCGAGGCCCGGCGTGCGGCGGGCTCGAGTGCCCCGGCTGAGGGGGGGTGGGGAGGGGTCACTGCCCCCGCGAGGGCCGCAGGCCCCAGCCCCCCCGGGCGCCTTCGCGGAGGAATCTTGCCCCGCGCCGCGCTCCGTCCGGGGCGGGGCGGGACGCGCGCTGCGCGGCGCTCGGCGGGCGGCGCCGGGGCTGAGGGGGCACGCGGCCCGCCGCCCGCGCCATGTCGTTCCGCCGCGCCTTGGCGCTGGCCGCTTGCGGGCTGGCCGGCGGCTCCGTCCTCTTCTCCGCAGTCGCCGTGGGCAAGCAGCCGGGCCGCGGCGGGGACGCCGAGCCGCGGCCAGGGAGCGCCGCCGCCGCCACCGCCGTTACACCCGCCTCCGCGGCGCCGCCGGGTTTGCTGCTGCTGCCGCCCGCCGCCGCCTCCTGTCCGCCGGCCCCTGGCTGGATCGAGAGACCCGCCGGTACCGGCAGCTACTGGGACAGCAACTGGGACAGGTCGGTGCGCCGGGGCCTCCCTCGCCCGCATGGGTGGGGACCCCGCTCCCGGGGGGGCCCCTTAGAGCCTCCCCCCGCCGGAGCCGCGTGTGGGGCGGCGAGTGCCCGGGGGGGTGCCCGGGCTGGGCGGGAAGAGGGGGCGGGGTGGCCGGGGGAGGGGGGCCCGGGCTGGGCGGGAAGGGGCTGGGAAGGGGGGGGGGGGGGGGGAGCCCGGGCTGGGCGGGAACGGCCCGGGGGCGGCCCTGAGGCGGCCGGGCAGCCCCGCCCCCCGGCGTCCAGTCGGGAGGCAGTTCCAGGTAAAACTGTAGGTGCTAAAGCGCTCAAAGCAGAATAGGGTTGAAATTCTTGAATAGTCTTGAAAATCCTTGAAAACTGTTGGAAATCTGTGGCGCCTGGCCGCTGGGGGGGGCCGCCGCTGCAGGCGCTCCGTGCCCCCTGCAGAGCAGCCCCCGCGGGTGGGAGCTGCGGGCGGAGCGGGTCTGCCGGGGCCTTGGCACGGCGCTGCGTCCGCACCGGGATTTTGCTCTTTGATGACGGGTGATTTCCCGTGTTTCAAATACACGTGCGAGGCGGGTGGTAGGCCTGCGCCGTGAAACTGCGCGTTACTGCTCTTAAATCCTTGTGAAGGCAACGTTGCTTTGCACCTAACTTAGCTGTGTTCTTCATAGTGTTGAAACGCATTCCCCGAAGGGTTAACTACATTTTTTTTCTGATTAATTAGAATGTGCAAATATCTGTATTGAGCTTTGGCTCATTTAGCTTCCGTCTGGTAGAATTACCTCCCCAGGGAGATTTATGTCAGGCTCCGGTTTAATCACAGTAAATCCAAACTTAAGCGCCAACAGATTTCTGTTGTATGGTGCATCCCGTTTTGATTTTTGCAATGCTGCTACAGAATCAAATGCTCATATAAACAGGGCTATGTACACTCAGATCATAAAAACGTAACTTTTAATTAAACAAGTTTACATCTGGGTACACAGTTATATTGAGGGAAGTACTAAAGCTATTTTTTTAACAGGCTTAACTTTGTTGATCCTTCCCTGTCTGGTTCTGCTGAAAGGTAGATTTTCTTCAGGGATTATAAAGTACTTTTGGACTCCTGTAACATTTTTTTTTTTCCCAAACCAGGAAGTAGGGGTTGTACTGTAACGGATGTAGCTGTCACAATTGCCTGAACAAATATAGCTAATAGCAGTTAATGCCACTGTTCATCATAATGTGCAAACAGTAGAAGTGTATTATCACAGGTCAGTTAGTGCTTAGTGTCTACCGTTTGGTGTGATATGGCTTTGGCTACACCTCATTGAAATCTTAATTTTGATTTTCGGATGACGTTGGCAAAAACCTGTAACATGTAAAGTTTTTAAATGGCTTATACACAGAGCGTCTGACTGCTTCTCTTTGGGGGCAGGGAATGATTTACAAAGTCAAGTGAATAACCAGATATTGCAGTATTCTTAACAACTGGTGGCTTTTCAAGTTTGAAACAAAAGAATGCAAGTGTCTTGTTTTCAGACTCCCTGTTGGTCTGATATGATGTTACACCTAGGATGCTGAATTGGTGTATGCCGCTTGCACAGGAATTGTACAGCTCAGTTCTTGGAGAAGGCTAGGTATAGGTTCATTCATGTAAAATACTTTATCTGAAAGCTGTTCTTAACTAAGCTTCTGTTAACTGGGAAGCTTGGTGTGGGAGGGGAAGAAAAACAAGCTTTGAATTATTGACAAAATTTCTGGGCTTCAGGTAATTTCCTTTATTTTCTGAGTGGTGCTTGCAGATAGGTTTATTAGAAATATCTGGATTTCGAAGTATGTTGCAAGAATTCAGACATTTGTCAGGCTGACTACATTTCAGTGACTGCAGGGCTTCCTGGAAAAAAGGTGAAGAGGGCACTGTCATGGATTAAGTGATACTTTTGTTTTAATTTGGTTTAAAGATGGTCCCTGCCATTGCTGTTGCTTTTTGGCAAGTTCTGACCAGCTATGGTCTTGGGTGGGTTGGGTTTTTTTGGTAAGACAATGCAGAAAACTGCATTTGTCAGCTTATGAGTTCCAGTGGCCTAAACGAACCTACTTAGTCTTAGCAGTATTAGAAGTTTTCCTGCTCTTAAACTTTCTAGAACTAGCTTATGCTAAAAATATTGTTAAGCTTGATTAACTTCTCATGACTTGTTAAAGCATCTGTTGCTTTTCCAAGTATGTTACCATCAGGTAACTTCAGAGGTGCTGGAGGGGAGAGAGCAGGACTTGCAGTCAGGTGTTTCTTGTGTGTTTCTGCCATAGGACGAATTAATCCCTATGTTACTTGACAGATGTACTTTAAGTTTTCAGGTGTTTTTTCTATTTTCCTAATGTGTCTTTCCAGCAGTATAGTTTTTACTGAATCAACAGAAGTATCCTGTGAAAGAGCAATGGAACTTCTTGTTATTAGACTGTTGCTTAAATTTTAATGTGATTTGAAGAATCAGTCAGCAATATAGAGGTGAGCGGAGGTTATCGTTACTCGGCAGCGCTGGGTGCATGGGGGATCGCTCCACCAAAGTCATGTACACCGAGGGGACTTTTCAGTCCTCCCTTTATACAAGCTACTCATACCTATTCATTAGTTTTCCAAGAAATTGTTTACATATTCATTACAATTCTGAGAATTCATTTACATATCTTGTGCCTGTGCAGTGTCCTTGAGGAGTTGTCTCTGCGCAGACTCTATTCCTTAGCGGCCGTGTTTAAAGTCTCCCATCTTCGCCACGTTGCATGTACAACAGGAATCTAAGAAACTGAAGCGTGGGTAAACAATACCTGTCTTCAAACATTGCAAATGATTGTTAATGCTACCAAAGCTAAGGAATGCTGGATATGTACCTCTCTTCCTAAAGGAAGCCTGGCAACACCCCTGTACGGGATGGCCTCTCGAAACTGGAATTATCTTGATGACAAATGGCCTACCTGGCCAGACTTTTGGAAAAAGTCAGACGATGGTGGAGGATATTGCTTATTTGATGATAAAACATATGACTTGGGTCCCAGATTTGATTTACAAATATTAAGCCTAACCACCACAATATTTATGAAAAGTGATAATAACTGTCGTTGGAAAGCTCAAAGCAAGACAGGGGGAGCATGTCCTGGAAACCCAGGGCAAAACACTTGTTCCCAATCTGATGGGTGGAATGATTACTGGATGTATACATAGACCAAAGTAATCAAATTGAAACAGATATCCATAAGATATGGAACAGGTTTCAGATTTTACATGATGGTTAAACATGCTTTTGTTATAATACTTATTGTAATAGTTTTAGGAATACTAATATGTGTATTACTTCAACGTTTTGTTTGGTGCTGTCAAAGAATGATCATAGGGCATAGTGATTTTTTATAGTTGTAAAAGAATTTACAATAGTTGTTAGAAAAAGGGGCCATATATGATTTATTTAAAGAACGGTGTGCTCATGTTTATCTGAGGAGACCCTTATTGTTGACTTGAGGATGTACTAAATCCTTGAATGGATGACATAGGGAGTGTGCAAATTGTCCAGGCAGGAGATATGTTAATGTTGTTAACTTGAAGATATACCAGGTCCTTGAATGTGAATATGCTAATTGTCCAGGTGTGAGATATGTTAATGAGTTAATGAATAGACATGAGTGACTTGTATAAAGAGGGGGCTGAAAGGTTCCCTCAGTGTGCATGACTTTGGTGGAGCGATCCCCCATGCACCCAGCGCTGCTGAATAAAGATAACCTCCACTCACTCAAATATTGGTGATTGATTCTTTAAATCAATGTCCAAGGACCCTTATTGCCACATGACGGATGTACAGACTGCTAAGTCCTTGGGTTGGTTATCTTTAGAAGGGACATTTTGTTTCTTAGATTCCTGTTGTACATGCAACGTGGTGAAGATGGAGACTTTAAACACGGCTGCTAAGGAATAGAGTCTGCGCAGAGACAACTCCTCAAGGACACTGCACAGGCACAAGATATGTAAATGAATTCTCAGAATTGTAATGAATATGTAAACAATTTCTTGGAAAACTAATGAATAGGTATGAGTAGCTTGTATAAAGGGAGGACTGAAAAGTCCCCTCAGTGTGCATGACTTTGGTGGAGCGATCCCCATGCACCCAGTGCTGCCGAGTAACGATAACCTCCGCTCGCCTCTATATTGCTGACTGATTCTTCAAATCAGTTGTCTTGCTGAACCTTGTTAAGAGCTTAAGGAATGTGTTGAGCCTCAGTGTTTAATGGAAATCATGTCTTTACTAAGGCAAGATGGATGCAGGGCTTTGTAAAGCCAGTCTTCTTGTGAACTGTAGGAATAGGTATGTGAAGCAGCGGTTTTCTATGACCAGATTACCTCGTCTCAAACTGAACAAAAATTATATTCTTGGTTTAAAAAAAATCTATGTAAAAAAAAAAAAAAAAGTTTAATTATAATAATGGAAGAAGTGAGGTCTGGTATGAATTAAATAAATTGACTGTTCTTTAGGTAGGAGAACAAGGGAAAAGTTCTGAGGCGGAGAGACTGTAGCAAAAGGATTTGTATTGATGGGGTAGAGGATCAGTGCAGAGAGGGGACCAGAAGACTGATCTGTGGAAGGTTTGGACAGGGTGGATGATGACAGTGCAGTGCTGGTGTCAGCAGCGGGAAGTCTGTAGCACTAATCTGTGACACTGGGGAGGGAGGTGAAGATCCACTGTGACAGGTGTTGTTTTGAGGAACCGGGTCAACTGTCTGGGTGATGTGCAAGAGGAACAGTTGTGGTATGCAGGAAAGGGATACTGGTGTGCAGCGTGACAAAGGGGAAGAAAGATTAAAGTGGCATGTGGGGAGAGTGGTAGCAAAGATGAAAGGATAAAAATAAAGCTGAAAGATAAAAAAATGTTACTGGAGAGACCTGATATGACCTAGTTTAAAGCACAGAATAATTCTCAATGTGTGCTGAAGGAAGTTGGAGCCTTTCTAAGATATTGTTGGATGGGGGGAGTGTGTTTTAATTATTTGATGTAAACATGATTGATAAAGTGCAAATTTTATAGGTGTTGTCACAGGGCCTTTTAGATATAGAACATTTTCTTTCCTTTGTGATTGGTCAAAACCTGTTCCTCTTTTCCTGGGTATCATTCATGGTTAGATTTTTCTCATCAAAAGCCTACCCTTATACCTGGAAATCATGAAATCCCATATGCTTGAAAATCAGTGAAAATCCCAAGAACAACTACTGAATCAAAGGAATTTGAGTATAAAGTGTGCTAGTGTTTATAATCTCATCCAGACAGATGGACAGACAGTAGCTTTCTATGTTTTAGTGTACACCATCTCTGTGTATCAGGATTTAACTTTTTCTGTTGCATTTGTTGCTTTCTTCTTTTCTTCCAAGAATCAACTGAGAGATAGCTGTTGCTAAACAGCAAATTTATTTGTGGCAGTTACACCTTTTAACTTTTTTTTAACGCAGGCTTTTATTTATAGCTCTAGCACAATGATTTGAATCAGTTTTGCGATATAGATGGCTAAATAGTCAATTTTAGTACTTCAACTATATCCCGAAATAAGGCAAGACTACCCATCTGTAAAATTCCTCTGCCTTTTAGTTTCACCTATCTAAAACCGACATTTTAACTGTGTTTGTTTAGACGTGAACCACTGGCTCTTATCAATCTCAAAAAGAAAAATGAGGAAACTGGGGAAGAAGAACTTGCCTCGCGCTTAGATCACTGCAAGGCAAAAGCCACCAGGCACATATTCCTTATCCGTCATTCTCAGTATAATCTGGATGGCCGGGCTGATAAAGACAGAACTCTGACCCCACTTGGTACGTATTACTAGAAGCATTGTACTTTGCATTTTGGGAAAATTGCTTTTCACATGCTGCCATCCTGATGAGTATGGGTCAGTAATTAATCTCTGCTCTGGGTCTCACTGCCAAAATTTAATCCACTTTCTGGATCCTTTGTGGCAGAAAGATGTCATGAATAAGTTTGTTTTTTCCATTTTTGATCCTCTAAATCCAAACCTTAAAATGTGCTTTATAGAGTTCTAAACACACTCAGTTGTAAAGGAGCTTTGCAAAGGAAAATTCCAGTTATCTTAAGGTTGCTTGAGCAGATTTTCATGCCGGCTGACATAATTCCGCAGGGCTAAGGCTTGTAAACTTAGCTCCATAACTGACTTTGGGATAGCTTTCTCTTAAAAGGTTTCTGTTAGTTTGCTGATTTATAAAGGGGAAAAAAAGTACCTTGGACTTTCTTTTCAGTTGGAGTGTTAATTATTAAAATATATCTCACTCTTGCTAATAAGCACTGTTTCTGGGAATACTGCTCATCAGTCCTGCTTAATCAGACACTTTCTTGATGAGATGTATGCTAACAGTTTCTAGGGGGGAAGAATTATTATTGCGCTGTGCTGCTTGATGCTTTGGAAATCTGGTGCCAAATGTTTAGTGTAAACACATTCCTCCCCCCAGTCCTAAGCACCAGTGTGCAAACAGGAGTGAAATGCTAATTTCAGGACTAAGGTGCTATTTTAAACTGGTAACAAGGTATAATCTTAATCCTGTCTCATCCTGTGCCTTGGGTCAATTACTGACTCTTGTCTTTTCACCTACCTACCTGAAAGATGGAGTAAAGCCTTCCCTAGGATACCCACGTACTGTGGTTCTGAACTTCCCAAGCCAATGTGGCCTTGATGAAAAATGCACCGTCAGGTCTGAGTGGATCTGTTCAGCACTGTCCTGAACAGCGGTGGCAGCTGGCTTGGGTCAGCGCTCTCTCTTAACTGGAAATGACCCCCTTGGGATGGGGCTAGCAGGGATACTGAATACTTTAGTGAAAGTCTCTGAATAAAGTTTTGATGTGTATTTGGGTGGGGGTTTTTAATTAAAAAAAAAACAAACAACAAACTGAGTTTTTCCTGCTTATGGAAATACAACTAGAAATTGTCCAGCCAATAAATTTGGTCTGAGTAAGTAAATGAATGGTGAAAAATTTTTCCAATTACTTTTTGAAAAGAAGAAAACCTGACATTGATGAGACCTTTTACGTCTACTGCACAACTTTTCTGGTAGTTTGTGTGAGGCGCTTATGTGAGTGTCACCAATTTATATAATGAGTATCGTTTTTAAGGTCGAGAGCAGGCTGAACTGACTGGACGCAGACTGGCAAGCTTAGGATTAAAATTTGATCAGATTATCCACTCCTCCATGACTAGAGCAACTGAAACAACTGAAATTATAAGCAAACATCTCCCAGGTGAGTGACTTCCCTTAATTTTGCATTGTCTTCTGATCCTTAAAACTGCTTCCAGTAAAAATTTGATTTTGTCCTTAAAGTCAAGATGTTATTTAGCCAACCTCCAGCCCTGTGTGAAACTAACAACCCTAATTCTGCTTGTTTACAGTTCATCTTTAAAAATACAGAGGGGCCTGCCCCTCTGAGTGACTAGCTGCTACCTGCATGTGCTGCTGTGTAGGGGAGCTCTGCTGGTTGCTCTTCACTTTACACCTTTTGTAAAGCAGTCTGTCACAGGTCGTCAGGATTGGCTCAGTCCTCAGCCTCTGTGGGCAGCAGCACAGGAGAGAAGGGTGTCGTAAACACCAGTTCTGGTGGTGATGCTTCTTGCTGGGCTAGTTAACTGGCCCTTCCTGTGTGCTGCGCTGTCCTGTGTGCAGGGGAAGATGTAGCACACTCAAAAAGGTGTAGGGATTTTTTTAACGCGAGGGCTTTGTTTATAAGGGGGTTTGGGTGGTTGTGGTTTTCTGGTCGTCTTGTTTTGTTTTACTGGTTGGTTTTCATTTTGTTTTTTTCTCCTGCTGTTCAGACATACCAGAATCTGAACTAAAGGTATTTGACTATGCATAATTCTGTCTGGTATTTTAGTAGATGTTCAGGTATGACTGGCTGAATGTCAGTTCTCTTATCATTCTGTGTTTGTTTTCTTAAATGTGCTGCTTCAAAAAAACTCCCCAAACCAGCAAAACAACAACAACAAAAAAAACAAACAAACCAACCCCCCCGGCCTAAATAATAATAAATATTAAATATCAAAAGTGTAGCATTAACATTAATTAGCAGTAAGCGTTAACTGACATACATCTTTAGATTAACATCCTTGCTAATGTGTTTCTGCAAAGTGCAGCAGGCTGGGAAGACTCAGCTTGCTTTGCCAAGCTGGTTTGGCTGTTCTCAGTTGGAATAAACTTTGTTTTGCTGATGACAGAATAGCTGTGTTGGAGAGATTCACACCCCTTGATAGGATGTGTGTAGACTAAAATGGTCTTTAGGGTGGAGAGGAAGACTTCCTTGAAGATAGAATATGAAAAATGTATTAATTGTAGAGTTGTGAGCCTGTTTGCAGTGGCATGTGAAGTAATAAGTCCTTTCTGAATGTGTATTTAATATTTCAGGAGTCAAAAAAATTAGTACTGATCTGCTGAGAGAGGGAGCACCCATAGAACCAGACCCTCCGGTCTCTCACTGGAAACCAGAAGCTGTGGTAACTTTAAGATATTTTATTTTTTTTCCTTCAGTTATTATGTTTTGGGTTTTTTTTTTTTAAGTATACTTCATGTTGACAGTAGTAATAACTTGCAGTGTCTGTACCTGATGCTTTTTATCACACACCTTAGATAACTGCATACTTTTCTCCTCCCCAGTAAGTGTACAGGACAGTTAAAATAACTTGACAGTCCCTAAGTATTAGTTCAGCCTCAGGTGTGCATCTCTGTAAAGAAGAACTCTGTAGAAGGTGGCAGCCCATCTGCAAAGGCAGGCAGTGGCACGTGTTGCTCTGAGCTGTATTTAATTCTGAACTCTGTGCTGTTAGCAGTACTACGAAGATGGAGCTCGAATTGAGGCTGCTTTTCGAAACTTCATTCATAGAGCTGACGCAAAGCAGGAAGAAGACAGCTATGAGATCTTTGTCTGCCATGCCAACGTGATCCGCTATATTGTGTGCAGGTATGTGTTGGGCTGCATGTCAGTTGGTGGTGTTTAAGAGGTCATAGTTTTACTGAAATTGTGTTGGGTTATGGCACTGCTGAGCTAGAAGATGTGATTTGGCTGGTTTGAAGCAGCTGGAGATCGGTGCCTGTATTGTGAGCAGCTGGTTCTGCAGCTTCAGCACAGGATTAATTTGCAGGTACAGGACACATTTGAGAATTAGAACACTTTTGATTCTAGTTCCAAAGTGAAAATGGCTGAATCGGTGAGACTCAAAACCTTTTTGTATGTCTGAACAGTCTCTTTAATACCGTACGCTTGTGCTTCCCATAAACCCGAGGACAATGCCTGTGTAGGCTGTTGGAAAAGGCAACAAATAGAGCGTCTGACTGGATGCGTCTTTTTGAGGTGATACGAATTTGATCTTACATAATGAAAGATTGATTTAGTTTAGGGAATTCTTTACTAACGGAAATTTTTATATTATGTTCAAGTTGTTACTGCAAAAACACACTAATACATCCAGTATTGGATTAAGGGGAGAGCGGATCTTTCCGCTAACATCAAGGTTGTTCACAAAGGAGAAAATAGTTCTGGATCTTTGCCTGTCTCTGTATCTAGTCAGCCGAGTCTGCTTTATTCCTCTTCCCTATCAACAAAGCACTGTCTGTAAGATAATTTGTCTTGAGCAGGACAGATGTGATTAAACTTTAATCTGATCAATACCTACAACAATTTCAATTGGCTTTATTTAGCTGAGCTAGTTAAATGCTAGCCTGTCTGCTCAGTGGACTGCTTTAGAGCTCTTCACAATTGCTATACTTAAAGTTATTGATCAGGTAAAAAGAATACTCTTTTCTGTGCCAAAAAAGATCATCTTGCTGCTGCCTATGCTTTTCCTGAAATACTTTTTTTCTGAAATACGTTTTTTCTCTTTGCAGTTTCTTCCCTCTTCTTTTTAACTTCACTTCTGTGCCTTCTATTCCAGGCTGTCTGATAGCACAATTGAACACAGTCAGTGTAGCATTCCCTTTGAATCTAGAGCTTGACTGTAGCTGTTATTTCATTTCTTAGCCTTTTTAAAAGACTCTCGTAAGAGCCAAAAAGGAGTTATTCCTCAGTATCTGAGGCAAAAGATGTTTGAGACAACATGATTTTTTTACAGCTGTTTACTACAATTGGTTGAGCTCCTGAGGCTGTTCGTTTAGGAATTTTAGAATAGCTGGAGACTAGCTACGATACTGTATTTCTACAAAAAAAGCACAAGACGCTTTTTCTCACCACTTCTGGGGAACAACACAGCTGATGGAAGGTAGCTGCGGTAAATTTCTTCCATAGGCGATGTGAACAGCTAGAATGAATCCTTGTCTCTGCTGCTGTTCTGTACCTACCCGTGTTGATGAGGCCAAAGTAGTGCATAAAAGGTGCTGTTTGCCCCTGCGCCGCTGGCGCGTGGAGGCAGCCACTGGGGCGGTGAGCCCTTCCCTACCTGTCAGGAACAGCACGCGGGTGTGCGTTGCTGCAGTGTCCGTGACTCACTTAAACCTATGCTGTCTAGTCCTGTTTGTTACAAGGTTGCTCAGAGCGCTCCCAGCAACCTGACTATGTTACAGCTTCTACCTTCTGTTGATCTGAATTAATCCTGGCTACAATAATCATACCCATCTGCTGGACTCTGCTTATGCAAGGGCGCTGCTGGCACTGGTCCCGTCCAGCGCTGTTGTTTTCATGTCAGTTGCACAAGGGAATATTTTTTCCAAGGCTGACTGTGGAGCATTTGCATGCAAGCTGCAGAATGACCAACAATCTCATTTTTTTCTTTCTTTCCTTCCCCTTATGTGGAACAGGTGGTGATGCTGTGAGCTCATTTTAATATAACTGTTCATGAATGAATAATATGTTTGTGGGTTTTTTCAATAGAGCATTGCAGTTCCCCCCGGAAGGCTGGCTGCGAATGTCCCTTAACAATGGCAGTATAACTCACTTGGTGATACGTCCGAATGGAAGAGTGGCACTTCGAACACTGGGTGACACAGGTTTCATGCCTCCAGATAAAATCACACGCACCTGAATGAGCAAAACTGACGGCTGTCCAGGAGCTGCCTCTAGTCTCTTTGCACTAGTACATTCAGCTATGGTACCACTAGATTTTTATCTGTTATGTTGGGGTGTGATCCTGTCTTAAAATGTCCTTTAGCCCCTTGCCTCCTTCATACGTATTCATATCTGCCTTTCAGTCCAGAAAAGAAGAAATCTTTGTAAGCGTGAAGCTGTCCAGTCCTCAAGTATTCCCCAAAACTCAAAGCTGAGCTGTGGAATACAAAGAGATTGAATGTTTGCTCAGCTGTTGCAAGAGCACTGACTGTCCCCCTACCCCACCATGAATTTCTGTAACCAAAGCTTGCGCCTGTGGATGTTTTTCTTGTGCAGGAAAGCAATTGGTGTGGGAACTGGACGGAACAGCCTCGTGTCACACTGCGGCTAAAACTGAAGGCGAGACAGCTTGTTTCAGCTCCTGCAGAAGGAGTGACGAACAGGGCGTTCTGCTGTTCAAAGGACAAAGGGATAAGGCTTCAGTTTTTGTCAGCTGTTGAGGGTGTGTTTATGTTGTGTTGTTGTTCCCCTCTGCCCCCAAAAGCACATGTAAACTCTTGACAGGAGGTTGCCAGCATAAAGCAAAGAGGGTCAAAACCCATTTGCCTCAGAGCTGTGGTGCTAGAATTAACTGCTGCTTCTATTAAGTGTTCCTCCATCCTCAGGAAGTACTTTTAAGCTGTTCTGAACAATGTTATTCGGTCTCATAAAGCCTTTAACTAAAATGTGGTCTGTACCAGGATGTAGGGAGGTGTTTGTAGCATTAAGACAGAAGGAAAGGAAAGCAGCGATCTTCTGAAAGTGCTGCCAGTCCCTGACTGGCTGACGGTTTTGGAGTGCTTTCTCCCAGTGATCTGTACTTGCTGATACCTTGCTTTTAGCCACTGAGTTCAATGTAGTGGTACTTTGTGTCAGAGCTTCTGCGGTGTTGGGGCAAACTGCTGCTTAAACCTACTGGTGCCTGAATGGTGAAAAAAATACTGGTGGGGTGGCTTGTCCAGGCCAGGTGCATAGTGCAGGTGTTGGGCAGGACACCTCAGGTGGCTCCTTTGCACAGCTCTGACACTGCTGGACTGGTGCTAGGGAAAAAGCGGGTGGCCAGGAACCAGGGAGGGCCTGCGTGCATTTCACCTTAGGGTGCCTGCTGGGCCCCTGAACTGGCGGCGTAACCTAGCTGCCTCACGTCATACCTGGAACGCTGAAAAATGTCACCCTGTATGCATAGTGTGCCTTGGTGATAGAGCACATACTGTGTAGGATAGCAAGTGTAACTTGTTAGGTTCTCTCACCACCAAGAATGCTGATGAGACCCTAAACTTGCTCCTGTCAGAGCTGGATGAAGCACAACTGTGGCACACAACCTAGTGACACAGTTGAATACCGGACTGCTACATCAGGATGATTTCAAGGGAACTGGGGTGAGTAGGGGAACAAAACATGATCCTTGTCTAGTGCAAGTTGGGGGGGCAAGAGGAAACCATTGTGATGTCTCTCTCATTGACACAATGAGAGTAATTTACCAGTTTTTGTCTATTAACTTTTTAAAAGTTTTGAATAAAATAACTGGTTGCTCTTTCTTGTCTCTTCAGTTGTGTGACTGTCACCTATAGAACATACGGCTGAAGTGCTGGCCCAGGGCCTTGGCAGCCCACCGGTCATTTACCAGCTTTGTCCTTTCTGCTCCCAAGTACCTGAAATGTAAACGTGAGGTAGTAGCCAGCTCAGAGTTCAGCAGCATCTACAGAAAACGTGTACAAGAGAGGAGTTACAGGCCTGTGTCACTTACCACCCCGTGCAACAGGCGCACCAAAGATAGTAAGATGAAAATTCTGTGCATTTTTATTTGTGTGTGTGCATACACATATCTGCTCACATACACAGCCCTCTACTCCCCACCCCCCAGCAGGTAGGTTATCAGTGGGTAGCCGGAGGGGACACGACACTTCTTTGCACATGTACAGACATTAACAACGCTTCCCGTGACACTTCAGTTGTAGGAGGGAAGTATGAAATGTAAAATTAAGTACATACATAACTTTTACAGTATTGTGACTTCCCATCTCAAACATATTGAGACTATTCTTCAGTGGCATAATCACTGTGCACACACACACACGCTGCATTTGTGTCAGTAAGGCCTGGGCAAATTAGTGATTTGACAAATTAGAGTCATGGTGTCAACCCAACTACTTAGCACCACGCCTATACACTAACCAGTGTGCCACTTTTAGCTACTAATTTATTTTTTAATAGAAAGCAGGGTAACTCTGTATTTTTAACATGACACTTAGCTAACTAAAAAAAACCCCAACGCAACTAACCTCCTGCACCTTTGTAAGTGAGCTTTTGGCCAAGAAAACAATTCAGGCAATATCAATGTGATTTAGTTTCTCCACAGGCTCGGCCTGGAAGAGCTTTCTTTGCAATCATGAACAATCAAATAGCTACATAAATTGCTGGGGTTTTTTTAATAGCTGAAGTAAATCTATTGTTAGGATGCAATACAGCTGGACTAATGCACGTTATATAACACAGTTAAAAAAAAAAAAAAATTCCTTGACCAAACCAAAACCAAAGTTTTTTTACAAAGTGAAAGGCAAGGGCCTGGTGGTGGTGCTGGGGGGGTGGAGGGGTGGGGTTGTGTGTGTCTGTCCATGTACATACCAGTATTATACATTTAAATATTAAAAAAAGAAAGCAAAGCATAATAACGGTAAAAAAGGACAAAGTACTAGAGTGCTAATATCAGGCTCCTGGCTCTGTAACAAACTTCAATCAAAAGGGCAAAGGTGCCGTGTGACAGCTGAGGGACCCAGGTGGAAAACGGCAGCTGCATGCACAGCAACTTCCCTACCACACGGATTTGGCTTTAACATGGTATTAGGCAATTATTCATCATAGGACTGATTTCTCCAGAATGACAAAAATATAATTTACATTAAATTATTAAAAATTACGAAACTAAACTAAAAAAAAAATATCCCCAAAACCAAAGGAAAAAAACCACGAACCCTTTAAAGTAAAACTGTAGGAATTTGGGAGCTAAAAAAGTTGTTCAAGACTACAGCACCTGCTGCATCAAAAACCCCTGACCAAATAAAACCCTTACGAAAAAGCCCATACACTTGGTAACACAGCAGTTACGGTTGGGCTGGTTGTTTTTCTCTTAAAGAATGACACACACACCCCCTCCCCTGCACCCCCAGCCAGTTGTCTGGAATATCACTGAATGACAGTCATTTGTGTAAAGGAGCTCTTTCTAATGTCCAGCTCATTGGAAATAGGCTTAATTATAAAGAGCTAAGTAAGCCTTTTTTAAAAAGAATAATTTCTAAAATAGGAATGCTCTCCCACAGCGGAGAGCTATCGCACCAAATAATCAAACTTAGAGAGAGAGACACACACATGAAAATACATTCCGTTCAGAAAGCCCAGAGAAAAACTGTATTTTATGTGCCCTTAGTAAGTGGATGCCACTTTTTTTTTTCTAAAAAACTTTGAAAAGAACAAAAATCTAATTAAAAAATTATGTTACAAAAGGCACTATTAAGCCTGCAAAAGCATTAAGTGCAGTTTTTTCGGTTTGTACCAAATCAGGAACCTACTGAATGGTGTGCAGTTTGTGTAGAGAGTCACTGCAGCATGCAACGGCCATCAGGCCATCAGCGCTGGGAACGGGCCGCCTGCCCCACTGCCCCAGCGGCACCCAGGGCGGCTGCGGGCTCCCTCGCGTACCGTGTGCCAGCCCCGACTGCAAACCCAGCCCTTCTTACCAGCACAGCCTCGGCACATTCTCATTTTCTCCTCAGATTTACCTTGTAACCATTGATAGGTTTTTCTTTTTTTTTTTCTTTTTTTTTTTTGTTTCTTTTTTTTTTTTTTTTTTTTTTTTTTACTAAAGAGCTATCAACACCCGAGACCTCTGTTTCTGGCAGCTGCCTTGCAAGCTTGCCATGGAAAACTCTTTGAGTTTTGAAACGAGTTCCTCACTCTCAGCATCGTGCTGTCGAAACAAGTCATTCTTACAGAAGGCTAAAGAATAAAATTATTGACTGCTGTAACAAAAACTCATTACCACATCAAGACTAGAGACATAGTAAAAGCTTAGATTTCAATAAAAATATTTTTAGTCCTTACTCCTCTCTCTCTTTACAGCCAGGAAATAAGGACCCACATCATGGGTCACTACCACTAAGATATTACAAAGGACCGTTAAGGTATCTTGCTGGTAAATTCACTGAAATTATTGCTGATGTGCTTCTGTGTAATAACTATTAAAATCTGCTAATGTTAAAAGCTTCTGTGGGAAAAAGACCAGCTAATTTTTACATATTTTTTAATCTTCAAACTAACATTTAAAGGAATACTAGTCATTTCTATAGTGCCCCTTTACTAAAGCACTCAGTATATCACGGCATTTTTAACATCCTCAGAACAAGCAAAGACTGAAGGATTTCTGTGTAAATATATGCATATGTACACACATGTATGTAACTGCGTGTGTGTGTGTGTGTGTATTCCACTGTCTGCCCGCCCTGCTGGCTCTGACCACTGCCCTTGTTTACACACAGGTTTTCACACTCGCACTCAGCACTGGAAATGGGTCACCTCCTCGCCCAGGCTTTGTTTCAGGCTTTTCACCTTGAGCATTCCCCCTGCAAGTGGAAGAACATTTTACTTCTTGCCCTCAGCTCCCTCCGTAGGATCTCCCTGCGCTGGTGCGGTGCTCCCTCCAGACTGTCCAAGCAGAAGAAACACAATTGAGGGCTAACGGGTTCATCACGATAATGACAACTGGTGACAGTAAATACCACCATTTCTAGGGAAAGGTTGCCTTACTGGCAACAAGGGTTAATTCATAGCTACTGGACAACTGCACTGACTGTCGCTAACTTCTTGCGTATCACCAGTAATCTATCCTGAATATGGCATAAAGACATATATTCTTTTTTTTTTTTTTTTTTAACATACAGTTGTCCTCAATTGAGGAAAAATAAATAGCCAAATACAAACCTCATGTCACTTCAGTAACATTGTCGTTTTTTCCTCCACTCTAACAATGAAAATATAATTGAAGTTCCAGGAAGATGAATTGTATTTCAGTGGGCAGGAGGCTCTGAAAAATGGCGCAGTTTTAACAGCCTGTGGTTGACACAAGCCGGACTGTAGCGCCCGGGACTCCCAGGGTCTGCAGAGAACGAGGCGGCACTGCTGTATTTTCCTGGACTTCCTGGTACGGGGCTGTTTCTTCCTGAAGCATGTGGAAGGCCAGCAGCCATGGTTTGGGACTTAAATCTTGCCTTCAGCGCTGGACTTGGCCAACTGAAAGAAACGAGAAGCCGTTTTGTGTTTTGATAAGAAAGCTGCAATAAGGAGAGCAGTGCTTTTGCTCAGTACCGCTGGTGGACCTCAGAAATAATGCACCAGCAGGGGAAAATCTTAACTGATAAGAGATGGGTCCAAGAAGAACCAGCGACAGCGCACGGTGTTACATGCAGACATGCTCCCTCGTCAGTAAGACGTCATTTGCCCCAAAATAACCGTTAAGAAAAGAAGGGGCGCTTGTGAAGCAACGGGTCAATTTTAGTCCACCGCCCCCTTTAGAAAAGGGCATCGCGGCCGAAGCTGACCTGACCTGGGTCCGCGTGCAGCTGCTGCTGTGGCTGAGTGCGACTTCCCCTCGCCTTTTAAAAATAGTATCGGTGTTCGGGTGCCACAGCAGTAATACCATTTTTCTGTATATTAAGTGTCAGGCTTTTCTTAAGTCAATGAGAAATAGTATCTAAAATTTATTCAAAAGCAAAGTATTTCCTTTGTTAAATTAAAAACACTTTTCTGTAAAAAACTTTCTTTTTTCTCTAAATCTTATCTTGAACAAGACAACTAAGACAATAAAGAATGCAGAATAACCAAAGGCTGATTCTAGCATCAGTTCTTTCTTTTATAAGTGAGGCAATTTCTTAAGACGAGCCACCACAGAAAACATGCTATAAACTGAAGATATTTTACAAGGGTTTTAAAAATAGGTAAAAAAACCCCACCCCACCCCCAGCTATGAAAGACATGCACTCACACAGCTTATTGAAAAGCTTTTGAAAATAACTGTCTCTTGAGAGACTTGCTGGTATCTACTGTTAGATCTCACTTTTGCAGTCAAAACCTGACACACGGAGCACTCTCGGGTGTCACTTTGCCTGTGGCAGAGGTAGCACTGACAGCGTACGGGGCCTGACCGAGCAAGCCTTGGCACCACGAATAGCTAACAAGAGTTGAATATTTAAAACAAGGGGTTTGTGAGCAGCGTTCTGCAGCTGACCTGCTGAAGATTTTATTTCAACTCATTCGACTGAATTTGCGGAAATACCTTTGCCTGTCAGAGGAGGAGTACGACTCCACTGCTTGTTTCCATTTGAAAATGGTCGGGTATTTCTGTGGATCGATCTCTACTGCTTCTATGGCTGCGAAGACATCGCTGTCCAGCTTCGACGGCCACTCCCTAGAATATAAAGAGAACTATGGATTTGTTCAGGCCATAAAAACATCCCAAACCCAAAACATTTATTTTTGATATAAGCAAACAAATTGCCTGTGCTCCTCCATAAGCAGTTTCTCTATGAACTTTTTCCTGCAGGCCCACACATAAATGACTCTCCGTTATTAGACAGCAGTCTCATAAAATAGAAGTTCTGAAAATTTAATCTGAGGATATCCCAAGAGTGTAGTAAACACTTTGTTACTCTAAGTCAGGCTCATCCCGAAGTCACTAGCCTGTCGGATGAACGGTAAACAGCAAAGCTAACTGAAACTGTTTGGTAACAAAGACTTTTCTTCTCCTGTTTTAGAGAATGTATTCAGTTACCTAGTTGCAAGAGAACTGTACAAGCCACTGTACAAGCAGTGAAGCATTTAAGATGATCATTCAAGGCTGAGCGCACCTAGTGTTGCTTAGTATCCCATCATCTCAACCTTGCTGTTAATGATATAAAAAACATTGTGTTTTGCATACAGAAACCAAAAGGCAAATAAATGTTAAGGCAGACAATTCTTACCCGAGCAGGAATGACTGCTTAGGATTGTCATTTGTGGATGAAACCTTCAAAATAAATTTCTGGGAAGAAAGTTCTTGACGTTGTTGTGCCTCGTTAGTCCGAATTCCAGATTCCACGGACAGTCTCTCCTCTAGTGGTATTCTCTGTTCTGTCCTTAGCTTGGTCTCTCCAGGTTCACCTGTAACACTTGGCTCAGAACTTGCCGGAGAAACTGCATAGCAGGTCTTATCCAGATGGTCCTTGGGCATTCTCACCTGACTCATTCCTTCAGCCAGAATTCTCTTGTGCTCAGTTTTTCCAGCCATTTTATTGGCTTCTCCAGCACCCTCTTGTTCTTGGAACGACAGGCTTTGAAATTCTGACATTAAATTGCAAACAGGTAACACACAGCATTCATCTCCATCATGCAAATTCGTTCTGTCACTAATTACCCTTTCACTGGACACAGGATTACAAAATCCATTTTTGCTGGAAGAAGCTGCCTTTTCATAGTGCCTGGGGTGGTCCGACGTCTCTATGATGTTTGCTGTACGCTCCATCGACAAGATATCGCACTCAGCATCTCCAATAGCGTCAATGCTGGGTTCTTTGGACACAATAGGTTGGCTGATATTCCGTGCTGCATTTTGTCTGTTTTTAATTTCTTCTAAGCTCATGTCATCATCCTCCTCATCCAAAAATGCGCCAACAGAAATAGAATTGCAGCACTTTTTACTCTTGCCTGTAAACAATTTTAAGAAGAGCAACACATAAAAAGACTTTCAACAGAACGCCAATCAAATAAAGTAGGACGCTTTACGCTATTTCTTGAAGCCCTTTCTACATTTTTTACACAACAGCATGAACTAACCTAACTAAAGCTACAAATGCAAAATGACAGCATTACGGCTCTACCTTTTTTGCAAATAACCTTTTATATCCATCTGAGAACTGTATTTCCTACACTCCCCACCTCAGTCCTTCACCAGCAACAAAGGACAAAGTCATGATGAAGCAGAATAGAGCAGGAAAATGGTACTAGTCCAGAACAGCTTAAGTTTGTATCTCGTTCAAAGCACAAAGGCTGACGACGAGCCCGATGACTATCCTTCAGGGTCCTGGCAGGCCAGGTTTATCCCGGAACCAGAGCCCCTTCAGATCCAGAATCGCACAGGAGAGAAGGAGCACAAAGATTGGGGACTAGCGTGTGCCTTCCATAAACACATGGCAAGCAGTGGCCTAAAAAGCTTTCCTGGATTTTGTTCAGTGTGTCTTTCACCCTCAGCTATAAAGAATTACTCTTTTATTTTAACAAGTTATTTATTCCATATTTGTGGATTACAAAATTCTATACTCAAGACAAATTCCCAAGTGCTCTGAGTAAAGACATACTGAAGATAGAGGCTTCCTTACAGAAATTTCATCTGGGGGCTACAGTCAAATGAAGTACTTTGTATGAAAGATAAAGAACATCTAACGAGGTCTGTTCTAATCCTCCTGCATTCGCAGTGTTGTTAGCTACTTTTTCAATAGCACAATCAGGCTGTTTGGATAACATTAATAACAGCAACCACAACAGGGAAATACTACTTCCCCTGGGCACCGTGCTTTTTTGCTCCCTCTTCTCCCTAGGTACAACCTGTTGTTTATAGCATTTTCCCTTTTCTTACCAGAAGGATGTGGAGTTTTATATCTATTGCAGGTTTCATTTTCCCCTGTTTCTTGCTGAGCCTTTTCGCTCATTTCCCGATGACTCAGGTACTCTTCTAATTTTTGCAACCCCTCCTGGGAAGACAGATCAACAAAACAGCCCAGAAATTCCCAGTATTCAACCCACGGGAACCCCAGTTCATGAGCTAACTCCCTGCAATAAATAAAATAAAACGAATCATTTGTGAAGACATAATTATTAGTTTGACAATAACTTTTCTGAACACATATTATCGGCTATTAATAGGAGTACAAACGTGCAACTAGGCAACACAATTTCGCAACAATCAACAGTCTACAAAAGCCATGTACACATCCTTAGCAAACACAGTATCATCTGGTTCCTTCTAGAACATTGCTCAAATTTAATCTACTATTCTTACACTTAACACCACACATATTGCTATTTTCAAGCTGACTATCTAAACATCAGCTGGAGATGAACCCCCACTGATGCAGGCGTAATGTGACCGATTCTCCATTCGGTAGCTTTTTCTATGTGGGAATGGGAGAAGGTAGGAAGACATGAGCAGTTCTTTTAAAGGAAGAACTCTAATCTGCTTTTAAGAAAGTATGTTTTTTCTGTGTCTTGCCGATACACGGTATTTTAACAGCAAGGACACATACCACAACACACAGCTTCACAGACCAGCACACTGGTATTAGGATCTTTTTGTTCTGCACTTTTTGACAACCTCTCGATTTGACAGCAAAAGTAGGCTATGCATCATTTTACAAGTCCATGTTTGAGAAAAGCTATCTATACCCACCATCAGTAACAGTTAAAATAGCTTTCTCAGCTTTGGAAATAAAGCTAGGTCTCACATTGTAGCCATTTGGTTTACACAAAAACACAGTTAAAATCCAACTACAATATACTTCATAAAGTATTTCTGCCAGTAACTTTTGCCCCAAGATACTGATCGGTAAGCAGTAACTGTACTCTCAGCACAAGTCTTTTGCTCTTGCACTGCAATTTGTCTTTGCAATTGCACTGTTGCTAATTTTTCATACTGATACTCTTTTAGATACCTTCCAACTCTTTCGACACCCCTCTCCAGATCAGATTTCTTGACATTATGAAAGAAGCCAGCTCTCTCTCGAGGTGGAGTCTTCCAAAGCCTGCGAAATTCTTCAGCCTTTAAAAAAAACAGAAATAATTAAAAAAACCTACCCCCACAGAATATGAAGTTAACTCAGTGCTGGCTAAATGTCTGCCTATAGGTCTAGAAGACATATAGCTGTGTGCCATCCTCATCTAAACAACTGAAGTTCTGCCACAAGTATTGCTCAACTCTAGCTATGAAAAATCTCATCTTGGATCTAAAGTTACTCCTCCCAGTATTACTGGTTACTTTGATCTCATAACTACTTATTAAAAGAGTAATACCATAACGTAAAGCCATCTTAAAGTAAACTGTACAGATGCCAATGCTGCCTGGTTTTAATTTGTGTACAGCAGAAAACAGAAGTATGTCTTGTAATTTTGCCATGGTCACTGGTTTCTAGGATGCAAAGGTATTATTTTTATATGTATATATTTAATTCCACAGGCTTACTGCCATTATTAGAATTTTTTTTCTGGCTATTTCCAAGTTTGAATTTGACCTCCTAAAGGGAGTCAACTAATGGATTTTTGCAAACTCCCAAACTCTCTATGACAAGAATCAGCAATAATGACTAAGAATTACATTCAGACATTAAAAGTATCTGTCAGCAATCAAAATCATGCACTGTTTGCATCCTAAGTAAAATTTTTCAGAGCATAAAATTTATTTACACTTCTGTCAGGTGAACAGAGAATTGACAAACAAGCTCATTTAGAAGAAAAAGCATTAAGCAATTTGGTAAAACTCAGTCCTGAAGAATTCAAGCATCAGTCGATCGGAAGTCCTCAACTGCATTTATTCACCTTTTCTAAAGCTGTCATACTTCCCGCATGTTCATATTAAACAAAGGAGTCAAAGAATGCCTGTAAGTTTATAATGGATTTAACTGGTATCTAAGTATCCTTCCTAAAAATGGAAGGGTTTGCTTTTCTACTACAGAATCAATACTTTTCCAAAACCACCCCAACACCTACTACCTGGTCATCAGTTTTCCCATTTAGAAAAATATATTAATTCAACAAACAGAGGTGATAAACTGCTTCTAACATCCAATGTCAATTTCTAGAAATGAGATAAAGACATAGTCAAGAATTTTTTAAACCCGTTTCGTAGCCACATGGAAAGCCTTTGTTTCAGATTAGCAAGTTAGAGCAATTATCTGTAAGACAATGAAAGGTCTGTCAAAGAGTGCTCTTTGAATAGATTCCAATAGGAAAAAGAAAACAACTTTCTTTTTGATACCAGAGGTTTCTGTTTTCAGCAATAAAATATATTTACACGTTTCTGTGTGTCTCCTTCTCTATAGGAAGATCCACCTCTTCAAGAAAAAGGGCTCCAAAATCTGTAACAGGAGCAAACTACACCACACAATGAACCATGCGTGGATCTTCTAATGGTTCTTCATTAATAAAAAGGATAAAAATAGGCATTAAGAGTCGTACAAAGCTCTCTCCTTACCTTTGAGGGGCTCATGGGGCCTGCGAAAGCTCTTATCGACAACACTGGGTCTTTGGGGCTGCCAGTATATTTAGGTAAAGTTCTCTGGGGGCTGTCATCTATCTGATCGGGTGACCACGGCGCACCTATTACAGGAGCTGAGGAATTGTCCTCTGCTCTCAACAGTGGTACGTAGTATCGACCTAAAATAAATAATACAAAACTTTCTTAAGAACTTTGCTACATTAGCCTGCTGCTTCTTCCTAGAATATCAATACACCGTGCGCTTAAGCATCTGACTTTATTTCATGAATAAAACTACTTGTAATTCAAACTCACTGTTTCAATATTGCTTGCTTGCTTACAGACTGTATTTTAGTACATCTCCCTTCCCTCTCAAATACAAAAATACCTGCAGTGATCCATATATCCCTTCGCTAAGGGTCTTCAACAAATTTCAAAACCTGCTTTTGCAAATGCCTAAACCCACACATGACAAAACAGCGAGAAGTTCTGTGTCACAGAAATTACACGACTCCCCAGCGTGGGCAAATAAATCTCGTGCTCTGTAAAGGTCTTTTGTTTGCTTTTAGATTGAACTTTCTGCTTCAGGCTGGCGGAACAAAATAAGGGCCGTGCCTACACCACAGAGCCATGAGGATAACCTCGTGACCACACAGGAAGGGCTCTGGCCACGTAGTTTACAAGACAAAAAGTTTTAGGTCCCTTGTCAGTTTTAGAGCTCCTCTTTGGTTTTCACAGCACTGTACAGTAGCACCATTTACAGCCAGGAACACTACAGAAAGCAAACAGAAGACAGCCAAGAGCAAAATACAGGCCTGATACAGTACAACACACTGAATACAGACCTTTCAAGTATTCTCTTAGTTTTTCTTTCAATTCTGCAGATTTATTCTTGCTTCTTTCACAAACGACCTGTTAATATAATTTGTTTGTTAAAAAAGCATAAGACATCAATCTCAAATCAATTGCAATGTGTGTTCTTTTTGAATAGTCCCGTTACTGGCCCCTACCCAGTACTTCTAATGTGCAGCAGAACAAACCACTAATATATATCCACATCCATAAAATGTATGCTGTCAAGAAAAGGCAGTGAATCATAAAATCTAGAACTTCTCTCCAGACACAATTAACATAAAATATTTTTAATGTTAATCAAAGATTTACAGTCTAATGATGACACTAGTGTCTTACTACAAGCCTTCTATCAACAACAGGCAGTATGTTTGAACTTGAAAAATATTGATTAGGCATAACATTTGGGGGGTTGTTGTGGACATGGAGAGACTTACTTCTGCTGGAGTTTGATCATACTTGTTTCTTGGATTTTTTACAATAGCGGGGTGTGAGGTAAGCACATTAACAACGTCCAAATTCCCAAACTTGCAGGCAAAATGCAGTGGAGTATCAAATCCCTGCAGAGGGGAAAAAGGGAGAAATTCACATGCACTTGGAATCATGATAAAGTCAATCCCACGTATTTTATTTTGAGACCCACAAAACTCATAAATGAAATGTCCCCTTCTATTCTCTTTTCTTCTCCCTTACGCATCCTTAACACCTTCCAGTTGTTTCCATAATATTAATAAACTGGCAAATATTCAAATCTTACCATTTTATCTGGTGTATTAAGGTAAAGGTCAACAATATACTGGATGCGATTCTTCAACATAGTGTCATTATCATCTGGATACATAAGTCGCATAAATTCAGGATTTTCCAAAGTGTCCAGTAATAACTGGCAGATACCAGGTTGATTCTCCTTGGCAGCAACATGCATGACATTGTACCGACACCCTTCCTGGAAAAAAAAAAAAAAAAAAAGGCAAACATTAGAATGAACTGAAATCTAAACAGCTTTCTTACACCCATACGCTTAACTGATTTAACAGTGAAAATACAAAGGTTCCCACAATGAGTCTTTCATTTACATTTTTGTTTCTTAATATTTTATCAGGAAAAGATATTTACAAAACTACGTTCAGAACTATTCACATAACAGTGAATTATATGATATCGTAAAGACATGCATTTTTATACCTACATTATTCTTACAATTAACAAAATTATTTTTACACGCAGCTATAGTCCTTTTTTTCACATCTTGGGAAAAAAATGTGGCAAAAAAGCTATATTAAAATAGTGCAGAATAAAAGGAGATCAGAAGTTCAATGTGCAAAAACAGCAGGAAAATGGGTGTGTATACATCAAATCCAGTTTGCTGTAACATACTGCATACAAAATTCCAACAACTTCACAAAGCTGGTCTGATAGAAGTCATTTGTCAAAGTAAGATCGCCAGCGTCTACGGACCAATACCTTACAGGTGGACTGCAGATGCAGAGCACGTTTTGAAGTGGAATGGTGGTGCTTAGGTAGGCAGTGCTGTAGGAACACCTCGTTACAGCCTAGGCACTGCCCCGTTCCTTACAATTATTCTGTTTATTGGAGGAGATCAATACTGCATGAAGACAAGAGTATTCTTTCACTACTGGATAAAACTATTCTTCCCCTAAAGAATTGCATACTTAGAGTCTTTAGCTCTTCTGAGGCAAAGCCAGCTCTCAGTTATGATGGGTGACTTACCCAAGACAGATAACTGCCGTGTTTCTCTTAGCTTTCACCTACTATCAATGAACAGTCAGAAACTTTGCACTAGGGGAGACAAGGTATCCCGAAGGAAGAGTAGGAAACAACATTCCTTCCAGTTCTGCTTGTCAGGCCTCAAAGCTGAGTCACTAAACCAGAAACTGGGGTTTTCCATTTTAGTTTTTTTACCTGTACAACTGTTGGATTGTCTCCCGACCCAATCAGATAGCGCGGGTTACTCCAAATAAGTTCTGAAAACGTTGCTATATCTCCTTTCTCGACAGCTTTCCGAAGTTTAGCAGTAAGATCTTGAGTACGTGGACTTTTGTAACTGTTGGCTCTCTCCTTGTTAGCAGTTTCAGTCTCGGGGGAGCACAAGCCATCTATCAAAACACAAGTAACATGTTTCTAGATACATTCTTCTCAGTGATCACTATTTTCATGCCCAGACAAAAAATAAGCTTTTAATCTAAAATATGTATTAACTTTGGGCTCTTTAATGTACAGAGGTAAAAAAAATTGAGGCCAATGACAAGACATTTAAAAATACTAGTAGTTAGTAATAGGGAGGGAGGAGAATATAACTTAATCATCTTGTAAAACTGTTTCAGACTTCAGTAAGGACTAGTGAATTTTAGTTACCAACTTGCTTCCATCCAAACTTAAAAGCAAAATTCAACAAGAAATAAGAATTTTCTGAATATTAAAACTGCTTTTGCAGCTCTATGACTACTGAGTCCTTTTAGCTACTGGGAACACTGTGAAATATGATCAGTGTTTACCATTTTACTTCTGAACTCACGAACTGACTTAACAATTAAGTACAGTTTTAATATACTGTGCAATTTTATCAGTGTCTTACTAAACCTGAAAAACCTGAAGTCCATGAGTAAAATCAAATCCTACCAAATATAATCATGGACTACTAAGCAACACATCTATGCAGGCCATTACCAACATTTCAGTTTTAGAAGAATAGCAACATCTTTTTGTGTAGAATTCATGCAAACCAGAACAATGACAACTGCTTTTAAAAGTAACCAGTTCATCGTAACACAGACCATAGAAACCATACACTGAAGGCCAAACCTTATGCTTTAAAACACAAAAAGCAGTCTTTCCATAGGTTGCTGGGGCTCTGACTTACTTCTGTGGAAGTTCTTTACAAAGGAAATAGCAGGGCTCCAACATACTTCTTTTTTTTATTTCTGTATCTAGACTTTGGTGCTCCTTTCTTGGAAAAGCACATCAATTAACTTTAAGGATGACTTCTCCAGTGACAGTATCATTTTATACAGAAACAGAACCAGATCTGAATTAAAAAAATTAAGATATGCTTTTTATTGCCTGTTTCTAACTTATTTCACAGAAAAAATATAATTAAGTATTGGTTGTCCTATCTATTTATACAGCAATTTTATGTGGTGAGTAAGCTCTAGAGCTATGATCTAACATCTGTTCACAGCTTATCTTAAACACCACCACTCTAAAGGGACTTCATTTATTAAGATGCTTCACCCTTGCAATTTTTTGCTGTTACTAGTGTGTTAGTTATTAAGTTGTTGCTGCTTCTCTCAGAAAAAGTTAACAGACTGTATATCGCATCTACTGTACACAGACGACCACCCTCACTTACCTCTGTTAAATGGTCCCATTTTCACTGGAGACAAACATAAAGAGGACTTGCTTGGAGATGGGAAATAATCACAGATTCCTTTAGCAAATTTCTCAGCATCCTCTCTGTTTGAAAAAGCTTTGAAACGGGAACCCTTAATCATCTTAACTGCTTGGAGAGCTTCCTTTTTATCTTCATAAACATGTATTCTCTCTGCAACAAAGTACAATCAAAGTTAAGCTATTCCAACAATCTCAGATTTGGTCCTAGAAAGAGACTACAAAATTCTTTCAGCTTTGGCCTCAACAAACTGTTTCTCTACCAAACATGGCAAAAGAATCAAAACTCCTTCTAAAATTTCTCTCTCGGATAGAAGAATTTTACACACTCCAGCTAACATCAGGTGGTACGTGTGTACAGTGTTTGGCTGTTTGTACCCATCAGTATCTGAATGTCCCTTTTGAACAGATGGGCCAGCTCCAACAAGCACGTGTTTAACATCCCGACTGAAATGCAAACTCAGAGCTTATTCACCCTGCATTACTCTCCATGTTCTACCGCCCACAGTCAACTATGTAAGTGATCCACTGTCACAACATTAAGACCTCCACACAGAACCTTAGATATTAATCAAATCCTTCTCCTTCCTCTCCTTTTGCATTAATGTTAACTTGTTCAAATTAAGATATCTGAATATACTTTTTATCAGAAAGAATATTTACCACTGCCTCAGAGTAAAAGATCCTTTATGCACTACTGTAATACTGACACTAGGTAATTTAGTAATTCCTTATTGCAGTACTCATCAATATGTGAAGAATGACTGATGCCTCTAGATAGCATTTGACATGAAGATAGAAAAGAAAGTACAAAATCTGTTAGAAAAGATCATTTAAGCTTCAACTGATGACAGTATAAATAGGTCTTCCGTTGTTTATTTGTAGGATTACTTTTTATTCATGAGAGGGATTAAAGGCACAGGATTGTCTATGAGAGTAGCAGTAGGAAATAATTTTCTCCAGCTGAGCTACACGGAGCAGGGGATCCTCATGTCTATCAACTATTATTGCAGAACACCTGGAATGTTTAACTGTTTCTACACCTCAGAAGACCCATTTAGACATGATTGTAAAATGTTTATCGTTGGAAATAAAGGAAATGAATATTTACCATTCCTTGCCAATATGTCATCATAAACTGGACAAACACCATAGAACAGTGGAGGATCTTTGGACAGGCTCCGAGTACTAATTTGTGAATCAATACATCCTGCTCCACAGACCGTAGCTGAACAGTTTGTGTGCATCACGGAGTCTTCTTCTGGAGGGTTCAGACCTACACAGTACCCAAAGTCTACATCTTCGGAAACGCTTCCATGACCGTTGTGATTCACTGCCACAGTTTTCAAACCCGTTTGTGCTTCTGCCTGGCTGCTATCAGATGGGACATTTCCAGAAGCCTCCTCTGATGCAGCAGATCCTTTTTCCTCCAACGCTCCTTGCTGCTCCAACAATGACTGAGCCAATTTTTTTTCAAAAATAAACCTAGTGGTTGAGGTAATAGGCCCACATTTCAGTCCTGCTCTTACAATTTCTTCTCTAAGCTCATCAGGGGTGAGCTGCTTCAATCGGGATAATATTGCATCCATTGTTATTTCACCTATAGGAAAGGTTAAAGACAGAGAGAAAAACTGTAAAGAACAACACTACTTTTTTTCTGCTATTTAAAAACTGTGTTAAAAACAAGGAAAAAAGTGTCTCATAACAATTTCTCTGATTCTGAATAGATTATTGCAGTTGCAGAGAAGACAAAATACTTTTCAAACCAACACATTAAAAACATTTTTAAGCTGTAAGGCTTACACCAAGAGTTACTTTCCTCCTCTCACAACTACTTGAAAGATATGTACAGTTTACATTTTATTCTCATTTGTCCTTTACAAATTTCTTTTAAAGTCAAAAATCAATCCAGAATATTTACGCATGAAAATGTATGACAGGCTGAGAAATACTTGATTCCTGCCAAGAAAGGCACGATCTGTCCACATCACGGAATACAAGAACATGCCGACTAGGTAGCCCCAGTAAGAGATTCCAGTTAGGCAACACCTACAGCTAAAAGCACAACACTCTTTCTATTATTTCCGTAAGAACTTCTACCTGACAAAAGTATAAGGCGTAAGTATGATGCAGCAACCATGGGAGTCTACCTCTGGCTATGATACAAAGCTGGAACTATTTACACAACATGTTGTTTCCCAGCCCCCATTTTGAGAGCAAACACCAGAAGACGAGAACAGCTGATCTTTTCACAGTTCCCTCTCCCACAACAAGTGGGAGCTAGAAGTATTTCTCCATTTTCAAAGGAAAATCCTTCTCCCTGGTATGATACCAGAAGTCCCCCAGGTCACCTAATCCACACACTAACAGCTTGTGCACTGGTCAGCAAGAAGATACTAAAACCAATGCGATGCCAACACAAAATTTCTTACTGTGAAAAACACAACTGAAAAATACAGGATTTGGGCAGCTCAAGAACATAGGAAGCTTTAACGTTATTTCATCAGATACTGCATCCATGTGTCTCCACAAAGGCTGTGACTTTTTCCTGCTGTACACCAGTTTGAAAGAACAGCCTCAGGCCAGGAACGACTAGGCTGTCACATTCCTGGCCTGCTTTCACCCCCTCCTTAAACTGACCCTTCCTTCCTCACCAGCCCTTTTCTGGGTTATACTGGTTTGGATAGGCTTATATGGCATTTTTAGTACTTTATTTTCAATTCCAGGTTTCAGCCTCAGTTTATGAGACTTAAGACTACCAGAACACACATTTGCAGCTTTTCCACATGAACCGATTTCTATTTTTTTAATCACGTTAGATTTGGAATAACAGAACTCCTAATCTTACTCCGTTAGGGAGGAAGCAATCTCCCAGGTAGGAAGTCATTATCACCTGTAATTTTAAGTCAAATTTCCTCAGAAGATCATTTGTGGATGCACTGGCAGTTATGAGGAATGACCATAATTTATGAGCTCTCCTGCTTTATGAGCAGGGTGTGCGAGCAGTCATTAACACGTCAGAACACCCACTCTGATGGGCAAGAACCTTGGTCTCGGACACTAATGTGAGGCTTGGACAGTGAATGGCTGCACCTTAACACAGCAGGGATGCAGCGTTCCAAGTACTGAATCCTAATTACTCATTTTGTTTCAGTGTACAAACTCAGAAATAATTCCAAAATTGCATCTTCATCATAGCCTCACAAATAGTCAAAATCCTTTATTTTTCCACACGTATTGCTAAAATACATCAACAAAATAGACATGACAATTTTGCCTTTTAAATTACGCAAGGATCAAGCTGGTAAAGAACTAAATTTTTCACATATTAAAAAAACCAAACACACAGAGCAGTTTTAAACATTATTATACAGTAGTAAAAGAGCAGTTTAATAACTTTGAGCAACAGTCAATATAACCAAGTAAAATCTTCATTAGAATCTAACTTCAAAAATATTACATTTCTAATACTATGGAAAAATATGTTAATACCAAGCTTCAAGTAGGTTTTCAAACATTATTACAACTTGACAGTTACATGAGTTGGAGGTTTGTCTTCTTGGAGGGCTGCTTCCTTTGAGAGTTGTTTCTTTTTTATGACTGTCCGATTTTAAACATCTTGTGGTTAGAGAACATACCTCAGTCACTGAATATTTCACGAATATTAACAGGAACCTTACTGAAATGATGGGAAATGAAGAGTATTGCAGCTTAAAAAACAAAAAAAAACCTGCAGTAAAGCCACAGCTGATGCTGCTGAGCTACCTCCCCAGAGTATTCTAGTTCCCTTATGATTCCTGAACCTCCAAGCAACCTCACTGTTACAACTATCTGACTTGCTCACAAGACCACAGAGAGAGATGTGAAAGATCTCCTCACATATTTTGGATTCTTAATCCTCTGTTTTTTTAAAATAGATTTGGTGCCAGCATGTTGTAATCAAGGGATAAAACGTGGCCCTGAGGTCAATTATAAAAATATCAAAATTTGCTATTGTAAGGATTTTCTTTGAGACTGCTTAACTAAAAAAACATAACAAAGATGAAAAAAATCAGAGGCAAGGGAGTTTATTGCAGAAACAACCCACTGAAAACACTTCAAGAGTCAACATAACATAAGACCTTAAAGAATTAACTCAGGACATGCTCCTGTTTTTAGGGTTCAGAACCAGCACCATCATTCTGCCGAAGAGCAGACCCTTACATATATGTAATTCACATACATAAGAATACGCAGGCACACACAGAATCTTTCTTCTTAGCTTGTGGTCAAGTCAAAAATGTCGGGACAGTGTGCTTTCTCTGGTATCATGTTTTGATAGAACTTAGCACCTAAGATTTTCTTCCTCATCTATGTAAGAAAAAGCACTTATTTCATGTGTCCGTTGTAACTCAAGCACAACTAAATCAACAACTGAAATGACAAAGCAGACCAACAGTGAAGAAATCAATCTTTGATTTAGGAGCTACTGTTATCGCCGAGAGTTTTCTAAAATAACCTTGCTGTAGAAACAGGGAAAATGTTGGAATAACAACATAGAATTTTCACAAAACATGTGTGTGTTCTGACATCAAGTTTTCAGCTGACACAGATAATAAAAATTTATTAATTTTTAACCACATCACCTATCCTGATCTGTCCAAAACAAAAGGCAGGGCTTGCAAACCTGACAAAGAGCAACTGCCAGTCTTAAGATAGTCCTTCAATCATGTGCTGCATGCAGGTGCAGAAACTGATTATTTGAACCTTAAAATGCATTTTATGTAACTTCAAGTGATGCAGAGCACAGCCACCACTGATGCAGTTACCTTTTCTGGTTCAGCACACAAGGTCTAACAAGTTACCTTCTTTAGTGGCTTTATAAACATCAGTAAGTGCTTTCACAACTACACTTTTGAGACTTCTTCCAAATCAACATCTGGAAGAATGGGTAAGAGATGCATTTTCCCTTGTCTTACCACATCAGCATGAAACAGCAGAATCTGTTTCCAAAAAAATTAAGACTACCACCACGAGAGAACGAACAACTGACTTTTAAGGATCGTGATGTTATTTTATTCCACTACTCATTAAATCCTCCAGTAAATATGTGATGTAACAAAAGAGACTTCTTTTTGTTTGGTTTTTTTTTCTTTTCGAGAGAGGAATTAAGTGAGAGAGCATCCCGCCTTTGGTTGTGCCCCGACTGCCAGGATTTGCCCGTGGCAGCGCCGCCGTGGCTATGCCATCGGGTGCTCTGTGCTGCCTGTTGCCAAACTAGCCAACGGCTAGGGACTGCGCGGCTGAAGGGCCAGCAAGGCGGACCCGGAATAACCTACGGGAAAGCCGCGGCAAGGGCGGGGGAAACCAGGCCGATCCCTCAGGAACGGGGCGACAGCGCGTTCGCAGCCGCGGGAGCGGGCCCCGGCAGGGCGCGGGGGCGCCCATGACAAAGGGGCCCGGGGTGGCGGGGCCCGGCCCCGAGCTCCGCCCGCGGGAGATGCCCGGGCCGCGGCGGCAGGAGGGGCGGGAGGCCGAGCGGCCGCAGGCCTCGCCGGGCGGGGCCCGCTGCCCGCTGCTGATTGGGCCCCCCGCAGGGCCAGAGGCATCCCCCCGCCGCCCCCCGCGTCTCTCACCTGAGCGGCTCCCACGGCGGCGCCGGCTCCCCGCAGAGAGCGGCGGCGAGGAGGAGAGCGGGGCCGGGGAGCAGATGGCGGCCGGCGCCTCGCGGCCGCCCGGCCTCCTCTCCAGCAGCCGCAGCAGCCAGCCCACGGCGCCGATGACCGCGCAGGCGGCCAAGAGCTCCCAGCCCAGCCAGCGGCCGCAGCCGGCTTCCCACAGGGAGCCCCAGCCCCCGGCGGCCCCGACCCACCGCTCCATGCCCCGGCCCACGTCCCGCACGCCGGCACTCCCCGCCCGCCCTGCAGGGACGGTACCTCAGCGGCCTCCCGGCTTCCGTCCCTCCGCCCCGCCGCCGCCTGACGGGCGGGCGCGGCAGCCCCGCCCCGCTGCCTGACGGGATGGCACCGCCCCGCGCGCGGCGCTCGCTGGCGGGAAGGGGGGGCCGCTGCCGGCGCCTGGCGGGAGGGGGCGATGGCGCGCGAAGGGCCGCCCACTCAGCGCCCCCCAGCGGCTTGCCGTTACCCCCCGGGTACCGCTCCCCGCTGCCGGCGGGACGTTTTGCAGCCACCGGGACGGGGCAGGCGGGATCTTGCCGCCCCCCTCAGCCGGGGGAGGTCGCACAAGCCCTGCACGAAGGAAGGCTCACTCCAAGCATTAATCTCAAAACACCACAGCGGCCTTGGCCGAGCTGGCAGAGAAGGGAGACACGCAGGAGGCAGCCCCCAGGGCGCTCGGGCCCGCTCCCAGCTGCAGGCCAGCCCGCCCCTAGGCTACGAGCGCCCTGCCTCCCGGGAGCAGCACACCTGCGCCGCCAGCTGCTTCACATGATGAGACAAAACGGCGGCCCCCGGGGGAGGTGGCAGCGGCCCTTCACTCACCCTGTTCAGTGTGACAAGCAGGGGACAGTGATGTCTCCTCATCACCGCAGCTGGCTAATTCGGAATCCAGCCCACTCTGAGCGATCTCGGGCTGCAGGGGCTGGCAGTGAGACACTCATTATGCTGTTCCGGACCTGTCCACCAAACATGAGAAAAAGCATAATGGAAACACAAGCACAATCAATTTTAGATGTGTGAAAAATCAATATGCAATAACATAGTCTTTCCAAAAAAGTGAGGTTTTTTTCCTTGAAGGTGGTTACAGAGCATGTTCAAAACTCAAGAGACTGTTAAGCAATTTCTTTTTGAAAGCAGAAACAAGATTGAGCCCTTTACCAAAAATAGTTTATTGCACAAAACTTTTAAAGTAACCCCTATGCACATTATTTTTATAATCAACATGCTATGTATGATCATAAACATTAATTGTACATAGTGTAACTCCTCCAGCCCCTGGGTTATCCACTCAAGAACATGAAATTATTAACTTCTATTTTTACAAGTACCACCTAAGCAGATATTACTGAATGTCATGTGGAAAACATAACAAGATTTCATTCATAATATCCAGAACATCCTTCCCTCCCCTAGAAATCTGTGCATCTGTACTGGAAATTAGGCTGCCCTACTGCCCATGACTGAAGTGTTACATATTATTAGGAGACAAGAGTGATCAGATGCCAGCTGATGAGCATTAGTAATTACTTTGGACTGTAATTGCTTTCACATGAAAATATTTAAAGGCTCCGGTCACAGTAAGTCACATGCAACTATTCACACTTCCCTGGCAAAGTTAATAAAATGTATAATCACGAGCTTTTGCATCACCAGGACTGAATGTCATCTTTAAGTTAAATTGGTATTAATAATACTATCTGTCCCCAGCGCACCTTTAATGTTGTCATAGCTAACACTAACACACTTATGCCACTGCAGTTCACTCCCCTAAGAGAGAATATCTAATCTGTGAAAATATGAGCACTAGAACTTTCATTCTGGATATTACTCTACTTTTTACATATGTGAAATTTCCACAGATTTCAGCTAGGATATTGCCTGAATAAACAGTATGGGACCAGATTCTCCCATTGCATAAGTAGATAAAGGGCTCAGCTGATCCCAATACAGTGCACAAGTATTTCCAAGAAATCTGGAAGACAACAGAATGGAGCATTATGCAATGTTCATCAACACCAGAGACTCAATAACTTTGGGGTTTTTTTTTTTCCGCTGTAGGGTTTGCTGGTTTTTGTTGCATTTTTGGTTGCTTTTGTTGTTGTTTTTTTGTGGTTTTTTTTTTTAAATGCACAATTATTCAAGAGTCCTCAAAAAACCCCAGCAGCATCTGAAACAGTAATGCTGCAGCATTTACCAGCTTCCATCGCTTGGGAAACATTCTCACATTAGAATGACATTTCTCCTTCATCAACAAGACTTGGTTTAGTAGGTAGCAACCACTGAAGAAACAAGACATAGAAAATACATTCTGTTGCAGTGCTTGAAAAAGGAAAAGAAAATAAAAATATTTTAAGAGATTATTCTTTAGATTTTCCTCAGACGTATTTGGCAGTGCTGTAACAGGCAAAGGGAGGCAGTTTTCATTCCTACAGCTCATTTGGTTTTTTGCCTGGACAGGAGAGACCTGAAGCTTCATAGAGTGAGCATGCTCAGCCTCAGGGTGAAGCTGTTTAATAAACCAGCAACGATTTCTCTTGATGATTAAGAAGTGCAGCTGATGAGCTTAAAAAAAAAAAAAAAAAGCACTTTGTTTTCATCACATGCTGCATGCTCCTTCTAGAAGGCTTCCTCAGTGACTTGCACAGCTGAATTGACTTAGTACCTCACCAGATTTAGACCCTCAAGTCTCACCGTCTGTCCTTCATTTAAGTAAATGGCAGGTGCTTCTGCTTATAGAAAAACACATGGTGAATATACCATGAAAACACCTAGGGCCCAGGTACTTTCAGAAAGAGACAGGTGGGTCTATGGGGAAATGTAATCCGAGCACTTCACAACAGCTCCCTCTTCTTTAAAAAGGAGAAATGTGCATCTAAAGCTACTTCACTGTACAAGCTCAGATGTCTTTTTAAGGAGCCAGTGAGAAAATGCAGCACTGCACTGAAAACGGAATGAAGTATAACTATTGATACAAGAGAAGAGGAGAGCACACATTCTGAAGAACTATGAAGGTTTCTAACAACTCTGGCTTCTTTGATACTAGATAAAACCTTTATCTATACAACACTGCCAAATTTAAGAGATTAAAACATAATGGATTCTTAACTAGGCAATGTATTTACTAAAATGAACAGCAACATTAACACTGCACAAGTGTTACTTCATTTAAAAAGTTATCAAATGTTCAGGATTTTTTGTACTAATTATATTATTCATTACATAGTTTTAATTTTGTTCTTTAACAATACTGCATATTTTTTTCTTCTTTGAACTTAACATACAGGCAAGTTCAAGAACATGACAGCAGCGAGATAATCAGTACAATTTACTCTGCAAAGTAGACTGCGGGAGTATGCAGACATTAATGTGTCTAAGGTAGTCTGTAAAGCTTTTGACTTCTCTTTGAATTGTTTGGTCATTCTGTATGATGGACACCAGCACCTAGTGCGACGCTGACACATTTCTTCCTTCACAGATTTCAAAACCTTGACTTTTGGCATCACTTGACTTTGATCCAAATAAAATGTAAGTTAAAATCCAGTAGCTGAGGGGCATGAAATCAGTCAGTATAGAGACTAACTGCAAAGTGTTCAACTAGACTAAGGCTTGAATTGGCAATTATGATAAATCAGACTTAGGATAAAATGTGGGTGGGTTTGGGTTTTTTTGTTTATTTGCTTATTTTTTGCCTTGCTGCTAAGAAAACTGCAATAATCCCCCCCACCCCCCAACAACCAAACCCATCCAAAAGCAGCAACAGTCTCTTTGGAAAAAATACACAAACTAGTATTTTTGGTTTTTTCCCCAGCCACTTAAATCTAGCTGTACTTAGTAGATTTTTAAAAAATGCCAAACAAGAGCAGATATAATTGACCTGCTTTGTGTTTTAAAGACAAAAACATGCTAATACAGGAGTTGCCACTAAATCTTCTAAATAATATCACATACATTTTGATTTGCGCTTTAGCACTTAGCACATTAGGTGAAGCAGTACCTCCACGCTGAATCTTTGCATGAGGAGAAGGCGGGCTTATCGCTGCACTACAAGCCACATGGAGCAATGAGACCAAAGGTGAAGGAATCTAAAGTGGGCTGCTTTAATAGTAATCTAGTCAAGGTGCTCTGCAGAGGGGCTGCCACAGTACCAACATTTCCATTCATGGTGGACACCTTGTAATAGGGGGTGCAAAAAGTAGGGGAAGTATGTAGGAGAAGATAAAGCTAATAAAAATAATAATAATTTTATAGGCATTATACTTTGTCTTTTAAAGTAAAAATAATTACATTTCTAAAAGCTCTGGCTTTAGGGGATGATTTCCCTAAGCCACTTGTACAGTATGTCAAAAACAAGCGAACTTAAATGTAACGTTAAAACAATGACAGTAACAAAAAAACCCTCATGTCAGCCTTAGCTTACAGTATATAAGCATATTAAAACAGATATTCAAAGTCAGAAAATTATGATTTTTTTCATATATATATATATTTATTTTACACACATACCTTTTTCAAGGGTGTCTACTTCAAAAGTTGACCTAAAAAAGGTGCAAGAAGTGTTTGTGCAGTGAAGCAAAGCTCCCTACTGGCTTGCGACTGTAAGAGAAAAACTGATACTTCACAAAACATCCCAGGCAAGTCTGCCAAAGATACATACTGCTCTTCATTGCTCATCTTTACAGTCTTGTTTCTTTTGCTATAGGTTAGAGGTCACCTTCATAACAAGAAATGGCTTCAAATAAATTTTCCTCTTTAAATACAGGTATCTGTAATCTGAACTTCAAGAATAAGAGATTATAGGAGGGAGGAGAAAGAATGCTCAGAATATCCAGTTCTCAACCACTGCTAATGGCTGAACATGAGCAGAACTTTTCCCTGCGATTTGGATACAACCCAAGATGGTAGAACACACCATCGCCCCCACCCATTTAAAAAAAAAAAAACACAAAAAAAAAAAACCACGCACCCCAAAAAAACCCCAACTCACCACACCACAACCCAGATGTTACATAATTAACAGTCATTCCTTAACAAACTCAATCAGATTGAACAAATACAGACCTGGAACCAGATGCTCCTTTTGACCTCATTTTAAACCTTCATCTGAATCTCTTACTAAACCCCCAAATGAGCTAGATTTACCACTTGGCAGCCCCCAACATGACAGAATCATTATGGTAACGTTTCAAATCAACCCTTGGAACAACATGTTCCTCATTTAATATTACACCAGTTTCTCAAAACCATGCCCTTTGCTTCTACAGGCAAAAGCACAACTCTGAACACCATTTTTAAAAATGAAATAAATAAATAATTTTGATAAAGATTTGTTTACATACTTAAAGCAATAGGAAGAAAGACAACTGGTAAGGAGGTTATAGTGTCAAAGCTTCCTTGTCACTAACACTGTAATTCTGTTTCTTTTCATCTACAGTAGGAATCTCCTGCTGCTCTGATGCGGTTGCAGGGCTGGCAGAAGTAAGGTCCATTAGCTGCCCTTCAATCCGAGTCCACGAAGACATTGATTCATGTACTGTAATGGTGTGTTCCTCCATCTGACGCTGAAGGCTGTCCATCTCTTGCCTTTTGAAAGTATTGGGAACAAAAAAGCAAAAATTAACAAGCAGAAAGCTAACTGCTAAATGCAAGATAAGAGAATTACTTTTCTGATCCTTGACGCTCCAAGACTATCTAAGCTATAGCTGCATACAAAAGAAAGTAGTCTGCAGGAACCTTAGGAACTGTCTTTAAAAGCAAAACAAACACAATATGCTTAACTCAAAAATAAGGGGCAACAATGCAGAAACTCCTTTGCTGCACATACTTATTGCCAGGGATGATGCAGTACTGTTTCCTCAGTAAAGGCACTGAGTGACTGCAACCTGATGGATGTGGTACACAAGCAGGTATAAAAGACGACATGGGAGTTAGAGATGAGGAAAACAGCACAGAAAAATAACTAAACACATTATGACTTTAGTCAGACACCAGCTTAACAAAGTGACCAGCCTGGTAGTACAGGATCACAGAACATCCCAGGCTCACTCCCCCTCAAACATCAACTGAGGTGGTAATAGCAGCTCAGTTCTCCCAATAACCAGAGTTCCCCATCTTCCTGAAGTTGTGGCTTTCCTGTTAAGAATCTCATGTGCGACCTTTTAAGGGCAAATCTGAAAATCTATTTTTGGCAGAATGAACTTCCTCTGTGGAGAGTTCTTATTAACACACTGCCTGGGCTCCAATCACGAGCAGCCTTTCTGATGCTGTGAAGAGAGAAACAACAGCTTCTCCACCAGCAAGAACAACTAGAAATAGCTGTTTCTGGTTTGTTCTCCTGTGTGTGACTTAGGATGGACATTTTGCCTAGTTTAGCTTAAAGGCTTCTTTCCCTATTTCATTACCATATAAGCAAGCACTTAAAATGACAGAGCATCCTACTTTCCTAAATATAGTCCCAATAAAAGGAAAAGAATTCATTTTACAAATCCTTTTTTCCTTAAGCTGGCAGCTGGTTTCTTGGAAACATTTTTAGCATTATTTGATATGGTTGAAAATAACAGGTCATACTTTAATTGCTGGAGACAGCTGTTCAGATTTTTCAAAGGCTCCTTGCTCACAGCTGTCGATGGTTTCAACAGTTCTTCCAGCAAGGCAGCAGGCACTGGACAATCAGGAATCTTGACTGGAGTCACAGGATTTGAAGAGTTATTCTCTCCTTTCAGTTCCTTCCTCTGTTTAAAGGAGAAAAAAAAAAAAAAAAAGAGCCAGAAATTCAATTATTTCATCAGTGTAATTTTCACCATATAGAAAGTATCTCACATCATACATACTGGTACATTAGAGAGCTGGAATCAGAAGCACATTCTTGTTAAGTCTCATGGATCACAAGCAGAAGTTCCTAACCTCATGTCATCTGCTAGCCATGCTCTTTAGTAAACAAACAGCATCTAGAAGGATCTACTCAAGAACTCTCTACTAAAGAAATAAACCAGGAATGATTTAAAGAAAATTAGTTGGATTTTCACAACAAATTTTAATAAAATTCTTTCAGTATAGTTAAGGGAACAGTTCAGGGAAAAGTAGTATCAGTTAAGTACAATCAAAGGAATACTTTTGAAAATTCTGGAACCTGTCGGATGAGGTATCAGGGCCAACGTTTGAAAGAATGAAATGGAGGCTTCCATATCTGTCTCACTAAGTGACAGAATTACTTCAGGGAGGGAAAAAGCAAAAGATCTACTATTGCTTCATTTTCTGTGTACTAGCAGCAAATCAGAAAAATCAAACCACTAATAGTTACCCTTTGGAACTGTGGAAGGATGAAAAACTAGACAGTATGGAGAGAACAGACACATGACCATTAAGAAGGTATTAAACTATAAGAAGATATTAACTCCGTATTCGCCCATGATTCATTATTTAAGTGCTACCTTTTTTGCTTTATTATGTCAAAATGTAAATGTAAGAGAATACGCTAAACACAAAGATTTCTGAAGTAAAAGGTGGGAAGTCACGATCAGTGCAGTTACTTTTACCTGCAAATGTTCCTATATTTATCATTTAAATACCAGAACATCAGCAAGTCTGTATCACAAGCAGGCATTTCAGTTCAGAGTTTTCACCAGGTTTACTGCAGCAGAGTGTTTTCTGGTACTTCAGTTTTAGAGCATTATTGGAGTATTTTCCAGTACCGTACAACATGCATTCTTCCTATTTAAATACCTTCTTCATCTTGCCGTGCTTCAGGTCCAACTTCAGTTGCTGGTTCTGCTGCAGCAGCGACTTCATGCTATTCTTCAGTTCAGTCACTTTAGCTTGCAGCATAAACTTATCCTTCTGAGTCACTGACAGGTCTTCCCTCACCATTTCCAACTCAGTCTTGATATTCTGAATGGGAAAAGAAGGGAATCACCATGAAACAAGGAAACTGTACAAGAGTTCCAGCCAACTAATGTTTTTATCATTTTTTATCATTTCCAGCAGAAATTAGAAAAAGAAACAATAGAAACACTGTTATTTGAAACCAATTTGCCCTGGTGGAAAACAGAAATTATTTTTTTTAAAAAAAAAAGGCAGCAGCCTATTTTAATGGCATAAGGTCAAGGAAATAAGGCACTAACACCACAGTCAAAATAAAACTGAGAAAAGTAGAGACACTGCAGAACACATTGTGAATAAGTTTTTATGAATAAAAATGTATTTTTAAAAGTATCAGAAAGTATACCTATGCTTCTAACAATATAAATATTGTTTTAATTACCCCCCTACAGCAATAACCATTATCCATCAGAACATCCACTGACTAGATTAAATACCTGCAAGACAACTTGCATGCCTTCTAACTCCTTGTGACTGCGCTGTTCACTCATATCCAGCTGCTGCTTAAGCGTTTCAATTTCTCTTTCTCTTCGTTCTACTTCCCACTTGAGGTCTTCCACCTACCACGTTGAAGGGGGAAAGTGTCTTTAGAATTATATATAGCTGCAATCAGCCACAAAATCAGAAATATATTACTGTCTCATGAACCTTTCCTGATTCTAAGAAAACCTAGCAAAACTTCATCAAAAAATGCTGAATTAAAGACAAATGAAGTCAAACAATGCATCACAAATAAGGATGAACACAGTAAATGTGCAGGTTTTACCTCTTGGCTTACTACAGGCTGTTCACTAAGCTTGTCATCCAGCTGCTTCTGCAGAAGCTGGAGCTGAGACCTGGCTTCTGCCAGCTCTTCCTGAAACTGTGATACCTCCTGGGAATGTTTTTCATCTTCTACCCTGCACAGCAGAATTAACAGACACAGCAGTTACTCAATCTGTCCTTTAAAAGAAGTACCTCACTGGGTTAGCTGTGTAACCATAAACGACAGGACAGTGCATGGAACCTGGTTTGTTATAGCTTTTACTGAAGGCTCTGCCAACACATTCACAGCAAGAGTTAAATCACAAGAAGATTTTATAGGAAACAGATGCGTGAATAGATCATTAAATATTGGGGGGAGGGGGGTGGTGTAAAATTCCTTGAGCACTGGTAATAGTCCAGTTACAAACAATAGATTATGTAGTAAAAAAAAAAACCACCCCAAAAATATCAACACACCAAATCAAAAAACCTGTTCGCAATTTTGCTTTTCTTTTAGGAGGAACAGGGTTAACCTTATATCCGTTAACCTTATATCCATGCTCATGTACATCTGATATTTTCTTAAACTACAAGAAATTATCTTCTATACAAGAAAATAAATTTAATTTGAATGTGCCAGGGAATATATTCAACAATCAAAAATCATTCTCTTTGTAGCTCCCCAGGGATGTGAAAGAGAGAAGAATAATAGTATATATATGAAGTGTTAATCTTTACTAGTAACATGAAGTAGTAGAAATCTATGTTGAAATGGTAAAAACAGCAGATGGTGAAACCTAAACACAGGGCACTTCAGATCTCAATTTTGAAGAGACAGAAAATTGCAAGTATTCACATAGAATCCTAACATGCATCTTATGTTCATGCTCAGCTGGAGTACATTTCAACATAATCCATTCCAGACTGACAAAACCAAAAATTCACTAATGTATGCCTTTTTCAGATGATTTGTTTTATTTACTATTCTCTAAGAACTTGGACATTTACTTACTGCAGTTTGTCCACTTCAGCCTGAAGGGCTTGCACAAGCAGTTCTTTGGCATGTAGTTCTTTCTTGATTTCACTGAGCTCAAGCACAGCAGCTCTGTAATGACGGCGGTTATGTGCTGCATCTGCTTTGGCTGCTGCTTCCTACAAGAAAAAAAAAGCAATTTTTCTTTGTTTCATCACTGTAGGTGAATCATAAAGGGAACTAGACTAAAGGGGTACAAAAGAAATCAAGAAGGAGGTTCTGCAACTGTTAACACCTCTTTTTGTCTAAAAAAATTATTAGTGTTGTGATCCTTATTAATGCCAATGGCAGTTAGTAACTACATATAACAGAAGAAGTATGTTCGCCAGACTGCTTCTTCATTGTGAATTTCTGGATGAAGTGTCATCACTTCAGGATGTGTCCCATGCATTATAAGTCATAATGAGATATTCCTGGTAGTCAATGAGTATGCTTAACACCGGGAACAACAGGAGAGACCGACATCAACTGATCTTTCAGCTACTGGCCATCATGACAGACACCCTGCAGGAAGCAGGATGTTATAAAGCGTAGATTTTGTTTCAAGTTACTTTTCAAATACTTATATTTAAATCCCCTTTTAAGAAAATAGAACAAAAGATGAGCCATTACCTGCTTCTTCAGGTCTTTAACTTTTGACTTTTCTTTCTCTAAGGAAGCCTGTAAAGCTTGAATAAGTTGTTGCATTTGCTGATCCTCTTCCTCTTTCCGCTTCAGGACTGCCTGTACCTGCATCACATCACACAAAAACACACATTTTGTGCGGGCTCACTGGAAGACCAGAATTGCCAGCAGAGGAAATACAAACACAAGCCTATGCAGGGATTGCAAAACTTCCCTCTGCTGTTCACCGGTAACTCCTTCCTCATGGTACCCAAGTAGCTGCAGTTAAATGGTAGCTCACTGCTATTATCCCCATGAACATATTACTACTGGCATAAAAATCTTTCATCTCAATGAATCCACATGTAACAGTTTGCATGTTCCAACCAACTTCAGTGAGCCACACTTTCACTACTGCAAATATTTTAGTGTGATTTGTGTTTTTCCAAAAGAGTGAGCTCCGTTTAGAGCAAAGTCTCATTTCTGGTCTCTTGTTTAGCCCCCTATATTACTGCTGTTACACAACACATGGGAGACCTGGTTCTGGAGAAAATGCACCAACTTTCTATCATGAGGAAGATGCGTACATCCTGTTATCAGAAATATGAGCTAATTCCTTTCTGAAAATATTCTATCAAAAGGTCAAATACCTGTAGATTCAGTTGTACCAAATCTGCCTCTCTTTTTGCTAATGCTGTTTCAAGGATATTGTTGTGCTCCCGCAAAGCGGCGTTGGACTGACTAAGACCTGTAAGTTTTCCACGTTCATGCTCCAGTTCAAGCGCCAACTTCTTATTAATTTCTTCTAAACGTTTTATCTTCTTCCTGAAGCCTCTAGATTCCTGAAGCTATAGCCGAAGAAAAAAAACCAAATCAAACAATCAAACCCAAACAACTCCAGCTTACTACCACAAAAAAAGCTGTGAGCTAAACTCATTAAAGGTCTTGCTTTCCCAGAGTGTGATTTCTTTCTTTTCTTTTTTAAATGGACATTCTAAAATTGATTCAGTTGGATACTTTTTCCTTTTGGAAGACTAAAATGCTTGTTAGAAAGCAGAATCCAGGAGCACTGTTCACGTGCAGATCAAGAGTAGCTGATACATGTAATTTTTTTGTGCAACTCTACAACTGAACACCAGCACTCTGCCCTCAAAAAGATCACTGAGCATCCATGACTCCAAAAACTTTCAGAAGGTAATGACTCAAACATTCTCACTGTCTCGTGACAGTGTGGAATCTAACACAGGAATTACTTTTCTCTCCCCCTATATGACAATGATTCATGAAACCATGAAGAACTGGCACTGAGCAGCAAAATTAGCAAGTGTCACTGACATTACATTTCCTATGTAAGATTCTGATTTCCTGCATTGCTGGAATAAAATTACAGTACTAAAATTTCTCCCTGCCTCTTGGGCACTTATAACTGTCACCTTCTGATCTACCATGCAAATTCAAGCAATCACCTCATCCTCAAGTTCCAGCACTTTCTCTTTGTATTCTTCAAGCTCCTGGCTGGTAAGTGAAATCACTTCTTGCAACTCTTTTTCCAGCATCAACTTACTGCTGCTAACGGCTTGCAATTCTGTCTCCAGAGCTTGAATCCTTTCCTAAAGACAAAGGGATCACGAGTGTGATTAATATATCACCTGTCTTACAGAAGTAATTTAGTTGTTTTTTTTAAAAACACCTACTTCTCTAGAAAGTATTAAATGAGGTGCTTTCCACCCTTGCATGCAGCTACTGCTGTTAGTATATTTGATACCTTGCTCCATTGGTCCAAAGAATTGGAGCTTCCCCTAGTAAATTAATTTTCTTATCACAGGCATAACATGTATGAGTAAGTTATGGCTACCCTGAAGAACTGTCAATGAGAAAAATGCAGTAAAGAGTTTGAATTTTGGAAAAATCTTCAGATGCTGAGCCTTTAAAAAAACCAAACAAACAACAAAAACCCCAAAACCAAACAAAAAACCAAACCAACAATAACAATTAATCAGAAAATTTAGCACAAAGGCTGATCATCCTCTTGACCTTGGACTACAACTGGTGACCTGAAAGGTGCAAGTAAAATAAAACCAAAAAAAGCCACCAACCAAACGGAAGTCTGGTTTGCCTTTTTGCAAAAGGAACTTCTCTCTGCTCAGAACACTGACAACATGTTCTTATCTAGCTTTATGTTCTGAATATTTTGATCACTTCAGTGTAAAATAGTATTTCAAGACTTATATTAATAACAAGATAGCTCTGCCCTTGTACGAACAGCGTTAAAAGACATCTGCATACCTGAGCAATCTGGTCATTTCTACCATCAGTGATTTGTGCTTTTAGTTTGCTCAACTCTGCTTCAGCAGATTCCTTTGCAGCGAGAGATTCCTGTAGCCGACGACTAAGAATGCCAACTGCATTCTCATAGGCTTTATGTTTTGCTTTCATCTCTTTCTGAGCACTTGTCAGATCTGACCCTAGACGCTTCATTTTCTGTTTCTGCTCAGTAATGGCCCTGGAGTGAAAGAAAAAGAAAACATCAGGTAAAACCAAAAACTGTCTGAACACATGACTAAAAAATTAGTTTTTCACATTGCCCCAGAAAAGACAACATCCACTTCTCTCTCCTTGTCCCAGAGTCACCCATCTCATCAGAGAAAGACATCAGTTGGTAAGGTACAATTTGGCCCTCTGTATGACTCTCTTGAGGCCCTCTTGAAGACTTGATAACATTCTAAGAAAATAGGGTAATTATGAGGTCTTTGTCAGAATTACTAAAACTCTAGCATGAAAGAAGATATACTACTTTCTCTAAAATAACACAGAATTCAGAGTAAGTATCCAATCTAACCCAAGAACTTTAGTGGATATGTCAGGTAAAATAAAAACCCTGTGACCATCAGTGGGGAAAAAATACCCCAAACCCCAGGTTCTCATTAATGCCAGCATTCTAGCCACTGAAGGCTAAAATTCAGTGAATGGTAATTAGGATTAGCTCCAGTATGTATGTTATATGGCAGAGACTGTTGGTTACAAGCATAAATGAATCACAGAAAAAGCTGCAATTCCTGTGTAGCATGTGACCAACACTTTGCCATGGATATGACACTGACTACTTAAATTTCCCAAAGAAAAGACCAGGGAATAGGAAAATATTGCTAAAAAGATTAATATGAAAACCAAATGCTGTAGTTCTTTGCTTGTGCTGAAAGAACACTTACGTTTTTGCTTCTTCTTGCATTTGTTCTACTTGTTGTTTTAGTGCCTGATTTGCCTCAGCAAGAGATGCCATTTGTTCCTTATCGAACTGCAAGGACTTAATAGGAAGGGAAAAAGCACCCATGAGTGTAAGAACAAAAGCACGTTTGCTGCATGTTGGATTATAAAAGAATAAGCATAAAATTTCAAAATAACTTCCATCTCGAAATATAAACTGTTCCAACGTTCTCCATCTCCTTTCCGTTTCCCTTCTTTAATTCTTCCCTCTGTGCCCACCACCGTAACATGTATGACTGGAGTTCTAGCTTAGTCTTTGTTCTCAGATGGAGTTCGCTTTGGGACCATGGAAACTGCTTCCACATCACACCTCTAGCGCTTCTGCAGCGTGCTTCTTCCCACTTACTTTGAGACGCTAATAAGCGGCCATGTATTTACGGAATTTTGGTAGGCATATGCTCAAATCTATAGACAATATTAAATATGTAACAAAGAACCTTGATTTGCAGGTGGTCATTCTGTTTATTTCCAAAGTTAATAGAAATAGCAATGCATCCTGGATGTAGCACACTAAAAGCTCAAAGCTTAACACCTTCCGTACCTGTAGACGTGTTTCCATATCGTCTCGTTCTTTCTGCACTGACTGAAGATGATTTTCTATTTCCACCATCTGCTGCTGAACCCGAGATACCTCCTTCTGTAGTTTTGAATGTTCAGATTCAAGTGACTGTTTTTCAGCTTGAATCTTCAGTAGCTCTCGTTTTATCTCTTTCACTTCTGAGTCCAGCCGCTTTTTTGTAGCTTTCAGTTCGCTAATCAGCTGGTCCTTAGAACTTGCATCTCTTCGATAAGCTTCCACCATTACCTTGGACACAAGAGTTTCAAGAGGACAACGTCAACTCTGTTACAACTTTCTAAGCGTAAGAGTAATTTATGATAAAATATTTACTGATATTATTTGATTTGGGGGGGAGGGGAGGGGGGCATGTCACATGTCAAAGAATACAAACCAGCATCATCTTCTGTAACATATTTACTCTGATTCAAAGATTTTTATGTAAACTCAGACATCAAATACCGCTATGTATCAGCAGTTCATTAAAAGACATTCTTGAGTAAGAGCATTTATAGCAGTATGAGATACTTGTCACATTCTTTATGGAACTGCACTAATTATGTGCCTTTTTTTTAACCAAACTAAATGTAAAAAGTTAACCGGTTATTCCATACACAGTTAATAACTTTTGCCATGACAAGAGTGCTTAACCATGGCTGACAGTTCAAACAGCCTTCCCAAACTTAAACCTAACAAGCTAAAACCACCTTTGGCATCAGGTTAATAAGCAATCAAGCAGCAAATTAATGGTGCCACCCTATACATAAGGCAATATATGCAACACTGATGGCATATCAATTTCAAGTTAATGTTTCAGAACTGTAATTCAGTATAAAATTTGCAATAAAGCGCTTATTTTCAATCTAATTACTGAAGCAACTACCACTTTGCAAAGCTGCAGGAAAATGACAACACTTGAAAATTTTCACGAGTGCTTTTGCAACAGCACATCTAATCAACAAACCAGAGAGAGATTTTATATGGTGGATCATTTGCCAAACTCCTTGAAGTCCGATGAAAGCATGAATTTGTTGGTGGATCTGCTTTTACATTAGTTACAGATAAAAAAATCAACTGTACAAAATATAGAAACTATATAATTATGTCAAAGTTCTTTGATACAGAAAATTGATTCGTGTCCTCACAAACCCCTCAGAAGTACATGCCTTCACTGTAAACGAAAGAAGTATATTCCTTGGTTTTGTTTCTTTGAAATAGTCTGCTTTTGCTTACTTTCTGCTGCAGGAACTGTTCCTTCACTTTTTGAACCTGTTTTTTAAAGCTGGCATTTTCTTGTTGTAGATTCTCTACCTGCCAGAAGGAAAAAAAGCAAACAAGTGGCAGTACATGTCAAATGTCATATTCTATGTTACTTCAAGCAGTGACAGTATCTTTTGCTATGCCTGCACCAATTGCTTAACCTAATGAGGATCCCATTTCTGACTAGGCATCTCAACGGCTCTGTTACATAACACAACATTTTATACAGAAATACATTCACACAGGTCACCATGTAGCAAGCTTTGTCAACCCTCTCAGGAATGCATCAAGTCCCCTTATCCTGCCATTGTTTTAGTACATGCCATTAGCGTAAACATTTTGTATCCCACTGGCACCTGTTCACACATACATGATCAAGTGAAGAAACCAGCTGGTTCTTTGAAGGAAAAAAACCCAATCTTTATGTTAAATATACTTCCATAATTCATCAGTACTTCTATTGGTAATACTATCAAGTCCCATTATTATCTTCAAAAGAAATCTCTAAAGATTACCACAAACTCATCGTTACCAGTATTCAGTAAGAAAGCTCTTCTTATGGAGCTTGGATGCTTTAAAAGACAGACAGCATACATGACTATGAAATGAAAGTGTGAAAGAAGAGTCACCTTAAATTAAAGCAGCAGCTACAAAAACATTAAGGACATACTGAACTATTTTACAACAACAAGCCTAATGTGACTAGAAAAAAGCTTCAACTGGTACACAGCACTACACAAAAGCAAACCCTGGTATATTGTTTCCAGAAGAAAGGCACAATTAAACAAGACCAAATTATGGCATAAGGAAGATGTTGGGGCCACAACGCTACAGAAAAGCAGCGTGCTGAAAAATTACTTCAAACATGTGATCTACTCAAAATTATTGTGTTTTAAAAGTGGTAAGTTTTTGAAAGATGGTGGCTCTTGGAAACAGACAGAACAAGATCAATTAACCCCAGCTTCCCATTCCATCCCACACAAATGCATAAGCACATACAGATTCCAAGGGATATTAAGCTGTAAGCTCACCAATTATGTAACAGGATGTAAAGTGTCAGATAGTTCACCAACAGGGAAAAGTGACAGAATTGATTAAAATATTCCCACTAGCTGAATCTTGCAACTACACGTGTATACAAACTTGTGTACCAACCTCCCCTCATGGTAATTGCTTCTGTCACGCGCCTGTGGCAATACTTCCCTGCAACAGCTACTTTAAAGAAGATACTTTTAGAGATTCATTACCTGGCTTGACTTGATTGCCATTTCTTGCCTCAGTTGTTCCAAGACTTCTGATGCTACTTCTCTATCTTCTCCAAGGCGCACTGTTCCCTCATCAAGTTGTTCTTTGCTTGCTTTTGCTGCCTGCAAAGCTACTTCCAAGACAATCTTCTCATTCTGCAAATACTGGATCATGTCATCTTTAGAAGTAGCGTCACTTTGGAACTCTTCTAACCTGGCCTTCAGTTCATCATACTGTGTTTGCAGGTCATCCAGGGACTGCTCTTTAGTGTGCAACGTCTCTTGGGTCAGCGTGAATTGCTTCATTAGGTCTAGGTGTTCTTGCTGTAAAGATTCAAGCTGCAGATCTCGCTGATGCAAAGTCAACCTGACCTGAGAAGAAGTATTTTAAGATTAAATTCGTACAAAACAAAAGTTATCCTTAAAAATTCACTCCCATCAAAATATTTTAACTAGTGTTTTAGTTTCTAGGAGAAAACAGCAGAAGGTGAAAATAACTTTCCTTGGCCACCTCTATTTGCTGTATTAATAGCATTGATTGCCTTCTGCAGCATCTGTAATTTTACAGGCTAAGCAATGATTAGAATGACAAACCTAAAATACTCTTAAGATTCGCAGTATTCTACGTTTTTATTTGAAAAATGCGTCCACACTAGCTATACCAGGTAAATTCAGTGTTAATAATGATAATGCCATATAATTACATGGAATATGATACCGAGCTACCACACACTTCATCTCATTCCAGTCCTTGACTTGCTGCCTTCGTAATGTTACAAGGTTAAAGCAAGACTCTTGTAGCAAAGTGCAGATATATTACGCTTTAAGTTATATAATGATGTCCTGACTGCCTAACAGCTTTGAACGTGGATCTACACTTCTTGTTTATACTTAGAATAATCACACCCTGAATTCACTAAAACCCCCCAACATCTATAAGGCAGTGGTTCTGAAGTTTCAGAATACTGTTGCTGAGACGGGTGAAAAAGAAGGAGCCTTTTCACCTGGGACAGAGCGACTTTGACACGGACTTCATTTTTGCAACAATCTTTCAGGTTCTAGAAAAAGTTTAAGCTCAGTATCTATTTACTATTGTCTTTTCAGCCAAATAAGTATGCCACTTGAAACCCTGGGGAAGTTGCCTAACAATAGTCTACCTGTTCCAATTCTTGCTCCAATGTTGCTGCAGAATCAGCCATTTTCTGAAGCTGTTCTTTCTCATCCTCAAACTCCTCTAGTTTTCTCTGCAAGTCTTCTTCCACCATGGTTTTAGCTTCCTGGATCTGCATGAAGGCAGCTTCTTGATCTAACATGTCAGCCTGCACAGAAAAACCAAGGAATCAACTTTTACAATTTCCATGGAGGAGGAGGGGCAGGAGGGAAGGGGGGGGGGGGGGGGGGAGGAAAACGTAAGTTAGAAAATTTCTAGGGAAAAAGACACAAGCAAAAATAATTCTGATGCCTGCCTTACGCATCTGTATGTCTTTACTGAAGCCACCCATTCATACACTTCAGACACCTTAGAATAACAGTGAATGTCCTGTATATTTATGACAATCTGAATTCCTCTTAAATCATATCATATCCTTTCTAAATTGATGAAGACAGACATAAAGAAAAAAAATCTTTATTAAAATTAAGCTCTTTGGAAAAATTCTAAAACAAAAGATTCCTTGGATGCTGTAGCTACTCAAGGAAACAGAAATTTCTGTCATTTATACAACTATTAGTAACACCAGCGATGGGATGCTTCCACTAACCTGCTGCTTTACTGCCCTTTCAGACTTAGAAGCAGGAATGTCACTAAAATTCAATGGGAATTAAGGTTCCAAGTGCTTTGAAAGTGAATATACTGCACTTCAGATTTCACCCATCTATTCTTAATGGAGGGCAGGAAGGACAAACTGAGTACTGAGCAATTTTACACACCTAAGCGGCACTTTACTGACTTAGTTTAACTTCCAATTAAGTTTTCTCTTGAAAAAGTTCATAAACGGACAAGGGAGAAAATTCATATCCACCTTGAAAAACAAATACCAAAGCTGAAAATGCAATTATCACCTTGGAATGGGAGACATACGGCCTTGCTCCCTCTTACTGCTTGTCATGTCATGCAAATTTATTTGCTCTGAAATAGTTACTGTTTTTATAATGCAGCATTTGAATCAATTCATAAGAATTTTATGTTACTTTGCTGGAATAGCCTTGAGTTTGCAAAACTTAAATACAAAACCTAGGCACAACATAATTCATGAAGATACCTACAACTTTACCTCAATATTTTGCAGCTGTGCTGCAATACGTTCCTTTTCTTTAATGGATCTGTGCTGGGTTTCGGTCAGCTGCTGAGACAGCGCCACATTCTCTAGTTTGAGATGTTCCAACATACCTGCTTGGGTCATTTGCCCAGCCTAAAAGGAAGGGAAAAAAAATAAATCACAGATTAATATCAACAGTCAAAATCTGGCCAACAAATTTTACAGTTTCAGAAAAAAAACAAAACAATCACATTGAATCTATCTCTCCCTTATCTCAGCTACTACTTTCATGGCACTGCAGATCTTCCTCCACAGAAGGCAAGTGCTTTGATTACATTTATGGCTCAGCATTAATGCGAACTAACACCTCATGATGAAAAACAAAACACCATTCACTCCTGCTTTCCACTTGAAGAATGAACAAGTGAGACCGGCTCCCTTGTCTGAGCTTATGAACAATGTCCCCTGGATACAACTAACATAAAGAACAGATTCTCAGCCCTATAGGCAAGTAAGTCATAATACCTGTATATTGGCCATCTCACTCTGCAGCCTGACACGGGCCTCCTGCGCTAGCACAAGCTGCTGCTGGTACCACTGCCGCACGTTTTGGAGTGATGTGATTTCCGTTTCAGATGCCTTCAGCTTGTTGGTCAGCGCGGTCCGTTCCAGCTGCACCTTCTGAAGCTGGCTCTGTAAGGAAGCCAACTGCTGTCGTAGATCATGAACTAGAAAAATAAAGAATTCAGACAGTGCACTTAATTGTTCTACTTTTATGCACACGTTTTTTTCAAGGATTATTGCTATATTTGTAGCTTTTTCTTTTTTTTTTTTCCCCCCCCTCTTTTCTTTCTTTTGGAACAAAAACCATATATGCCTAATTACATAAAGATTGGCTTTTCATGCAAAAGTGAGGGGAAGAGCCAGAATTCAAAGTATCAGGTCATAAGCAAAATTAAATAAATAATTTCTGTAAACATTCATAGCTCCTTAGAGGGAGAAAATACGAACTAATTAAAAAAGAGGAAGCAGGTATCCTGACACGTAGAGTCATCATTACAAACCAATATTTGCACAATTTTCTAAAAACATTAGTCCACTGTCAAACAGTTACTAGATTAAATATTTATGCCTCCCTCTCCAAGCTGGCAGTGGCAGCTTGTAAATAGCGGCACTTCTGTGACACAAAATAAAAACCAATCATCTTAAAATTCAGACCATTTTATTAGTATGACATCAAGGAAACAAAATTCCTTCTTCCTCCTGGACTTCAGAATTATGTTGAAATTAAATGATTTATGTCATAACAAATCTTCAAGATTGACATTTACATAATCCCACCTGTGCTGTCCCTGGTGAGAACATTTTTTTGCATATCTTCAACCTTCAGCAGGAGTCTTTGGTACTGCTCCTCTGCTAACTGCAAATCATTATTTGAAGAAGCCAAACTAGCATTCTTTGCTTCCAATGTATTTTGCAGGTCAGCCATCGCTCGTTCCAGATCCCAGCAAGACTGCTTTAATGTGGCCACTTCAGAACTCAGAGATTCCTGCTTCTGCTGGCTGTTTTGGCTGTGCTCCATCTGTGCCTGAAGCTTCATGTTCAAAGCTGCAAGTTGGGCTTGTAGCTCAGTCTTCTCTTTGAGAGCCTGAAAGTATCCAGAAAAAAAAAATATCAAAATGCACAAGTCTCAAGAGAAAAATACATTAAATGGCTGACTAAAGAAGATGCCCAACAAAATGGCTTTGCTAAGGCAAAGACCACTAGCTTGTAAAAAACTCTTTCAAAGTGACCTAGCAGGTATTTCAAATATCAAGGAAAATACAGAAGAAAGCACAGACAAGACATATAGGATTATAATTCAGTAACCATGTCAGGATTTTCAATAAGACATGTATTTCCATATTTTGAGGAAGAATGCTTTCTATTATGTGTGTTATACCATCAATCAATACAAAGTGGAAATACAGCTATATAGACAGTGCTAGCATTACTCAGGATTTATCATCTCTCTCAATTTTACTTTAATTAAAAAACAACCCAGACCTTTTTTTTAAAAAAGGCCTTTGAGGACTTCATTAACTTTTTATTTATCCTCTTCAGCAGCTGTGGGTGTGCACAGCAAGGGTTTGGTAGCCAGGGGGCTACAGAGGTGGCTTCTGTGCGAAGCTGCCAGAAGGTTCCCCCAGGTCCGACAGAGCCCATGCCAGCCGGCCCCGCCGCTGGCCACAGCCCAGCCCGGCAGCCATGGTGGCAGCACCCCGGGGAGAGCGTGTTTGAGAAGGGGGAACACCCGTGGGAGAACAACAGCGGGGAGAGGAGCGGGGATACGCGAGAGGAGCAGCTCTGCAGAGACCCGGGCAGGGGGCAGGAGGGGCTCCAGGCGCCGGAGCAGAGATGCCCCCGCAGCCCATGGGGAAGACCACGGTGAGGCAGGCTGTGCCCCAGCCCACGGAGCCCACGGGGGAGCAGACCCCCACCCGCAGCCCCGGGAGGACCCCACGCCGGGGCACGGGGTGCCCACAGGGGGCTGTGACCCATGGGCAGCCCACACTGGAGGAGCTCCTGGCAGGACCTTGTGGCCCCATGGAGAGGAGCCCGAGCTGGGGACCCCGCGGGGGTCTGTGCTGGAGCAGGCTGTGCCTGGGGGTTGTGCCCATGGGAGGGACCCATGCCAGAGAAGTTCATGGAGGACCATCCCCCATGGGAGGGACCCCACCCTGGAGCAGGGCACAGTGTGAGGACCCTCTGCCTGCAGAGGGAGGAGCGGCAGAGACAGCATATGAGGGACTGACCCCAGCCCCATTCCCAGTTTCCCTGCGCTACTGGTGGGGAGGAGGGAGAGAACTCGGGAGTGAAGCTGAGCCTGGGGAGAAAGGAGGGGTGGGGGGAAGGTGCTTGAAGATTTCGTTTTATTTCTCATTACCCTACGCTGATTTGATTGGTAATAAATTAATTTCCCTGAGTCAAGACTGTTTTGCCCATGACAGTAATTGGCGAGTGATCTCTCCCTGTCCTTGTCTCGACCTACAAGCCTTTTGTTGTGTTTTCTCTCCCCTGTCCAGCTGAGGTGGGGAGTGATAGAGTAGCTTTGATGGGCACCTGGCCTCCAGCCAGGGTCAACCCACCACAGCATCCTTGTAAAGTACCTTATTCTACAATGGTCTTTACAAAACACAATTCCCAGTTTTAATGACTAGTGAATTGAAGACTCTTGAAAATTAACATATTACTATAATTTGCTAAATACAGAAATTCAAATGAATTTTCTACCTGATTAGCTTCTAGTGAGAGTGTTTCTAGTTGCCCTTCGAGTCGCATCTTCTCTTTCAGAACCTGCAACATTTCGTCATGCGTTCCTGCGATAGAGCTTTCCATAGAGACACTGGAGACAGAGACAGCACACACAGCTGAAGGGTTAGAATACAACACTCATCTAGTGAAACAGTGAGGCTGAAATGAAGAGGTACTCTGACTCCACGTGTGACCTAGAATTTAGGACGTTTTTTCTGGCTTTATGATGGATCCAGAAATTATGTTCACACTAAGATTTTTATACGTTAGTTTCCTATACTTACAGCAACTAGAATCTACTGTGGCACCCATTTATTTGTTATTTTACAAAGCATAATGGTTGACTTCATTATGTTCTGTATCTGCATATCCCATTATAAGCAGACAAACAGATATAATGGGAGCACAAAACCTCTACAACTATTGTCTGCAACTGTCTGCTTTAATGTGAAACTGCCTGAGAAATACCAACAGATGCTACAAAAGAAGGAAGAACAGGTATTTGATATAAGGGATTCCTCATGCTCCTTCCCTGATGTACAGCCAAGGAGTCCAGAAAAAAAGATCTTTCATCTCTCATTACCTTAAGAATTAAGACTAAGATAGAATAATTTTTGACAATTGATTTTAGCTTAACACCTTGGGCCATTACATTCTATTCCAAAGGTGGGAAAAAAAGTTATTTCAAAATTAGCATGTATAAAACATGCATCCACAGACAACTGATAAAAAACACAACTGCATCGTTAAGGGCTTTACCACTCATCCACTTGCTTACCGAATCACACTTTAATACCTACCACATACACAAAAGCTTGTGAGACTAAGTAAATCTCATTCCAAAGGGCTGAGGAGTACAGACAAGACCCTTGGCATTTCATCACTATTTGAGGCCTGAAAGGCACATGCATAGATCTGGAAAAGGACAGTAATAAATATTGCTGAGTCTGTTAACTCCACACTTTCAGACTTTAAAGACCAATGCCACATCAGGGATTCAGTGAACAAATGTCTGCTTCACAAGTAAATACAAACAGAAGCAACTGCTAGCAGCTTGTTTAAAACACACTGCCAGTGGCAAGAATATCTTTCTCTAAAGATATACTTAGTAAAGAGGCACGCAAGCAAAGGGACCTTTCAGTTTCTTTTAGAATCTGCAAGTTAAAAACAGATTTGATCACAATGAATTTAAGTTAAAACTGGATGCAAAATTAGTAGAAGGGAGGAGTAATAGGCTGCTTATTCCGTAATGCCTAGGAACAGCCTCACTGTAGGGTGATCTTTCTTACCTGCTAGAAATACTGTCTCTCCTGCTCCGCACTTCCCCATTAACTTCTTGCTCTTGGGCTTGATGCTCCACTGCTGCAGCCTGCAGCACCTCGCTGATGGAAGGAAATTGTCCCATTGCATCTGGATGTATCTTCTGACCGTTTATTGTATACGGAACACCCTGTTTGCCTTCTGCATTCTGTAAGCTGTTATACAGCCCTGACACACTGCTGTAGTTAGAGCTGTCACTCTCATTTCCATCCAGCCTCGTTCCCACTTCACTCCCATCAATCTCTGAAACACTGTCTCCTGCTAAGGAGGAATTTTCTATTCGATCATCCAGGTCAGATGGTAGACTAATTTCAGAAACAATCGATGTTGGACCACTCCTGCTTTGCTTCAGAGTCCCACAAGATAAATCAGTAGCCACAAAATTCCCAATAGTGTTTCTAGAGCCTGAATCTTCAGTTCTGTAGTCAGCCAAGGACCGGATCTTGCTGGGCCTAGATTTTGAATTTCTTCTCTCTTTTGAGGATGCCGGAAGCCCCAAGCTACCCAGTTTTGGCCCCCTGGGGACACTGGTCCGTAAAAAGGAGTATTCTTTTGTCATTGCTACAGTGCTAGCTCTTGGCAAGATTTCTGGATTTAACATCAGCTCAGGATCTAGGGTGCTGGAGGGTCGGGTTTTGGACATAGACTGATTCGACTAAAAGAAGCAAAGAGTCAATGATAAATTCCAGAACTTTACATTTGGACTAGCATCAAAGACTTATTTTGCTTTAGAACTTAATATGTAAAGGTCTACATTTTTATATTAATATTTAAATATATACATCATTTTATAAATAAGGTAAATTACATCAGCAATCAACCCTATCAAGGCTCAGTACATGCATGTTGAAATGATCAAGGTAGACTCTAAAAGCTAACTGAAAAATATAGGAAAAATTAAACATTTAGGTTAAAGTTTTGCGTTTGATCAACCCCCCCCGCTCCACAACCCCACCCCCTGCATTTTAAGCAGCACAAACCGGTACACTACCGATGAAGTAACAGAGAACCAAATTTTGCACATCCAGAAGAAAAAAATGTTTTCTCACATTTGAGAAAACTACTGAACATTTAGAGCAGAGAAAATAATAATTTAGTGCAAAGAAAGGGTAAAGTTTTCAAGCTTCTCAACAAGACACTTACCCTTTCTTGATGTCTCTTCACTCTGTATTGTTTGAGCTGTTCTTCTAGCCGTCTTCTTGCTTGTAGTCTTATTTGTTCCTCTTTCTCTAATGGGAGTGAAGACTCCACTGAGCCTGTAAGCGAAAGGTATCTTTACAGTCAAACAGGAAGCTCCAACACAGGCAAATCTGATGCAAAAGGAAAAAGCCCCTTCTACCATCAGCAACATGCTTCATGCTTAAGCAAGGAATGCAAGGAAAGCCCATCGGCATGCACCTCAGAATACCCTCTTCTAATATATCCTTGTGTAAGCATTGATAAAGCCTGCGTATTTCTGTCACTCAGTTTGCAAATGCTGTAGCTCCTCCACATATACATGACCAGAGATTACACAGCAAGACTAGAACTATTGCTGTCATTTAATCTCACTTGTCCTGCACTCATGACAGCACTAAAATTATAAAACTAAGTAAGACCTACACAGTCCACTCATTTCCTACAGGTCAGAGCAAGATGCTCCCTCGAGACATTTCCTTTCTTTTTGTTAAGTCACGTCAAATCTTTCCCATAGTAAGGATTTTAAAAAAACATTATTTCAGAAAACTCCTGTAGCATTAGACACCTTAATATAAAAGCTTACCCCTTCTCTCCTCTTTATTGCTCTCCTATAACACCCTTTATTACTTAGCTTAAAATCACCTGCTTTTTTTTGTCACCTGTTACTGCTAATAATCAAGAAGATTAGAATAGCTTCAGCCCCAGAAAGCATAGAGTCCCCTCCAGCGTAAGAAAAATTTTTAAATGGTAAGGCACATGCCTTAGCTGCAGCAGAGGGTGATTTACTGAAAGAAAATTAATCGTAGTTCTGAAGTAAAAGCTTACTGCAAAAACGAAGTTTAGTCCAAGCTTAAATGATGTTATAGGATTCTAGAGCCAGGCTCAGAGTAAAAAGCTTTATGCAGCAAGAGAAAGCAGGGGCACCACCATAAACAGATGCTTACACAATTCAGTTTCTTGCATGGGAAGACTTATTTTGAGAGACTGCAAAGCTTCTTTTCTAAGAACTATGCCCTCAGCACTAGTTCCCTGAGATTTCCTTAGGCTGTCATGGAAACCAGTCACACCTGGGGACAACTCTTGACCCTGCGCACTGCTGGTGGGGTCAAAAGGTACAGGAGAGTCAGGGAAGAGCGACTCTGGCCCATTCTGGCAGGCATCCACTTCACTGTTTATCTCCAGACTTCCCACTTCATTTGGCACTTCATTGATGTTAATTCCGGTAGCTGGAAAAGAAAGTTTCACTGAGCCTTGCTTTAAGCTGCACCATTTATCTTCACGCCTCCACCCAAATACAATGCTACCCACTATTGCCTTTAGACTGTAAGAATATGAAAATTGCTAACAGCAGCAACTGGCAAGAGGAACTTCATAAAGGACTTTTGATTCTTCATTTAAAAAGACCAGAATAAGTATCTTTCATTTGCTTTACTATGTTGCCTTCAAGCAGGACCTCAAAAGCGATCATAAAATACTTTCAAAACCTCACATGTTTTTTTAACTCTTGTTAGGTTTAGAAGCATGAAACACTGAGTGTAAGTAACATGATCTGTGTCACACTGAGTGGCAACCTACTACAAATAAGACTCACCAACTGCGGGCCATGCTGAATAATTCAGCTATTTGGTATGCTGCTGGGCACTGGGGAGAAAGCATCCGTCACCCCCACTTCCAGCCTGGGCCAAGCAGAGTTTCTCCATTTTAAAGAGAGGTTACATTTTTTCAAATAGGATGCCTTTATCAAAAATATAGTAGCAAAGGTCACATGTATCAAAATAATAATTCTACCAATTAAAAGGTAACTCAAGAACCACTTTAATACCAATCTAATCCCTGCTTACTAATACTGGATTTTCCTTTTCCATCAGGAAAAAAAAAAACAAAAAAACCCACGCATCTCAAAACCAGTTTAACACTTCAGAGGTTTTCTCACATATTTCTACGTCACTCAGCAGGGGAATACTTATATTTATGAAACTACTGTTGCAACAAAACTGTGTATTTAAGTTTAAATGCATTATTATCGATCTCAAATGAGCAGGATACTAAAATAGCCGCTGTCTCTCTGTTCACTCCAGTACCACGTATCACTGGAGTAACGAACTCATTGGAATAATATAGAAAGTTTCATTATTTTTTCCTAAAGATATTTGAAAATATTTAACAATTGTAATCACAAAGCATTTGCAACTGGAAAAATCAAGCTTCATCTTTCTACTTTTTCCTCCTCTCAGAGCTACAGACTTGAATAAGCAGTTTGGTATTTTTGAAGTCTGCTCAAAGATGATGGCGGGGGGGGGGGGGGGGGGGCGGGGGGCACACCAAACAAACCAGAACTGAGAAACAGATCCTCCCAAAGCCAAGTGTTTCTAAAGATGCATATGCAGAAATATTCTGTAGCCAGGAACTTGATTACAAGAATTCAATAGAACTTTATTTACTGATTTAGACCAGCTCATTAATATACTGCTATTACACCCCCTCTCATATAATGAATCACTACAAATTTCTGAAAGCAAAACAATTAAAAAATAAAGCTATTATCCTTCATGTATATGGAGAACATTAAAGTGCACCCTGAAATTAAATAAGCCATATAGGAAAGTGTCACAGGTAGGAAGGTAGAACTTCTTAATTGTTTTCCCTTTTGTTATTGAAGAAAGCAAGAGATTTCCTTTCAAGTGCAGTCAAATTTCACTTCAGAGTAATTTAAAGAGGGAAAGACAAATTCCCACCCCTAACCATCTGTTCCCACCTCTGTGGTGCATCCTCCTTTCACCCAGCACAGATGTTTGTACAATGAACCAGCTCAGAGAAAACTGAATGTGGGTAAAAATCAAAAGTTTTCAGCCTTAGGTTGCCAAAACCCATCAGCTCTCTAAAGATTTGAATTAAACCACTTCCGAGTATCTTATTTGTCACGCAGAGAACATTTTCAGGCCATTTTAGCCTGATTCAGTTCACCGTGTGGTCACAAACACACTTGCAGGCAGGGATGGGGGCAAACAAGGATGCAAAGGAGGAGCAAAGACAGGGCAGCCTTTTTAATGGCTAACCAGTCATTAGAGTTTAAGGTATTTTAAGACCAAAAGTTTGTAAAAAACAAACTTAAAATAGATGTCAGTGCTACAAATAGCCACAGGAAGCCAAAGAAGATACTTCGCACATTCAGAAATACTGTTTCTGTCCATCTTTCAGGAAACGTACCTATTACTGCACCAGGTTTATACTTTATTTACACTTTTATCCTCACAACCACGAGCGGTATACATATACAAAAGAGATGCTGGAGCAAAATTCTGGAGGAATGGTTTCCCAGCAACTTCCTGAGGCCACAAGCCACTCGGACTCTAAACAATGCCTTAACTAAAGTAATTTAATTGTAGTAGTGTCAATACAACTGTGGTCTTTTCAGAACAGTGCGGGAGGAGATGCAATTAGATTGAAAACAGTAGAAAGACACACTACTTATTTCTAAGTCACAATTCAATTGTTTGGACAATATCCAACCCAGGGGAAGACAGGAAGGTGTGATCTCCAACTTCATAAAAGATGAATGAATCATCATATAACTACACTCTGCCAGTCTGATAATGGGCAGCATAAGAAACGCAAATAAAGTCTCAGGCCTCCGCTTTCTTGCCTGTGACAAGATGACAAATCTGCGGTACAAGAGGAGGGTGGAAGGCCAACAACTTCCATCACGTGATCACCTCCTTTTACGTTAGGAACCTCTGTACTTTAGTGTATCTACGCAGCTGCAACATATACACCTCCTCCACCCATCTACTACCGTATTCTTATACGCCAACATATCCTCAGAAGATTTTCACAATGAAAGCAGTTAAACACTTAAATAGGTAGAGAGGCTGTTGAACCTCCCTCCCTGGAGACTTACAGAATTCAACAGGACAAGGCCCTGAGCAACCTGACCTAGCTTCAGGTGCAGTGCTCTCTGCATGAGGTTGGACTCGATGACCCACAAAGGCCCCTTCCAAGCTAAGTTTAATTCTATAATCTACTCAGATCAGCCTCTTAACTTTCTTGTAAACAGCTGCATGATTATTTTATTATAGAGCTCATCTACATATAAAAGTTATTTTGAGATAATCTGGGGAGTACATACCAGCATCTCTCTTCCATAAATGGAAGTTTAAAGAGACTTTTAAAGTACATTTTGGGTTTTGCCTAAGTAATTTAATTTATTAGGAAAACTTCTTTCGCTAGAATAAAGTACTCCAGTCATGAGCTTACTCCATAATAACTTGTAGTTCCAGAAAATATCAGGTATACACTCTTGGAAACACTATCAGAAGAGAGGGTAACACCCTGAACAACACACACTCCACTGACAGCCAATAGTACCTAAGCTAATAGCATGGTTTTGTTCTGAAAGAATAAGTTTAAAAAAAAGCAACAAAAGACGACAGTTTTCCCATACACAGAACAACAGCCTTCACCAAACTTGCTTTAAACTGCTGTACAAGAAGTTCCTGACCTCTGGGAAAAAAGTACTTCAGCATCACCTGAACAACAAAATAGTTGTAGAGAAGCCTGGGTAAGACTAGGAAATTATATGGTGCATATGATATAACTTACTGTTCATTTCATCTGTTGTATCCGGCAATTCTGACTTGGCTTTACAATCCAAGTGTCCTCCAGAGCTGCTAGGGGCCACATTGCTGCTTTTGTTCTCCAACTGAATGTCCTGCTGGACAGACGAGGAGTCCATGGTAAAAACAATCCAGATCCCTGGGAAGTTTTTCTTCTGAATAATTTGCCACCAGGTGAACTACCAAGTCCTGTTTCTCTCCATCAGCAACAACAGCATCAAGATGTTACACAGGAGCACCGTTCTGAGTGTTACAGCTGTTGGTGTGCAGCAGGCAGCCGCTAATTCCAGGAGATCATGAAAACAGCTCACAGCCAAAGCTGTCACCACAGAGCCGCATCCTCTAGAAACAAAACGTAGCAAATTTACAAACATTTCTTAGGGCTTTGAAAACATGAGTTAAAAAGAAAGCAGTGCTCACAGATCACCCACCAGCCCAACTTCGACACACAGAACCAGGACACGGGGTAATAACAGAGAAGATGAAACACAACCAAGTATCTGGCTTTCGTGTATAGGGAGTGATCTGTTTAAGAGCTTTTTTTATCATTATTTTTTTTTAGTAGCATTGATACACCAGTGTAATAATTCAACAAGATAATATTCAGCAAGACAACTGATTTAAGATCACTGTCCCCTTTATGGAAACGCCTCTTAGGCCTCTGCTTTAGTAAGTGAACCAGAATTCAGAGAAACATTTTGCTCTGTAAATTACAGCCTGGGCTTTCATACCATATATTCCCAATTCAAGGACCTACCCCCATCTAAGTTTCACTAGCTTAAGTTAGAATGCAGTATGGAATTCAAAATTAATTTTTTTTTAAATTAAATGACATCATTACCGTTTACTTATCTGCAAAACAACGAGTACGGATCACTGTACAGAGCCTGAGCTACTAATTACAGCATGTGTTGGCAGTTAGAATGTGGCCTGGGCTGCAGTTTAATGCAGCCTTGTCCTATGGTGCGTCAAGAAGAGGATTTCCAAACACAGCAGACAGAGTTTACAAATGATTCTCCAGGCATTCAGATCCTACCTTTGGTTACAGACCCAGCCAATCTGGCAGAAGCTGTTGTCACTTCCAGCATTTAAATTTTGTTCCAATAGCTACCGACAGCTGAATGAACAGACTACAAAACGTTATGGCTCCTCTTTACTACAGAAACCCCAGTTTTGATTTCTGTAGTAGATAAAGAAATCCCCAATTAAAAAAAGGAGGGGGCTGCAGGGAGAATGTCAAGTCAGGAATATTTTCATTGCATTTTTATATGAACACAAACATTTTGAGCGATATCCCTTCCACATCCCCAAAGAACTTGTGGGACTACTGCTGTACCAAAGGGCCAGCCACCCAGCAGCACCAGGCACCTCCTGAGCAGTGCAAGGCTGCCAGCAGCTCGGCCGTGCAGGGAACCTGAAACCTGGGGCACATTTCTAAAAAAGAAACCTCCACCAAACAGAAAGATTAATACCTTCGCTGTGATTTCTTACTGATTTTAAAAGCTTTTCTGGATAATAAAGCTTACAGCAAGGCTCCTGGCAGAAGAGACTGCAAGTAGCTGCTACCTGACAAGCCACAAAGAGGAACTGCAGACAAAAGGCAAGTAGGGCTGGGACTGCTGGCACCTCGGCGCAGCTGGCCAGCCTGTGGACGGCTTGTGATCCCTGCCACAGCACCCCTGCCGACACCCAGCCACGGCCTTCCCTGTGCAAGCCATCCCCAGACATTACAGGTTGGCGCACCTTGGCGTCAAAGTCTCTCTGTACCTCTGAGCTGAGCACAGGCACAAACACACACACACACCCACCACGGGAACCCAGCAGCAGCCTCACAAGGAAAGGAGCTGTAGGAAAACAACCGATTTTACCTAAAACACCAACAACCAGGAGGGCAACGGCGCCCGGCCACAGCCCAGAAGCCGCCCGGCCAGCCGCGGCCCAGGGCTCCGGGGGGCACCGGCAGAGGCACCCGCAGGCCCGGGGCCGCAGCGGGCCAGCCCGGGCGGCTCCCCGCACCTCGGCTAGGCCGTGGAAAGGGTGGGCAGCCCCGGCCGCGCCCCCCGCCCTGAAGCAGCGCCCGGCCACCCCCTAGCCCGCCCCGCCGCCCCCTGCCCGGCCAGACCCCCGCAGACCTGGGGCCGCCCGCCTGGCGCCCGGCTCCTGCCCGAGACGTGGCGCTGCCTTCGCCGGGAAGGGGCGGGGAGGGCGCGGCGGTGCAACGCGGTTCTCCCTCCCCCGCCGGCCGGGCGCCACCGCCGCCGAGGACCGGGCCCGCCGCGGCCCCCCCCGCCGCCCCCGCCCCGCCCGGCCCCGCGCCCCTCGGCGGGCAGCCGCGGCGGGCTGACGCGGGCCGAGAGGCAGCCGGTGCCGCCCGGCCCGCGGGTGAGCGGCGGCTTTTGCAGACGGACCCTTCCGGGCGCGGGGGGGAGGAGCCGCTCTCCGCGCCGGGGCCGCCGCCCGGCCGGGCCTCCGTCACGCCGGCGCGGGGCCTGTGCCCATGAGGGGAGCCCGCCGCGCGGGGGGCCGGGGGCGTCCCGGGCCGGGCGGCGCTGCCGGCCGACCTGCATAATGGCAAATGAAACCTGTGCGTAAATTAAAAACTAAATCTGTGCGTAAAGGCGGTGCCCCCCTCGCAGCCCTCGTTATCTGGGTCACTCAGGTTCCTGCATCAAGGCCACCGTTTGCTGGGTTACAGCCAGCGGGGTTCAGTGGCGTGTACTGCTAGTGCCAATTTCCAGTGCTCCCGATGCCCTTTCCCTCATAAGTCGGCCCTTAGAATACTTTTTTTTCAGTGTGTTTCTGGCTCCGGGCTCCCAGAGGGCCACCACACTGGTACCTCACACAGCTGTTTGCTTCTACACCTATATGGGTGGTTTTTGCTTTTCTAGGTTTTTTGGTTTGGTTTGGTTTGGTTTGGTTTCCATTAGTATAGCGGCTTATCTTGTTACACTGCCATTACTTAGTGTTGCTGGAGAGTTTACAGGTGGTAGGTTTTACTCCCAGCCTTGCTAGAGTCTCCATAGATAAGAACGCCGGTTAGTAAACGGGCATGGGAAACCAGATGGCTCTGTGACAGGATCGCTGCCCCTCGCCTGTTCAGCATACTCTGAACTTTTTTATTTTCATAATGAAAATGCCTTCTAACATCATATTGTTACCCTAAATATAACTGCCAGGTAAACTTACTTAGTCTGCTTTCCCAGGTATTCCTCTTTTATCAACCTGTCCAAATTACCCTTAATATGAACCTGAACCTGTTTCTCTAGAAGGACGTGAGGCTGTTCCACAAGTCAGTTAAACCCAAGGCATCAGCCAGTCTGAAGTGTTTAAATGACACACCTGTTAACAAGGTCCTGGCATATTGCTAATGACATACCTGTTTTCCTGCACGCAGCACGAAGAGGTGGCCCTTAAGACATGATTTGGAAGAGAACATGACAGACTAATGCAGGAAGAGAGCTATTCTCAAGTGCAAATGCACGACATGAGAGGCTAGCAAGCCTGATGATCAGACACTAAATGACCTCGATCAAGTAGGACTACATAGCATGCACCTCAGCACTGTCTTCTTAGAGACTCTACTGACTGAAACACCTTTTGCTCTTCACAAATTCACAAACAGCCTCAGTAAGGGATCTGCACAAGGGTCTGGAGAAGTATATTTGGATTCCGAGGACAGCAGCCCCCTGCTGTTCCACTGCCTGAGTCAGGTGCCTGTACGAGTGGGCAATGCCAGGCTGTGGCTCAGCACCAACGTGAACTGAAGTTTGACCTTCTTGGCTGGATGCACGTGTTTGGCATTGTGCTTATAAACCATACGTAGGGTGTGTATGGGTGCAGGAGCACTGAGTGAGAGGGACACCAACCGAATGGGCCTCTGCTGAGATTTGAGAGGAACCCCTCAGAACTTGTGCGTATGAACCAGTGTTTCACATTCTTTAGCAGTGATCTTCGCTGGATACTCTTCCACAGAAGATGTCAAGGACAATATGGTGAAGCAGACTTGAATGCCTGCTCTTCTTTCAATCTGTTGCTTTGATTTTCTTTTAAGAATGTGAGAAGTTGGAGTTTGGCCTCTCAGAGAGAACTCAAGAACTGTTGAGTCACTAATGTAGCTGTTCAGTTGGAGTATCTGTCTATGTTTGCTTCTTGACCTTGATCCTGTCTCTTTAGGCCAATTTATTGCTTGGGTAAAGCTCCAAAGTATCTCTTTTTTACTTACTAGTTTGCAACATGGCACCAAGCCCCACAGCTGTAAGAATAACCACTTGTTTAGAGACTGCCGCCCAAGCATGCCACAAAGCTGCAGCAGGCTTAAACAGGCTGCCTGAATGAGAAAGAGAATCCTTCATACCAAAAAATAACTGTTATTAGTAACATAAGTTTTAGCACAACAGGAGAATGTCATAGCAGTTGTTTAAAAAGCCAGAAAAATTGTCAAACACTGACACAAATGAGGCCTTTAAGTGCAAGGGTTCCTGTAAATTCACAGGAGACTTGTTTGTGTAAGCTGCAGTCTCTGTCTCCAGCAGTGAAAGAGCCCATGGCTTATGCCAAAGTCTATTCAAGTTCCTTTTGCAGAGCACTCTTTTATTCTTCAAATATAAAAATCAGAAGGTACCATGAGTCCTTTAACCACAGCAAGCCACAGCATTCTTTTACCCTGCAACTAGGCTGCATGCAGGAGCTGCTATGCCGCCTTCTCTTCAAGTAAGCTCTCTCAGACCTAAATAGGAATTGCCTTTTCCAGGAACCCACGGGGCCTTGCCCCTAGAAGGGGAAGGAAAATTTATGAATCTTTGCTCTGACAAAACGAAAAAAAAAAAAAGAAGCATATAATGCCAAATTAAAGAGCTGAGCTAACAATTCAAATTAACAGGGAATGACGACCATTTGCAGGGTTACCTACAGCAGGGTATTCTTGTAAGTCACCCTGTGTGTGTGAGATTTGCACTAGTAGGAGAAGGAGTCGGATAAGAGAGAAAAGCTCCATACTCTGCAGAAGCAGAGGGTGGCACTCTCTGCACAGCAGAGAGCCTGTGTGTGGTGCTTTCCAGTTACAACTATTATAGCTACAAACATGTTTTTCTAAATATTTCCTTAGCAGAGATCTTGTTCTCTAACCACTGACAACAGCATGTGCCAATTCCCTGTGCTTATTGCCTGTTTTTCTGCTTACGTATTTCTATTATTTGGTGTCACTCAGTCTACACAAATGTCATTAAAAAAGAAACCTGTGCTAACCACATATAAATAGCTCTATTACTGGCAGACTGTAATCAGGCTCAGGCATCCAGTTCTCCTCTCACAGCCACTGAGGAAAAAAATAATTTTATATGAAATACCGACTATGGAACTAGAATTTAGGTCTCCAGAAATGTGAATATTGAAGACTGCCTTAGTATTTTGCTTATATATTTTATTTACTTACAAATTTTATCTATGTGAAACATACATACAGTGTTCCACCTAAGCAATTTTTAGTGTGTGTATTCTAGCAGGGGTACGTTACTTTCCTGACTCATTTCTATAAACTGGGGAGACGCTCAGATGTTAACTGTGGCATGTCTGATATAACAACGTAGCTCAGAATGGACTTAATCAACCTCTATGTAAAAGAACGCTGGGAAAGCATAAAAAGCTGTGTTGTGTAACCAGAAGGTTTGCAGATGAGAGCTCTGGCATACAGAGAATAAACCGAGATTTAAGGCCTTGTTACTGAAAGTATCTTGCCAGTGCCCTCCTCCTGTTCAAAGATGGATTCAGTTTGGTCACACCAGCTGTTTTGAAAAACAGAAACTGCTAAGAGCTGCATTCATTTCTGGGGGGCATTCCGCTATAGTCTCCCTGGGCGAGGAGGGTTACTTTTGGTACCAGGATGCCTCACATATTTAAGGAAATTAATTAAGAAAGTTCTCTTTCCATGTATCTGTGTGTGAAAGAGAGAGAGAGAGTGGATAGAAATTACTGGCTATTAGTGGTTTCAAGCTTAGCTTTCCCACAATAAAAGATTTTTGCTGCCAGCCTGGAATCAGTAAGTTTCTACTTCTTTTTTTTCCTGGAAATTACTTTCCCAGCCCAGGGCTACTGGTTAAGAAAGTGCTGCCATTACACACACAAAAGTCTTATCCACTAACTTCATAAATGTCACTGTTCCACTGAAACATAGTGCTTGCTTCAGCTTTTCAAGAGCCTTCAAAGTGGCACACAACAGTAGGTAACAACGGCCAGCCCTTGGAAGAACTTGCCAAAAGAGCATGGAAACCTTGAATTTTTCAACAGGAAGCTCAACACAGAGAACAGGACATTTACTTTCTTAAAGACATCTCAACAACTGTGGAAGAAGCTTGGCCTTGCCTTCTCAGGGATGTGCACAGCTGCACCTGCGTCTCCCTTTCCTGATGCATGGTAGGCATGGGGTACAACCCTGGTCTGGGCTGTGGGGGACCTGTGCAAGAGGTGGGGCTGTAGAGAGTGTAAAATAGGGAATAAAGAGTAAGCAGGAAGCGAAGTCCTTTTTGCCATTCTGTCCTTTCTTGAGCCTTCCAGTAAACCTATCACTGGTCTACCTTCAGCTGCCTTGCACAGCTGTCTGATGGGCAGCTGGGCCAGACACTGGGGGAGGGTAGCTCACCAGCTAAGTGTTCCCTGGAAAGGGGCATTAGAAGCCCTGCTTGCAGGCTCAGTGCACCACTTGCAAGCCTGTCTTCATGGCTGTTACCTTCTGTGGGCAGTTAAGACACCTTTGAGACCTGGTCTTCCATGCTGTGTGGTGCAGGAAGTTGTCCATGCCCATACAAAGTCCCACTACCTGCTCACAGAGGGAGCTCATGAATACAAAACGTAATCTTCATAAGAACTTTGGTTTGAAAGGGTCACCAAGCTGAGCTGAAAATACTTATGAGCAGACTACTGTTAAGTTTGATCCTTAATTCTAGATGCTATGTCACTGCTAAGCCATAGGGATGAAGTGCTGTGTGGACAGGTCCTGCTAGCGGAGATAAGGGAACAAAGACACACTGACAGAATTTGTGAGGCCAAGAACAAACACAACATGAGAAATCAGCATACATTTGTGTCTGTGCTACATGCTCAAGGTCTACAGCTTGGAACAGCAACATAGTCCACACAGCGGCCTCTTTGGCTCGAAAGGATTACGGGTGCCTGCACGCAGATGACCCCTGGAAAGGAATCCAAATAACAGGGATGTAAGATCCTTAAAAAAAAAAAAAAAAAGAGCGCTGTATTGCTAGACTTGGGCATGTTCTCTCTCTTTCGTTTAGATATTTTTATATTACTATTCCAGCCCTGTCCAAGTGAAGAAAAAGTCACTTTTTGAATACCCTTTTCTGCCAGCAAGTTCTTGACTTATGTCCTCAACAACTGTGCATTAACATAAGGAAACAGCAGATGGAATCTCTGTATTTACTTCTGTCACACAGAGACTCGTGGAAAAAAAATGGATTTCTTGTTTCAGGGATTTTTCAAAGCTTAACATACATTTATGGTGATATTGCCCTGAGATTTTACTGTGTTAAGAAAAGCAATGCACCACAGCACTATGCTACAGAGACCAGACTGCCCTTCAGGCAGAAGTGTTCTGCTTGGAAAAATCCCTTCACTCTCAAAAAGCCCTCCTGCCAGAGATGCCAAGTGTCCTGGGTTGTGCATTTATTCAGAATAGATGCAATGTGGTTATATATTCTATGATATATACTTTTTCAATTGACAGGTAACTCCAAGAAATATTACCCAGGAGGAGCAAAATGTAAATGTGAACATGAACAATCACAGTAAATAACTGACAAGGTCATAGCCCCGGAACAACATTTACACAGAATCTGCCCTGAAAAGAGAAGGCTGAAATAAGAATTGGCCACACAAAGAATTATTTGCATCTTCTGCCTTCAGTGCAAGAAGTATAAACAACCCAATTAAGCTATCAAGATACTCCTTACGTGCTGTTCCATCGAAGGGCTAGTTCTACGTTAGCAAATGCAGATTTCCAGGGTGGCAGCATGGTCCAAGAGGGCAGCGAGCCATTAGAGTCCTGCCCCTGGTTCCCTCTCAGCCTTGGGCTAATCATTTTCCAGGTGTCCCCTGTTTGTATAATAAAAGGTAACAGGCAGCCTCATCTCACAAGCACTGCAAGGAATATATGGATGTGTGTGTCATCTCTTTAGGAGTCAAGCATTATTTTCTATAGACAGGACATCAAACTGCTCACCAGAGTAGGTGAGCAGCCCTGGCTGACACGTGAGCTCAGCGCCAGCATGCATTCAGTGCAAGGCTGCTGCCTTGGTGCCTGTGCCCAGCCTCTCCCGCTCTCATTACAAGGTATAAATTCAAGATGTTACGTCCAATTTACACAATGACATGACAATATGGAAAGCCAAACACAAAGTACATTGGTGCATTTGTGAAGAAAAAGAAAAAAAAGTTTTCTTTGCCACCAGTCCTCCAACTTCATGCTTATGTATGCACCCACCTGGATACCAGCTGAAGGCATTATCCAGTTTTTTTTTCCATTGATTACATTGCTCTCTGAAAACCGGGTTAATCTCTGCTCTTTGGGAAAGAGGAATTCAGGAGCTGGGGTGCCAGCAATGTCCAACAGCCTGGCTAGCCCATCATCCCTTGTCCAGTAGTGACCAGCACAAGAATTTTGGGGGAAAGGTGTAAGAAACCCTGTTACAAACAACCTGCTGTCTGGCAGACTCCCCTCCTGTGCCAGACAGCTGGAGGGCTGCTTGTGCTGCTTACTGTGAGGGGGCACCTGAGCACCCAAAAAGCAGCTCCAAGTGTAAAACCACAGTACTTTGTCAAATACTTTTAAAACAGGTAATAGCAACTCTTCCTACAGAATAATGAATTGCAGCTAGCAATGTAAGTTTACCACCACCTGCAAGGACAGGATCATTTTTGGTTGCTGGGGCTGGTGGGGTGCCCGCAGTCATTGCAGCATGCGCTGCAACTGGGGGTGGGTGGGTGGGGGTCTCACTTCAGAAACCAGAAAGCTGCCTCAGAAACAAGGCGCGTCCCCTGTCCTCCCATGCTCTCCAAAAGGGTGAAGTGGCTGCCGTACCCTGGCTGCTAGTTTACGTGCAGCTCCTTCTCCTTGGGCTCCTAGAATGCCCGGGAATGTTCCTTCCCTGCCCTTTGCTTCGTGCTCGGATGACACTGGGGTGGTTTTTCCTGCTAGAAAGACCAGAGCCCTTTTCCTATTTCCCATTCCTCCGATAATTCGCTCCACTGACGGGGGGCGGCGGGGCCCGGCGGGAGGCAGGAGCCCCGGCCGGGTGGGCTGCCCGGGCCAGCTGCCCCCCGCCAGCAGCAGGAGCCCCCCCGAGCAGCTGTCTGGCGGGCTGGCGCTGCCCCCGGCCCCCGCGCCCGGAGCGGGTACAGCCCTGGGCACCCAGCTCCGGCCCTGCCTGCGGCGGGGGGGCTCGGGCAGGGCCCCGCCACCCCCCTGCAGCCCGTGCAGCCCCCCCAGCGCCCGGCCCGGGCCCCGCCGAGCTCCGCGCCGCAGGTGACCCCCCGGGGGAGGGCAGGGGCCGGGAGCGGCCGGGGGAGGGGGCGAGGGGCGGGGAGGCCGGGCTCGGGGGGTCGCTGTCAGCGGCGCCCGCTCGGGGCACGGCGCGGCTCAGCAGCGCAAAGCTCCGCTCGGCTCGGCTTGGCTCGGCACGGCACGGCTCGGCGCAGCGCCCGCGCTATGGTGCGCGGCGTCCCCGGCGCGGGGCTCGTCCTGGCGGCGGCCGCGGCGCTCTGCCTCGGCGGGGCGGGAGGCAAGGTAACCCCGGCGGGGCGGGAGGCAAGGTAACCCCGGCGGCCTCCGCCCGCCCCGCCCGCCCCGGGCACGGCGGCGGCGGGCAGCGGCAAACGCGGCGGGGAGCGAGTGCCCCGCGGCTCGGCGCGTCGCGGGGGAGATCCGCCGGGACCACGGGAGGTACCGGGGCTCCCGGGATTCCCGGGCCGAGGAATGCGCCGCGGCCCCCGGGAGGGGGTATGCAGCGGGACCGCCGGGGCGGGGGCGGCTGCGCTGCCTCGTTGCCCGGCGCTGCGGGCATCCCCCGGCCCCTGCCCGCTCGGCGGCCGGCGCTGCGCGGCCCCTTAGGGCTGGCTGCCGAGCCGCCGCGGAGCCCTGCAGGTACCGGGGGCAGAATGCTGCAGGCGCCCGTCCCTGGATCACCCTCTCCCCTCCCGCACAGCCAGACCCGAAACCCGGGGCAGGGCCGGTGCAAACCGACAGAACGGGCCAGCCAGCAGCAGTCTGAGCACTCGCCCGGAGGCATCCCTAGCGGCGGGCAGCCCGGCACACGGAGGGCGACCCAGCCACCGTGCGTGGTGTTACGGTCCCCGCGCTCGCCGGGCCCGTGCACCTTGCCCGTGGTACGGAGAGCAGGTAAACGGTGCCGGTGACAGCTCCAGCTCGGAGGGCAGGGCTCTTGGCACCGGCTGGGAGCCGCTGGGGGAGCACTGGGGGAAGCAGGGCGGAGATGGAAAGGCAGAGGAGGAAGCACGGGGTACCCCACTACTAGGAGCAGCTGCGGAGCGAACGGTGGCTCTGCTCTGGGAAGGGTGAGCAGCCCCGGCCCCGCCGAAGTGAGCGGGACTCTTCCCGTGGACCCTGAGAGCAGCAAGGTTTGACACTTCTGATACGGATTCTCAGATCTATAAAACATGAGCCACTACAGTATAAGAAAATAGTATTCCATACACTCTTGTCTTTTGTTAATGCGTGTGTGTATATATATATATAAATAAAAAAGGTGGAGGGTTGCTTTCCCTGGTGGAAAACAGCGTTGTAACTCTGCCTGATACACCAGTCCCTGCTACAGCACATACGAACACAGCAAGAACTCTGTGGTTGAAACGAAGATGTTTTCTCTCACTCTGGCATCCTAGTGAAGATAGCTACAGTGAGAACGTCTTAAGCCATGTTGCTGGCACTTTAGTACTACATATTAACTGCACACTCAAATCTATTGAGTTGTGAGGTTCTGTCTTTGGTTTCTCTTTTAACTCAGAATTGCATTGCGGAACCTGCAAACCTACCCTCACACAGCTGCATACTTCTCTTATTCATCTACATAACTTGCTTGCTGCCCTGAGCTATTACATCCTTCCTGTGCTAGTTTTGTTCCAACTTTGCCCGTATAGTCAGGAGATGGACCGAGTGTTGGCTGTGTGGTGTGCCTTTGGGTGCACCTGGCCATGGTGGGACACTGAATACATCAGCAAGCTGTATAATTTTTGCTTGATTTTTCTCTTTTCTATGATTCCTACCCAACTTCTGTTGTTCTCTAACTCTGAAAGCAGGGCTGTTTGATTTCCCATCAGGCAGTAACTGAACTAAAGCATTGACCAACAGCACTATAAGAAAAGAAACTGCGTCCTTAATGAAGAACCAACAGCATCCTATATACTTTCCCAGACTTGACTTCTTGCTGTGTCAATTATTCTTTTGATCACATGATGTCTGTAGCCTTTTAACATACTGGACAATTTCTTTTGCAGAATGAAACTTAAGGCATTTCCTATTGCTTACCCTCCTAAATGTGGCAGTGAAATCTGTGTGTGCAAACAGATGTGTGTGTACATTTTTTGCTCCCTGTTTTTGTTTTGGTTTTTTTTTTCAGTAAGTTGCACTTGCTCCTCACTCATCAGGGACTGCACTACGCTGCGTAGGCTTCATTACTTTTATCTTTTTTGACTACATTCTGATAGTGTTGCTATGCTAGTAAAAAAATACACATCCCACTCTAAGTTGATGGTTCAAATGTAGCTCAATTTGGCAGTTGAAAAAAGGTATTCAAAGGCTTAGAAGAAATGCATTGTCTTTCTGGCATAGCGTTAACAATATAAAAGCATAACAGAAACTCCCTTGGCAAGGGCAAAATCTGCATGCGGTATAGGAAACGGAGTTGTTCTTTTCATCCAGGAAGGTGGTCTCTGCCACTCAAGAGTTGAGGAACTTTGGGATGCTTTGAGGTAGTGTGGATGCCTGAAATGTGTTTTGTGGCAAAGCAGAGCTCTCTCTGGAATCCTTCACTGAGTACTACAGCAATATAAAAACAGGAGTTAGATCAAATGAAAGAAAATTTGAAGATAAGGTGTATGATGTTTCCTCCTGCATGTCTGTATCAGATGGAACAAGATATGTAGATAAGTGGCTTGTTTATCCTGAAGGAAGAATGTAAGCCTGATGAAAGAATAATGTAGTCAAAGTTATGTCTCTGTAATGTCCCTAAAATATTATCCCTTTAATCAGATCCCTACGGAGGAGGTCTCTATGCCAGTGCCATCCTTCATCTGCTATTCTTCTGTTCACTTGCTGGCTTAAAGAAAAAAAATCAAGCCTTTCCAGTTCCTTTTAAGAGAAGAAATCTCAGTGATCCTAGACCCTCCAGTCAAAGTCTTAGTCCTGCTCCCAGAGAGGACAATGGCAAGATTCCCGCTGGTTTCAGAGGGAGCAGGATCCTTCCCAAGATCAGTGAAGGATTAAAAAAAATATTCAACTACTAAAATATGCACCTCAATTAGCAAAGAATGTGGCCTGATTAGTAAAGTGTATGAAATTTCAGCTATTAAATTCTACGGCCCTGATCAACAAAGCATGCTGCACAATTGGCAATGTATCCAGAATCTCAGCTACTGTACTGGTCTCCTACCAGATCAACCAAGCATGCAGCTGAATCAGTAAATTATGCAACTGGAGCAGCAAAATATGCACATCTGATTGCAGGGGGAGGCTATGGAAGTTCTGAAACATTTTACGTTGACACACAATAGGACTGTTAGTGGTCAACCTCCGTCTTAAAAGTGGAGGCAAAATATCTAACTTTTATCAAGTCTTTCCAGAGAATTGCTGGACTAGAAAAGTATGTAACTCAAATGGCTCAGTGTCTGCTAGCAGCAGCCCCATTCTTACCAGATGTACTGCACATCTGGTTCCAATTCCAGCTGCTGCCAGGTGTGTGGGTTATTTTAGTAAGACTTTAATGGGATTTTTAGGTCCAGGTAGCTTTTGTTTTATAGGTCACTCCCTGTGAAGCACTGTAAGTGCACCCCAGGCTGCCTTTCTTTCTCAAGAAACAAAGCTGGTAAAGACAAATAAGGCAGCTTCAAAGAATCTGAAACTTCTGATGGCAATGAGCTTAATATCTATTAATCTCTTTGCTGTTTGTGGAAGTACTGTGTCCTTTGGGAGTAGAGAAACGATAGGTCTTTCCTATTTTCTTTGTCTCTTCATTAATTGCCATAGCTGTATCCTATGTGTTTACAATGTACCTTGGCAGATATTTATTGTGTGGAGGGTTTGGACATTTGGCCAACCTGGGGAGCAGCTACATTCATATATTCTGAAGCAGTATTGGGGCTGTTTCTCCCTGGCTTGAGTGTATGTGCTTTAAAAATCCAACCATAGTAGCTGGTTCTGACCTTCAGAAGTTGTTTTTGCTTGAAGTTATTATTTCTAGTTTATAGAGAAGACCTGCAGGTTGTCCTGTTTCAATAAAGATGCAGTTTCAGGATTTCCATAAACTGCTTTTTTTTTCTTTTTTAATGTCAGGAAGTAAACTGTTACACTGCCTGTGCTCAAGGAAGGGATAAGAATTGCGTTGTTTTACTGCACTGTTCACTTCAGTGAAATCTGAAACATTAGTTGAGTCTAAGAAATATCTGGGCTTGGGTTTTGGTTTGTTTTTAATCCACTACAGCTGGTACATAAAACTGGCTTACATTGAACTTCTTATTTACCAAAATTCTCTCTCATTTCCAGGTCAGTTCAATGAATGATCCTATTTAGCTCTTTTTCCTGTTTGAAATATTTCCTACTCAGTCCAGAGCAGTGCCCCTAAAACATAATTGATTTGGGTCATTGAACCTTTATTTTTCATGCATGTTAGTTTGCATCCCGCCACTGGTCTGACTGGTATTTCAATTAGAAAAATGCAGGCGGATTTCTCCTAGAGGCTAAAGTTCACGTGGAGTCTCTGGCGAAATAAGATCCTGGAGTACATATCCTGGAACTGGGCAATGATTTGTAACTTTTTTTTAATCCTCTGTCTGGCCAGAATGTCGTAAATCTGGCGCTCTCTTGTTAGCTTCACGCTAAGCAGCAATAATGTCCACAGTGTTTTAGTCCTGATAATTCTAATTACTGAAGAAGCTGAAAGCTGAGAAGATGGACAAGGCTGGCCTCAAGTCCTGCACAGCACACGGGACTCTCTCTTTGTAGAGCTGAACCATGATTCTCTCATTTGCCAAGGCCAGCAATGGAAGCAGCAGCCAAGGTAAGAGAAGTAAGCCAGTGGCAGAAGATTTCTGGAACAATGTGGGTCATCTTTATGGGAAGGAGCTAAAAGAGTGCAGTACCACTAGAGATGCCAACCATCCTTGGGATGAGAATGCTGAAGTCATTTTTGTTTCTTTACTATCTAAGTAGGTTGAAGCAAACAGTCCTGTTGCACTGGTTTAGAAGGACCCAGCAAACAAACTTTCCTATGGTAACCAACAAACAATTACTATTCTCCCCATCTGCATCTTTGCATGACAGACCAGGAATGGTGGTAAAATGTTCAAGTCTCTCTCTTCCTGCCTCCCTTTTCTCTTAAAAGACCCCAAACTCATGGCAGGTTTGGTACCAGAGAGTGGCTACCCAGCAGTAGTGTAACTAGACCAGGTCTGGTGTAGCAACTCTTACCATTACACACTATTATTATTACAATATATTACTATGCACTGATATCTCAGGCCTATAAATAATAAATATTCAAATTGGCATTCAAATACTTCCTTGAGTATGGGAAGTACTAAATAGAAAAATAATCCTCTTCTACTTGTACAAATCCATGGCAGGAGGAGGGTGGAGTAGGGATGGGGCACTACAGGGTCTTGCATTAGTATGTGGAACAATTATACAGCAGTAGCAAAAAGCCTTACCGGCAGCTTTGGCGCTCAAACTCAGCGTTAAGAACATCACAATTCCTATTACAAGCTCTCAGCAGCAAATGACCTTCTGGTTTGTTTAGAGTATCCTTACTCACATCATTGCCAGTGAAAAGGAGGTTCCAATTTTGGGAGAAGAGAAGGCTAATTTGCCAGTATTTCCTTTCTAGAATTCTTGGGGCCTACTGGCATTTACAGAAGTCATCTGGGACTCCAGGAGAATTTAAATCAGGCCACAAGTACTACTGGCTTGGATTAGTAATGCTGTACATTGAGGACAACATCTGTATTTGGGTTTGGGTGGAGTCCTTTCATGGTAGAAGAGTAGACAATACCTCTACAGCATCTTTCATCAGAGGATTTCAGAGTTTCACAAATATCTAATTACAGAAACTATTAAGTTATGTGAAATCCCTGGTCCTGGGGGAGTACAGGCAGTCCCATTATGCTTCAATATAAAGCAGGGCTGGGTGGTGTTCAAAGTGGCAGAACAAAAGCAAATTTGCCACATGCAAGCCATAACCTGCTGTGCTATCTCCTTTTCATCCAGTGTTTTGTTCTCGTTTCTTTATATTAGCAGCCAGGTTGCAACATCAAACCAGCCAAACAAAATGGGCTGGTAGAAGCCTCCGTTCACAACTACCGTCAGCTCTGGAGAAGGGACTTCTGGAAGTTTGCTGATCTCTTACTGATCTGTTCCCGTAGTGTTTGCCTTTCGTTACTGTGTTAAGGAGCAGCGGGACTGTAGCAAGGGCCAGGTGCCAGTAAGGACAGTGTCCTGGTTACAGGAGAGCCGGGATGAAATGCCTCTGAAAGTCCAACCTGACACCAATCCCAGAAAGTCAGTTGCTCAGCCTTTCCGAGGAGGGTGCGCCTCCTCTGTACTGTACTTAATTTGGGATTAGCAATGGGAAATCTAATCCACTTGTTCTACCTAAATCCAGCCCTTTCCTGGTCTTAGTTAGTAAACGTTCCACTGTTATGAATGGCTGCTTAAATTCTTATTAAAGGGATTATTTTTTTTTTTCTGGAATTGACTTAAAATGTGGAGCCTTTACTGTCAGAACTGAGGCTGGAAGCCCAGGCTGCGCACCCCCTTGTCCTGAGCCTGTATTACAGACCTGCATGGGTGGGCAGCTCAGGTGAATCCCAGAGCTCACTATTTGAATACAAGAGCCCCAAGGAGCTGCTCATCAAGACTAACTTTAAATGCAAGCCTAGCAGGCTGAACACTTTGATTTGCCTCTAAAATCAACAGTAACTTGTTCCAGGTTTTCTCGTTGAAACTTGAATGGGGAAGAAGAAAGGATGTCTGCGAAGCAGATTTATTTGGAAAAATAAACTGCTCACCGGTTGGGACCCTGTAACAACAAACCCAGCGCTTAGTTTTATCTCTGGCTGCAGTATCTGTGATACTTTTTTCTGCTTTCTCCCACACCCTCCCTGCTGTGCCCTCATGGTCTCTCCTTATGCAGGCAGTAAAGTAAAATTTACAAGCATCCTGCTCTCTGAAATCCTGGCAAAGGTGGAGCCTTGGAAATTTCCCTTTGCAGAGTGCACAGGAGGAGACTAATCCCGGAATAACGAGGTGGGGAAAAGAGCTGCTGTTTGTGTACCATCCAAAGCTAAGGATATGCATTCAGACCGTAACAGACCTCTGAATGGCCTGCCTCAGCAGGAGCAATGGCTCGTTTAGAAGCCTGGTTACTAATATTGCATGAAAGGGGGAGGGGTTTTCTGTGCTTTCTTTCCTTCTGCTTTGTAAGGATCACTGTCTGGGTCTTCTGCATAAGCCCTCTCACCTGCTAGTGACATGTAGTGAAACAAGGACCGGGGTCTCGAAGAGCTGCAGTAACAAGCAGCTCTGCAGCATGCCAGTGGCAGTACAGAATATTTGCAGGTTTTGGCTTTCCCATGTGGAATGTTTCCTTCCCCATATGTTTTGTACAATTGACTTCCAACATGTGAAACATTTGAAGTGTCTGGATGAAACAATAGAGTCATGCAGCTGGAAATCCAAGCGCAAACAGCTTGCTTTTTTGCAAGGCCAGTTTACACGTATATGTGTGTGTTTTGTTTGCTTTTAAAGATCCAGATTTATTTCCTGGGAAGTGGCCAGCAAAATTTCCATGTGATTGCCTTTCAGTTCCCTTTTCTCCTGTTTCTGGTACTTTCAAAACAAAACAAAGCGGTTTTGGGCACCTAAGCTGCATATGGATTTCATTATCTAAGTCTCCCCCACGTATTTGGGAGGTTATATACATAAAGTTAATTTGGGAACACTAGTTTTACAGATGCCTACGAACATACATAAGTTGCTCAATGGACTTTTATACTGAACTCTACAAGCAAACTTTTACTGCCGTGCTATAGCTTTTGTTTTGTTATATGTTTCGTCTGGTTACCAAGCAGTTCAAACAATCTGACCATGTTTTCTAGTCTTTAATTTGAGCTGCTTTGGCCTGTTCAATTTATAGAAAATGAAAACCAGATTGATCTTCTGGAAATTCCTTCATCACCCTTGTTAGTTCCCACCAGCCCTATCGTTTACTGTTAATTTTTTCTATGGTATGTTGTGTACACTTTGTTAATGAGATTTTGCGCTAGCGGAAAAAAGACCTATGCTGACCTATTAAAACCCTGAAGCAAATGGCCGTGGCATCTTGAACTCTTCATTACACTGCCTTACTTTTATTTATGATGGTCCCATCATATTCACAATTATTTGCCTGAGGAGACACTCTAAATGATGCCTTTGTTCCTCTTTCTAAAGCTTTACATTTTTTTGTATGTTTGAATGAGGGTATTTTTTTGGGGGAAAAAACCCACCAAAAAACCCCCCAAACCAACCAACCAACCAACAACCCTAGAACAGGGGTAGCAGCTTTGTATAGATGAAGGATCTTGTTTGATATGGCAGCTTACATCTTGGAAAATCTATTTGTCTCCTGAGTGTCCAGTCACAAGAGTCAGCTCTTTTCTTTTTCCGTCCTCTGCAAGGATTACTGAAAAGTCCATGAAAAAAAGCTGGTTGTGAATGTGAATTCTAGCACTCCCTGGTGGATGTTACCTTAGATATGTTGTGTGCTTCCTTATCCGTAAAGGCTAATGTTGGGATGAAAAGGGAAAACCAATGTTCAGACTGTTCTCATAATGATGTCTCACTTGCATTTGTTACAGGATAAATTTATGAGATACTAGTGACAGGTTTCTGCTTAAAATAGTTCTAATTGATGACTGCAATAGTTATAGTCCCCAAGGGAACACTGCCTAGTCAAGTGGGTCTTTCCAAGCACTGGATTTGCATGTTTTAAATAGATTTTTCAAATGACTTCATAGAGAAACAATCTGGCTTTTGTCCCTTTCAGACTGAGATGATGATGAAGAAATTATTATTGCAGTGGGGGGCTGCAGTGAAGGATGAAGAATAAGACCTGTCACTTACATCCAAGTGCTTCTACTAGAAACTAAGTGTGTCAATGAAATCAAAGAAAATATAGGAAATGTCCTATGCCTTGGCCTAGGTCTCTCCCAGAGCATTTCTATCTGTATTTCACACTCCTACCAGTATTTTGTCCACTTAACGAGCGTGTCTACACCTTGGCATACAGCAATTACCAAGTAATCAGCGAATGCCAGCGTTACTCCTGGGGTGGTAACTTCAGCCCGGGAAGCTGTCAGATAGCAAACGTACCCATAAGCTGCCAGGCTGCTGCCAAGCCCAGAGGAAAAACTATTAATCATAAAATTTTCTAGCCTTAAAAATCTAAATCAAAGAAAGAACTGAATGAGGAGAGAGAACTTTGCTTAGCCAGACTTAATGTAGCTGTATCTTGTGAGACCTCTCGTAGGTGAACCCAACTCAGTCTTAAGAACTGAAAGGGGAGAACTAAAACTTTTGCCTGTTTAGGACACAGGGAAAAAAAGAGCAAGAATGGTTTTATTGTCTTTTCAGTATCCTGAGATTTCAGCTATGAACCTTTAGAAAGCTGAGTTAGCCAGTAAGCCTCCTAAAGTCCCACCTTTGCTGAGAGGGGGAGATAATCTTTCAGAGGGCTTTTAAGACCATCTCTAACTCCTGCTCTGAATTTCCCTCTGCAGGACACAACTCTGGCTTTTGTCTGCAGAGGCAGGTGAGCCAGATTAGCTAGCAAAGCCCCACATCCAGAGCTGGGTGATCTTCCTTCATGGCCTTACACAGGCGTCTTGCATCAGGTACTCAAAATATTTGCGGCCACTGCAGAAAATTCTGCCCGTTGCTTGTAACTACAGTGTAGGCTGGCATCTCTGGCTGAATAAGAATAAACTGGTTTTGCTTCTCACCTGAACCTCCCCAAAGCAGCAGAGCATTAGGTTGCCTTTCCTCCAGGTGCTCCAAAGGCAAGTACAAAATGTCAAGTTACAATGTATGCCCAGACAGCATATACTGCTGATCATGCTATGGAAAGCTGTGCTGTTCCATGGGTGATTGTTTGGAAAACAGCCCCTGTTTGTGTCGCTGGGAACAAGCATTTTTTTGTAAGGAGAAAAAGGCATTGCATCTCTGGAGATCCATGAGAAGCTCTGTTGTTCTCCGCAGAAGCTGGAGCGTGTCACTGTGCCTGGTGGTTGTCCGAGCGCCCATGTTTGTTTTCTTGTAGTTTTCCTTTGCCCAGCATCCTGTTCTCGGAGAGGATCAAGGAGGAGGGATGGTGACCTCATGGTGCAATTATGCAATCTGCTTGAGGCCAGGTATCAAAACACACTGCAGCTGTGAAGCTGGGACCTTGTGTGGCCGGGGGCCCCGGCCTCCTGGCTCTAATGAGCTCGCTGACCTTCTTCTGCCACTTCTTCTGCAGCTGCTTTGATTTGCGGAGGTTTGCTGTGGCAATGGGCTGCTGCACTTTGGCAGGCTGCTGCTCAAGCTGTGGCAGCTACTGGCAGGCGTTGGGAGCTGGCCTCAGGGACCGGAGCAGGTGAGGATACCCTGAGCCCTGCCAGCCTTCTGTCATACTGACTGAGCCTACTTGCCTTTGTCCGAGGGTATGCAAACATGACCATCCTCCCTGATCATTTTTTGTTTTGTTTTTTTCCAAATAAGTGAGGAGGGAGTTGTCTGTTCTCCAGTGAAATACAGCAGCACCTTCCAAGCACTCTTGTTGTGACGCTTGAGCTCAGGGCTCAGCTGCAGCAAAGTCACATATGGGAAGAATAAGTGAAAATAGCATGCCCGCAGTCTGAGGCATATTTGGGCCTCCAAGTCCTCAAGGCTCATTCAGACTTTGCATTCTTTGCTCTAATTGCTACACTGCATTCCTGCTTCCCTCCCCTACTCTTGTGACAGTATTTTTATTTTCCTTGTCTCCTGCATCAACAGGCTTTGATAGCCTACTTCCCTTCCCACCTGCATATTTGTTCTCTCCAAATGTCCTGTAAACCATTAAAAACATCAGAAAACTTGGTGATAGCTGTGAAAACGGAGCCCTGTGAAGCTGTCTGAGGCGTGCCAAGAAGAAATATAAGACGTCAGGTTCTTTCCTGAAAACAGGACTTGTAGCATGGAAATGTCATATCCATAATCACTTTCATGTGGTGGAAATGCTGTTACCCACCACTGAAATAACAGAGCATCTGCTAAAAAAAGGCAGGTTTGGTTTTACTTAAATCCAGCAGGTTGCACTTCAAGAAATATTAGACCTTTGTTTAAAAGCATGAGTGCAAGATATTAAAAACAAATGTATGTTTGGGCCAGTTTGGGAGTCCCACAACTGGACCCTGATCAGTGCTTGTGAATGTGAATGTGTTCAGGGAGCAAGGAGGGAATACAAAGCACGTGTGCAGGACTGGAGAAAGACAACAGGGAAAACTCTCTCCTAATAACTAAGCAAAATGTTGGCAACTTTTTTTATACTCTGTCAATCCAATGTCCTGATCTACTTCTGCCCCGTCTGCTACTTTCAACCATCCAGAGCTACTTGAAGAGCTGCCCTAACACAGGATAAGCAAGTCTCCCTTTTTGCTGTTGCCTTGTGCTTTTAACAGCAAAGGCAATTTGGCGGAGGGGGAAACAGTGATTCCAAGGCACTTCCAGGAATTCTTGTACTGCCAGGGGGAAAAATAAGTTCAACATACTGCTGCTGTATCTAGCTCACGCTAATGAAAGAAAATAAACCTTCTGTGCAAAGATGAGTTGAAAATGCAAAATTAAGCAGAGGGCTAATTTTATAAAGTTTCCGATTAACTTTGTCCTCCACTTGGAAAAAGTCCTACCAGCTTTGATCTCTAGATCAGTCAGCCAGTGAAGTAAGTGTGGTCACTTCTTAAGCTAGCAGACTGGAGCTTTGTAGCTTACTCTTGGGATAGTCTTTCCTCAGATCCTGTATTTGACAAGCATCCAAAAAGCTCAGGCTTCCCTAACTTGGAAATACTGTGAGAGGAGAACTTGGGGCTTTCACTGGGAACCACAAGAATTGTATTTCTGGGAGCTTGGCAGCTAGTTCCAGCCACGTCAGCAAGCAAAGACTTTGTATTTTGTTTTACCCCCTTAAGCTGGGATCGTGGAATGACCACTTTCCCTTTTTCATTCTCATTCTCTTTTTAAAACCCAAAGTTGAGCTTTTTTTTCTGCTTTGGCTGAATGTTTGGGCCACTTTGTATCTCATCCCAGGTGGCTGGCTCTGTTCAAGTCTCCTTGTGAGTCTAAGTGAACTTTAACTCAGAATGAACCTCTGATGCTTGGAGGGGAGCAGGAGGAAGTAAGCGAGATACCATACCTCACCCTGCGTGTTTTGAGTGATTGCAAAGCTGTTGGTGGAGCCAGAGCTTTAAAGAGGTCCCTGGGGCAGAATAAAATGTGAAGGAGCTGGTGAGGTAGTCTCAAAGCATTGCCAACTCTTTGAAAGAAACACACATGTGTGTGCATGTGTGCACATAAGATGTTTTTAATTTTGGAGGGGCGAGAGATCCTAAATAAAGCTTGCTGGATTTTCACTCCACCGATACTATGGTGAGCTCATGACTAAATTTAGTCATCCAGACTGAACAACCTTGGATTCTAAGACTGCATCCACCTCTGTCCAGAAACTAATTGCGTACCTCTGTGGCTGCTGTTGAATCAGCTGTAGGCAGACAAGATAAGGCTACTGTAGAACTGCCATATGCCACCGGCAGTCCTGCTCTGGCACCAGGCAGCTGCAGTGTGTTTTGTTTTTTAAAGGAAGCAGAAAAGATCTACCTGGGGAGAGGTTCTTGCTTCCCTACTCTTAAAAAAAAAAAATAATAGTATAGGATCATTTATATAGTGGGGATATTTTACAGGAAGGGACAAAACAAAATAATCTTTTGGTCAAAAGCACGGGGTCGTAACCAAGTATTTTGGCTTCAGAGTGATTTTTTTTTTTTTAAGAGCCTAAGGTCTGCATAAACAGCTTCCATCCTCACCTTCACGTATAATTCTAGTATTAAATCTTTATAGTACGGTCTTCAAGCAAAGACCAAAAAGCCCTTTAACTTGGATGAGGAGACAATACATATCTGTTCCTGAAAAGACAAATAAATGCAGCACCTCTTAAATGTTCAGTCAGTTTAAACTGTAGTGCATCATTCAGTCTGTGTCATTTCCAGAAAGAAGTGGAAGTGATCTTTTTAAGTCTGCCTGAAACTGGAAATACGTGTGAGAAATGCACAGGAACTACATGCACCAGACGTTAATAAGGGGGCAAAGTAGGTTATGATCTTTGCACATCATTTCCACATGAGCCTGCAACCGGGTATCTCTACGAAGTGTGGCCTGGCCTCTGAGGATGTCTTGGAAACGTAGTGGCTCAGCTGTGTGCCTCCCAGTTTCCTTTGCTGAGGCTTTCGCTCTGACTCTGGGTACACACCAAGAGAATTTGCTATTTCTTGGGTGAGTACGTTATAAAAGAAAACAAACTACATTGGACAGGTCCCAACCAGAAAATCTGAGATTGTGCTCACGGAGGAATGACAAACATCAGGACAGGATGTCCTCCTTCCTCTTCTTTGAAATAAATACACTTTATAAACAAACAGTCTTTAGGATGAAAGCAAGACAGCGTCCTCCAGGATGCGGCAAACACCAGCTCCTTGTAACCAGCATTAACATGAACGAAGAAGATCTGTCGTGACTACTACTTTCTGAGCATCAGCAAAACCTATGAGCACAAATGGGCTGAGGATTTCCCTAGCCAGGACCTTGCATCACTTCGTTCCCACTTCTTTCCAGCAGGGTTTATGTCTTTACAAGCTAAACCACCTGGCCACATCACCTCCTCTTACCAGCTACATGTCACAGCATCTTCCCCACACTCCCCAGGGCCCCCAGCGTCACCTCATGCCAGAAGCATTTCCCTCTTGGAGGCAGGACAGAGAAGCCAGAGAAGCCCAGCCCTGCCTGCTTCTAGTGACTGGGACAGAGGCTGGTCGCCATCATTGAGGAGCGCTCGTGGGCCAGCTGAAGGCTGCCATGACTTGTCGTTCATGGCTCGGGTGGAAGCAGTGAGGAGGGTCTCCTGGCATCGATGTAAGTTGCCACAATAACTTGTCCTGCCCTGGCAAAATGAAGAGCTTGCTTCCACACCTGCCTCTGATCTAGCTCTAGTCTGGTGCCTTCTTTGGCAGTAACTGTGATTAAAGAAAGGGTGTTAATTAAATTATTCTCATAGCGAGCAGGATTCCCTCAGAATGCATTGATTCCCTGACAATGTTTCTACTAGAATAATGGGGGGCTACATTTGTAGGTGTTGTGCAAGCACAGAACAGAGCTGAGGATTACATTATTCCGATCCTTTCTGTTCATATACTTGGCTGGGCCTTATAATGAACTCCCATCTGGCCAAAAGAATTCTTTTCCCCCTTTCCTGCATGAGAATTCTGCTTTTTACCAGTGCCACCTGATTCTCAAACTTCTCAAACCAAACTGCTGTTTGGTGTATAATGTCCAGTTTGAAGAAATCCCATGCTGGCTTTGTGCTCACCCCTGCATATCAAGGGCTTGCTTTTTCCTTGAGAGACGATGCTCCTTGGGAAGCAGGCGCTGGTGCCTGCAGTGAGATCTCTGAGTGATGGCTTGCAGCCACTGGTGGCCACATCTGTTCCAACCCAGCACAGCTTTATGTTTCAGCAAAACTCCCAGGCTCTCTACAACTGCATTGGACACTGATTTGTTGCAGACCTATGCTTCAGAGGGCAGCAGAACACTCGTCCCACCATTAGGGCACCACTGCCAGAATCCCCTATGAGGGACTAATGCAGGGTCCTCGTTAGCCTTGTGGTTCCTGGTGTAGGGGCCTTATAACTCCTTACATATGCATATCTTAAATAAGTAGCTCAAAGCTGGTAACAGTCTTAACTACTCATATCTAGAGAGTCCAAATGCCAGCACAGGAGAGGGTGAGTGAGTGCATGGCAATAGGGTGTTTTTTTAGTAACAGGCACAGATTAAAGCTTCTGAGCTGGCTATGTAGTGTGAAAAGGGGAAATGCAATGCCTTGATATGTTCTGAAATACCCAGCCATTGTGTTTCTGGGCAAGAAGCAACAGCTGAGATTTGGGTTACTACTTCTCTGCAACCTACTAGATGCTCTTCCCCAGTTACTCCAAATCAGAAGGCAGTCTGACCCCACCGGGCTGCAGGTTCAGACCAACACAACTGTTTTAAATGTTTGGGACTCCTAGCCGGAGTGGGAAGTACTGAAAAGCAGATGAACAGGACTGGTAATCTGGTTATCCCTGCTCATAATTGACCTAATTGGTGTGGGCATGTATCAAGTGTTGTTTTTTAAAAAGCCAACCACCTACCATTTGCAAAGATTAAAAATGTGCCAGATTTTTTGCATGCCTCTGTCAAAAGCCCACAAGTCTGTAACTTGCTGCAGAGGGGAACATCTGTGTCTAATTGATGAAACTCAGCCTTCATAATGGGAGATTCAAATGAACTAAACATTTTTTTCAGTCATTCAGTTGTGGATTATAAATTCATCAGAAATCCTTTCCCCTCCCTTTCCTTGGATCTGTCTTGCATTTCCTGTCCCTTGTGGGTTTCTCCCCCTGGTCTCGGAGCAAGTCTTGAATCTTTTTGGTCTCCCAAGCCATAATAAATGAATAATTCCCCCACTGCCGTGACCTTTCAGCCGTATTTCTGGAATGCACATGTTGCACAAATTCCCCCCCGCTCTATTCCCATCTGGGCCTGAGGATGCAAGGTACCTGTTGGGATTCAGCTGGATATTGCAGCCAACTGGTGGCTACGTGGCTTGTAGGGGAACAAGAGGTATTTGAGTTTGGATCTGAGACTCCTTGGATGTACACAGGGTCTGAAAGATAACTCTCTTCAGATGATTACAGGTTCCAGTGAAAATTAAGGCAGAAAAGAGAGCCTATCCTGAGAGCAGGGCTGAGGGATTTATGGGGGGGGATGCACCTACCCATTCAGCACTTCGTTGATTAATCCCACGGGATCCACTGAACTGATGGTTGCTGCTTTTGGGTGTTAACAAAGTCTTATGGTAGTAGAGGTGAGCTGCGAACGCCTCCAAGTGCCTTCTCAGTGTCTGAAAAAAGGCAACTAGATCAGTTCACATATTCCTCAAAATAAAATCTCAACCCTCCATCATTGCCAATTTAGGGAGGTTTGGGCCAATCTGTAATCCTCCCACACCCAGGAGTACCACCCCGCAATAGCAGAAGCTCTGGTGCACATTCTGGCTCCAAAACTGGGTATATATTTTAGTCAAAATGTTAGGCATTATTTACTGTTTCTTGCTATGCAAATATCTTACTTAAAAGTGAGCTTAAAAGACTAGCATGTGACAAAGGCAAGTCTGCACCAGTATTCTGGAACAGAGGAAAGGAATATGAGAAAAGTCACAAAAAAGCCCTCTTCCCTTCTTCTAACCATAGTAGCTATCCCTCTCCCTGAGGGAAGAGGAGCGTATTCACTGGAAATCAGCTAGTTTTCAGTAAAATCCAAGTGACAACAAATGAATATGTAATTCTGATGTGTATTAGCAAACAGATCTAAATGTTAGGATCTGTAGCCCCTTAAATGGACATAAAGTTTTGCTACTTTCACCTGGATTTTTACCATGACTTAGCTAATTCAGACTAAACCCCAAAACTTTACCTCCTAGAGAAAAGATCAGTATATTTCTGTTAATTTATTTTGGTATTACATGCTGTGGAGCTCCTAAGGCATTACACAGAGAATAATATGTATTTGACACATTAATGTAGTTTCTTTTCCACTTGAGACTTCACACTTTTTTTTGAAGATTTGCTACCTTCAAGTCCTCCATCCCAGGTCCCTTAAATGAGAAGCCTATAGTTCATTCCACTATAACATAAGCTTTTTCAAAAACAACATTTTTGAAAGTCAGACTGGATTTCAAGTTGAACACAGAATACAATTTCCACCCACACTGCTCTTTTGGTCCTCTTCTACTGCCATCCTGCCACTCACCCCAAAATCACTCAATATGAACAGCACCTGCTGAAACATAGAGGTCATGCCTTGCAGAACAAGTCTGGCTTTTTGGTTTTATTTAAGGGTGTTTAACATTTAACACTGTATTTTTTTTTCCCCTTTCCATTTCAATATGAGCCAAGGGGAGGGACTTAGAGGGAAAAAAAAATCTGGAGTATTTTGATCTTTGTGGCTTTATATGGACTTCATAAGCTTTGTTTGTTCTACTGCCAGGCTTCCTTTGTGTTTAAATAGATAACAGACCAAGACGACTAATCATTTCCAATAATAAGACCCCACCAAACCCAAAGCATTCCCTTTCTTTTCCAATTAATGCTTGTAAACTCATGCTCCTAGACAGGGCTTGTGACCTAAGCACTTCTGAGTTATTTTTTCCCCCTTTTCAAAAACAATTGCCTGAGGTGCAGACAGGGCTCCGCGCTCTCCAAATTTATGAACGAATCTTGAGAAAAGGCTGTGAGAGCATCTTTGGGAGAAGGTGTAAATACAGTGTGTGAAAGCAGCCCCATGTACCTTTCGAGAAGCAGTGGCACATTAGTGCCACCGTTTACGGGCTTCCCTCCTCTTCGGAGCCTGAAGGCTATTTAAAGGGAGGGAAGAAACAGCAGCTTTCACATGGGACTGTTGCTGTTAGGTAAAATGCATGTTGATTGCTAGTTTGCTAGTGAGAGCTGGTGTCTGCTATCACTATTTTGAGAGACTTTGCATTTGAAGAGAAAACAATTTACCCAATCAAAACCACCTAGATTTTGCTGCTTATTGAGGTAAATAAAGCTGAATGTCTTCAAAAGAGAAGATGAGTTGGATGGATGAATCATGGGTAATCATCAATGCAAGGGGCTTTTTTAAATTAAAAAAAAAAATGTTTTTGCAATGAAAATAACACAGAGTTCAAGATGCCAGGGTGACAGATTTTCCTTTAGCTTCTTAAGATTTTTATCATGCAACCAGCTGTTCAGGACAATGTGTTTGTGCCATCAAAAAGTGGTATGTTAGCCAACAGCAGAAATGGATGCTACTATGATCAGTAGTAGAAAGTGAGAATTATGTGAATTAGTTGTCTGGGTTAATTTCTGTGGAGGCTGATCATTCAGCACATGCTCCCGTAGTCTCTAAGATTGGCTTTCTATGTTAAATATACTCGATTAATACTCCAAGTGGGAAAGCAGAAGATGGACTTATACAAGCTTAATGAATTCCCCTTCCTTAAGACTATCTCATATTACCTCCTTGAAGGGAAAGAAAAGAATAGGACCTTCAGTAGGTCCAGCAGGCTGCATCCTGTATATAATCTCTGGCAAGATGTATGCTTATTTGTTTTATTTCCCAGGTGTATTATTCCTGTGGTGCAGTGGTGGAATCCATGGAAAGAGGCCTGATTTTATCACCAGGTTTTCCAAATAACTACTACCCAGGGACACACTGTGTCTGGCAGTTTTTCATTCCCATGAGAACCCATCTTATCTTGGAGATTTTTGACTTTGACATTTTTGAGAGCTCTAGTGAAAGCCCAACCCCCTGGGATGGCCTTCTAGCACCTGCTAAAACAGGAAATATGGACATGCCTTCTCTTGAGGAAAACCTGGACTTTGCTCTCCACACTACAAAACCTTCTCTCCAGACCTGGATGTCAAAGGTGGTTCAGAACCTGAGTAGCACCAGAGATGACTCAAAGGACCTTGCTAGTCACCTGGACGGACTTCCAGGAACTGCCTCGAAAAAAGATGAAGCCAAACAAGCATCTGAAGAAAACCAGTCGAAGCAGATGAAGGAACCCAAGGCGAGTATCAAGGCTCAACCAGAACTGCCGTTCCCTGTAGCTGGTAGTGCCACAATGTGGAGGCAAAACACCAGTGGCCTGGAAACAGAAGAAGATTTGAAGGGGAAAGTCTTGCTCGCCCACCTAGCTGCTAGTGAGAGAGATGAAGTTACAGTAGAGAGCTGGACTCTTCCCACAACAGTATTGCCCATGGAAATCTCCTCCAGCCCGCAGTCAGCGGTGGATGTCTGTCCCCATGATGTGCTGTATGTTTCTGATCTCATCACATTTTCCTCTCGCTTCTGTGGACCAAATTCACCTTTAAACAAGACCATGGTCTTCGGTTCATCTCTGGAAATGGTTGAGGTTATCATGGAACTGATCACCACCACGGACCGGGGCAGAGGCTTTGCAATGCTCTTCGAATACAAGAACATCTCCGAACCTAACACTGTAGATGCTGTGAGGCAGGAAAGAAAAGAAAATGTGACGATGCTGGCAGTTGTAACAGGGATCGTCTTCCTTGCACTTGCTTTGCTCTCTGCCCTCTGCATAGCTTGCAGGTAAGATGACATGTATCTGAGCCTTTGAAGCGCGTGGTATTATCCATACAGGAAAATGATGGGAAAACAAAGTTATGTTTGCTCTGCTCTGGTCATGCTTGGTGTCCTTTGAATGCAGTGAAGTTTGTTGAACCAGAGGATCAATGCTAGCCACTACTCCTGCCCTGGGCTCCTTAGTTTCCTTTCCTAGTTTGACAGCTCTTGTGCCACCACTTTATTTTCTTTTTCCTGCAGGTATACCTGAGGGGTGAGGACTTTCTCAGGCAGTATTTTGTTTCAATGGCAGTGGTGCCTTTGAACCTCAGTTTTGGGACACTGCCTGGCCAATGGATAAATGCAGACCAGAAAGGTCACCCTTCCCCAAGTGTCCCCAGCTGAGCTGGCAGCCACTGTGGCTTTTCACAGGCATTCCACAGTCTGACTCTAACCATCGCTAATGCTCTGCAGAATAGTAAATAACAACAAAAGTATTACCAGTTAGAATTAAGATTAAGAAATATTTTCCAGTCTGTAGCATGTTTTATCCAGGAGACTGTGCCGACATTTTAATGTCAATGCACTTCATGTGTTAAGCAGTCATCTGCACATCTCTGACTGCTAGGGCAGAGCCATGCTGCAGTACCTGTGACTGTCCCCAAATGTCATCTGAATGTCACAGTCAAGAGAGCTCACAAGCTGGGCTGCTGCTTGCCAGGTCCTGAAGCTAACTGCTTAAATAGCCAAACCCAGCCAGTGACAAAATCATACCTCTCCAGGCAGTTGCTTTTATTTTGTATGTTTCTTTTCTCTATATCTACCAGGAGACAGCTTCTCCACCCCTCAGCATACATTCACATTTTTCTTACAAACTCCTTAGTGAAATTTTTTTGTAGAAAACTATTATTTTTTTCCCCTTCCAACCAATTCAAAACAGAGCCCAAGCTCCCTGGGCTTTTGTCAAAAGAAACTATTTTTCAAATGTTTTGACTTCAATGAAAATATCAGGTAAACCAATGCTGTCCCTTGCAGGGCTCCACTGTGGCGACTGGGTGTTAGTAGTGGCCTTCATTTCCCCGTGGCAGTGTGCAACTGGTCTGTCTGCTCCCCTCCTGCATCCCCTGCCTCAGCTATTGCACATCCTCCAACCCTGAAGGCTGGTTCGGTAGAGGAACTTTGTTTTCCTTGGCCTTTTGGAAGCTGCATTTCTAGCTCTTGATGAATAAATGCAAAATATAGGCCATCACACTGGGTACAAGAGAATGTGGGCAAGGTGGTGAAGCTTAAATATAATCTCTCTTGCAGTATATAGAAATTCCTGCTTTCAGGGTCTGAGCTTTTCATAGCTGTAAGAGTTAAACTTGCATGTGTTACATCTAACTAGCCTTTTTTCTTTTTAAAGAGCTTGCAGAACACTAATTTAGACAACAATTTTTTGCTAGCTCTAAAGGAAAACGTCTGGTGGAAAATGTCTTCCAGATACCAAATACTTTATTTTTATACCCTCGCCAATCTTCAAGAGAGACAGAAACATGCTCCCTGCACTATGGCAGCAGTCTAGGCTGATACACAAATTGAGTAGGCTGTTCTTGCTCCATTACCCCTATTTAATTTCACTGTAACTATCCATGAAGCAGAGTATTATTCAAACCAAAAAGTACACCGGCAATCTGAGATTCTACTAGCTGAAGTTTACTCTGCGCAGCCTGTTTAGAAAGTCAGACCATGCTGCTCACATGCACAGTTTGTCTTTTTGCTTGTCACATGTTTACAAAATAAAGTAATATTCTGCTCTTGCCAACCAACAGAAAAAAAGGAACATATTTTTTCCCCCAATACACATCTTTATGTGCTGGTCACTGTGAACACATCCTACCAGGGGTCCTACGGTGCAGGACCAGGATTACACTCACTCCTCCTTTTTACAGTGGCATTCATGCCTTTTCATTGCTCTGTGAACTTTTTTTTTTTTTTAAAAAAAAAAAAGGAAGACGTACCTCCGTCAACTATCGACTGTGTATAAATGGAGACTATCCCTAGTCCTGTAGCCTCTTGACAGAGCATTACTCTCCTGCTGTATGCCTACATTGCCTGCATGCTATCCCAGGGAGGCCTTGATTACAATACCTTATTTCTTGTCAGACTTGAAGCATTTAAGTGAGATCTGACACATGTGGAAGCCATGCCATGACCTGTGCCAAGTAACCTCACTTGTATTGCACTGGAAGCATCTTTTCCCCCCCTCTTTACTGCACTAACTGCTTTGAGGATATTGGTCTCTGGCCCCAGAACTGCTGGCGCTGGTCGGAGCTTGCCTATACTTCCCAGCTATGGGGTTTTAATACAGCTCAGAAAAAGACTGCAGAGTTTGTTAAGCACATCTAAACTTCTTTTAGTTTGAGCCCACCAAGCTCTATTTTATGCTTCTTGCCCTGAATAGGGGCTTGAAATCACGTGCCAGATGTGTGTTAGCCACAGCCTGTCCTCACCACGGAAAGCATCAGGGTGGTGAGGAGCGGGCTGAGGGGAGAAAGGAAGATGCTTTACCAATGCAGCATGGTCAGAAGTGGGACCAGCTCTCTGAGGCATGGCAAACCTCATCCTGGCTGAAGCGTGCCATTGCAAAGGATGCTAATAGTAACCAATCTCTCAGCCTTGTAAATTTGCCTTCCTTTTCTCTTCGTACTCTATTTGTTTCTCTGGTACCAGGTGTAGCTGTATTCCCTCCCTCCCATTTCTATCTGCTGCTCTTGCTCAGCTAAAAGTAGCAGGCTTTGCCTTGCCAGGGGTAGAAATGGCCTGGGATGGGCTTGGCACCTACTGCCACTCCAATGCACCAAGTCGTCAGCAGTGTCTGCTCAGGCTCATTGCATTCAGCCAGGGCAAAGCTCGCTGGGGAAACTCCAAGTCTCTGCCACACTGCAGCTTTTGTTTGCTGCTTGGGGAGGGAATGAAAGATTCAGTTGTTAGTTGGCCAATAATTCTAATTACTTTTGGCCATGAGGCCTGGCTCAAGTAATGGGGTATTTTTTATTTTCTTTCCCAAGACCCAAGAACAACAGACATGTCCACCTTATTTAATTTTAGTCCTGTCCCATGCAGTCAGACTTTTGCTCGATGGTTGCAACCCATGGATTGCAACTGCATTTTACATCTGCACAGCCTGCCAATGACCTGTTTCCAATTACAACCCCCTCCACGTGCAGCTATTTCATCAAGCTGTCACGTGCTGCCACCTCTCTCCATGCAAGCTGCCCTGCCAGTCACTGCCTGCAGCCCGACCATCACCTGGGGGTGAAGCTCATCCTTTGTCATATAATGCCCTTCTAGAGAATCCTCATCACTTCTGGGCTAAAACCAGACCTCTCCTCTGCCATCCTCACATTAGACACAACCCAGAAACCATTCCCTGCCTGTTCTATCTGTGTCCTCCGTTTCTGTCCCTCTGCATGTCAGGCTGGTTTGGTTGGAAACCCAAGACAGCCAGACCCAGCTGGAGCTGTCTGCCAGGGAGCACAGGATCACCCTCACAAAGCTGCCAACAGACTTGAGTGTTTTTGTTTACTTGAGAAGTTTGAAGCAATATTTTCTAAAAAAAATTACAACTTGTTTTAAATGGTGGAAACTGGTGTGGTTGCATGTTGGCTGTTTTGTACCCGTGAGCTGCACACCAATATGAACCACTGGTCCCCTTGGTGGCAAGGTGCTGCAGCGTGCCACGGGAGAGGCAGTCCAACTACAGAATGAGCTAAAAAAAGACTAAGATCCCCAGTCCTGCAAGCTAGCACATTTCTCCAGGCACTGTGACAGCAGCTCTGAATAGAAGAAAAAAACCCAACCAAACCCTCAAGTTCCCATCAAAATTGTTGGCCAAATCTAGAAACTCTTATCCTTTGCATGTCTTAGTTTTTAACAGTAAATTAAATTGTTCAGTGGAAACCAGATATTCAATACCCAAAGTGTGATGAGGGAAGAAAAAGTTAAAATGGTGATTTCAACCAGTTACCCTTTTTTAATCCTAATTTAAACCTTGGAGGAACAGGACTCTTCCTTCTTGTATTCATGTTTATTCTACCACACTCGCACAGAAAGCATCTTTGCCAGGGGTACCTTACTCTCCCTTCGGTTCATGCTGCCAAACTGCAGCGCGGATTTCAAGGCAGTTGTGGTGTGTCCTATGCAGATATTGTAGAGCACAATGTTTATAAAGAATGACAAGGAAAGGAGCCAAACGAACATAAGGTATCTCAGTTTCTTAATGCAAAACTTGCCCTGTCTATCCATAGCTGTCAGTTGCTGATACTTTTAAAAAGGATCTTTTATCTTTCCAGCTTTGTCCCAGAGAATATGAATATCTTGTAAGTGGGACAGCTGTATACAAGAATCCCAGGAACATATTTTTGTGTTTCTGAGAACTCAAACATTTAAGTCATGCTAAAAGTTCAAATAAACCCCAAAGTGAGACCATCCAGATAACTAAAAAGACTGGGCTGCTAGTGCCTGATGTTCAGTGTGGAAGAAGTATGTGCTAAATTGTGTTTTCTTAGAGAAGAACATTTCCTTTGTGCTTTTTAATCCCTGGGTGGGAATATTTTAAACAAATTTGCTTGTAACATGCCAGTTATTTGAAACAAGAGTATTTCACAGGAATATATCAGATTTGATTAAGTTTTTCTCATGGGTTTTGGCAGGAAAGATCTGGGAGGAGGGGAAGAGATTAAAAAAAATATGAATGCCATGTGGAGAAATCAGGGAATTACAGATGGTCCTCCCGCCATCTACCTGAATACCTTGATCGCCATGCCAATTCATTATTTTGAGGCATGTTTTGTCAGGTCACTCCTGCTGAAATGGTTCTGGTGCCCAATGAGAGCTCCTGGGGTGTGTGGGGGAAGTTGTTACATACACATTTTCCATTCTGAAGAATTTCCTACTCTGTCTGATCTTGCTTGAGATGGCAACACCACTCCTATCTGGGAGCCTTTCCCTGCTTCCCTTTCCTGAACCAGTGCGTTAAGGAAGGGTCTCCCCGACTTTAGCCCCGCGTTCCCCCGAGAAGCCCAGGCAGTGTCAGATGCCACTGTGCCTCCTGGGGTAACAGCGATCTGTCTGGACCGCTTTTGGATTAAATTTGCAAGTGCCAACTCGCTCTCCCCTTTTTCTGTACTCTTCTCTCTATTCACTGGGAATAGCGCTGTGAGTGCATCATGGGGTCTTTTTTCCTCCCTCAATTCCCTTGTCAACCAACAAGCATTTTTTTAAGAGATCCAATGATACGGTGAAGGAATGAAACCCACTGTGCCTGAGAGGGAGCAGACACCGGCTCCTGGCCAGCCTCATCAGGTGGCCTCTGAGACCCCATCCTTAAAAACAAACAGGAATGAAATGGTGACTGAAAACTTGAAATCTTGGCTTCAACACATGACTACAAAAAAAACCCCAAACTTGTACAGAGGAAATTAAATGCCTTAAAACAAGCCAACCCCTCCAACAAGAAGAGGAAAAATGCGAGCCACCAGCACAGATAGTAGGGAGACCAGTAATACGGTTCACATCCTTGCTGGCCAGTACCTTAATGCTCCATGTGTCCCTACACTGTCCCGTGGAGAACTGCTGCACACAAAGACAAAACACACACGCTTCAGTCATCATTGCATTCATTGCCGCCAGCCTTTCTTTGTGACATATTTAAATCTTATTCATCCGAAAGTAAACAACACTAAACAACACTAGTTGTTTCATAACGTCAGTTTTCGTAAAAATGTGAAAAAATGGGTTAAGAACGTGCTTTCACCTCCCTTCAGCCAAGGGGTACATCTGCCCAGCCATCATCTACTCTAGCACTGTCTTTTAATAAAACATTCATACAAACGAACAACATCTGATGCTCTCTCCTTGCTAAATATAACCCAGCACACAATATTGGCTCTGCAGACGAAACATTCTGCCTGACAGGGTAAGGATGGTGCCACTGCCCAGACCAAAGGCAGGATTTTGGTCTTGCTGTTGGGTTACTGCCGTGAGGGAGCAGCCGGCAGGGGGGAGCCTGGGGGGGCTTTGCAGAGGTCTGAACTCTGTTCCTGCTTTTGCAGTGATCATGGGAAGAAGATAGCAGGTTCTTCCCTTCTTCAGCTGACTTCCCACTACATAAGCACGTAATTTTCTCCCCTGGCCTTCAGGCCTTGTTGCCCTGAGCCTTGGCAAGTATTATCAATGCTCCTGCAGGCAGGAGAGCTCACAACCTGCTGGGTGCCCCTTGCAGAATGAGCACAGCTGAGACCTTCCCTTCTGTGGATCTTTGACTCACTCGTGGGCTTGTTGTTGTTGCTGTCTCTCCTTTTCAGGCAGAGAACGTGCCCCAAAAGGAGCTCATCCAACGCATGCAGTGACCAGGAGGTTAGTGCTAATGGCTTCAGCAATTTCTGTTTCTCTCTTTCATATTGGCTGTTGCACTGTTTATCTGACAATGTTTACTGGGGCATGTTCTGAGTTGTAGAACAGGATCCAGAACTCAGCCGCTGATATCAATGAGCTCCAGCTGGTGGTGCCAAGTCGGGAGAATGAAAACAACAACCACTCTGTCAGCCGGGAGCAGGCGGGTAAGCACGGGGCATCAGCAGGAGCACCATCGCAGTAGGTCAGGGCACCCCGTAGCCCTGGGCCAGTTAATCAGATCATTCCTTCCTTGCGGTCCTCATCGCCATCTCACCCATGCACAGCTGGGGAGCCATTTCACAGCAGAGAGCCCTTGTTGTGGGAGCTATCCCTTGTGGCTCTCCCCCCTCGCTGGTAGGGTGATCCCCCTGGCAAGGAGTGGGCAAAAGCACAGCTCCACGACGCTGCCAACAAAAGCTGTCATAGCACATGGCATTGCAGCGACACTGGGTTAGCAGAGCAAATGTGTCAGGTTCAGGCTGCTACAAACAACTTACAAAGCTCCATCAATTGTGGAAGAGCTTCACCTGCCCTGTGCCTGACCTTGCCCAGAAAGGATGGGTTTTATAATGCTTTCATTGGCTTTGGTCAGCTTTGACTCCCAGAGCTAACTTTTTCTGAAGGGTTTTATGGATGGGACTGTTTTAGATGATGTTTACATCACAGTGTGTTTCCAGAACAAGGGAGCCCCAGCCAAGCTGCAGGTGATGTCCCTCACTGCAATTCTGAGTCACAACACGCAAGTCATATCAGTGTCCCTTTTGGCTGGTGGAGGCCAACAGGGAGCTGCTCCACACCATCAGTTTCCCACTAAACCATCAGCCATTACACACAGAGCTCTCACAAGGATCTCTTCGCAAAAGCTCATTCTGTTCTCCCAACCATGACAGTTTCCCATCTCCTCCTTTAGAAAAATCATTGAGCAGGTTGTGGCCAGAGCTCTCCTAGCCTGGACCAGGTGTACAGGCCCTGGGGGGACACACAGGCACACACCCCAGTGGCAGTCCCAGAGCACAAGGCTGCCTGCAGGAGCAGCATCTCTAGGGCTCAAGCAAAAAGCACAGCTCCCAGTATTAATGGAGATGATTAAATACAAATAAGGAAGCAGTTGAACAAATCTGCAAATTTCTGATCTGAAGCACAACTGTGTGTGTTTAGTAGAAGGGATTTCAGTTTGGGTCTGTCTTTACTAGAAAGCAGACCCAAGGGCATTCCTCCCCTTCGGTTTCTTTTCAGAAGCTTGCCATTGCAGGAGAGCAAGCTGTTGGCTTGCTTTGTGTTCTGGCTGGTGCGACAGGACAGCCAAAGCTTACTCTGGTTTGCCTGGGGAGGGTTTTTCATGGAGGAGTTAGGAACAGATGTTTGGGACTCTTGCAAGCAGTCTTCATTGATTTTCCTTTTCCCCCCCTCAGTCACTTCCTACGGAGGCAGCACAGAACGTTCTCCTCAGGACACGGACCCAGATGTGCCCTCCTCCATATCCGCAGTGACCACCGAGACCGGGAGCGATGAGGTGTTCATTATTTCTGCTGGACCTGGGGCCAGTGGCCTGAGCTTTACCACCTATAGATTACAGGTAGGAATGCTCTTCAGCATCTCTAGCAGGCTATGGGACATCCTCTTTGGACAGCACTTGTCACATCTGTCCATTGACACTTACTGCCCCCTTCACCAGAAAGGTTAGTGACTGAGCCAGGTAGTTCTCCTAACACTTGAGCTGCGCTGCCATCGAATGATGTGGGCTGTGATCCCCCAGCTGGTATCTTCCCAGCTTTGGGAAGAGCAAGTGCAGAAGCCCACCTTGGCTCTGCTAGCTGACAATGCAGAGCCTGCCAGCAGGCAGTAGGACTGGCCCTCAGAGACATGGTAACTGGCAAAGGTGACGTTCCATTAAAACCACCATGTGTAGCAATGGGAGGACCTGGGGAACTGGACCTGCTCCTGCCCACTACCACCTGTGCTACAGGGAAGTTACTCGGCCTCTCAACTGGTCAGAAAGTTCATTAACTATTTAACTCACTAGGCTGCTATGAAAATTAACAGTGTATGCTGCAAAAAACCCAAGCACTTCAAGTGAAAGCACCGGTGTCCTTTCCAACACACACAGAAACTGCAGTCAGCTCTTTAAGTTCTCTCTTCAGCTCCATCCCCCCACGCCCCCCGGGCAGCCAGTCATTTAGAAACAGGACAGCTGGGAGGGCTCAGGTCTGGCTGCCCCCCCCACCCCCCACCCCAGCCCGGTACCTGGCCAGGCACATCCATTACATGTTCATGCAAAGGCCTTTTCCAGGTCAGTACTGTCCTCGCCAGTGCCCGCTCTTTTTCCCCTGCAAGAGTAGGAACACATAACCAGTGCAAGGAGCTCAGGTGCCCCAGGACAGGCCATGTAGCACTTCTGGTAACTGTTCCAAAACAGCAGCATTCCATATCCCTGCACTCCACTAGGAAATCAGCCAGGAGGCCAGGCTACTCAGGATTTTTCTACACTAGTGCAAGACATACACTGAGCTTCTCCTCCAGCCAGCCACACGGATTCACAGACAGTTAAAGAAAGAAGGGAAAGCGGTTGTGGTGCCCTTGCCCAAAGGTGTTACCTCCTGTGGCATGGGGCACCCTGGAACACCTGCACTCCTTTTGTCCTTCTTTCCAGTGGAGAGAGCTTCACCTCGTGGCAGTCACATACAAATACAGCTTCTAGGCAGGAGGGAAACTCATTTTCCTTCCTCTTTCTCCCGCTCTAGTCAGAATAAACAAATACACTTAAAAGAAAAGACTTCTATTGTGCCACCCCTTAGGCAAGCAACCTATCAGAGGAGATGTCTGCATATACATAAATAAAACACCATGTTAAAACAGTTCTAAGTGAAGGCAACTCAAAGAATTAAAGTAATTTAGCATATTATTAACTCAGGAGGCATCTCCTTCTTGGTGATGGCTGTACTGCACACACACAAGACAATACTCTCAACCCATCTTCCTAAAGAGCAGAACCCCTAGAAAGGGTGGCAGGGCCTCTTTAAAAGCACTGGGTCCTTCCCCACAGCTGAAGGACCACTGGGTCCTTCCACCCCCATCTCCAAGTTGGGTGGAAATTGAGCACAGCAGGCTAATTACAAACCTGCCCTCCAGCTGATCTCCTCAGGCCACTTGCTGCTCAGGGTGACTGGATGTTAGAAACAAACATGTTTACAGTTTAATTCCTAAATGTGTATTTTTAGGGTCTAAAATGCAGCTGGCCAGAAAGCTCCTGGCTTTAGCCTGAGCCCGCAGAGGGCAGGGTGCGTAGCTCTTGTGGCCAGCACTAGGCCAGGGGATGAGTTGCCCACTGGAGCGTAGCCGCTCTCTTGGCAGGAGCTAATAAGTTATCCTCATGTGAAAAGATGTGTGAAATCCTGAGCCTTTATGGTACAGTAACGCCATCAGACTCACCTCGCCCAAAATGCTTGACTAGACAAAGCAAGCTATAAGGAGCTTTCATTAAAAAAATTATCTGCATTTTTTTGCTGAGAAATGGTGGCTGGTCACTTGGTCCTGTGCTCTTGGGGAGCATGAGCCTCAGCTCTGCTGGGCGGCAGCCAGTGATAAACTGGCTTTTGCTTTTTAGCTTCTAAAAGCCATTTGGAGAAACCGATCGCCCGGTCAAGAACCGAGAGCCAGGAGAGCAAACACACGTGTCTGTGTGTGGGCTAGCGTGAGGCAGTGGAGGGCAGGGTGGCTTTCGGGTGGCTTCTGGGGTGTCCTCCAGGAGGGCCACAGGAGGGTCAAGGCTTTCTAAGTCCTCTTTGGTTTAAGCCATCATTCAGCCTTTGCCTAACTTATGACTATGACCTCTGACCTCTATTCAGAAATTACAAGTTTCAGACGCAAAGGTTTGAGTATTGTCATGGAGGTTTTAGAAACATTTTTTTACCAAAACATTTCCAAAAATCTAGAAAATATATTATTCACCTTCATGGTTACCCCCAGTATATCGATCTCAAAACCAGTGGCTATCTTTTGCACCAGTTTGGAGGTCCTCATAATACTACTAGAATAATAAACCCTAAGGCAGCCTGCAGAGGCTTTTGACGAGAAGACAGCTGGCTTATAAACAAAGATCGTTACTTTAATCAAATCTGAGACTAAGAACTTAATATTGAAACAAATTTACGCAGAGCCTGAAGCTTCGCCTGGCTTCCTACTGAGATTTTTTTTCTGCTGTAGTAGCTAATTTCTTGCCTCTCTGCCCGTTTGTTTCCAATATGACATTTTAACTAAATAGTTTCTTTGATTTGCAGAAACTTGAGAGATTCAGTTTCTCAGAAATAACAAATGACAAGTTTCTGGTTTCTCAGGACTTTTAAATCCAGGACACTGGATTTATTTCAGACTTTTAAGTCTTTAAGGGCTATGGAAACTTTGGGAACGTGGGTTTTGCATTCTTCTCGTGACAACCATATTGGCACAGCTGTAAATTAAAAATATACATCGAGTTGTGGAACAGGAGGCTTATATAAATAACAGGTGAAGTATTAGTAAGAATGAAAGGAGATTCATAGGACAGTCAGGGATCCCTTAACTTTGCAGGCTCTAAACCCACATCTATATTAAGGACAAAATTTGTGATTTTAAATGCAACATCAGAACATATAGTCAGTATGGAAGAGATCTCTAGAAGTCATCTATAGTTCATTCCCATGTTAGGTCAACTCTGCTTGTACACAGGGCTGGTAACAATGGTTTAACATGGGCTCACCTTCCAACCATGCCAAGTTTACACCTGTCTGGATGTCTTGTTCTACTGCTAAAGCACATTTTCCACCTGAAAAGCACTATCTTATGTGAAATGAAAATCTTGGCTCCAATCTGGGTCTCATGCTTCTTGTTCTGTTCACCACAGACACCAAGAACAGATTAGTCCCTTTGTTTTTAATTCTTTTGATTTCCTTAATTTTTCCCTAACATAGGATAAAGAGCACCACTTACTTCAGTCTTCCCTCCTGAATTGTGCATTTTTGAGACTTCGATTCTCTTGTTGCTTGCTTCTGGTTTGCTTTCAGCAAGTCCCATCCCCCTTGAAGTTTTGTTTCCCCAGACAGACACATCTGGACCTTCCAAGAGCCAAGGGGAGTGGAAGAATTATATTTCAGAGTGAGGTTTACTATGATCTGCCAGCTATCTCCAGTAAAACAAAGCTGTAGATATTTGACGTATTTTATTAGTGAGCATGGTGGGACTGTATTTCTTAAGTAACTGAAACTTCCCAGTTCAGCATTAAACCTGGAGCTAGGGAAGCCAGGTAAAGCTTTCATTCAGGGATGCCAGCAGACTTCAGGCAGCATGCTGGAGGAGCAGTGAGGAGCAGCTGCATTCCTGTGTCTTGTCCTGAGAAGACAACCACTGAAGAAACTGGTCTCTTGCACTAACAGTGTATTTTTAAAAGTGTTCTTAAAACCTTTCCACGAAAGATGCTGTAAACGTTCTCTACTCTTCTCAGGACAAAAACCTAAAAAGAAGTGTCACAAGCCCAGCCTCTGTGTCCGAGTGGCTGACCCCTGACTGCATGGCTGCAGGAGCAGACGCTGCTGAGAAGGGGAATGTCCAGCTGGAAAATCACTGTCCCAGACAACGCACGTGGAGTGCCCGCACTTTCCACGACTTCCTGGCTCCGATACCGCAGCTACAGAAAAAATGGTGCAGCTGGACCACCAACAGTCCCTTCACCAAGCTGGTTGATAACAGCGTAAGTCTTGCAAGGCGGGGGAGGACATGGTGGCTCAGGTCTGCACCCAGCACCCAGCTGCCCGCTGGCAGGACATGCTTCCCCCTCAGCCTGTTTCTTTGCCTCTCCAAGTCGCAATGCGATACACGTGTCAGTCCAGCTCGCCTGGTGTGTGGGAAGCTCTTTTGCCTAAATACATTGTCATTTATTCAGGCTTTCCTGAAGTGCTAAGCAGTTGTATTTCCCAGCAGTTAGCACCTGGTTAAGAAATGATCCCTTGTCCAGAAAAAACATTAAAAAGTGCCTTCAGACTAGATTATCTCATTGAGTGCTCTGACAGGTACCTTCCCTTTTTTCCCCTGGTTATGCCTTAAAATTTATTTGAACTGACATATTACTATTGCATTGCGAGGAATCCGTAGGTGTGGGAGGGATACCTAGGTCTCACTGACTGTAATCATCAAACCAACGGCTTGTTACAAAGCTAATAGAAGACGTTTCTTCTTTTTCAAGGAAATAACATAGGTTTTTGCTAAAGAACGCATCTCACCTCTAACATCACCAGGCATTTTAACTTGTAATTCCCTTGGGATCAAAGTCTCTCAGCTGCTTTTCATGGCACGTCTACTAATGCATTATTACTTTGTGCAGGGTTTTCCTGCAGCTGCAAGATCCCAAGGTGTCCCAACCAGAAAGGTAATCTCAGCCACTGAGATAGAGGGAGCATCAGAGACAGTTTATTCTGGTTCATCTGTCAGCAATGCCTCATACCCCCTCAGCTTGTCTGCACAAAGGCAGCGGAAGCTAAGCTCCTGCAATTTGAAGAAATCCAGGTTCGGGAATCCTTATTTTGGATTTTTAGCCAGTTCCCCTGACAGCAAACATGTGAGGTCCTTGGATCCTTCAAGACATCTAGGGGCAGCATCTCCAGTTAACAGCCAAAGCCCCAAAAACCTAGAGAGCTCCAACCCAATGAAAATCAACTTGGTCAACAGTTCAAGAACAAAGGAGCTTATGGTAGAAACAGATAAAAACAAACCGGTTTTTGTTATTTCTGAAGAAGGGGATGATCAGCAGCCTCTGGTCCTAGCAGAACATCTCAGTCAATGCGGAGATCATCTGTCGGAGCAAAATGCTGTGTATGCTCCAGCTGTGCCAGACAAACAGCTGGTGGCTTTGCCTGCCGAGGGGTGCAGTTCTGCCAGCTTCACCTCAAATCTTCCCCTTTGGGCAAAATCCCCTAGTTTATACAAAGCTCACATGAAGGCCCCTAGCTCTTCCAGGGACCAGCAGAGCTCGTCAGCCATAAATGTTAATACTACTGAGACCTCACAGAACTGTGATACTCTAGCTGCTCCTATGCTGTGCCAAGCTTCAGTCCAGTGATGTCCTCAGAAAGACTGAAACATCAGTTCACAAAAACAGAGGCAACAAGGGTGTGACCAGAGCAGAAGCTGTGCCAAGTAGTTGAGCGTGGCAGTCACAGATGGATGCAACTTTCTTAGCAGTGGTCTTTACTTCCCACCCGTTGGGATTGAGATTACGAGGATACATAACACAGCAGAAATACTATCTTCCCTTATGCTTGCTAACCTCATTCTTTTGCATGAAATTCTGTTGTGATTTATACAAGAAAGCATCCTCTGAAATTGTACTTCAGCCTGCAGAAAACCTTTTCTGGCATGAGAAGTGAAATTCATCTGAGATGGTTACGTCACGGCTTATATCTGAAGTGTAAATCCTCTGTCACTGTGCTATCACTCGAGCCTTTCTGTTGGGAGATATGAGTTCAATTCTGTTTATAGCTATGCCTGTACAATCCAAGCCTTACCAAGCCAAGGGTAAGAATTCAATCATGCATGTTTGCATACAGCTTTTTGAACTTTAAGCATTTCATAACTTCTGCACTCTAGCACAAAGTTTACCGAGCATTAGCATCTCTAATATTAAAGACCATGATTATCTCTTATCCTAACTCTTTAGAGAAAGAAGTGTACAGACAAGCTAGGCAACCCAATACAGGATGCTAGTTCTGTAAAGGTCTAATGTAGCTTTGTCTTTGCTAGATCTACATAGGCTTAACACACCCCAGTTCACTACATTTTTAAGTGACTCCTCATGGCAACAGGAGCATGTGTACAAAAACACTGAAATACTAGGAATAGTCTTCAGCACCCAACACTTGGATATTTGCAGCTGCTCTGATCCTCTATCCACCAGCTATTTATTGCTGGTAACGCACATTGACTAGAGAACTATTTCCCTTCCTTTAGCAGGCAAGACTTTGAAGACAAAATTAACTGGGGCAAACTCTGAGTGCTCATTTTCTTTAGAAATCAACTACTAAGTGGCTGTGCCTCCCTGATTACAAATCCAGAGCATTCAATGGAACACTGAACCAAAGGGAAGCCTGCTAGTCCTATTGCCTTTAATAACCCCATTAGTATTTTAATTGCCTCCTGGCTATTTTCCTATCTTTGCAAGAGACTCCTGCATGTTCAGCCCACAACTTAGAATTGTTTTGCTTTCTTAAATGAAAAAAATTCTCTATGAAGCTGTATTTTGCAGATGACACAGCACAATGTTTTAAAGCAATAGTAGGTCACAAAACAGGTGTCAGAAAGAAATCTTCTGTACAAGTCTTCCCCTGTATTAGCTACAGTGTTGCATTAAGTTATCTTAATCCTTCTATATGAACGTATTTAAGTCTGATTCCTGAAATATTTAACTGATTTTTTTATGATTTCACCTGCTATTACAGCTTCCATTTGCCACCTATTAATGTCTGATATGCAACACAAGATTGTAGGTTTTGCCTTCTATTTCGTGTGTGTTTACATGTCTACGTAGACATACAAACCTTGCATCTGGCACCAGTGAAAGCAAAACCACATATGCCCTTTAGCAGTTGACTCAAACACGCACAGCAAACAAGTCTCTGCATTTGTCATTACCAGACCGTGTTGAGTAATTTTGAAGCACAAGAGTCTGGAGCCAAGTTTGTTGTTGGGTTTTTTGTTGTTGTTTTTTTTTTTTTTAAATTAATGCTACATGATTCAAAGGGAAGAGTTAATATATTTATAATTTAAGAAAATATTTGGAAGTCTTTAGTACTCTAATAATAACTTCCACTGCATTAAATTCAGATACTTTGTAATTCAGAGTCAATGTTCTGTTACTTACTACATTGCTGAAGATTTAAGTACTAAAATCTACTTTCGAAAAGTACTTGTGTCCAATTATTGACAATAGCTACATTTGAAGGGCTGGAAAAAGTGGCTTTTTCAATAAAAGCATGTTTAACTATTCATTTCTACAATGTAATGACATTTGTTTTATTTATTTTGCTGAAAGACTAAGTTGTATGGGGATTGCCTCAGAGCCCTAGTACACGGTGTGGTGCACACCAGTACAACCTCCCTAGCAGTCGCTGTGATGGGAAGAGCACTAAAGCTGCTGCATCATTCAGTCAGCAAACCCCAAAGGTTAAATCCCATTTGATTCCTCCTCAGTAACCCACTGAGATAATGAGGTGGTTGTTTACAGACTCCCTCTACCACCTAGCTGTGCAACCAAAGAACAGATTTTTTGAAACCTGTGAAGACTGCTGCCAGAGGCTGATTTCCGTGGGAATCTGCATTTCCTTTCATATATATACTGCTTATCCTAACACCATGCACCTCTTCCAGCATCGCCTGCTGTAGCAGTATATAACCAGTTATACATGCAACACTAAATCAGGTATCATATGTTCAGCACGGACTATATACATATATATGTTGAGAAAGGCCCGCCTCTTGAAGAATACATCCATCTTGAACAGTGCTGCTCCTTCCCAGCAGATGTGCCTGACGCACCAAACTCTTCCAATGTGATGTGTTCTGCCACTAGAAGACCCTGAAGCCCAACGCCAGCCGGTGCGTGCTGCAGGTACACAAAGCGCTCGCTCAGCCCTGAAGAGCCGCGTGTATGACATACAGGAGACTTCAGTTCCTGACCTGTTTGGGGTTTTTTGTTTGTTTGTTTGTTTTGGGGGGTTTTTTGGTGGTGATTTTTTTTTTGGCAGATCACTAAAATTAACTGCTAAAGAGGTATTTGTGTTTTATTTTGTACCTTGAAAGAATTTATGAAGTATTTTCTTCCTCTCACAGCTGAAGGAGCAGTTTTGAAATTCTCCCCCCCCACCTCCCCAGGAACAGAAACAGCTTCTATCCATACTCTTCAAATAACCCATAACACAAATTTCAGAAATTCTGAAAGCTCTGGGTGGAATGAAGTGCTCTAATACTCTCAGCTGTAAATATTGACTAGGATTAGTTTTTAAGTCGTATTACTTATGGCATTTATTTTGTTTCTAGCAGCTATATTACTTGTGAGAGTTATGCTACCACTTTTTAATGACAGAAAACCTCATAACTCATGCATGGGCTTGGGAGTTAGTGTTACCTTTGCAGTAAGGCAGTCAGTTCACCGTGCTATTTTGCATACTGTAACTAAGCAGCAAATGGGATAAGCATGCTAAACACTTGCTGAAGAGGAGGAAAACACTTTCAATCACAATTGCATGGGAAAAAAAAAAAGGTCCAAAAATCTTATGGAGCTAACAAACAGGAGTATTCTTTTCAGTAAATGTGAATTTGAATAACGTTCACTTTTTGAAAATTAATATTGTGGAATACACTAGGCAATCCTTCTAACCAATGTGTTAGGTAGATTGAATAGGACAAAAATATGTGGGCATTCCCTATTTTGTCATCATTGAAACAGAGCTTTAAAATAAAACAGAGCTTTAAAATAATAGCTTGAAGCTATACAAGCTGACAAGAACGCTGTGTGCTAGGTTTCTTACTGTCAGGTAATTAAAATGTTTGAAAACTGAGGCTCAATGGAAAAACAATCCAAATGATTTAACATGCAGCTAATGCATCCTCACTTTGAGGATTCAGAGTAACATTTAGCAGGAAAAATAACTTCTTAGCAGAAACATGAACTGAAATTTCCTTTCAGAAGTCTAACTTTTCTTTATGAGCAATTGTTACAAAGCATCCAGCTCACAATTGTTTGGTGCTTTTTTTTTCCTCCCTCATGAGGAGGGCACATGAGCCATAACAAAACACATTTGACTCAAATAGTCCAGTCAGTTACTAGATTTTATTCTAAACAAGATTAATTTGGATTGGAAAGAAAAAAAAAGAACAAGTCCTAAGCCAACACTTACCTAACGAAAGCAAGCAACTGAAACTTGGCAGCACTGAAAAGAATACCCAACAGAGACCAAATAGGGCTTCAACATATATTCATGGTCTGTCTAGAAATGTCTTTGATGTTAAACCTCCTATGGCACACTTAGCATTTTTTATAATTCATTTCCTATGGAAACTAATGAGCTTAAGGGTGAAATTACCTCATTGAAAGTCAAAATGGTGAAGTGTGAAGAAAAGAAGGATGACCTGAAAAGCAGATTTAGAAGCAATCTTTGCATATTAAGCATTGCTGTGGGAAATAGTATAATTAGTTTTCTTCAGAAGTTATTCCTTGGAATTGTGTAAGTGGTATTTCAGCCTCCAAACATCACGCAGAAAGAATGTTAGATAAAATATGTGGAAAAAATGCAAAATCCCCACACATTCTTTTTAAAAATCAAGAGATCCTTTCCCTATTTCCAGTAACACAGGGCTGTGGGTTTATTTTTAGAGGGCAGACTGTACAAAATAAGGCCCCCTTCCAGCAGAAATTTCTAAGAGGCCGTAAGAAACCAGATTTTCAGAGCATAATTTAGAATTAAGCATTCTCCTCTCAAATACCTAACTCCTTTTACTTGAATCAACTTATTTCCCTAAGCTCTTGCTGTAGGCTAAGCCATCTGCACTACACAGTTGTACTGAAGACTAGAAATTGATACAAAATGGATGGGGTTGCTTTTGCAGAATGAATGAGCTCATGATTGATCTTTGAATATCAAATATCAAGATTTTTCTATTAAATAAGGGAAAACAGTATCAGAGCTTAAACACAAATTATCCTGCACAGTTATGGATTCAAATACTGGAGATACACTGTGGGCTCTCAGATAAACACTTGACTGTTCAGGTTAGTATGCTGTCAGCTATACCAGCTGCAAAAGGCCATACATTGCACTCTTTCTCACAATCATGCTACCACCTTTCTTTATTCTTTACAGAGGAAGTGCTCAAAAGAGCTCATGCTGTGTCAGATCTTATCACTTATCACATACATCCAAAATCAGCAGCTTCCTAAAACTAAATTAGTTACAAGTCATTTGTTGACATAATGGAGGATAAAACACTTAATTCCACCAATGTTAGGTGCAGGGCAAGCCAAAACCATTACAACTTTTGAGGTCTATCAGCTTTATGGCATACAGAAGAACACTGCATTTTCACTTATACATTACATAACTTGAGTCTGAATATCTTTTAAATGACAGCTGGTTTAAGAACAGCAATATAGATTAGCTACAACATTAAAGGATATCCAGCTTCAAGTATGGGAACAGCAGCAGTGCAAAAATCCTAGGATGTTAAACTGGAGTTTGAAGCTTAACAACTCTGCCATCACTGTACTCCACCTCAGATAGGAGGACTTGTCTGTGCCCCGTTCTATTTACTCAGCAAGGGAAAAGTTCTATTCCAAATAAGTTCTATTAGTAGTAGCCATTTGAATACCTATCATTTACACAAACCAGATCATTGTCAAGATGAACACAATATGACAATCATTTTCTCTAGCCTGCTGTGTGTTTGTCACTTCAGTGTTTATAATACTGCAAGAAATTAAAATAGTATCCTCTTTTTAAAAATAGTAAACTTTTATTTACTAGCATCTCAAAGTCGTCTTGTTGACAAAAATGAATTCTATTTGTTATAAATCCTGTAGAGATACTGATAATCCTATCATCTGACACTTCTAAGAAAGTTCAAGAGAATTTCTTGGAAAGATACAAAACCTCATGTCATTCTCAATTACTGCAAGTTCAGGGATGATACTTAGTTGTAAAATCTCAACATTCAAATAGCTAATAGTTTGACCAAGCATTAGCAAGTGTTGCATACAAGCATTTCTGTGGTATAAGAGCATGCCACAGAAGAAACAGAAACAGACAAGTTCAGTGAGGTTTTTTTTGTTGGTTTTGTTTTTTGTTTTTTTTTTAATTAATAACTTCTTAGTTCAGGGAAAAAATAAGTCACAAAAGAGAACTGGAAGAACTACTCTCCACCTTCTTTATAAAAGAATTTTCTCAAAGAGAGACACTATGTCAAACCCTATCATAATCACCTTGGTTTTCACAACATCTATTCTACCACATTTCATGCTCAGCTTCCAAACGTCTCTTATAAAGGAGGTGGGGGCGTGCTTTAGACAGGTTAAAAATATGCTGCACCTTTACAGTATTTAAACAATAACACCAAGCATAGTTCATACATTTATCACATTAACTATCACCTGGTAACCATACATTTAAAAAGGTCTAATGTATAGAGTATGTAATACCCATGACAGATACTCTTACTTACTTAAGAGCATATAAAGATCAGGATTTATTCACCCTCCCCATCTGCAAGTTAATTTCTCATCTCTTCCTGGTAACATAAATGACAAAAAAATCCCTTCATTCCATTGCACTACCGCAACCCTATATGCATAGAAAGGCAGATTAATTATCTGTAACAGGGAAAAGGAAGAGGAGTTTATAAAAGGAATTTGAAGGGTTTATAAAAGGAATTTGAAGAACTTCTACTGCACAGGTAGTTTAGATGTTAAATAGATGAGTTTTGTTGTTTGTTTTTTCCCCTGCCCCCTGTTCTTTTTTTCCTTAAAGTCACATAATACATCCCTATACAAACATAACTTGAGTAAGTGCAAGCGAGGTTGTACATAGTACTGTAGACACGTTATTCTTGACCAACAAAAAAAATTCAGCAGAAGAGGCTTGAACACTAGCACAGTGACAAGTTTATGGTGAAAGCCCATCTGGGGTGTGGGAAGTGGTGAATGAGAATGCAAAGCACATTTCTGCATATAATGTGCAAAGGCTTGATCTCCACAACTGCACTCAATTTGCTACATGCACAGCCAGAGATGAAAATGAGATCAAAAACAACTGGGAATGGTTGTCCTGAGAAGATACAATAACCATTAAAAAAAAAATAAACCAAAACATAAAATACAAATACAGAAGCAACAGAACATTGTTAATAATACTAAAAGACAGAAACACACTGTTGTTGTTAAAAGAAGTTTCAAGTATTATTCCAGATCCAATTTCAATCCTACTCACAGGAGAAAATGCCCAGAGATTAAGAAGAGAAGTCCACACCAAAGTGTATTTTTAATAGCATACGGGCATGGTCAACAGACCCATCCTTGCGACAGCTATTTTAAAAAATAAAAATCTAAACAGAAATACATCATTCTAATTAGCATTCATATTAAGATGTGCATTACTGGAAATAGTTGTTTAATTCACTGACACCAGTAGACACGATGTGCTGCATCATTTGTGCTCCATTATATCACAAGATATTGTGTGCACACTTTCTAACATCAAAGTATAAATCCTCCTCACAAAATAAGGCATACTTAAAAACATGGTATCTACAGAGGTAACTTGGTATGCTTTCTTCTCATTCTGTCTTGCTCTTCTAGCTATGATGAAAAAGAAAAATTGGTCCCAGTTGAGGTTTGCCAACATTAGCTACCAGATTATGAAGAAACAGATCAGATCAGATCAATTTGTGTGAGTGGGTGGTCGTGTTGGCATTTTTTCTTTTTTGTGAATGATGCTTGGGGCATTTTCTGAAGGAGCTCTGCAGAAGGCATGAAAATAAAATCTACGTTTATGTCAGTGACACCAATGTTCCCCTTCATCATCCCTATTCCTACTCAGAAATGCCTCCATATTGCTACAATTTGTCCAAACTGAATTATTTTCTGTAAGATTGTTCCTTCCAGTAAAGCTGCTATATTCTGTTTTAAATTATAGCTTTTTCTACATTTTCACCAGTGTATGCATGCTAGAGAACAGCTGCATGGCAGAGGTACATATTTAGCATATGGTATCGAACCAAGAAAGAAATACAAAAAATGAACCAGTGTGTCCTACTGGCTGCTCTATCTCAAAAGCACTGTTTGGTCTCCTGATATAAAACACTACAGAAGTAATATTAGCAGAAGTCTTCTGCTTCAAGTACTACCCCAACTTTGAATTTGATTTTCAAATTTTTGTGCAATTATTTTTGTAATTTAATGTGAATGAAAACATCAACACAACTAAACTAAGAAAAGAAACTGTAACTACTTCCACTATAACACGGCACATATGGAAGAAACTTTAAGTTGAAACAGCTGTTTAATGGACGGATATTTTTTTTAAAGTGAATATTAATGTGGTTTCTAGCCCAAATGCAATGGGTAGCGACAAAATATCAGACTACCGCAAAATGCAGTTACAAATATACACTGACAATTTCCTTCTTAAATATTAATGGCTCTTGAAATATCCATCAGATACTTTTACAAAACATTTCTATTTTAAGTCTAAGGATTTTTCTTAGTTTCTTCACAAGTAGTGCAAATACACTCCTTATTCTTAGGTCTTCCCAAGATATGGCTGGTTTTTGTGTGTGTGATTCCCGTTTGTGTTCTTCACTGAAGTGATACAGGGACACTGTAGTCATGAGAACGGAATGCAATGCTTGCTGGACTTTCTTTGAAAAAAAAGTAATAATCTACCTTATTCATGTACAGCTGTAAAATTCTACAAATTAAAAAGTTCACACCAGATTACCTGATGCAAAAGTTACTGACTCCCTGCTATGGGGAACAGAGAAGATCCCCTGAAACCTTAAACTGTACAAGCAGTGTAACAGGTTTTTGTCCCCTCTCTACAGACTACAAGTATTCAGTTCTTGAATCGTGTTTGTTCACAAATGTGATTGAATTTCCTGAAATAAAAAAACCAAAAAGTATTAAAATGTAACAAAGTTCCCAGAAGTCAGTCAACAACAACAAAAAAAAAAAGTCAGCACCTTTCACACAGTATTTTAAATGTTAAACAGTCTAAAGCACAGTATTAACACACCAGCATCTCTGTTTTTCAGAACCTGTTTAGATCATACTCTACTACCATGTTATCTGTAGCAGGATTTTCAACATCTCTCCTGCCTAACCCTTGTCAGTTTTATTATGCACACAGAAAACCTGTTATTAAAAGCAATTCTCTGTAATTCTGCATACTTCAAACCCAGAAGGCAATTAAAACAGGAATCAGTGAACTAATTTTGCCCTGTGAGACATTAGTAATTTTTAGAAGACAGCAGTACATAAGTCATCAGAAATTAGAATTAACCAGGCTAATAATACATTTCAACATAAACATGTTCTTTTACTGGCTTAGAATCTTCTTCTGGAAAGAAAAAGAATTTTTCCTCATTCTGTATATTTAGGTTTTATGGGAAAGGCAAGCCTATCTTCACGAGTTAAATAGTCAACACAATTATGTAGGAGGCACCTCCTTCCAGTTCTCAGAAACATCTCATTATTCATTATTTGTTTTTTCTCTTACTTGTGTTATGCATCCCTCAATACGTAACTGAAACAGGAGTTGGGGTATTGAGTGTGTACGTACATATACATGTGGAAGAGATGATGTGAGACCATAAATTTTCTCCCTCTTGCTGAATTAGAACAAAGATTAGAAAGAAACCTTGCTTACATAACCAAACTACTTAGCAAAACAATTTAGCTCAATAATAAAAAAAAAAGGTAATAAGACATTTTAGGAGTGGTATGACAGAATTGTTTGCTTTTATGAATTTTAGGAACTACACCAGCAGCCAGTAATGTTCTAGGAAGAGCTAATGCTTGAAAGAAAAAAGAAAAGAGAAAAAAAAAGAAAAATGCAGACGACAAAAAGGACACCCCCACCCCCACCCCCCCGAGTCATTTCTGCTCTAGATGGAATTATCCACCGCAATATGAACAAAGACAACTGTTCGGTACTTTGATACTGAATTAACTCTTTAACATTGCAAAACAAAATCTCCCCTGGAAACATAGACAGTCCTGTAATGTGAAGTTACAGACAGCAGTGGTACTTTGACTTACATCTCCAACTTAAATCCCGAATTATTTTACAAATTTTACAAAACAACTTCCAAAGAGACTGAGCATGAATATTTTACAAGTCTTTTTTACAATCTGCCTGCCTGAGCTGTACAGACTGGTTATTTTCAACCCATAGTACCTGAAATATTAAAGGAATTTATGCTAAGTGTGTATGTTCATTGCAGCATTAGAAAGTTACTGCAGAACCTACTATTCATTAAAGCCATTTCTCAATAAGGTGTAACAGCTCCTCCATCTTAAATTGCACTGAGAATTTAGAGAATTGCTCTTAAAGCAAGAAGCATTTTTATAAGCTCCCTGGAATCAGTTAGCTCTTAGGTAGATAATTTTTGTTTTGTCTTACAAGTCTTTAGTATTTGTCTTACAAGTCTTTAGTATTTGTCTTACAAGTCTTTAGTATTTGTCTTACAAGTCTTTAGTATTTGTCTTACAAGTCTTTAGTATTTGTCTTACAAGTCTTTAGTATTTGTCTTACAAGTCTTTAGTATTTGTCTTACCACACATGCATCTTTTCATAAGAATGAAATTGCATTGGGTATCAGTGGGGTGATTTTTTTTTTTTAATCAAGAACCTTGATTTATTTTGGATGGACATTTCTCATGAATGACCAGATACCAGGAGTCCATGTCCCATAGATGTATCAGAACACTTGTAAAGTAGAGGGTTAATCTCTTTTCAGACTCAGTATTTGATTTTCACCATACGCCAGATTGCTTGGGTCAGAGGTATAAATAAGACCTAGAAAATCCTCCAAAACATGAGGAACTGCTAAGCCACAGCAGGTTTCTAATGTTACACGTTCCAAACTTCTCTTGCTTCTCTTGTTGTGAACTGTTCCCACCAATTTATCCCTTCAAAGTATGTTGCACTTCACTAGAAAAGTCTGTTGCAGTTTCAAGTGGAAATCACACAGGGCTAATTATTGTATATACAGCGTTCAGCAGCACCCAGACACAAGCAAATGAGAAGCTGCTTCAGTGGGAGAAGAACAGGAATGAAGGGGGAGTTGGGGGTGGAAAACGAGACTCAAGAAGTGTCAGCAATGGGTTGCGTCAATTTGTAAGTGCTAGTGGTGCCCTTCTGATAAGCACAAAGGGCTCATTTCAAAGTTGCATTAAAACCAAAAGTAACAAAAACACCCCAAAACTCACCCAATGTTGCCTATGCTGCAACAGTGTTACTCATGCAATTTCTGGCACTTTCAAAGGTTGGGCTTTTTTTGGTGGTTTTATCTTTGTTGGGTTTTGTTTGTTTTTTTAAAGAAACAAAACCGAAAACCACTTTCTAAATTGTTTAACTTACATGGCATGATGTGCTTTGACCTGAGTTCGACAGTTGCGCCCCCAGTAGCAATCAGGACGTGATGTGACAGTCACTAGAAAAAGAGGAAATTAAATACTATGTTTATTACAGAAGTCATTAAATAGGGTGGTGTAGATTAAGTCACTGCTAACGGCAGTTACTCATCAAAGCAGGCTTTGCAGAGCAACAAAACACGACTGGCAAGAAATGACTGTAAAATATATTGGTTTACCTTTCTAGAAACAAAGCAAACAATGAAGGACAAAAAATTAATTCTGAATATCAGGCTAACATAAACTTATGATGAAAGGATTTGGTTCTCAGTGCTATCAAGTGAAATTTTACCATTTAGTTTAATAAAGCTGGACTTTACAGTTTAAGACAGTGGGTATATGTCTAGATATGTTTCCATACGAAAGAAAAATGGATTAATTTGCATAGAGTTTGTTGGTTTCCCCCCACTTATACATGCATTATAACTCAGCTGCCCAGCAGGCAATGTTACACTAAAATGAAAACCAATACTAAGGAGAAACAAGGTAGACAGATGGTCTCTCTTTATGCACAGCAGCAGCAGCGTTCTCAACAGTTAAAGATAGGGAAGCTGTTGCTAACAACAGGAACTAGAGGGACAAAAGCCACATTTGAAAGTACACTGTTGGAAGCGCTTCTGTTCCCGACAGATTTAGGACTGAAGGAGGCACAGTTGCTTGCATGTTATTTTATATTAAACCTGTAAATGCAAACAGATTTACAATTAATTTATGAAAACATTCTTCTTTCTAGGTAAGAGCTGGTAAAAAGTGAAATTGTTCAGAAGGTGCATAATTTTATGTATTTAAATGGGAAAATAAATTAAATTACAGCAAGTTCCTGTTGACTTAACTCTGGATTTTACTGAATTCCTCTTTTCAAGAAGTAAAGCAATTGGCATATTATATCTTGCAAAGAGATTTGTACTGGGCTGCACGAAGGTGCTAAAAAAATCAAGGATAAAACTGACTGTAACATTAAATATCTTTTCCCCTTTACTGGGCGAAGCAATTCCCACCTGGCAATTCAGCAACAGGAATATTCTGCCTGTACTGGTAGGCAAGTTCTCGAAAGCTGCGAAGGCCACAACAGTAGCAAAGCACTGTGTTCCCAGTAACTCTGTAATCTGGGGAGAAAACCAGTTTGTACATAATGTCAATATATAATAACATTATAGGGCTTGAGAAATCAGATTTAACAAAAATGTCATGATAGTACTGGTTATGTACACAAAACTTCAAACCTCTTGATAAAATTACTGAGTCATATATAAAGAGTTATACATGAACATACATATCACATACCTGACAACATAAAAACTCCTCTTTGAAGAGCTAAAAGACTTTCGTTTAACATATTTTTCCACGTCAAACCCCTGGATGCCAGGTAATCCTGAAAAGACAAATTTCAGAGTTTAATCTAGAAATACGTCCATCATTACAGAGTAACCAAGCCATTTACTCTCAAATATTTCCAAATTTAGATCTAACTAGGTTTTAAAAATGGGATGATGATGATTATAAGTAAAAACTAAAATATATTTAACTTAATTAGCATGATACTTTCAGATCACCAATAAAACCTTCCACTCAGTATCTTTTTTTCAGAAGATCCCCGCTTTTGCCTAAAGAATGCAAATCGATTCTTTTCACACTCTCATTTACCTTAAATCAAGATTTCACCCAGTTTACCTAATATAGATAACCCAGTTATGGTATGGGGAAAAATATTCTCCATACAACTTAGCATGAAATTTAACTTGTCTAAGAACAAATATTTAACAAGCTGTGTTTTCCTAATATTTTTTTAGTGAATTATTTTTCTCTTAATTAATATTTTGAATGTTACACTTTAGATTGTAGAAACTGGCTTCCCTAACAAATACTTTATACTAGTATAATTCCTTTATGATTTAAGAACCAAACATATCTGAATTCTATACTGTGTCTATCAGTTGTTTAAACTGAAATTCAGAAGTTATTTCTAGAATTTAGGCCTTCTTGGCACCTATCAGACATACATGTTAAACGTTGGGATTGCGTGAAAGTGGTTGTTGTTGTTGTTAACTTGCGTGGTATGGGAATAGCCAATACTAAATGGAATGCACCTCTAGAATATGATGCCCAGAGACTGAAAGAGTTAAATTACCCCCCCAAAATACTCCCAATCTAGACACAGTAACTGTAACTTTGGTCCAGCTGAACATCTGGGGCTCATATTTGCCGTTTAGAATCAGGTGCTGCAAGTTTCATAATGCTGCCACTGTAACTGTTAGGCAGCACATCACTACCATTTCATGAGTGAGTACATCTTAAAATTTGTACATTTATTATTACACATCATACATAATGACTTTTAAACATACCTTGAGGATATCTGACTCGTAGTGGTTGTTATTTAGGACTCCATCTAAACACTTATCACCAAGATTTATTTCTAATCAGAACAAGAAGAAAAGTTACTATTTCTTTCCCCAGCCCCATGCCCCTAGCACGTTTTTGAAGGTTCTTCTGTTTCCTGAAATAATGCGCACAAACTTGCGTGAGCACCAAGTAAATGACTGCATTCAACATATACTAAATCATGTGATATGTAGGTTCCCATGGCAATCCAAGGCAAGATACTGAGATTTTACAATTTCACCTTTAGTCCACAAACACTACTACTAAGCTGCACAAATTAACAGTGCTATTAAAGCATGTTCGATTATCTGCAAACTGCAGCAAGTAATTTCAACTGTTCTAATTTATTAAAAAGATGTATCTAAAACCTTCTGAAAGGTTCTGAAATCTGAGATTCAGAAGTCTGCGTGTTTAAGAGAGTAACGTCCTTTTCCAATCAGTTAACATCAGATGTTCAGTGCTCTTGCACTGATTTATACAACTAGGCTGAAATACACCGTAATTCTTTTTGTAAGGGAGAACATTGTGCTCAACAAGCTTAGTTTTCAGGCCCAATATGGTATGAAGACAAGTTTTTAACTCCTCTCAGAGTTAAGACACATACCACTCAAGAATTTTTAATGTTTGTGATGTGAGGACGTATCCTTTGTTTCCTTCTGCACAACTGTGCTACAAACTATTATTATATTTCTCTAAATTACCTAAAGTTCAAGACAGACAGACATTATTGCAAAGTGAACAGGCTCATAAGAAATAGATTATTCCACAATACCACAGAATGGTGCCAAACAGCCAAAACATGCCATCCGAGTGCAGCCCCAGTATAAGTGACAGAAGGGTTGCAGACAAACTGTACCTGTAAAATAACAAAGAAAATCCCTGTAAGGACCTGCATACAATGAAAGTCAACAGTTATTTTCCGTATAAATCAGTAGCAATACAGCCCTTATAAACTTGGTTAAAAAAAAGTACAATTTTCTCATTTAAAATATATTCTCTAGAAAAATAATAAATTTTCTAAAGGAAGAATCTTTCATGCTGTCACTACAAGAGTCCAGATAAGAACATTGAAATAAAGAAATTTCAAACTAAACTTAAGTTTAATAAAAAATAAAGAGAGACTTATTTCTGAAACCAAGATTGAGGAAAAAAAAAAAATGTACGCACATTGCTGAGGAGCAACATGAGGATTCTGTTCACGCTCTGCTCTTCGGTCAGGCATTGGTTGAAAGCAGCAGGTGCATATTACATGACTTCCTTGAGCAGGACATACATATTCCTGGACAGCTAGATGAGTTACAAACAGGAGGAAAAAAAAAAAAGAAAAAAAAAGGTAGACTGAACAATGTACACAATTGCAATCTGGGCAAGGAATCGTAGCAAATATTAGCAACATAAAAATCTGAAAGTAACAAGCAAGCAGTATTGTTTTTATAAAGATCAAGAGAGCACAGAAAAATGGCATTTGGACTTCTAAACTATGTACACGTGTAAAATATTTCAATATGTAGAACAGCTTAAGAACTAACAAGCATTAGCAGTCTGTTTTGGAAAACTACAGAAAAAACATGGTCAAATCTCATGTTACCTGCAAAGCACCTATGTGAAGTGGTGTTACTCTTGCAGTACTATGAGAGTAAGCTTGCTTAATTCATAACGGGTGTATTAGTTATAGTATTTTGGTATCACACTACTGAGAAGACTTCATGACACTGACCTGCAGGGAAGTTGGCAGATGTAGATGGCGCATCTCCCAGTGCTTGCATTCCTCCTGCTTCTGTCTCTTGGCCTGTGCCAGGCAGAGTTGGAACAGAGTGTCTTCGATACCCTGGGCACTGCCTGCATACTATATATGGTTGACTGAAAGAGTAAAATAAGGTCATACGAAATCACACCCAACAGATGCAAATATAACTCATATCCCTGTGCTAGACAGGGTTGGTCATACTTTCAAACTTTAAGTTTGGAAATTCTTCATCCAGTAACATATGGAAGTTTACATAACTCAGTACCTCACAGTTTTGAGGACTGCTGGAGTTTTAAGATAAAAACTTCGTAACTCATAGTATTCCCCAAGTAGTTGGGGAAAAAAAAAGAAAGAAAGTGCAGCGTGACTGGAAGAAAGAGGAACAAAGAAAGAGGAACAAGAAAGAGGAACAAAGCTGGAATAATTATCTACACAAAGAGTTCTTCTGTTTCCCTCTAGACGTACAGTAAAAAAAACATTTGCTGCTGGAAATAAAGATGAGATATTTCGGTGCCTGGGAATCCCTAAGCCAAGCATCAGCTGCTTCAGTACCATAAACCTGGTGAAAGCAGCATTCCAGACACATAAGCAAGCACAATCATCACAGCTCATAGGGTCATGGACTGTTTATCTCCTGACAAGATCTTAGCCAGGACCCTGTTTTCTCTAAAGCAACAGCCAACTTGTAATTTGAAAAGATAATTCCACATATCTCACATGAAGCTGTTGCACAACTCAGGATAGAACTGTTGGTCATAAAGTGAATCTTGCTGGACTTCTAGGAACTCCTGATTTCAATTATTTTTTGTTGACTGCTCAAGGTTCAGTAGGATCACCAGCAGAATTGCCAAGATAATTACTTTAAGGATAAGCTTACCTGAAGACAAAAATAAGAATAATTCTGGCAATGATCATGGGAACACTATCAGCAGTAACAGTGTTTCTGAAACTAGCTCAGTTTGTCAGTTTGTGCATTCAAACATAAGTAAATCTAATTCAGTGTACAACTTAAATAGACATACCTGATATCTGAAGATTCACTATCTACATCTGACAATTCCAATAAATCTTCAGAACTTCCTTCCTCATCTGAAAAAGATCTCCGCACCTTGGGCTGCAACATGTCTTGAGTAATTTTGTTTCTAGCATCCATGCTACGTACATCATCTTCATTACGACATTTATCTGGCATGAGAACCACATTTGAAATTTCAAGACAAAAGAACACCTCATATCCCTTATCTCCACCCTACTTTATTAACACAGTTATGATTATTGTGTTTTCGTTTCCATAAAACTTATTTTCGGGTAAGAGTTCTAGAAGATCTTAGTTAAATTCCCCTCTCTGTTAATGGAAGTGTAGTATCAGGCAACTTAGGTTCTGTTTTCAAGAGGCCATGATCAAAGTTAATTAAATCCATATTCAAGTATATTTTTCAAAAGTATTTGAATTTAGATGGCCTAATCAGTCAGTGTGACCTATTTGATAAAGCTGATATCCTTCTCATGATTAAGTAGCAAAATAAAATTAAGAATTCTTAGCATACTCAGTTATAGCATTAAATCACCCTTGGTATTTGAAACATTACAAGATATGCTGTCTTATTAAATGCATTTATTTTCTTACAGCCATGTCAGAGAAAACAGGAATTTAATAGACAACAATTTGTGCATATATCAATTATGCAGCTTGTGTGAAATACATCAGATTCTGTTACACACACTGTTCAACTTGCCTGGATGCTGAATCAGATAAGCTTCAACCAAGTTGTTCAATATGTGATTTTTACAAATACGTTCTACCGGACAACGACAAGTTGGACACAGAGAAGATCTTTCCATCCATCCTGAGTAGCAGGCAGCACAAAAAGTATGCATACAAGGCTGCAAGCTGGAAAATACAAACGTGAAAACAATGAAAGAAATGGAGTCAAAACACAAATCTTTCATTTTTCAGATACAATCATAACACTCAAACTCTTTAGCATTGATATGACTACATAGTTTTGGGGGGTGGGGTGGAAGGGGACTCAAAAGGGCTTGTGAAAACCCTAAATATCCTGGCCTTCTGAAACAGTTGTCGCTGAACTTCTTATATTATTACCACGATTAGAGCTTTTGTCAATCATACATACCTTACGCAGTCATGCAGCAGTTCTTGGCAGATAATGCAAGTTAATGTTTCTTCCATCTTATCCGGTTTCACATTTGATGTTTTTGCATCTTCAGATCCAATTTTAATTACACATTCACTTGGAGCTGCTGGTGAAAGATTTGGACAAGCATCTTCATCTACAAAGACAGAAGATTCCACAGTATGTCGTTTTTGAAGCTTTTTAAAATTTGGTTTTATTTAAGTGTTAAAAAAAGACCAGAAATATATACACTGATTCACTGTTCACTGGCAATGATCCCACTGAAGGTTCTTGTTTTACATGTGACAGCTTCTGCTACTGGAGACATTATTTCTACTGGACCAGAAATCAAGTCAATAGGAGAAAACTGAAGAAGAACTGATGACAGCTGACATGACGCAACTTGGGGGAGAGGGTGTGGCAGAATGAGAGGGAAGTGTCACTTTTCTTATTTAACAAACATAAAATAACATTGTGAGGAGGAAAAGTTACTTATCCCCTACTAACATAACCTTTTGAGACCTTCTAGGTTTGACGTGTGTGCATTTTGGATTTATTTCACATTAATAAATAAAAAAAGCACAGATCCTTAAGTTTCTGTTAATCTCACTGAGTTTCTATGAAAAACAGACATAGCTTTAAGTTTCTAATAAAGTTTTTAAACTAACTTTCAACAATAACATTGAAATAAAAGCGTGCAGGGAATATTGTGCAATACTGTAGTATACTAGCCTCCTTTTAGTTTCTTCTTAGCAGGTTCCAAACCTTCCTCCTCCCCTGTTGTCTGAGAATCTGATTCTGCTTTTTCTCTGTCGGTGATTTCTGAAGGGATTGCGGAAGTTTCAGTATTTGTATCCAGCTTTTCATGTTCATCATGCAGTGCTCTTAGACACACAGATTCTAAGACTGGGAAAGCAGGCACAGGAGGGAAAACTGAGGATTGTGATCCTGCAAAATAAAAACAGAAACGTGAACGTAACTGCATACAGATATGGGACATGTGAAAACAAGAAGGTACTCAAACACTGATGATGCACACACAACAATCCAAACATCTGAACAGGAAAAAGCGGAGCAAAAAAGCAATGTCTGCATAAATATACTAAATGCATTCTAAGCTAATCTAATTGGAAGACCTGGGAGAAAACAAGTTATTAGTTGTGTAACCCTACTTAAAATTCCCATTCCTCTTTCAGTTGTAGAGTATTTATTCATAAGGCTATTATCCATACCAGGTCTTCCTGACAAAGATGTCAGGCAGAGGATTTATGCAATACTGATCATATGTAACAGGTCAGAATCACAGCAGAAGGCAAAACTTTGTTTTCATAGGAGCATGTTTAAAGTCCCAATGAACTGTTGACAAATGCCATCTTCTAGATAGCCGTTCTTGTTCCAGTTCTATTTTAAGACTTACACAGCATTATGGTATTACACTTGCCAACATAATACAAGATACTAGACTAGGGACACATGTGGTGTGTTTCATCCTTGGAGTTCTAAGCAAGGGAAAGGGGATGGGTGACTGGCAGCAGTAACAGCAACAATTAAGAGTAGTTTCTTGGAGTGACTGCATAAACACAAGCACTCATACCTACTTACTTTGTTATATGCACCACATAGATTTGCTAAGTTTTAACCAGTGCTCCACTACAAAACCATATTGTAAAGATAGAACAGTTTGGGATTTGCGTGCATTTTCTGCTCCTCTGAGCATAAGCAATTCTCACAATTGCCTTACTCATCCACCAGGATTTACCCTGCCTGCTCATAGGGAAAAAGTTAAAATGCACATATCCACCTGGTATTTTCACTAGAACTTTACAAAACAAATGCTAAAGACCCAGACAGGGATAAGAGATAAATCTGTTAAAATTCATCTGCAGTAACAGATGATGGGATATCAAACTCTAAATACTTGACACAATTCTTACCAGATGTAGAAGGATTATCCTGCTGAACAGATGCAGACTCAATAAGAGAGGTAGAAGAAGCATTAAAGAGGTTAGATGTAGAAGTAGATGGCTGTGGTTCCTCATAGCAAGACTGAGTAACTGATGGCGATGAGGTAATTTGGGTCTCATCATTACTTCTTCCTGTACTTGAGGTATCTTTGGTCACATGGCATTGGTTTTCTACATTAACTTCTACAGTTGGAAGGGGGAAAAGCAAAGAAAAAACTGTGACAGTCGCCACATCACGACTTCAAATTTCCAAGGAATCAAACTCTCTCAAGAGGGTTAAATTAGTCACTGGAGCTTAGCTCCTCTTCAAGGATCTTGAATTATTTCCTTACCTACTGGTTCTTGAGTTGCATCATGTTTTGTGTTTAAGGATTCATAAAGATAAGCAACATCTGAAAAAGATTTAAAAAAAATATTGATCAGAACCCATAAACAAAAATTCACTAAGCTTAATCTCACATAAACAACTTCCATTCACAAGCGGCTGCCTCCCCAAAGTATCTGACAATGGAAGAGGCAAAGGAAGGGTCACCTCTATAGTACAATGTTAATACTCCTATTTAGGAGGCAATTAGGAACAGCACAGCAAGATCTTTTCTTCTCAGGAAACCAGGCAGAGCAGCTTTTGTTTGAAGTTTAACTTGTGCCAGCCATAGAACTGGAGGCTTAATAATTTCTTAAACTTAAAATCTGCTCCGTGTCAGAACAAACTGTATTTTTACTGATACTTGAATGATAGTTCTTCGAAGAAGGTTATTATTTCTGAGCTCACTTCTCAACTTCTTCAATCAATTTTATTTCATTTCTTTGTAAGATACATGAACTCTCAAAAATACAGATTAAGACATGCCATAAGGTTCATCCAGAGACTAATTGTATTTATTAATAAATCCAACAGGATCATATTCCTTTCCTCTCCGTCTTACTTCAACCTAATGCTGTTCCAAAGATTCCTCTAATGCTACTTCTTCTCAGCTCCAGTCACCTAGAAGCAAGTAAGACTCTCTTCGTTCGTAGCAACCCTTTTTCTGATCAAAAGTTAGAGTACTGTCTCCTTTGGAACTACTCAGAATAGCCAAGTAAGCATGCCCAATCTAAACTCTTATCTTTGAAGATGGAGAAGCTGAAAAAGCAAAACTGGAGGCTTGGCAGTTCAGATACTTGTTAACCCAAATAGAAATCAGCGATTCAGTTCATTACAAAGTACCCAGAACATTCGCAAATTCTTCCAAGTAGCATTGATTGCAATAGTATCATCTTAGAAAAGATCTGTGAGATAAACAAGCCATACAGACAGACAAATATAGCTTATCACTGCTTCTTGCAACAATTACATCAGACAGCATAAATATCATGCTCTAAACATACCTAATACTACACTCTCCCATCTCCCAGTACATCCAATTATCTTCACAATAATAGGGGAGCTTATGACTATACAAAGCCTGTCCACCTTAAAGTTCCGCTTCAGAGCTATCAAGTACAGTAATGAGAACAAACATTTCAAATGTCTCTTTCATCAAAAGTCGTTCCCAGGAAGTGAGTGCTCTCTACTAGAGTTTAAATATTACAACACTTCACACTTATTAGAAGAATTGCATGCTAACGGACAGAGCAGTCAGCTGGGCCACAACAATACATATATAAAAAGAGCTTGTCCATTCTCTCTCTCCCCCTTGTTTATCAAAGTTGAACTCCATCTGTTATTTTGCAATAATGAGTAACTAAATTCTTTCTGTAAATTTTTTCAGCCAGCATTGGATTTAATCATCCTGTATAACTGAATGAAATGGTATGAAATGAAAATTCTGCCGCCTGAATAGTTATTTCCAAATCATTCATGAACATCTTTAAGACAGACGACACAGATCATTAATGAGATCATTCATTAATTTTGTTCCATTGCAAAAACTGAGCACTTACATCTGGACCTTTGTCCCTGACTTCTACCAAGTTAACACATGAAAGAACATTACTTCCTGCTCAACAGTAGCTTGGTTTATTAAAAATCTTTAAGGAAGGATACAAATAATGTGAAAAAAAAACCCCAAACAACAAAACAAAACCAAAAAATCCCCGATTATGTTATTTCAATTGCATCACCCTGAAAGGAATTCCTGAAAAGAATTCTAGGCATGTGAGGCATGATTCTTCTTTAAGACCATGCAAATATCATTCCAGGTTTACTAATTCTACTTTCACTATAGGGCTTTCCCCATCTTCCCACTCCATTTTGTCTCTTCCGTCTTTTAAAAGAAAAAAATCACCAATGCAAAACCCTTTTGCAGCCTTTCCTTCTGGTGCCAAAAATGGCTTCAATTTGATACACGAAGTATCACTAACTACCCCAGCAATGTGACTTCTAAAAGAAACATCGGGTATGTGATCAGGTCGTCATTAGTTACCATTCCATGCATTAGTTCCTCCAAAATTACTTCCAGGCACATTTTAATTTCAGACAGTTGCTCAGACTTGTCCCTGTAAAAAGTGGCACATCCATGACTTCCTCTAGAGAGACTCATTTTTAAACATTAGCAAATTATTTGCCTTAAAATTGAGTAATTCTGTTTTAATTGTACTGATATTTCTTTTCTCTCATAACTCAAAATGTTACTAAGCATGCCATTTAAAAATACCATTTACTCACTGTTCTCTGGCTCATTTTTTCTGTAAACAACATAGATCACATCGCCAGTCTGTAAAGGGTATGTCTGCTTCTTAACCACTTTCAGTTTATTAATTACTGTTCCATTAGTACTGTAAAGAGAAAGAGAAGATAACTTACCACAAATGTTTTCATAATTAGAAGGAAGAGAAAACACAAGATACTTTTGATGAAGAAAAACTATTGACTCATAAAAAAGTCCAGAAACAAATAACAAATTTATCCCAAAGACAGAAGTACAGAGCTACTAGGACTTCAAAGCTCTCCTTTGTAGTTACTGGTAAAGAGATGGTAGCCAACAAACAGATAGACAAAAGATCCCTGACCTTTGGCCAGTGTCTCAGAACACTTAGATTATTGTTTCTGTATGATAATGTCCACCTTTTAAGTATAAAACAGGAAAGGACAATAGAAGTCCTATTCAAAAAGTTCAAGGTTACATTTTTGCAATTAACACTGGGAACCTCCTAAGACTTTCTGCGACAATGCAACTTTTCTTGTACAGTCAGGGATGACATGCAGCATTAATTTTTCTCCTCTTGCTTCAAATAGTAAAAAAACTAAAATTCTGAGGTTAGTTGGACTGTTTGTAACTCAAAAGTGAAAAGTCAGTAAGGTGGAAAACCAGTTATACATAATTAAAAGATGAGTTGGAATTAATTATTTTGATATTGATAAAAACTCCAAGATTCATGGAAGAAAATAAATTGGGGAAGAGGAAAATGCAGAGCATTGCTGATTAATGGAGGTATCTCCTTCACTATGGGTGATGTTTTATACACAAGCTATTAGTGTTTTGTAACTGAGTCAGGTTGTTCAAGTACTGAATAAGTCCAGCTCTGTTGCAATAAGCCTCTTTCAGGGCTGCAGCATTCTAGCATTTCAGACTTGTGCCATTCAAAATCTCAGCAATTAGTACCAAATATATAATGAAAATCTGCTTTTTCCCCTCAGCAGAGCATGCTGCTGCATGAAGTAACAGCAAACCTCTGCTGCCACCTCCCGGAGGCCACCACTTGTGCCCAGGACACAACACAGCCTTCCCTCAAACAGCCCAGTTTCTCTCTAGTCTCTAGAGTCTAGAAAGGGATGGTTATTTTAGAAAAAAGCGCCTTTCCTTCTTGTAATTTTTCTTATAAAAAGCAGCCTGTGAAAATTTCCTGTCATTAGTAACATGCACAGAGAAAGAAAACTAGAACTTCATACTGGTGACCTTTTTGGACAGAGTCAAAAGCATTACATCAAAAAGTCAAAAGGAAAAGCAAGCCCTTTTGAATCACTACAGCAAGTCTTCATCAACGTATCAGTTCTTGCTCTCACCTCTGCAACTGCTTTCCCTATCTATATGGTTTAATCAACTAATCCAACATAAATAACAAAATACAAAAAAATAAAAATGCTACTTAAACATCAAGAAACAAACAAAAATCTTTGGGTCACATTGGTATTTGCTCAATTAAAGAATCTTCAAGCTTCTCCTATAAGCAAGAACACTATTTAAAGCTTGCCTTTTTACCTCAGGCATATAGATAATGACTAACTTGAAAGACATAAGCACAAAAGAACCAGCAGAACAGAGACATCATTAAGAGAATGTCAAAATTTAGCAATTCAGAGGAAAAAACAATTTTGGTCAGTCATATTATGGTCATTTTATGAAGCTGTTCTGTCCCAACTGCCAAGTTCCAAGATGGCTATAAGGGCAGTAACTCAAGTGAGGTATTCTTTGAAAAAGGGAAAAACCCAGAATCATCACACATCTAGTAACTACTCAAGCTTGGTCTCACAAGATAAGCTGCAGAAATAGATACCCAAGACCCTAATTGTCAAGTTGACTACAAATAGCCACATCTTTTCAGTTCTGCACAGTTATACAGACTTCAGTGAGAGCTGACTGATGAATTACTTGGCATCCATGGACCCAAATGAAGTAGGAATAAACTGATACCACTTAACACAGAAAACCATAAGCTTTTTTTAAATCCATTAGCAAACTGAAGCCAATAATCAAAGAGGAAAAAAAGTTAGGCATTTAACAGATACGGTGACATAACAGATTAATGTTGTGGGTATTTTTTAACCAGACACACATGATAAATTCTGACATTTGTACGTTCCTCTGATGCTTCCAATTAAAGTAGGGTCCCCATAAAGTAAGTTAAAAGTACAGTGAGAATCCCAAACATGAAGGCCATTCATTAGGACTTAATATTGAATTGATACCAACTGGCTGTATAATTTTTGTGGTGCAGAAAAACAGTGCTATCAGATATAAATTGTCTGTGTTGTAACACGATGTTACAAAATGTCCCAATGTCACTTTTCTGAAGAGTGGAAGAAAAAAAAAGTCAGGCCTTGACTCATTTCCAATATGGTCGATGACCCTACAGTTTGATTAATGAATCATATATTACCTTTACTTGCCAATCCCAACTGCTGTGCAGAATTGATGTGAATAGCTACATTTCACTCAGAACAGACTTACTTTTGAAGTGAGTGAATGATCTATGTGTTTTAAGATACTTTGGTATACTTCCTAGAAAAATGCTGGTCTGTTACTTTATAGAAATCACTAGCATCCATCCAGGAAAAGAATGTAATTTATGGTAAAGCTTCTGGGTTAACAGTTTTAACAGTTATCTGCTATTTAAATGCATATTATCCCAAAAACACTGTAAACAGAAGTGAGTTTTGAATGCTATTAAGTTACAGAATCCCTCCTGTACCGTATCATCCTCCATTCTTTTAATGTTCACAGAAATAATTTTCACTGGTAGGGTCCGGAGAATTTAATAACAGAAAGGACACCAGCACCAGCTGAAAATCAGCCTCCGATTTACCCATGGAAAGGGAATATCTGCTTGCCTGTCACATGAGTATCAGCCTTGTGTAAATAATTTCCTGCTCTGAAACATCACTTACTACTTAGAATCCCTAAAAAAAATTATGTAGAAGACAACAAGAGGAGGTCTTAAAAAAATCACCTTAGTTGCATTTAAAATTTAGTTTTAAAATTGGAGAATCTTACAATTGCTTTTACTTCGGGCAAGCCAACTACTGCCTCCACTGTGTTGGGTCAGCTTGTATAATTTGTTTTCTTTCAAGCAGTATAAAGCAACTAGCCCATGGTTTGGAAAATTGAGCCGAAACATACCCCAAAAAAGGGCAAGTCTGTGAATATTTTATTGTACTATTTGCTAACTCTTGGCTTTTGTCACATCCAAACTTCTATTTACTCAATAATTTTGAGTTATCTACACATTTGCTTCCACCTGAAAATTTATGGTAATTCTTCCCAAAAGTAAATCCAAGAACTCACTATGCTACCAGGGAAATAAAAAACCCCAATGTTAGCTGTCTATACATATCTGATTATATTCTTTGGTTTAGCTACAATACAGAAACAAAGTCCACTCAGTTCAGCTGTCCCACACTAGCTGCCTCCTTCAATGCATTCCTCTTCACCAGAAAAATCTGAGCTTGACCACAGCAATGTTTCCAAACTATTTTCCACTTCGGAGAAGAAAAAGCTGACACTGCAGTATTTTTCTGGGACTCTGGACATCTGTACTGCCAACTGAAACATTCAAAAATTTTCTTTCAGCCTGCACGATTTTTTGGAGTTCATCTGGTATTTGGCACAGACATTGGAAGACCCAGAAGAACAGTCTTCTGCAAGTAGTTGTATCAACCATTGAGCCTCTTGATTCAGCAAACAGTAACCACACTTCATACTGACTCACAGGCAAGCAGAACACTTAAAAGAATCTTAATCTTTTTTGTGAGATACATAGAAGCGTAACATGTATAAGCAGCTAATTGGTAGTAGTCCACAGGTGCAGCCCTTCTATTACACTACCACTGTAACAAGCCACACCTTTTCATGAATATATCATATAGAAAATGAACTTTAATTTGGCTTTGCTAGTTTTCTGCTGGCTGCACCTTCTGCCTTGGGGGAGGTGGGAGGTAGGAAAAAAAAAAAAAAAAAAAGCAGCAATGTTTCTGCATCACTCACCGTTTCTCTAGCTTGTATTATCAGGACATCAGTCTAAACCAACTCTACCAGCTACATGCAACTGAAACTAGGGATGGTTTCTCAAGCTTAGATTTACGGCTACACTCTTGAGACTGCCATGGTAGGCAAACATGGCCTGGTTTGTCACTTGAAGCATCTTGAACTTTGGGATAACATTGGAGAATGACAATTATAAGCAATTTCCTAGCTGAACATGGTATTTTTCCCTAACATTCAGCATTCCATTCCACAGCTTCTGGGAGTATAAGCCTCCCAGGGACTGATCCAAGGACCTATCCTGGTTATTTTCTCTAGCTATAACCTAGAAGTGGAGAGGAAATACACTCTCAACAAGCTGGCAGGGGCAGACCTGGGCTGCCTCAATGTCATGACATTTAGCAAGGACAAACCCCAAGTTCTACACCTGGGATGGAATAACCACCTGCAAGAGTACGGGCTAGAGACCAACCAGCGAGGATTCTTGGTGGATTTTATGACTAAGTATAAGATCACACTCCTTGGACTTATGCCTAGACTTAAGCCAGCAGCATGCCCTGGCAGTGATTAAGGTCTACAGCACACTTGGCTGTATTAACAGGGGTGTAGTCAGAAACTCAAGTGAAGTGATTATTTGAATATGAAGTGATTCCCGTTTACTGGGAACTCATTAGTCCACATTAAAATATTACATCTAGTTCTGGATCACCTAGTACAAAGAAGATCTGAACAAACTCAAGTAAGTCCAGCAGGTAGCCACTGACATGGCCAGAGGGCTGCAGCACAAGACCTATGAGCTAAGGGAACTGGGTTTGTTTTGCCTGGGAGAAGGAGGCCTGGTCAGCAGGGGACCCAATAGCAGCCTTCCAGTACTTATCTCTGTCATCTTGGTAACTTTCTCATAAGTTCTTTACTGAGATGACAAAGCTCATATATTGAAACTAGGAAGATTCAAATGGATGCAAGGGGAAAAAAAAAATAAATCCCCATGAGGATAATTAAGATCTGGAATAAGGGCCCTGATAGCCTACAGAATCTCTGTCCTTGGAGGTTTTCGAGACCTGACTAAGGAAAGCCTGAACAACCTAGTCCAAACCCGCTGGTGGTCAGTCTTTCACAGAGTTTGAACAAAGTGACCTCCTGAGGTCTCTTCCAACCTGAATAATTCTGTATGTTCTATTTTACTTGAGGAAATAAAAAGAAATTCAAAGCTCATGTAAATACCTGGAAGTTCCTCACCCTCAAAAAAGACTCCTTTTAATATCAACATACCTACTAACTGATGAAGAGACAGAAAAGGAACAGAGGTGCCAAAATTCTGCTGAAAGAAAAACATCAGCTGAAGCTCATACATTCTGCCAGTGCCCCTCTAGAATGTGCACACCACTCAGACAGTTCAAAGGTTTTCCAAAATATTCTTGGGGGGATTTTTGTCAAAAGCTCAGCAGGTGTTTGATACTAACCCTACCAGAACAATATATTTGCCTTCTGGTATGTTGGAATAGGAATTCGGCATGATAACCTTCAAAACCTCAAACATGAAATTTCCTCTTTATGTACATACATGAATGTATTTTGAAGTGCCTTCTTCATCTTTGGGTAAAATGCTTTCCAGACATGAGAAATTGGGGGGGAGCTGGCAGAAAAGTGTTATTTGTTTCTCTACTGACTGCAATAACCTGGCAGAAAAAGAATGTGGTTTACAGAAGCATTTTAAAATGTCATGCATGGAGTTCCTGAAATCTAATAAACCAGAAGCTTTTGGTAATCTTAGACAAAAAAAAAAAAAAAACTGTCAAAAATTAAGCAGACGGAAATTTGAAGAAGGTTACAGTCTCCTCCTAAGAAATATTCTTGCATTCAAATTCCCATCTCAAATTTTATAAAGGAAACTAGAAAACAAACTAAAATCCATTGGAAACTACCCAGAACCCCTGCAGTGCTATCTGTATTCCCACAGTAGCCTTAGAGTTCTATAGGAAATAGCCTCACCAGTATAGCAAGTTCACTGGCCTTCAGTATATGAAGTAGTACATAATTAAACTTCATATACTAGAAGTAGTTCCACTACTTAGCGTTTCAACACTAGTTCCAGTGAAGTATGTGCTTCTATCTTTCTATGTTGAAGACCTTTAGTTCTCACACCCAACTTAACACAGAAACACCAGAAAATAATTATTATGGTTTAAAAAAAAGAAACAAAACCTGAAGTATCAATAGTAGAAATCTGGCAAACACCTTATATTATTAAACTAGAATGAATAGGCTCTAATCTCCATCTGATATGCCCACCACAACTGCTAGACTACTACAGTACTTATGCTATATGGGCTACAGATATTCTGAATACCAGAAAGATGTATAACAAGTACAGATTTTTACTCCACATCTATTCCATGCTTTGAGATCATCACTGCAGGTATTTTCTTCCCTACATAAGTGCCTGAAATGAAGCATACTTGTGCTTAGAGTTTTTCAGAATGCTGGCATCACTTTTTTCACAAGTCTAAAGAAATAATGCTACAAAACTACTACATCAACAGCATTTTTCATCCAGTAGACTATGAAATCCTTTGTAGAGGAAAAAAAGTGTTTAGAAAGAGCCACCGCCACCCACCACCCCAACCTAAAATGAAAAAGCGGGGGGGGGGGGGGGGGTGTGTGTGTGTGTGTAAGAAACAAAACAAAAAAAAAAAAAAAGAGGATTTACCACTGATGCCTTGAGCAATACACAAGATTTTACTTCACAGACTATAAAAAAAGGTAAGTGTAGAAGTTCATAGAAGAACCAACCTTGTATCTTCCAATGACACTTGACCAGATTCTTCATCCACTATGATTTTACAGTGATCTCCAGACACCAACTTGTTGCCAGGGAAAGATAAGTCACAACCTAAAAAAAAAAAAAAAAAAATTTCCAGTGTGCTTAAAAATACACATTACACAGACAGATCAGCATTCTACATGGCTATAAATGCACAACAAAATGACTCATGTACATCTGCAATAGTTCAAAACTTCTACTGGTATACAGGCAGCAACACAGTCTAGTATGTGATACATAAATACAAGCAGTGAGATAGCCCCTTGTGCTGATATAAGCTTGTTTCAACCACTTCAAGATGTTTTAGTTCCCTTATTCCCCCTGCAATCCTAGACCTTACAGATGGAAATCAAATCACAATGACTTGTTCTAGAGTGGTACAGAGATAAATTTACACGTACTTGAAGCTCAATCTAAATCCTAGAGGCATACACCACTGAGCATCCAGCTCTTTTTCCACATCAGTGTAATATTGTTTCATCGGATTTAACTTCTGCTTGATTCTGGTATATTGGGGGAAAGTAGTAGGAACCAATGGTTAATAAATAAGAGTATCACTGTTCTACCTTTAAGTCTTCTTCTTTTGATTGTTTTTACATAGGAGAATTTTCCTCATCTCTGCTGACAGCACTATTACATTAATAAAGCTGAAAGGGGATTAAAAATCCTGGACTAAGATTTAGGGATATGCAGAAGTGTAATGACAGTGTTGACATGACAGAAACCTTCCTACCTATGATGCCAGGGCTCTGAGCAAATCTAGTGGTTTTACTTCATTTTAACATTGAACGTTCAAGGGAACGCTCAAGGTTCCCCACTAACCTCTCTCGCAAATGACTCAAAGCACTTGCTTACACAAAAGTTATAATTAACAAACATGCTTCACTTCCACCTATTCACACTATGGGTGCACTCTATCTCAGTCTGCAAGCAACTTATCCAGAAGTAAACTAGTAGCCACTACCATGCTGGCAACAGTTTATCACTAGTCTACTACTACTCAAGGAGCAATCAACAGCTACAGAGTTAACTGTTGCCACAAAACTTGTCATGCTCGGAAGCCCACTGAAAGTAAGTAGGCTAAATTTTATTCAGGAACATGCCAACATTTCCATTCTATTCTGTGGAGCTAGACTTTCACATGGGAGCAGGAAGGACAAAATGCTGTCAATCAGCATTTCTAAAACTCCTCACGATTTTCTAACTAATACTTATGACCCAAAGCTTGATACTCTTGTAACCGCTCATTCTATTAATCCATTAGCAAACAGTTATGGAAGCAACAGAACATGCAAAAATTCATCTATTTTCTGCAAGATAATCCTCAATTAGACCTCAGTTTGAAGAATTTACCTACAGCTTAGATAATGATAAGCAATCTAAATGTAAACAAGCAACACATTTTTCCTACAACACATTACCTGAATTTCTCATAAAACTGGGGTTTGACCATTTACAGAATGTGACTGGTCAGTCAAATAGCTTGAACTGATGAACAGGAAACTAAAAATGAGTGGTGTCAGGGCAAAGTAAAAAAATTAAAATATTGCAACGATTATTTTAAATAGTAAGCATGAAAACTTTTAAAATAAAGGCAAGTAGTAAAAGCCCTAGACTCTGGGAATAACACTTTCAAATTCACTCTCAGAGCAACTTTCAGTACTTGCTGGCAATCTTTATGCGGCCAGAAGAATTAAGGGCTCTATGTGGGCGTTTTCTTTTCTGTGAAGTACAAGCATTTTGCATTGCAGTTCCAATTTATTTTAACCACAGAAACAAAATGAGAATGTAAACAGGACTGATACACAGAAACTCTTCTAAATCAACAATCGTTTTTTCTTGTTTGTACAAACTCTTACAGACAACCTGAAAGGCATATTCACTTTTAAACGTGCATGTATCACAAGTTGGTAAAAAAGAAAACGTCAGTGTAAAACTTTGTCATCACAGAACACAGAGCCAAGAGGTAAATTAGGAATAAGGGATGGCCTGGCAAGCGACTCCAGCAGCTGAAAGCACCAAACCCAACTAGTTCCAGTCCAACATCCAATTTTAAAGGCCTGGAGGGGGGAATCGCTGCTGTCCCCCGGCCACCGCCCTGCGCCAGCGCAGCGTGTCCCTGTCCCACCTTTCTTCCGACCAATTGTCCATTCTCTTTTCAGCAGCAAGACGTGCGGCTCTGCCTCATCAGCACCCAGCCGGATCAGCTTCCCCCAGGGCTGCTGCTGCTGCTGGCTCTGCTCGCCTCCTTCCGAGTGCTCCATTTGGATTCACATCTGACAAAAACAAAGCGAACCCAAACCCCATCACACAGCACCCGGCGGGGAGAGGGCCCGCTCGGAGCCGGCAGCCCCCTCCCCCTCACGGGGGCCGCGCCCTGCGCGCCGTAGCCCCCTACTCCCCTGGGGCTCCCCCGGCCTCTGCCCTGCCCGCTTCCTTTTGTGTGGAGTCGCAGAGCCCTCCCCCTAGGCCACTCGGCACCCCGCTGCCAGCCCACCCGCTTCTCCTCGCCCCCACCCCACGGGCCGCTCCCTGCCAGAGGGGGAGCGGGCTGGGGCGGCCTTGCCCCCTCCCTCCCCTCACTTCTCTCCCCGGCGGCGGAGGAGGGCGGCCAGCCCGCCGCCGCCGCCCCCGCACCCCCCCGGCCGCCTCCGCCCGCCCCCCTCCGGCCCGGCGCCCCCGCCCCCCGGCGCCAGCCCTTACACCCAGTCCCGCGGCCGAGGCGGCTCCTGTCAACAGACATTGCCACCATCAGCTGATCAGGGCTGGGCAGGGCCAGGCCTGCCATTGGAGGCGGCGCACGGCGGCCATAGGGAACGCACCGGGGAAGAGGCGGGTCTTCCGGCCTCCGCCACCGAGCCACGCAAGCTAGAGCGCCGCGTTTCCCGGCGAGGCCGCGCCGAGCCGCCCTACATAGGGAAAAAGAGTGCTGTAACGAGGCCTGGGCGCCGGAGGCGCCTCGGCGGACATGTTGGGTACGGGCCGGCTCACCAGCGGAACAAGGCGCTCCCCGCCATCTTTGTTGCGGGCGGGTCGAGCGCCTCATAGCGAGTTGCGCGTGCCGGCCGCCGGCTGAGGTCGTTTAATCGGTCACATACAGGGAAAAATTATTGTCGTTTAACTCTGCGACGTTGAAGAGTTATTAGTTTGCAAGCAGCGGCTAAATAAAAACACATACTTGCTGTTCCAGGGACATGCTTTAGCAAGAAAGCTCCTACCACGCTGAGGCGGGATCAGTGCCTGTGGGTGGCTAGCTGGCACCCGGAGCGGGCAGCCCCAGCTGTAATTGGAAGGCTCTTACATACCAAAACCTGCAGTTACTGGGGCCAGAAGAGAGCAGTGGAGCTTTCTGCACCTTAAGAATGGTCAGTTTACTCTTTGTGCCCCACCAACCACCTCATTTCAATATCCTCTTCTACAATACACAGAAACTAGCTAAAAAAAACCCACAAAACCAAACACCACCACCCCCCCAAACCCAAAACAGCAACAAACCCCCTGAAACTGCAAGTGGAAAGATCTCATCGGTTCCCAAATGGCAGCCCCATCTCCTGTGGCCCTGGGGCCCATGCTCCCAGCCCCATGGCGCTAACCCAGCCTCTGAGGGGCCATCATGCTTGCCCTCGCTTCCCTGGCTCCCCACTTGGTCTTCTCACTGCCATCTCACTGGGAGCCACCTCAGAGCACCAAAATAACTGAAAACAAATCACCTCTCCCTTGCTTTCATCCTGCTCCCACCTTAGGCCGGTGTGAAGTCCCGCGGAGCGGCCCCGTCCCCCCATCGCGTGCTCCATGCTGCCTTTGCCTGCCTCCGCACCACCTCATTGGCAAGCTCTTCTCAGGTGGCGTTCACCTCATGGCCAGCTCACCTCAGGCTGCCTTCGCCCACCTCCATGCCGCCTCACGGCCAGCTCTCCTCAGGCAGCCATCGCCTCATGGCCAGCTCACCTCAGGCTGCCTTCGCCTGCCTCCACGCCGCCTCATGGCCAGCTCTCCTCAGGCAGCAATCGCCTCACGGCCAGCTCTCCTCAGGCAGCCATTGCCCACCTCCATGCCACCTCACGGCCAGCTCTCCTCAGGCAGCCATTGCCCACCTCCATGCCGCCTCACGGCCAGCTCTCCTCAGGCAGCCATCGCCCACCTCCATGCCGCCTCACGGCCAGCTCTCCTCAGGCAGCCATCGCCCACCTCCAAGCCGCCTTATGGCCAGCTCACCTCTGGCAGCCATCGCCCCACAGCCAGCTCACCTCAGGCAACCATCGCCCACCTCTGTGCCACCGCACGGACAGCTCTCCTCAGGCTGCCTTCACCTGCCTCCATACCGCCTCACGGCCAGCTCTCCTCAGGCGGCCTTTGCCTCACGGCCAGCTCACCTCAAGCAGCTGCCCCTTGTGGCCGCTCGGCTGGGCCCGGCCATTTTCCAGACACTGCCAGAGAGTTGGAGCTTCTTCACAGTCTGCTGAAGAACTTCTCATATGCATCTTCCCTCTATCTGAGCCTTCAAGGATTCCACAGCCTAATCCAAACCAGGTAACATAACCGGGCCCCCAAAAAGCTATGGAGTAAGCCAGTACCTGAAATTTGGTAGCCTTTTCTCTCTGTGTAAAATGTTATCACTGCTAACCCCTTGTCAAGCTGCCTGTTTCTCTATACTTGTTTTTTTTTTCCTGGGGCATTTGTACCACTTGTACCATAATCTTTTTAGGCCGGTTAGCACCCCATATGAAGTGGCTTCTTAGGCAAAAGTATTGTAGGCCTTTTGCACAACATCAGTAGCAACCCTATACTTGCTCATTTAGCACATTCATCTGAAGGACTTGAACAATTTTATGTTCATTAAAACAGGAGGAAGAAGCCGAGCTATCCTGGATCTCCCTTCTGGTTGCTGGTTAGCTTTTTTAATTAGTCATATAACATCTATGGGGGCAGTAAGCCTCTTCCCCCTCCCTTCACTCAAATGATTTTGAATTTTGGATTAAATCAGAAGGTATGAAACCAGAACCAAAACACTGAAAACAAAATAATTTGCAATTCTTTGCTTTGATACTCCTACTTGGTTCACAGGCTTAAGCTCTCAGATTTTGCTTTTGTCTTAACCTTTCCTGGAAACCCTCTAGATCCCCTTGCCCACATTAATCTCACACCAGTACCAGCCTGCGCAGGAGAGCTGCACGGGACTACTGATACAAGCAAAAATATTCAAATACAAAAGTGTTGTGGATCTGCAGTTTTAACTGATACTTAATGCATAGTATTGCTTCACAGTTGTCAGCTGCATGGGCCCCAGTTGAGCAGAAAAGGTAAGTAGACATGTAAGTCAAAACTGATGCATGTACTTAAGAGCTTTGCATTATTGACCTTAGTCTATAACTCTTCCCTTAGTAATATACTACCAAAAAATGGTTCAAGGCCTGAGTGTCTGCATTCCTCCAAAAGGATTTGTCTGTAAAATACCCAGTTTACTTTCAACTTTGTCCTCACTGAGGACTAGTGCCTTTTATACATTCAAAGAGAGATGCTTCAGTGGAAGTTACAATCACTCAAAAGCATTGTCATGGTGCTTCATTTTTATTACTGCTCACAGTGTCTAGTAATTGTTATCTCTGAGTGGCAGAGGAAAATATCAGCACATGGGAAATGCAACTAAAAGCCTGACAACCAAATCTTTTGTGTAAACCGTAGCATTAGCTGAGGGAGGAAGTTGTTTTGTTATATTGTGGCATTGAGAAAACATATTTTCCAAATATTCCTGCCAAGAGATCCCTCTGCAATCGCACCAAGGAATTACTGCACCTCGGTGATAGCACAGTGCAAGCAAATGATTGGTTCAGCTCTTGCAGCTCTCCCACAGTATCCATGTAAAAAGACAGCAAGTGAAACATACAGCTAGCTTAACGAGTCCTGTGTGGATAGGAGACTCAATTAAAATTAAATTATACAACAAATTAGGTTTTAAATGCTGTGCTGCTTAGCCAGCCAGACAAATAATAATTAGAGATGTACTGATCTGCTGCTATGTGCAGTGGAACAGCAGACTGCTGCAACTGCTTTCAGTGTTAAACCGACAGCACTTCCCTCCTGCTCAAGGTAGTTTTATATGACATTTCAAGAGAACCATCCCTCAACAGGGCTGTTTTGTATTTGTCACCCTCCTGAGCTGGGCAGAATGGACAGGATCTTTTTCTAGAGTCTGTCATTCGCATCTGTTCCATCAGTTAATGTTTCTTCAGCAGTATACCTCCCCTCTTCTTTCTTTCTAGAATCTAGGTCATTCTAGATGGAATTAGTTTTCAGGCTTTGAATTGTGTAGGTATACGTATATTAGATTCAGGAGAAAAAGAAGCTACAAATATTATTTTTTTCCCTACCAACAGCAGTATACATACCAGTGGTTTCAAAATACTCCATGATGCAGATGGATACAAGCCAGAAACTGCCACCTCTGATACCAGTTCTAGCAAAAGAAATTTAGGAGTTCCTGGTAAAAAACAACATAGAAATCAATCCAATTGAAAAGGACCTGAAGGCAGCTACTCAAATCCTACTATAAAATTTAAAATGTTTTTGTATTGCATTACTGTCTGGAGCTCTCTATGACCCTGTGATAGATAATGTTTGGGAAGACTGATGCTGCTTAATTTTCTCTGCAATTTTTTTCACCTCTGGTGAAAGTAATATTAAGTTCTTAATATTAGATCGAGCAAATACAACATGGAAAACATGCTTCATGATAAAACTAATAATTATGTGTTCTGCCTGGAAAGAAAAGTATTTAAAAATCATCCTAAGCCAGCAAGAGTAATGTTATCATACAGTCATCTTCAGTTGTGGTTTCCTATTGCAGGCTGCTTGTCTGTGGGTAAGGAAAAACAACTTTGTAGTGCAAAAGAAAACATACCAAGGACAGCCTTTTAGTCAAGCATTTTTCTAAATACTGATATCCCAGTCCTGCCATGCTGTAAATGAGAATGCACTACTAAAATGAAGGATATTCTGAGTTAGGCAGCCAGCCCCAGATCTCCTCCTTATTAAGTGGTAGAGAAAGGAAGACAGCCAGGGACATCACATAGGAATAGAAGAGGAAAAGTATCATTTATGTCCTTTTTCTTATGCTGTTTATACAGGCATCCATTACTGACCACTGCTAGTGTTTGGAAAACTTTTAATCTAGGGGAAAGTAGCATAGCAGTTCCTGTGTTGTGACTCTCCTCATTAGTCTGCTGCAAAGCCTTTGAATTGCCCATGAGTTACAAGGTTAAGCAGCAATGGGTTTAAGTACGTCAAAAGAAAGGACTCCCTGGGAAATTCAGAGGATCTCCCAGGAAAACGAACAAAACCAACTCACCAAAGTCATGCACACAGGAGCTAATCAAACAATGCAGTTCCCAGGAAGAAGTTCCTTTCAGCAGCGACCCCAGCTGAACTTGTTGCTGAGGTAGAAGGAACAATGAAGAGATTGCTCTGCACTCAGCTGACAAACATAGATAAAAAATAATGCAATTATTGTTCACACTTCACAAGTTAGCTTCACTGGATGCAACTGTTAAACAACATTCTCAGTTCTCTTTGAAACCCCTTTGTAAATGCAGCCAGGTATTTCCCAGAGACCTAACAAATGATAAAAATGGAAAAACCTGTTGACATTTCTTTTTAGAAATGACTGACATACAGTTATTTTCTTACATTCAAATATAATTTTAAAATACACATTCGGGCATTTTTTACATCCTTCTTTTCTTGCAGCCTGGAGGGGCAAAGCAGTTTAAATTTTTGCCTTTGGCATACTTTAGTTTCTGAGCATCAAACACTTTAGCTAGCTTGCAAGCCCAGCAGATGGTAATTTCTGTCTAACAAAGAAAGCAATTCCACTTGATTAGCAAAATGGAAGTATTTCTAATAGCCTTAGGTTTCCTAAGACATAGATTTGTTTTCTTTATCTAGGCACAGTCCTACAGTAAGGTCTTCCCCCATTTTATGTGGCATGAGCCCACCCTGGTATATATATTGATTCTTATATATCTTGGGCCAGATTCAAATGGATCCCTTTAATGGTTCTTCTTGTCATTTGTAGGTGATACTCCGAGTTTTCTTTTTGATCATTTAATTCATGATGTTGGAGAAACTCTCTAGTACTTCCCTAGTCACAATCTTAGATTGACATGTTTAGTCTGAGGAAGAAAAAAAATTGCCTTTATTATCTCAGGATGAAAAACTGCCTACAGAAAAATTACATGAATATTTCTGCAAAGATTTCTTCTCCATAGATAATTGGGAAAATTTAAAGTCTACTTAGAGAATCAATTGCATCAAAAGGGATTTTTAAAATATTTCTTTCCTTTAAGTGTTTTAAAACGTATTTCCTCCAGGGGGTGCCAAGTTAACACCACTGGAAAGTAAAAAAATTATGAATTATCCACGTCAAGGACATAACAACTGTCCATACTGTACATTTCACTGTACCTTCAGCTTGAGCCAAAGGCACCAGTGTTTAAAATGAAACTTCTCAGCTGTTCACTTGTGAGTCTCTCTTGAAGTCAGAAGCAGTGCTGACTGGTCCTACAATTAATGTCATGCACATTCTCTGCCGAGTTCAGATAGGACACATCCCTTGGAAAAGAGCTTTAATAGTGTCTGAGTGGAAGAATACATCCATCTCAGCCTTTGAAAGAAAGAGATCTTGGGGAGGGAAAAAGTTACAAATGCAGTGACACTGATATGTAGCTTCAACCAGCTTATGATTAAGGGCAGAAACCTGGACACAAGAACTAAAATGATGCAGAAAAGCTGAAGAAAAGATGGTCAGGAATATCATCAGGTCTTCTACAGGTCTGCAGGGAATGTCAGCCCCAAGTAGCATATCTGTAAACATCATTAGAGCAGAGGAGAAGTTTCACTGGCACTTAAAACAGAAACCTTGCTTTGGACAAGTGACCACTTTACTCTTAGGGAAGTCTATTTACTCCATGAGAAAAATCAATTTAATCACTGTTCCCAGTCAAAGGAGCAAGAGAAAAAGGAAATTGTTGAGAAGTAATATAATAATATATATACCTTTTCCACAATTCACTGCTCATGTTTTTCTCTTATCTACACAGCAGTTAAAATAATCACACAGTCTGGCTATTCTGGATCCTTCACGCGCCACATTAGAAATATTACTGAAAGAGTGCCTCATTATCCTCTGTGTGACAGTAACATCTCTGCTGGATAGTTATTTAAAACTTCTGTAGGACTTCAAATAATAAAAGATGAAATCCCTACTATATACCTAATTTGTCCTCTTATTTCAAAATGCAAGTTTATTTTTCTTACTTTGAGATTAGCAACAGAAACCAACGCTAGCAGTGAAAACCAGCATAATTAATCTGTAACATCATGTAAGTGTGGACACTGTCAGAATGAAAAAAAACCCTAAATATTATATTGATCATTATTTGGGCAATCTCAGATCCAGGGCTGTCAGTTAACACTGTACCGAGATGCAGAAGGGATGCTTGTTATTGCAAAAAAATCACCTCACTAAATTCTCATTTGCATGTAGCAGTGGAGTACCACTGCAATCACTGATAAACAACTTTGCATCAGCTGAAAATATGATCACTTGTCTAGATCAGGCAGAACATTGAATTCCTGTGGAAGCAAAATGAATTAATGATCAAAACCTTGAATGCTGGTAGTGATGTCTGTGACCATGTAGGGAGCTGTAGCAATGGGCTGCAGTGGGAAGACTTTCCTAGTCTTCCTGCTGGAGAGTAGGTGCTGGAAATTTTCAGCTCTTCTGCGGGAAGCAGAGCACACTTTGATGGAGTTCAGGGGGAAGCAGCTCACCCGTCCAGATACTCTGCCTTGCAGATCCCCTCTCAGCTGAATCTCTTTGTAATGGGTTGTACATTTGCTATACAACAACACCAGGAAGTACTGGCCCTGGTACAAAGGGGGCAAATCCTTTTTGAAGCTGAATATGGAGAAAGGGAATGCAGAGGCAGAAAAGGTAACTGAAGGAAATGTAGGCTGAGTACAGTTCCTCCTCCCAAGCTGTTGAGGTAGGTCTTTAAATCACAGTTTGATAGAACAGCAGCCTAAGCAACATACAGTCAAGATGTTTAATGAGATTTATTTTTATTTTACATATTGCACTGTGTAATTATAAGAATTAGATACCACCTGTAGTACATACCTGGAAGTCTAGTCATTGTTTTTGTAAATGATAGCATGCCCTAAATTGCATCATCTTCAGACTAGACACTGGGATTAATGGAACATTTCATCTTGTTCCTTGCTTTCTCTCAATGCCACATTCTAGAGACACATTATTATTTTTATTTCGCTTTACTTTTGGAGATGCAAGCTTGCACACTAACCTGGTTTACAATGAATTGCCTCCTGAGAAAAGGAAAAGTCTGTTTTCTACATCCTGTACAAAAGCAAAAGGTCCCATAACATCTTGTCTGGCTTATTATTGGCAGGGAGTCAGATCCATCAACCCTGGGGGATGGGGTAGCATTTTTTATTTTGTATTTGATTTATTAAAAATCCCTGCTGTGGATATTAAGAGGAAATCTGCCATAATTCAGGAGCAGTAGTTCTGATGGACAGTGAGATGGAAGATTTCATATTAAATCCTTAGGAGGCCAAAAAGAAAATTGAAAATCTGGAAGTATCAGCTGATGGGCACTATAGTTTCATTATAAAGAACACCAAGCTCTATAAACCTCTTGGCAGGAGGGATAAGAGTAGAATCAAAACAATGACCTTGAGATCAATCTCAGGCTAGGGAACAGTAGGTTTTCAACAGATGCCAAGTAAAGGAGAGGAAGAGGAAATACAAGTCAGATGTCATCAACTTGGACCTTGTTCTGGGCCCTCCTGGTCAAAAAATATCCACATTTAGAGTTTCTTACGGTATGACAGAACAGATGTATAATATTTTCTCTCTCTCCATGCAGCTGGAACTCTTAACTAGGTTCTCTTTGCTTCTCCTCTGCTGCATTATTTTCTCCTCTGTTTTTGTCATTAGATTTCTTGGCCCATTCTTTTTCCTAGCTAGTGCCCTGCTTTGACCAGATCACATTCTATTTACATCCCTCCTTAGATTTATCATTCTCTGTTGCAGCAAGGAAAAAAAAATTTCCAAGACCCATTTTGACCTATGTCCATCCAGCCTATTGTCTTAAATTCAATTTTGGGAGTCAGAGATCACCTCTGATTAGTCACATTACCAGTCTGTATCACCTCTTTGCTACATTTCCCCCACAACTACTATATGCTTTTTTTCTCCCAAACTGCCATTCCTCCATCAAAGGAATGTTCTGTAACAGCTATGGAAGTTAATAATCATCCTTCAAAGTTGTTTTTTTTTCCCCTGTGATACCTACAAAAGCACCTATTACTGGGTGACTAGATGGCATGCCAAGACCATAGGCTAATACACTATCTTGTTTGTACTATTCCTGTTCCTGTTTCACACGTGCTAAACCTCATATAGCAGAGACCTGGTCAATACTTTAAGCATGGAGGGACTATAGCAGTGCAAATTAACACCAGTCTTTCCTCACTTCTAAGCTGATGGATGTTGTTCTCCTCCAGTGCACCAGCAGCAAAGTGATGAGTGGAAGAAGATGCAGTACTCTGCTATTGTAGAAATAGTGGGGCTAGAAAGGCTAAGGAGCTCAGTCCACTGCAGTAAAGATGGTGTTGCTTACTATTAGCAGTCCCTCAGCCAGGAAAGAGGATTTGATGGGTTCTGAAGAAGTACTAGTGCTCATGATATGGTGCATAAAGCAGCGCAGTTGATTTATGCATGGACTTTATCCCACATTTCCTCCTAAGCCTGATTGCAATCTAAAGAAATTATATTGCTTATTTGGGCTAGGCATGGAGAAGCCAAAAAGCATATATAATTTGACAGCTAAAGCTCTGGAGGCAACCAATTATGATTTATGGGGTTGTTTGAACACCCACAGCTCAGCATCCAAAGCCACTGGGACAATGTGGGTGTTGGTACACCATCACCATATGTTTTTTCATATGTGAACACTGGTTTCTTAAACACCCTGCATTCAGATTTGACAGACTAAAGTACTGAAAGTCACAACACCCCCAAAACATTGGCCTTGATGTTACTCATTTTATGGCATTCTCATCTTCTACAGCAGCATATATGTGGAGGAGTAATGGTTCAAGAGCTCACCTAAATCATTGCTTTCCAGCTTACGGTCTGCAGAGCCTGGCAAGCCCATGGAAAACTTATAAAGACTTTGAAAAAAGTGATTGAGAAAAACCAAATTCATATGTGCCAGACAGCAACCTACATATGTGAAATTCCTAAAGGAGCCTGCACTAACTACTGCTGGTAAATTTTTTAGGGGTTAACAAGTCCAAAAAGGTTGAAAAACCACTGACCTAAATCTTCTCCTGCAAGAGCAAATGGCCTAGAACTGCAGCAATATGAGAACTTGGCACTAAGAAATAGCATGACAGCTTAGCGGCACAAAATCTCTGCAGCTTCTCACAGATGTAAATAGAAGCAAGTAGGACAGACATATCTGTTTAGCTCTTGTAAGTATTTGTTCAGGGATTAGTGTTAAAACAGACTGAGAGAATAAAAAGGGCATCCCATCTCAATGCTAACTAAAGTTAGCAATCTTGACTACAGATTACTGTATGCAACAAATCTGGAGATGGATGTGTTCCTTATACAGATCAGTCATTTCAAAGCCTGAACTTTCACTAAGTTTAAAAAAAACCCACAAACAACAGACAAGGACAATCCCTATTAAGGCATCATGTAGTTATTTCAGTAGATTGTCTGGAAATAAGCTTGTTTCTGTGCTAATTTTTCTTCTGGCAGAACCAATTCATTCTTGGCCTTTACAAGCTGGTCTTTTACATTTGATTCAAAATTGGATTTGGGCCTCTAGGGATATCTGATGTCAGCCTTCCTAATGTAGTGTCAACACGAAGACACAAGGAGATAAAAAGTCAGTATCACTTAGAGTTTCCTTTTTGCAGGGTCTAATCTGGATTTTTCACTCTCTCTCACTTTTGCACTCTGGATCACTGCATCTTCTTGTCTTGAGTCACATTAAGCGGGAGGGCAAGAGTGTGTTTAGCCAACCTCCTTGGTTTATAGGCAGGGTCACTAACACAGCTGGAACACATACTTATACTTCATGGTATCACCTCATAAAACGATCACATAGCAGACAAATTTTAAGCACATATTTGAAAAGCAGAAACTGGGGTCAGGGTGGTATAGACTGGAGGAAGGGTAAATGTAGGCTACAATGAAAAATAATGAGACTCACTTTGCTGGAGGAAATGGTCAAACATTAGCATTTCAATAGAAGAGGTCAAACCATTTCATCCAATACAGGATATAGTTCCCTCCAGACTAAGCTAATACAACCTATAACATCTGTACTCTGTACTGCACTTTTTAAATATGATGTCCAAACTGTAGGTTACTCCCCACAAAGACTTATATTATCCCTCTTGCCTCCCTCCCTGGCCTATCATGCAGTCTGTACTCATCTGGAACATATGAACTAACCAACTGAAAATGGGATGCAATGGAAAAAGAGCAAGAACATGGACTCTCTCAAAGGTATTAAGAAAAACGTATGTAGGCACACAGCTCAGAACTTTCATAACACACACAGAGGAAGACTGAATTATGATTCCTTGGACAGCCTTAGTTCTGGCCTTTACTGACACATATGACTTTGCAACAGTCAGGATTGTGTCATTCTTTAGGACAATAATATACATTATTTATTAGACTAGAAGTTCATCATTCTCTCAACCAAACAAGCACTAACAAAGTATTTTCTTCTTTTGCCAATGAGAGGTTTTAAGTTTATATTCTCTTGTTGAGGATGACTGGGAAGAAAAGTGCTTGTATCTCCTCTTCTTCTTAAGTGATACAGCCTGTGCATAGAGCTGACTTAGACAGGACTTAGCACCTATGCAAGTAACATGACAGTGAGTAAATGTATGGTATGATAAGTAGAATAAATTCATAATTAAAATCACACGTGGCTCTCATAAAATGAAGATTTCCTATCCAGACAGATTCTTATACTCTTTTCCTGGAAGTGTTAAAATGCTGTGACAAAAAAACGAACCACCCAAACCCAACAAAGACCCCTGCATTTCCCAGCCTGCAGCAGTTTCATGGTCCAAATACCTACAGACTGAAACTCTTGCTCCCACCACTACTGCAGAGCAGAAAGCAGAGCTGCTTTGTGCAGTGGCTTACTCCTGTCTTGCTTAGCATGTCAGACTTCACAAAGGCAGTAGAGAAGGTATTTTTTTTCCAGGTCTTATACATGGTAATTGAGACAAGATTTTCTGCCGCAGGTAGAACATAAACTTTCTGCCATATTGCCTATCTTCTTAAAAAGATAAGAAAAGTCCATACGTTCAGATGAGCTGTGCAGCTGCTTGTTTTGCAGAAGAGTTGCGAGTTTTCCTGGATGCTGTTTTCTCCTTTGCTTCCACCTATGTCTAATTTAACATCTTCTATTCCACTATTTTCTCAGCAGTCACTACCCAACAGCACATCCTCCATTCAGCTTAACAACCTACGCCAGCCATGATCATGTTAAACAGTTGATTGGATTCAGCTGGGTCTTTCTGCATTGTAGGAAGAGCAGGCAGGCATTTGAATACAGTTTCTGGGTGTTGGTGGGGATATCCAGATCAATCCCTTGCCAGAAAGAGAAAAAGCAGCATCACATTTTTCATAGTGCTTTTCTTTAATGACATTTCCTTCCTTCCTTCCATTCATTAAGCAAATGTCCAGGGGAGATAAATGAATTGCTTTGTGTATCTAGAGGATCTTTGAAATCCTTGATCCAGGTTAAGTGTGCAAGAATGAGAAAAATAACAGGGAGCTGAATTGAGGAAGGAGATTTAAACACACAAACTCTCAGGTTGCAAAAAAGTAATAAAGAGCTAGAAAATGGAGGCAAGGCACAAGAAAATAACTGAGACACAGAGATACTCCAAAATAATGCAGCTGCTAGAGGAAAAAAAAAAAAACCACAACAGAAAAGAACCTTATGCAGTAAAGGGAGAGCTGGTGTTCAGCAATGCTCAGAAATTTTAATACCGATGTATAAAATTAAACCGTGACAGCAGAACAGGCTTATCTGCAAGCGTCACGTTACTTCCCCTGGGATCACTACCTTCCCACTGGTGCTTCTGTCATCTTCTCCTCCCTACCCCCCCGCCCCAAATCTCACTTGACCTGAATTCTCATCATTTGACTCCATAATCCTCTGGTTTCCACTGTACGCACACAAAAGATTATTGTACAAAAGCGAATTCCCAGGGCCTTGGGCTTTGCTTTCCATTTAGTTAAAGAATTATCCTATAGTAGTTTAGGTGCTGGGAAACTTGTCCTGTAGATTATTGCCTACAGGGCAAATGCTGAGGAGGCTGCTAACGAGAGAACAGATGTTCAGTGGCTTATGAGCCTTGCTGAATGTAAATATCTTCAGCACAGTGCTTGTCAATAAGCCTCTGCCTGAGAATCACAAATCTTATGGAAAAAATTCACCCCCAGTGTAAATGCATGGGCTTAGGCAGAATTATACTGAGGAAGAAGCTGGTCCTTCATCTGCATCAGAAAGACAGAGTTCAAAAGCTTGTACAGAAATTGAGACTAAATGTCATGAAGATTTAGTATTTCTAAACAAAACCTTGCCTCTTTCCAAGAGAAAATGCAGCTCCTTGGATCTGTTATGCCACAGCGGGCCTAAAAGAGAGATTTCACTGAGATACTAGTATTAGGGGGGGAAAGATCTTACAGTGACTGGGTCTCTCCATGGAAGGATGTTCTGCTTACAAGCCCTCAGTTTGATGCAGTGGATATTGTCTTGCCAGGCAGCAGCATTTTAAGGGGCTATAGGTTAAATGCTCTTCCAGTCCTCTGAACATACACAAACTTTCAGCTACCAAAGCAGCACATTTGCTGCCCATTGCCTGACAGGTGACTTTCAGAGCAATGTACACTTCAGTGAGGTTAGTACACTAACTGAGGTTAGTGATTCTGCGTGGCTTTTTCTTTATGAGGTATCTTGAAAGAATACCAAGATTTGCAAAGAGGACACTTGCCCTCAAACATTGGTTTTCCAGCCACCCTTCCTGTGGCAAGAGCAGGCTGACCTTCCTCTACACCTCATCTTTGCCATGGCAAAGCTCAGTTGTATCTACGTTGCTGGAAAGCCATGAGCTCTTACTGGTCATAGTTTGCCACTTCACTGTCAAAGTCTACTAACTGTATTCTGTCAACAAGTTGCTTGGTATAGTTTTCAGGATCCACTAATGAATCTTTCCAGCCCAGTGTGCCAGCTCTCTGCGTCCTTGCCAAATGGTGCTGTAAATTGGCATGAGAAGGGAAAGCAAGTGAGCAAGGTCTCTCTTCTATCAATGAACCCATGAAACCATGAAGGGGCTGTTTTTTTCTGGGAGTCCTTTGTTAGAAGGGCATAACCACAGCCTGAAAAATAAACAAACTCCACCATGTACAGTACAACATTACATTGAAAAGACTGGCTGGCAAGCTGAAAGCTGGGAGACCTGGGTCAGCTACGGAACTGCTTTATGATGTGGAGCAAATGACTTTGCTTGCTCACTTCTATGTCCCATCCCAATCATATTGCTGGCTCTGTACAGACAAGGCTGAGTTTTATTAAATGTGTATACTCTACTGAGCACAGTAAAGCCCTTGTCTCACTTGCGGCTTCTAGGTATTCTTGTAGCACATATAATAACACTTGATTGATTGAAGTTCAATCTCTTACAATGGGAAGTCCCATGAAAAATACCGAGTACATGCCTTTGTGTATATAAAAGTGCTTGGCATGAAAAGATGCCACAGAAAATACTGCAATTACAATTTATTCTTTTGGAGGTAGATATTTACTACTGTAATGTGATCACCTCTGGGTGGAGAGCAACAGCTGTTCCAGACCGCTCAGGAACAGCCGCATGCCACCAGGACTGACACACAGTGTCTGCAGCAGGAACATGGGCAGGACCCAACCTGCTCAGCCTTGCTCCTTCCCTTTGCCCTCTCCCTGCAGGCAAACCACAGCTGGCAGAGCTGAGCTATCCCAGCTGGATCTTGACCAGGACAATAAGGTTAACACCCCGATTCTCACCGGAACAGTCACAGTTTATTAATACCTAACCAAAGCCCTCTGCAGCATCTCTGTGCTCCTGTGGGCACCAAGCCTGCACCTCAGCCGGCCCTGCTTAGCACCTGCAGCAGCCAGGCTGAAGGTTATGTAGGTAGGAGGTATCTCAGCATGTAAACCCCAATGGAAATATATAAATATTAGATACTTAAATCACTGCTGAACCTCACTTCAGCTGCACCGTTTTTACGATGAGATCATTAGTAGCTATAATGTTTTGAGCTGAAGCAAAGCTATTTGCATGTTTCTTATGCCCTTCAGCACCCGTGGGGCAAAGCGGGACCTATGGCAGGGTTGCACAGGACTTACTGGGTTTGGCAGAATAGCGGAAGATTCACTTCTCCGTCTTAAGCTGCCGCAGCGAGAGGAGTTACGGGTCCCAGAGCGAGCAGTGGCTCAGTCCTGGGCTCGGCGCTGCTGGCCCCGCGGCGCGGAGGCAATGCCTCCCAGCTGTGCTTGTGCTCCTCTGGCACTAGATGGCAATGTGGGTCTTCAGCAGCTGTGGGAAGGCAGCCTTTGGGGAGCCCGGGGGGTGGGTACCCCTGAGCACCGCTCGGCATCCTTGCACGCCTCTCTGCATCCTTCCCTGTAACCCCTGTAAGACCTCAGGCGGTCCCCTAGTCAAAACGTGGAAAGAAATGCTCCTCGGTGGCTGTCGTTGACCTGTGCCTCCAAGTACCTCTTTTCCCAAATTGGATTTTATCCATCTCTGGAAATAAAAGCTGCAGCTAGCAGCAGGGCTGGTTAGTGCTGACCGCAACACGTATTCCTGCGGATGGGAAGCAGTACATTGCTGCCCAGCGTAACCTGCTCATTCCTGGTACCCATAGTATCCGTGGGAGACAATATGGGACAGGAAAACTCATCTGCAGGCAGCAAAATATGTTAGAGTTGCATTTGTGCCCAAGCTATTGTCAGGCCACATGCACCTGCAGTTCTGCATGCAGTACTGGTAGCAAAGCACTGGCCTCGTCATCACCAGGAACTGCCAACACCAGCTGTCTTCTGCAGCCTTTCTGCCTGGAAAAGGTTAACATTTCCTTTTCTGAGTACAGAATAAAATTTCTGAAGGTTTGTATCTGGACATTTTATTAATTACCCTTAAGTGACTTTTTCTTAAGAAGAGAGTGTTTTTCTTAAGAAAAAGGCACAGACAGAGCCTTTTCTGTTGTTGCCTTTGGATGGAGTTTTGTCTATCAGTCATGGGCAGGTTTTTAAGAGAAAATTTTAAGACGAATGATAAAGGACACCCTAAACTTTGCAACACAGAGATGATCTGCTGCTAGGTTTCTGGTTTTCTGTTTAGTTTTTAAATCCACCACGCAATGGAACATTTAATATTTCAGTTTCAGTTTTAATGGGCTTATCTCCTATCTTACACCTTACCCCAGCGGTGGTATGTGTTATATGAGGTTTTTTCCTCCACGCTTGTCATAATTCTGTTGTACTTAGAGTTGCCTCCAATTTGTTATCTCTCCACTGATCACACTGCTAGATTGAGCATTTCACAAGCAAGAGATTACAGCAGCGCTACCCAGGAGCGAGCAGTGGCTAACAGTGGGCTGTCAGTACACGCAAGTAAACTCCCGATCCTGATTTGTGCTGCCTGTTGCATCAGGGACTTACCATTAACTCTGTTGTCATTCCTTGTCTGCCTTGATGTGATTGCTTTCAAGATTTCTCTCTCCAGGAGAACATCTGTGTTTTGGATTAGTTTTCCCTAGACAGATTTACTTACAGGTTTTCCACATTAAATCTCCATATTTTGTTGCTTTCTAGTCTATCTAGGTCCTTTTTTGGTATTATTCCTCCAGGTGCATTCAAAATCTCCCCATTTAGTGCAGTCAGCAAAGTGCTCTGGTATCCCAATTTACTCTTTGTATTAGACCATGAATGAATTACACATTCTTAGATGTCCTTCTGTAACGCAGTGCATTCACTTCTTGCAGTCCTTTGTTTACAGTTCATGCTTTTGTCATCTGCATGATTGTGCCAATATCCAGAAGGATTTAAATTGCCATTTCCATCAGACACATATGAAAAAGCTATAAAAAACCAAAATAACTTCCCCAATTGTTCTGCTTATCAGCCACAGTTACATTAACTTCTGAATGTTAAGAGACTTTCCCCTTAGTGTCTCTTTTATTTTACTAAATGTAAGCTTACAATAACTTCCAGACCACTATTGATTCCTGTTTGAAAACTGTTTGGATATTTAATTTTCACCCCGTTTTCTGCCTATATAATATCAGTTTTCCATTGCTGAGCTGTAACTGGCAGAAAATGTTTCTTGTCCTTTAATTCATGGACATAACACTATAAATATGCCCATAAAAGGAATAAATTTTGAATGACAACAATTGTGTCTGACAACAGAATGAAAGGAGATGGTGAATTAATTTTAAAGGGTTTAGTTTTCTGCCCCTCATTTTATCTGTGTATTGAATTCAGGGTGAAAGCATGTGTAGACTGTGTCCCCAAAACACACTTCCCCTCATCAGCATCCACATATGCTGCTTTTTTGACCCTGATGCTGAGGTCAAATGCTGTGCAAACTGTCTTGAACAGATAGCAGAGCTGGAGGCTGTGCCAGCAGCTGGGGCTACCACAGCCCTAAAGTTCACTTTCTTTAAAGTGTATGAGAAAGCTTACACTGAAGGACATACAGATGGCAAAACTGCCCAGAGTGCCTAGCCAGTGCATCCCAATGACTGCAGGAGAAACCACGTTTCTGGTCTGTACACCTTCGCTTGGCCAAGAAGTGAGGAAGGATGTTTAGTGCTAACTTGCGATGCTCCCTGCTGGTAAAGCAATGATAGCTATATAGCACACATTATTTTTTTTCATATCCCAGCATTGCTTTCAGTGAGAGCTACTTCCATTTCCCTCTGCTCTTCTCTTTTCTTAGTAGAGAGACAAATTCTACATGTTCTGTTCACTCTTATTCCTGATAGGTTTGCAATTTGAGCACTGCAGTATGATTTACTCTGAGGTCTTGTTCTCTCAAGACATTTCATCACCCTTTTCTTTTGAACACACTTGAGAACCAGGACCCAGGTAGCATATCCTTCTGATGAGTCACAGTAAGAGGACTTTTACCTCTACAATTACCCTATTGACCAATTAGGTCCTCACAGCAATCACAACAAAGACTATCCAGTTTGATCCAGTTTGCAATACCTCTCCCCAAACTCAAGCACTCCATTGCTTCAGTGTTACTTTGACATGACTTTTTTTTTTTTTTTTTTGGCCACTAAGCCATTCTGTGGTGGAAAGAGACATTTAAATGTTCCTAAGATTCCTTTGTCCGTTGTTATTTTAAAGCCGAGTGTGGGACCAAGAAGCTCAGTTCCTAGCATGGTTTTTGGATGATGTGGTTAAGGCACTAGTCACACTGGTACCTTCTGCTGGCAGCCACAGACTTTGAATACAACCTTCACGTGGGGGAGGATGGAAATGTCTATCTAAAGACCTTGCTTAGCCCGGTACTGATCTTTGAAACCATTGCATTTTGGCTTACACCCATTCTCTAGATCATCCCACCCTTGCCCCCTTTATCTTTACTGAGGATGATAGCAAAGTGTGGGCACAGTGGGAGTTGAAGATTCACTGTGATCATTTGCAATAGCAATTAGCAAATGCCTGTGCTCACCTGAAGCCTCCATGGTGTGACAGAGTGCAGCACGTCTTTCAAATCCCATCCCTGCTCTAGGCTGCGCAAAATCTTGTAGGATCAGGGCTTCCAGCTTGGCATTGTCGACAGACAGACAAAGACAGAGATAGACAGCCCTCCTCTCTCACCCTTATTCAGCTGTCCCTCCTCCTCCTCCCTGTGAAGCTTTTGCTGTGTTAGAGCTTAGTGCATTCAGCTGTCTTCCACCTCCATCATTGCTTTGATAACTGATAGCAGGGAAGGTATTACTTAAAGAATCTCGGTGACTGTTAGCAAAATAAACAGGAGATGAAAGATAAGGCAATCTCCTTGGTGCATAATTACCTTAAATGAAGGTCTGTTTGCTAATACCTTTGTTTTGATGTGCTAAATGGCTTGGTCTTAACGCCCCAGCAGATACTAAAACTAAACTAACTACTGTAATTCTCAGCGATGTCCCACCAAGATTACAGAGACTGTGGGGAGGCAGGAGGTAGGGGAGGAGTATCCACAAAGTAGTTATGTGTAGGGAGTACTCCCAAATCACCTGGTATGGCAGGCATTAGACTCATCTTCACAGACCTCTCTGCTGTCAGCACAGGTTTGCAGAGCTCCATGGAGTGATGCTTCCAGGCAGGCAAATGGTTCTCTCAAAGTCACCTACTCCCTCCCAACCAGCCTGATCTTGAGGAGATGCTCTCAGGTGCATGGCAAGGAGAGCTCTTTGCATTCATGCTATTGGTGGTGCATGGCAGCACTTGCTCCCCACTTCTTCCTATAAGAGGGGAGACTCTCCCTTTGCTCTGAATTGGGCTGAAAAAAGCTGCAGCTGGGTTACCTGTGTGTATACATAATCTGAGCTGTGTGTGATTGCAGGGTTGCTCTCTTTTATTTAATTGCCTGCTTGGAAGCATACTCTGACCTAATTATGCTTGCAGTTGTGTCACTTAACTTGGCCTGTGTGCTGAGTGGCATTGCATGAGCAGGGAGCTCTGTGCACACACTCTCACACAACTGAGCTAATAGAGACTGACAGGGGGTATCGGGTTTTTTTAAGACTAAGAAGTCTCCTGGGGTGTTACTAATCCCCTAGAGGTGCCATTAGCTTATGATAACCACACCTTTGAAATTGTTTTAGTGCTTTAATAATGTGGTGGTGATGGAAAATGGGGAACATGCCACGTTTATTATTTATGCTGGTAAAAGATGAAAGTTAGCAATTAGAAGCTTTAAAACACAGGTTCAGTAGAACTACATGACTAACATTTATTCATTTTTGGACTATCCACCCCAGCACTGGAATGCCCTTACTGTCCAGGTTTGTTAAGTTGGGCTGCCTGCATAAACCATGGCAAAGTGGCAGGCCAGCACAATTAACACTGCAAGACAGATACAGATCTTAACTGCAGGGATGGGTGGAGATTTCCTGGTGGAGAGCTGTTGGAAGCGGAACAGTGCTTTATGATATCTGAACTAATCTTGTGCTATGATAATTCTGTCTTGCTTAAGTGCTTGAAGCCTCTTTGTGCTGCCTAGTCATGCTGTGGCAGCTGCTGTGTGCATCTGATCCAAACTCTTAGCTTCCCCACACGCTTAATTGGTAAAATTGCCACCTATTGTTTATTAAAAAGTGCGGCAAGAGTGAGCAGAATCTTAGTCCCTAGGACTGTAGAGCCACTGCTTTGCTGCCACATGGCTGGGAATCACACACTGTCAGCTCAAGGTAACACAGAGAGGATGTATGTTGTACCGTATGTGTCATGACATCTACAGCTGGATGGAGCAGCTCTACCAAAATAAAAGAAGCTGGTGCAGCTTGTGGTAGAGTGCAACACCAGGCCTTTAAAGTCTGCCATGTTTCCAAAGTGTCGGGTTTTATCCTGAGTTCCTAGAGAAAGGGACATAAACACCACAGCAAAACTGAAGGAAAAGGGAGGAAAGTTAGGCTTGTTGTAAAAGAAACTTGCCAAGACAGCATATGCCCATGCTTGGAGCTGTAATGGAAGCGATTTCACTAGTCTGCCTTGCAGCCCGCTTTCTCATTCTGTGTGATCCTTTAGTGAGGTTGCAAGTTTGTTTGATCACTTCACCTTAGGATCAAATAAGCAGAGGGCTGACTGGGTGTTTTATCTGCAGCTGGCAGAAAACGGAGGTGAGAGAGAGCAAGCAAGTGAGTTTCTATTAAGAACAGAGAGATTAATGCACCCAAATTTAATTGGAATTGTACAGGCAGGCAAGAGGTGTCAAGCTCCGAGTTCATGCATAGATTATGCGGGTGCCCTATGTACTACATTTTGAACATCTGCAGCGTGACTATCTCAGCCTTGTACTTTGGTCCTTGCTATAAGCTTTCATGTTGGTTAACAGTATTGTACATCCTTATTTCTGTTGTACATCCTTCTGCCCTTTGCCTCATTGCACTGCACCGCTCCCATTGAAGGTGTGTGCACAGACAGAAGTGATGCAGGGGCCTTGCCCATGACTTGGTTTCCCCTTGGCTCCAACATACTCAATGTTGTCAGTGTCACGCCCCTGCCCTTACCACAGCCTGGAGAGAAGCCCGTTCCCTCAGGCAAACCTAGGCCAACGGCAGGCAACGTCCGAAGCCTGGTGTTCTTGTGGGTGAGCAATACTGGAGTGCAGCAGCTGGCTGTGCAGGGCACAGTGGGGGCCCTGTGGTTGTTAACATGCTTCTAACAAGCATGGGCACTCTTAGGTCAGTGTGTTGTTAATTGGGATCCACACTGTTCCTCCAGAAGGCTGATTCAATGGCTTAACACAGGAAGATTATGTTAACATCAGTCACTGGCATCCACATTATTCGAGCAAGAAGAAACCATGTATGCAACCTGGATTCGCAGCCTGCATCCGACGCCTGACAAGCTCTCACTTTGCAGGACTTGATTCACTTTGTGGGTGTCTCTTTTTCTGCAAGCAAAGGCCTTAGGGCTGCACTTCCCTTCCTGAAGAAATTACACATGATGCCAGCCAGGCTGCTGAAGCGTTGAAGCTGGTACAGTCAGCAGTGCAAGTGTGGGCTGCTACCACGTAGAGAAGGTAATTGGTTTTAAGCCCATTCATTGCCATCTCACATGAACATCACCCTTTGACAAAACCCTATGACAAAAACCTTTGGTTCAGGCTATTCCCAGAAGGCTGGAGTCTGGCAATGGCCATGGGCAAAGCTCAGCCTGGAGACGGATTTTGTGTCTTTTCCTTGAGGCTGGTGTGAGCCTTGGCTACACTCAGGGACCTTTCCCCAGCAGCACTAGTGGGCCAAGGAGCCCACCCTTACTCAGAGGATTGTGCTGTGCTAGGAAAAAAGCTTCTGGCTCTTCTCATGTGTATTTGGGGCAGAAAGAAGGTGTAGTTTAGATTAGAGCACTGCAGCTTTATCAGTGTTTATCAGTGTAGGAGTTCTGCTCCGTGTAGCATAACAGCCTCAAGTCCTTTTAAACCCTGACATCAATATGTGCTGATAAGATAACACTGGTTATCCTGTACCGGTTGCTCTAGATAAGATAAACCCTTTTATGCTTTAAAACACGACTCAAAGTTTGTGCTATGTTTTCTTTTCCTTTTAACGTAGCAAACTCCAGAAACATTTTATTTCTAAGGGAGTGGTATTTATAAGAGCAGATAAAAATAGTACATATCATAAATAAGACTTTCCAAACTTGCCCAAGGAGCATTAAACATTTTATTTCAAAGACTAAATAGAAATGAGCTAGTATGAGGTAGATTTCAGTGCCTTAGAAAATTGTTGGATTAATTAGAAGCTAAAATTATTCCAAGTAAGTGGTCATGCCTACATTGACTTTTGTCAGAAGAGTGTCAATACAGTGATATTTCAGCAGCAGTGGATGTTAATTTGAAGGTGGTTACTTTTGATTAGTATGAAATAACTTCTGTAAAAGTAGTGCTTGAGACAGCAGTATGGGGTGTTTCCATTTTGCATTTAAAGCTGGGACGGAATCTCTCTGTACAAGCCAGTAATATCCATAAATTGACAGCACTGACTCTTCAAGAAGAGACTACATCTTTGGAGAATTTAGAGACACATCCATTCATTAGTGAGTTAAAATTAATAACTAGGTCCTTTACGAAATTTAGTACTTTAGTCTTGTTTGTCCCAAATGATTTTAACAATGGAGTAACAGACTCTTCATATTTTCCATATAATTAAAATTAATTGAAATTATGTGCATTAGTTGTAATTAAGCTATGAAGCTAAAAGTGGTTGTATCTAATTGCTATGATTATATAGGCTACAAACAAGCTCAAGTAACAAAAGTGGAGTTATTGTGACACAAGAATTCAGCCACTCACCACCTTCGCACAACTGAGGTCTGCATGGGGAGAAGGCTGTTCTCTGGGACGAGGCAGTGCTTACAGCAGCAGGAGATGCTTTGGTAGCTGAGCTGGCTCAGCTGCCCCCTCTTTAAGTTCACATTTGTGCCCAAAACCTGAAGAGTAAAGGTTGCAATTGCATCATTTGTTCAGCTTTAGTGTAGCACTAGTGGGGGAGAAACTGAGGCAGGAATGCAGCTCCTTTAAAGCACAGAAGCCTTTGGTGCAGGGTCTGGCACAGCCTATAAATCACTGAATTAACTGCAGATTTAGCTCTATGTTCAGCAATGCATCCCAGTTACATCAGGCACGCCCTTACCCCAGTACCATATACACTGCAGGAGCGGCACAGCATGCAGAAGCTGACCCTGTGACAGTGGTAGCGAGCTCCTGCTTTTAGCTCTGATAACTTCCGTGTCCCCGTGGAAATGTTCCATGGCTGCAGGGCACCTCCAGGCCACTTTGTCCAGCTGCCTCACACAGAAACTGCCCACAGCAGCGCAGCAAAGGGACAAGGAAACAAAACAAAAAATCCCCCCACTGCTCCATTAGCTCTTTAAAGCTCAGTTTGAAGTAATCAGGCCTAAATCACAAATTTGTCGTCGTGATATAGGTCACTACAGGGTCAGGTTAAGGTTGCTTTGGATGTCAAACCCATGCAATCACCTTTTTTATGTGTGTACTCTTCTTAGGCTTTTCTGAGCAGTGCCTTGAAAGTGCAACTCTAATTGTGGGTTTACTACATTTATAATGCATGGTTTGAGGAATAACAAGTTGTCACCATTCCCCCTCCCCCCTTTTTTTAAAATTTTTTTTGCTTTTCACTGCCTTGTGAACATTGAGCTTCATTTCATGGAAAACCCAGGGGAGAATTGTTTGTCAGCTTTTTGGTATGGGAATAAACCCAAAGATTTGAACTGATCCTGTTGTAATCTGCCCTCTCAGCACCTGCAGCTGGCTTGTGCATGATGGGCCCCAGAACACAGGGCTGTGTCGTGTCTTGCAGGATGTTAGAAAAATGAACATTTCAGCAAGGTTTTGGCCTCTACAGCACATGGGAGTGGGAGGAATATGGCTTAGCTTTGCCAGCTGTTCACGTGCCCACTTCACAAAGCAAAATAGCCCCACTAAAGCATTTGCTTGGTATGCTAGCAGCAGGGCAGATGCAGAAGTCTGTGCTCAGTACACAGCAGGCAACGAAGAATTATAAACTGCCCAAATTTCCCTTCTCAGAGTGCATTGGGAATGATTGACAGGGCTGCCAAGCAAAGCCTCTTGGAATGTATAGCACATGGAAACCTTCCTGTTAATTAATGGGGGATTGTACTTTGGGCAAGCAACTTCTGAAGCATTTCTCCCACCCTGAGCCTGTCCCTAACTCGCGACTGGTCTCTGCCAGGGAAGCTTTGTTTATTCCTGTACTTCAAACACTCCAGATGAGAGGCATCCACCTTGGACAAAACCTTTTGGCATGCCTCAGCCTGCACCCCCCACCCCCCCCCCCACCCCCCCCCCCAATCCCAGGAATTCACTTCTCATAGTACTGTTCCATAGCCCAATACTGCAATATCAGTTTTATCCTTGAAAGACTCAGTTGTCTACCTTCAGGCTTAGTAATATGATTGCAAGAAAATATTTATTCTTTACACATAAGTGTAAATTAGTGACCTTCTCTGAGCGAAGTGTGCCCATCTGGCTGACTTAATCTTATCACCTCTTTGATGATCTGCATGCTGTGAAGTTTAGGGTACAGATTCAGAGCGCCTAGAGGTAACGGTAGGGCCCATGTGTGCTAGTACTAATGGAGCTGCACTAATATTATTACAGTGGGAAAGCAGAGCCTTTAAAGAAAAAAACCCAAACCAACAAAAACACAAAAACCCCAAACCACTCAGGATGGACAGACCATGATATTGGTTGTGGGGGTGGGTGGGAGAATGCAGGGAAGTGAGAGAAACCATTAACATTTTGCAACGTTAGTTGAGAGCCTGGGGACCTGCTATAGCAAATTAAAAACCCACATAATTTAGTCAAGGGAATTCAGCCAAAAAAATTAGAAGTTTCATTTTTTTCAGTGTAATAACTTCTTACTCCATTTAATCTCCTGTTTAACTATCTGAACAGTTAACAGAAAAGTACTGTGAGATAGGGAATAATCAGAACTAAATTAAAGCAGAGAAATAATGCTCAGAAACCTGCAGGCATGTTCACAAGCAACAGTCATCCAAGATACCAGAGAAACCAGGAGGCAAGTAAATCAGAACAAACCCAGATCTTTCTACCCTATCCCAGGAAACACAAGGAACCTGCTGTGTATTTCCATCTGGCAGCAACACAGACCAGCACAGGATCTATGTATACAAGATCCCAGCAGTAAATCCCTGGGCTTGCAGGCTCGGTAACCTCCAGCTATTGCTGCTGGAGAGTTCAAGTCATAAACTCAGCAATGAGACATTGGGCTATGACAAAGGTGCAGCTGTTGCCATTGTCCCTTCTTACTTAAAAGGGAAGTTTCAGTTTAGGATTGTGTCACTTGAAGCCAAGAACCTTAGCAGGAGCATGGCCAGACATGCTTTGACAACCCATTTATTCTGTTTAAATGTTAGTATTTTAACTTTTGTACAACTTGTGGCTGTACTCATCTGTCATCTTTGCTAATAAATATCTTGGAGTGGATAAGGGGGAAAAAACCCCAGGCAGCTAATTTTTACCACCCCCTCCCCCAAGTCAGGGTGTGGCTTTGTTCTGTATTTTTAGAAATTTCAAGACACTAAAACTGTTGAAACTCAGGACTGAAAAAAATAATAGGCTCAGGTGTACATGGTAGCATGCATCTCATCGCTGCCCTGCTTGTGTGAAAGGGCACCTGCTCACATGCAAACAGAAAATTTCCATCATGTAATTTCTGAAGTTGCTACGATATAGAATTTGCTGTCAAAAGAATATGAAGATAAGGATATGGGAAGCTTTGGTTTTGCCTCTAGTAAAACTGATGTGCAGCTTAGGGGGACAAGATGTTCACTAGCATCAGGACAGTAAGCATGTGCCAGTCTGAGCTGCCTCTCAGGAGCTGAACTTACCTCCTCCACTTGCATGAAGTGGTGCAGTTGCCCAGCCACTGGGATTGCCTCCCTGTCCTCTGCCCAAAATAAAACTTAATTAAAAGGAAAGGCAGATGGTACACAAGGTCTACATGGAGCCCCGTGCCTCTGGTGGGCACAGGTCAACACCGATGGATTCATGAGGAATGGTACAGACAAGGTTGAGCCTTCAATCATTTTAGGAGGACAGGTGAACAAAAACATCATAGCAAAGCATCCGGGGGGATTTGGGTTGGCTGAACATGAGACATGCTGCTGGACCCTGGCCAGGAAGGAAAGCTCAGCACAGGAGGGCTGCGGAGGGAGAGGGCAGGGGCTGGCAGGAACCCAGCAGCTGCCCTGCAGCACTGCCAGAAGGAGAATGAAGCCACCAGAGATCCCACTCTGGCTAGCCTAAACAGACAGGAGTTAGAAGTGTATTGCTGTTGAAGTGACCTCGTGAGCAAGTGAGATACCAGAACAAGTAGCTGGGCTGCTTGTGCCAGCCAGCACTCCTCCTGCTGCCTGAGAAACCCTGCCCACCTCTGCTGAGGGAAGGGCTGTGTGGCAGGCAAATGGACCAGTGCAACCAAAGCCAAGCCAGGCCTATCTTGGAAGAGCCAAACCTGCTGGCTAGCTCTGCAGACTGAGGTCAGCTGCCCTGCTGCTCAGCAGGCAGGCTTGAAAGCATCAGCTGCAGTGAGGGCATTTTCCCAAGGCTTTACAGGATATTTAAAAAAACACCTCTGAGGTTCAGGTGTGCAGGCAAGCAGGATTACCTTCCTAACTGAAGACAACTCAGAAATTTTTTAATATCTGCCCTGGTATGAGCTGAAGAAAACTCACTTTTGGACATTTCCCTATCAAAACCAAATAAAGAAGTTGGCTCACATCTGAAAACCAGCAACTTAAGAGGGTATCATTAGACATTAAAAGATCTGGATTCCTGAAGTATACATGCCTCCTAGTTGTTTACCTAGTTTATACTCATTTAGTATTCAAAAGCCAATTTTTCTTTAAAAAAAATTAATCTTTGTTTAGTGCTCTTTAAATACTGTATTATGTTCTTTCCCCTTGCAAAATTTAACCTGAACTATATAGTTTTTAAACATGCCCTAGTTCAGATGTTTGGGCCTTTGGTATCTAGGCTTTCTACAAACAAATATTTCCTATCTTCCTCATGATACTCCCTTATCCTCCCCAAAATATCGAATACATCTCAAGAGTAATTGAGAAGCCACAGCAACTGCTCCTGGCAGGAAGCTGCTGAGCTGTTATCCAGAAGCCTGACCGGCATTATTTGGAACAGATGCTCTTTCAGCTTTGTAATTTTCAGCCAAAAACAATGGCAGTAAGTAAAAATAAAGCTGTAGGTCAAAGGAAGGCTAAACTGTATGAGAATCATGTGAAAATATTTTTTATTTCACACATCCTCTCATTTACAGCACATACTTTTGAAATGGTCAGTGAACCCTAACGTGCAGCTGCAGGTTTTGACCTCCACATCCATATCCTGGATTTGCCACAGTTGAGACTCACCAGGAGAAGCCAAGCACAGGGTCACCATCCCACTGGAGCCCTGGACACAGACTGTGCCACAGGAGAAAGCCCCTGTGCCTCCCTGGGCTGGGGAGATGGGCCAGGCCTAAGGATCTGTTGCTACCTGTACCTGTAGCCCCTATCAGGCCATGGGAGGGGTACTAGATGACATTGTTGGCCAAGCAAGGGGATGTTATTGCTGTCAGCCAGCACCTGGCTGTGTAAAACCTTTTGGCTTACCTGTGAGCCAAGATCAGTCACCAGTGTAGAAAATGAAGTGGCAGCCTCTTCACCTGCATGGCCCTCTTAGCACCCAGGAGCTTGTGTGGCTTTGAAGAGGCAGGTCCCATTCTTGGGGGATCCCAGGGCTGCACAGGACAGGGCATAGGACAAGGGCTGCAAAGCAGAACAAAGCTTTCAGTTATTCAGGCCAGGCAGGCAAATTTTGGTCTCCCCCACTGGATGAAGGGTCCACTGGGCTCATGCCGCCCCTTCCCTTTGCTAGGCATGCTCAGTTTAACAGAGCTCAAGAAATGAGCAAGTCTCAGGAAATAAATGTTTTCAGTCTCTCTTTTTTATTGCCTGTAAAATAGCAGGAGGCTTTCAAAGCAACAGCAAATCCTGTTAAAAAAAGTAGAGAAAATTAAAGAAATGTTTCTTGTCTCAGATCCAGCCCTTTTCACCTTAACTTTCCATCATGGTACATAAAATTTTGTATATTTTGGCAAAGCAGAGAAATAGCTTTTCCCCCTTCTCTTCCTTGCACAGCCCAGGAGCTCTGAGTGAGCTTTAAAACAGAGTTTTGCACACAGAATGGCCAAATAATAGAGCAAGAAAACAGCATTAAACTTTGTAGACAATCAACTTTATTCTGTGCACAGCAGCTAGTTTCTCCTGCTCTCAGCAGAAATAAAAATTTACAAGTGTTCTGGGAAAGCATTAAAAACCAAACACGTCCAGACAAAGTCTAGTGCAAACTACTTGGAAATAGATCTGTGCATCACCTTCTGAAAGGCTCATTCCAGCTGTGCTGGTGTAGCCAAGCTGACAGCATCCAAAACAAATACACCCTGAGAGTTCAGGATGGGATTTGAGGGTTGAGATTTTGATACCAGTCATCCATGTGTCCCAGAGAGGCAGTTGCAGCTCTCTGCTCTTGTGAGTCTTCTCATCAAAGACCTCTTCTGCACCACTGCTTGCACATTGCCATGGAGGAAGGATGCCTACATATTTGGAAGAAAGTGGAACCTCCCAGTACCAGGAGGAAAAACTGAGCTACTGAAGAGAAGGGATCAAAGACAAGAGGATAAGATGCATTCACAGGCACACACCCCAGCACTTTCCACAGGGAGCACATTAGGTTTGCTGTACACCCTTATTGCACTGAATGTCATCTTCCAAGCATAACAAATAACATTTTCATAAAGCACTGCTTTTAATCAAGCACAACCTTCACATCCCCAAAGGAGCTATCTGGAGTCTATTCCTTTTCTCTACTGTTCTTTTTTTGCCCCCTTTTAACTCCCTCCCTTAGAGGTTTGTGCTTCCAGCAAGGAGGGCTCCATGTGGTTCCCTTCGGAGCTCATTAACACAGGTCCATCCATCAGGCCATGAGGCTGAAAGCAAGATGCACGGTGCCCACAGTCCCGTGGGACAAAGCACGCAGCCTGTGCACAGGACTTGGCTGTCACATGGCAATGCATTAATAACCATGGTGCTTACGTGAAGACTCAGTGTAGTACCTGATTATACAGCCCCATGCATGCTGGGACACTTAAGCAGGATGCTAGTCTTGGTGGATCAGTGGGATCCAGCAAGCCTCATACTTATGCAGTATATTAAAAACACTAATTATACTTCAGTGTCATCCAAACAGAGTGGGCTATTTGCATACCCAGTCACTGTTGCAGCTGAGGTCAGAGGCTGGGCTGTCTGGACTAAAATCACCTAAAATGCATTTCAGAATATCAGTCCAAACCCGTATTCTCGTTACTGCAGTAATGGAGACCAGTCCCTTTTCCAGCACTGACTCCATGACCTCATACATGATCACCAGTGAGCCTGTTGACTGGCAAGCAGCTTGTGTGGGCGAGAGCAAGACCAGCTTCTCAAAGAGTCAGACAGTTATTTCCTGCATGGCAGATGCTTTTTATCCAACACAAAGAGGAAAGCTTTCCAAATACGTTTGTTTCTTCAGCAAGCACTAATGCTTGGGGCAAGGGGTTGAATCCCTCCTCCATGCACAGTCTGCAGTCAGTAAGTGCTCCTGTATAGAAAGGCAGAGCCACCATCAGCTGTACAGAGGGTAGGACTGATGTCTAATGAGTGGCAAAGGAGCACTGATACAAGCATACTCTTAGCTACACATGTAGTGCTGCTGATCGGATTTACCTGTCCTCACGGCTGGCTCGGGGAAGAACCCTTCATATCTGAATCTCTGAGCATGAGGGCTGATCAGGAATATGGTAGACTGAAGGCTTTTCCTCTCAAGTGCAAATGGTTCATTATGGCTTTTCTCAGGCTATGCTGATGAGAGGAATCATTCTTCACTGATAAAAAATCCTCCATTTTCTTCTCTGGGAGAACACAGCTTTGTTCCCTTCCCCCATTTAATAATGCACAATTTATCAGGCTAAATTGGTGAGCCTGGCAGCAAGTGATTCAAATCAACTTCAGCAGCTATAAGCAATCACATATACTTGAAGAAACCCACTTATACCACTTTCTGCAAAACCTGAGGAAAGCTGGCTATGAATGCACTACCGTAGCCTATTAATGCTCAAGAAAAAACATTTAAATGAACCTCTAATGGCTGATTGAGACTTCTGTAACAAAACTCCATAAAGAGTCAGCTCCTTCCTTCAGACTGGGCCAGCAAAGTGCCTCCCTGGCTCTCTTGCCAGTTGTGGGTAGGAAAAGCAAATGAATGGAAGGACAGGTGTGCTGTGGTGAGAAAGGAAGGAAACCTCCTGGTTTTTCAAGGGTTGACACTCTCAGCCAACATCACCAAGAAGGTCACAAAGTGCTAAGTCTCACCTGTGTCTCCCAAGACTATAGGAAACATTTTATTGGACTACAGTGACCATGGTGCACAGAAAAGCTGTCTCACAGCTTCCTCCTACACAAAGCACAAAGGTGTTTGAAGATGCAGAGAAGAAGGGCTGAAGTCTCATGCAATTTTGCAGACTAAGCTGTTTCTTAGTCCTTGTTTCACAGAATCATAGAATTGTTTAGGTTGGAAGACCCCTTTAAGATCATCAAGTCCAACTGTTAACCCAGCACTGCCAAATCTACCACTAAACCCTGTCCCTAAGCACCACATCTGCACATCTTTTAAATGCCTTCGGTGACAATGATTCAGCCACATCCCTGGGCAGCCAGTTCCAATACTTGGCAACCCTTTTGGTGAAGAAAGTTTTCCTAATATCCAATGTAAACCTCACCTGGCCCAACTTGAGGCCATTTCTTCTTGTCCTGTCACTTGTTACTTGGGAGAAAAGACCTACCCCCACCTCACTATGGGCTGCGTCTTGAAAACTACAGTCTGACATTACTGTAAAAAGTTTTAGGTGTAGATCGTAACTTGTATTGCACTGCTATGTTATACCATATTCAACTTCTGCATATTATACCAACAATTACAATTACAGATAGCAATTGATAGTATCCAGTCCCTAGATAAAGAGGTATTTATGTGTGATTCCACAGGAGACCTGCCAGGGCACACTGGCAGCTCAGCTGATGGAGCCCTTCCCCTAATTTGCCACTGAGTCAGTGATCCAGCAAAGGGCTCTGAACCCCTGAGGTCCTGATGGTGAGCAGAAAAGCCTCCAGCAGCTATTGCGGTGGCGTGGAGGGTGCTTAATCCTTGGTGACTGGTCTGCATTTCAGCTTGGGGTCAAGGATACCCTACCCAGCTCATTTATGCTTATCCCTTCCAGTGAGGGCCAAGCATTTTCTTAGCTCAAACACTTGTTAACAAAACAACTGTGTTTCACTGCAAGGAGAAATGCATTGTCTTGTGGGCCCATCCAAAGTGTATTGAACGTTGGATCAGCTGAGCTCTCTCTGCATAACCTAAAAAAGTTTGCATTCTTCCAGACTGCAAACCCACAAATTTTTGTACTGGCAAAAAAAGCGTATCTGTGTTCCCCTGTAGCCGACATTAGCCCAATGTTTTAAGCATGCCCAAAATTGGAGAGGCTGCATAGACTGAAGGTATGAAAGGAGAGAAGAGGGGAGAACAGTCCCTGCCAATTCCAGCTGCTTATTTCACCTCTTGTGTTGTGCTCCTGCCTGTGCTTGGGTGCACCCAGGCAGCAAGGTGGTCAGCAGGGAGCTGCCTTGCTTCAACGGCCCATTTCATTATGTCGTAAGCCCCCATGCTCAGCAAGACATAGGAAATAAATGGTCACAAACATTTCAAAAGCATTTACATACCACTTCATTTACATACTCCCCTTCAAAGCAGCAGGACCCCAACTGGGAAACATCCTTTTGCTCTAGAAAGAATAAGCACTGTTCCTTCCCCATCCTGTAAACCTTTCAGGCTGCTGATGCCTCCCAGGTGCCTCTGTTTTGGGCAGATTGGCCCTTGCCTGCAGCTGCGGGGGTTTGCCAGGCACTGTCTGTGGGCAGCTGGCAACGGGATCCTGAAAGCCTGGGCTGTGGCCCGAGCCTCCTCCTGAGCCTGGCCTTCCTGTGCCCTCCCTGAGCAACTGGCCCCTGTGGTCCCTGAGGACTCACATTGCCCTGCTTGAGATGTGGGTGGTCATCGTGATGGAGATGGGGCACTGTGATCCGAACGCCTGGGCCCTAGAGCCTGGAAAGGCTGTGTGTGTCTCTGGAAAACCAGGACTGTTCTCCATCGCTGCTTTTGTAGTAGCAACTGCTGTGCCAAGATAAAAGCTTTTGTTTGCCTTTTCTTTCCTACATTCCTAATCTCCCTCCGTGCTGGTCTCCCCTCTAGTCCATCAAGCACTTTTAATCTCTAATTGCATATGACTGATGAGCCTGAACTCCATATACAGCGTTGCCAAGAACCACTTTTTTCAGAGCCTGCTTTAGCTCTTTAGGCCAGTCATAACACACTGCAGGACCATTAAGAGTTTATAGTTTGTATACATAACACCCTCGGAGTACCAGAGGGTGGTTTATCCAAACAGAAAAGAATAGAGATGAATGAATGCAGAAATGACTTTTGGCCAGGAAATACTTTAATTTTAATTAGGGGGGAAGGGGGCGAGAGAGGAATGAAGAGGCTTTCTTCTGTCACAAAAGACAAGACTAATGAGTTTACAGCTGCAGGCGCTGACCTTGGAGCATCCCGTATAATGCTAGTGCTGAAATGTTTGGATGTGATGTTAGACCTGATAACCTTGCTTCTAAAAGGAAGAAATGAAGGGAAATGGCTGAATGGGGAGGGATTCATTTCATGGGGATGTATGGACGTATTTATTTATTTTTCCCCCTCTTGCCTTCCCATTCAGCTGCCTTTGGCGACACAGCCGTTCGCCCAGCTGCTGTGCTTCCTATGGGCCTCATCTATTTTGCAGAAAAAATAGTCAGTTACAGCATTTTTCCTGTATTTAGGACCTTCCCTCATCCCAAAGCCCCTCTTGCAAACCCCTACCTCCCTAGAACCCATGGCTGGAGGGAATGGGGTGCCAGAGCTCCATGGGAGCCCTAGCACTGGGCAGCCCATGAATGAGGGAAGATGCAGCCAGGGCTTCTATTGCAATGGCTAAAAATTGGCTGAAAGTCTGAAATGAGCCACGCTCAGCACAGACTTCGCCACCTGCTTCGCTTGGTCACTGGCTTGTGATGTTAGAGCCCATGCCAGTGCCTGCAGTGCTGGGCTTACAGTCATCGCCAGCCTGAGAGGCTCCTTCTCCTGCCCTGGCAGCGTCATGGCACAGGGACCTCTGTCCAGGTGTGGTGCAGAAGCAGAGCTGCCTGCCCGCTGGGCCATGCGCTGATGCAAATTGTCAGTGGGGTCTTTCTGGGGCACACATCGGAGCAGCGGCAACACAGCCCTGCACAGCCTTGGATCTGCTGGGCTCTCTCTCCTCGGGAGCATGGCTGCTGGTGGGTGCTGGGGCACACACCAGGCTGATCTTGCACCTCCACCCCCTCGGCACCATGCTGACTTCATAAAGGGTGCAGCTTGTGCATCTTCCAAAAAGTGCAGAGCTGCTGCTCCCACCACCTCCCTCCCCAGCCTGTCCCCTCTGGGCTGGGGACATCAGCCATGACATCTCCCAGCAGCTTCCAGGCACCCTGGCATCTCCTTCCTCCCCTGGAGCTCTTCCCATTCCATGACCCTGTAAATTATCATCTGGCCCTGCACATCCTCCCATGGATGCTGCCATGCTGCAGCCATGGTGATTATTAAACTCTCGAACCACAGCATGAAGCTGCTGTGAGATGTTGTGGCTGTGAAGCCAGTTTTACCCCTGGGGAATCAACACCTCCTGCCCTGCTGAGTCGACAGCCAGGCAGGCTGAAACAATAGTGCAAGTTAATGGAGCAAAACAACCATCGGTGTTTCCTATTAAAAGTATTTTTATGATGATGATTATTATTAATATTATATAGGGGCTGTAATTTTCTCCTGCCTCACTCCAACATCTCACAAAATAAACAGTTGCTGTATTATCCCCTTGTAAATGAGACCACAGGATTGTAAACTTTAATTTGTTACTTTTGGCTGCTCTCAGGTTTGGCAGACAATTAAACCAATTCATTAGTTCACAGAGGCACATTTTTGGCCGTGTCTGGCTGTGTGAAGTCATCCAATGAACACATTGGAGGCAGGGTGCAGAAAAACCATAGTGTCTTTGCCATAGGATCTGTCAGTAATGGTCCAAATAGGCCGGTGTGGATTTTGCAGATCCGGGTGGGAGAGGATCTGGTTCCTCCTGTTGCTTTGCCGTGCCCTGGGCATGTGCTGTTGGAAGCCCTGTGCCCTGACGTTGGCTAGAGAAGTGGTATCAATCCTGTATCTGACTGGAAGGTAGCTGGGTTGTACCTGAGGCTTAACCTTTAAATTCTGCAGAGTTTGATCAATGCAACTCTGTAGGACATGGTAGAAAATGCTGAGCTCTTGGAAAGGCTAATCTGGCTGAGTGTGACCTCCAGAGCCATCCCCACCAGCTGAATTAATTCCTTGACTAGCTGGATTGCTTTTCATCCCTGCTTTCTCAGCTGCAGACACATGGTTAGCCTGTATAGCACCGTGACAGCAATGCATGGGTTTTAGCCTCTTCAGGGCTATCGGCTGTATGTGCTGAGAGTTAAGGTGCAATTTTTAATGGGAAGCTATAACAGTATATTTTGCGGTACTATCACCTCCCCTGTCCAACAGGGCTTAGCGCAAACTGCCAATCAGATGAAGTTCCCTTGTCAGATGTTTTTCACATGCTGTAGTCTCTTAGATGTCCATTACCAAAGCAAAAATCCTGAGCCATCTTAGATCTGAAAAATAAATGCCCATAAAATTTCTCCCTTTTCCTTTGTTCCCTCCACAGCAGGTGTAGAAGCCCTCAGTGCCTGTGACCCAGTACCCATCAACATTATCAGGCAGGTGGAAAGGCAGCTGATCTTCACAGCAGCCTTGGTGTGTATTGCTATTTGTTACTGAGACATGGCAGGAAATTTGCTTACTTATATTCTCGCTTTCTGCTAGTCCTTTGTTGTCTGGTAGACATGGTATGGCTGCCTGCATCCCAATGAGGTTTGTGGGAGCCCACCCACAAGTGGCTGAATGCGTCCTTAAAAGCAGGCAGGAGGCTTGCAGCTTGTAGCTCGTATTGGTGAAATGCAAAAAATAATGCAGATTCCAGAGGGGAACCTAAAGTGCTTTAGGTCAGTTTTCTTCCACCTTTTTCATTCAACAAGCCATTAAGGAGACACTCTTACATCTTTTCATCCTCCTTCCAAAGCACTGCATTGGCCCCATGTCTGTGATGGTAATTCAGCAAGCCCCCAGAAAGGATTTTAGAGGTGATAGTGGCTCCTGCTTTTGCGTTTAAGAGCCATTGACCCAGATGAAAGGACTTTCCAAGCCATAGAGGAACATGGGATAGAAGAGGATCTTTGCTTCATGGTACAAATAAAAAAAGGAATTTCCAGCATCTGCACTCTGCTGGTACCATTAAGCCAATGTGGAAGAGATCCCAGCCCTCTGAGGCTTGGTCTCACCCAGCACAAGGTTCTGATGTGGTGCTCAGCTGGGCTTATTTCCTCTCAAGTTAAAATTATTCATTCCTTTCTTATTTCAACAAACTGCCTTTCTCTCAAAAATCACTCTCGTCTCAGGGTTTTTGGAGTCAAATGTTTTTGGAGTGCTATTTTATAGCACAAAAAATGAGAAGAAAGGTTTTTGAATAATGAAACCTAAAAGCTTCCCCAAAGCAGTTCCCCACCATTGTGTTTCTCACTGGCCAGCACTTTGAATTTGCATTTGCACTTGCACAAAGTTCTCCAGTTCTGCAATTTTCTCTGAGCAATGTCACCACTCCTGGCACAGCCCGGGAGCATCGCTGAACGCTGGCTCTCCACTGGCTGGAAGTGCTGGAGAGAAGGAGAGGCTGTGGCAGGGAGTGGGGTGTTTATGGAAAGCTGGCCACTTCCTTAAGTGTCTAACGGGGGTTTCCTTTTCCTGAAATAATAATATTTATTAAGAGAAGTGTTTTGATAAAATGGTGAGCAAATGCTGCGGAATAGTTAATTATGCCGCCTTGTATTGAGACAGCTCTTCCGCAGAACAGCAGCAGAAACCTGCCTGCCCTGGTTGGGCTGCAGCCGTTTTCTTGCACAGCTCCCCCGCCACTGCCAAGGACGTGCAGTGTGTGACTGGGGCTGACGCGGGTGTCAGCTGGGGCCAAGTCTCCTTTGGGTGTCTAATACATCCTCTGCTCCTCAAACTGCTTTTGGAGGGGAGGTGAAGGGCTTCACCCTGCTGCAGGCAGCTGCAGTTTGCTGCATGAATTCTTATCAGGAGTTGGAGGAGGAGGATGAAGCTGGTTGGGTTTTGTGTCAAAAAATAAGTCCTCTGTTTTTCTCCTTTCAGCTATTTATCAAGGCTCCGTGCAAAGGGCCTGACACCTGGCCAGTGCGGCTCGGCTGCTGTGATCTGTGTGACACACAAGCCACTGTCGAGCCGGTAATGAGGGACCTTCTGCTAAACGGCCAATTGAGCAGCCGGTGCCTGCCGAACAGCTTCATCGGCGGGAGGGACCGCGGGTGTATCTCTATTTTGACACGTCCTCACTGAATGAGGATGAGAACAAGCAGAAAATGGCTGATGATAAATGCAGCAATTAGGGAAGGTTAATGGAGCGGAAGGTTTTTTGTGAGAAGACAAAGAAATTGTGGTGCGGACACCTGCAAGGAGGTCCCAGCCGCTGCCGTAGGGAGGCCTCCAGCTGTGCTGTAGCAGCAGGGGCTGGGGTGAGGGGGATCAACCCTTTTTCCTCACACACACATCCCTCAAAGGCCTTGGAAAAATATTGTCCAAGTTAATCTTCAAAACACCATTTCATTTTTCTTTTCCCCCATTATGTTCAGAAATGGTAGCCTGTAATTTTGGCCTGTTGTGGCCCTCCCCAGCTCCCTGCTTTTATTCAGTTTCACATCCCAGTGTGCTACTGGGAAAGGCATTTCCCGATGAAATATCCATCTTAGTGGTATGAAAGAGCTGTGGGCTCTGAGGGGGGATGCTGTTGTGCTGGCTGTGGGTGGACATGAAGGGACTCCCCCAGCTGCTGCTGCTGTGCCTGCAGTGATGCCCCATTTAAGGCTGAGCCCCGACACCACACTCTTCCCAAAGCACTGCATTTCCCAGCTAAGCCCTGGGCTGCCAGCTCCCCAGGATTTCAGTAAAAGTGCTAAATTTGCTTGCCAAAGCCCCATTTGTCTTTTTTTCCTTGGTTAGACTCTTCCCAAAGCAAACTGCTTGTGCAAGGGGACACCAAGAAGCACTGGGGAAAGGTCTGTAAGGGGGTATGCAGGGAAAGACCCCACAGTCCCCAGTGTGGGGAAGTCAATGTTTCAGCCATGGGCAGTGTCTTTTTGGTCACTCACCAGATCGTTACCAAAATCACCCCCTCAGAACTGCAACACAACTATTTTCCTAAGACTGCAGCAAAAGAGAATTTCCTGAAGGAGGTAAAGGAAAGGTTTCCTTTTATGCTCAGTGTGAGCCAACGATAACACAAACCCCGTTTTACCCACCGCCAAGGGCTTCTCAACTCGAGCCTGAGCTGTGCACCAATTTACCTTGTCTCTCATTCTGGCATTTGCTAGCTTGCCCATAGCAAAGGTATGCCTCACCCTTGCCTAAGCCCTCAGCATATTGCATTTCTGCCTAGTTGGCTTCTTGTGCTTTCCCTCCTCTGGCCTTGAGCAATGATGGCATTGCAGGTCTCATGGTGGCAGCTCAGGCTGTGAAGTCCCTGGGTTCCCCTGCCCAACCCTTTCTTTGTCTAACATGGGGTCACCAATAACTAACTAAATATTTATGGTGTCTATAAAGGCTGGAATGGACAACTCCTGTATGCTTATTTTAGGCAATAAAGCTTGCTTTTTAGGGAAGTACTAGATCTTTTTATCAAAAACAAGTTAATATTTTTTAAAAGTAATCTGAGGATTCATTACAGTTTTACAGATTGGCTTTTTCCCTCACTCCATGATCTCCTGGTTATTTTGTCCATTGTTATTACCAGTTTAAGACTGGCCCCCATTAACTGAAGCGGCTGCATGCCAAATCTCATTCCACCAAGCTGCAGTGGTGCGTGGCATCACGTTTTGGACAAAAGGTAACACAAGTGCAAGAGCTGGTCTCCCTCCTTATGCTTTCCTGAGCATCTTTTTAAAAATAGGTTGCCTGAGGCAAGCAATGAGCCTTACAAATCCCATCTTCCTACTACCGTCATTTGTTTGCTAAATCCCACCCTTTGTTGGTGACTGAGGGAAGTCTCTAGGGAGACAGCCGAAAGTAGAATAGAAATGGTAAAAACTGCACAAAACGAAAGCTCCACGGTGGTAGAACCGCATAAAACCCAGGAAGTCCTTCTGTACCAGTTCTTTTTAGCAGAAGGCGGCTCAGCTGGGGTGGCTTAAAGGAATAAGGCTGAATTAATTAGTTTCTCTGTTTAGGTAATAATACCATTAATCATGATGAACCATTTTGTGAGAAGGCTGATACTCGGCACTGCATAATTCTGCAGGAATCCCACTGTAGTGCAGCATTATTGATGGGTCATCCTGCGAAAGCGTTAAGAGCAATGCCTCCTAATACAGTAAATGGCAAACCGCTGATTTTCTTTAATATTCAGACTGCCGCAGCATCAGTCACAATGAATTCTTCTGGCACTGGTGTGGCTGCAATAAGCAATCCTTCAGGAATGCCAGGGGAGCATGGCATTGATTTAATGCTCACTTTTTAAGCCGTACATGGACCAAATGCTTCCAGAGGGTACAGTCCATTATTCTATTTTTTTGAAGCGTGCAGTAACAACCCCTTTGCTTGCACTTACCTGCTTTGGTAAGATAGAGCTATGGACTCTCTCTAGCAGAGGTCAGGGAGGTTCGTTTATGCAGGTCTGTGTTAGAGGTGGTGTCAAGCAAGATGCCATGTTGGACAATGGCACCAGGAGAGAATTACAAGCCCCCTGAGCCAGCATTACGAGTATCTGTATGCTGAGTCCAACACATCATTTCCACCATGTGTTATATGTTCCTCTGATTTCAGCTGGGAGAGCAGGTGCTGATTTTTAATGCCTATTTTGTTTTAAGCCCTCTTTCATCAGATTAAGGACCCTGCTATTTTATTTCATTTTATTTTTTTATGCTCGGTGATTTAGTCACACGCAAACTTAAAAACAGAAGCTGTAACATGCTGTTAAAGCACAGTCACCCACTGTTAAATCAGTTACTGCAAGCGAGGGGGCTTGGAGCACTTTTCCATTCCCCTGCAGATGTCTGCTCTCAGCCTACGGGAAAAGCTGGGGAAGCAAATGAAAATGCACATGGAAGAACAGTGCTTAGGGCGATAACCATCCCGTAGCGATGCCAGCAGCATGATCCCTTCAAACAAGCTGCTGCACAGAGGCTCTGCTTCCTTTTCTGCCCTCCTTTCCCTCAGCAGCAGACTGTCAGACCAGTGCACGAGGCGCAGAGCCCGAGGTGCCCCCTGTGCCAGGGCCACAGGCTGGGAGGCTGCCGCCTAGCCCGGCAGCACCACTCTCCTCCCCACATCCTGACTGCCACAGCTACTGCCGCCGAACCATTTTATGGGCCGTGTTCCTTCTGCTGGGAGAGATTCACAAACAAAATAAAATCCCTCTCCCAGCACCAAGCCATTCCACCAGCTGCCTCCTCCCGGCCGCTGAAGCACCGTCAATAAACCATTAGCCTCCCAGTTAACAGCACTAGCTATGACACACAAACACTCAACTACCTTTTTCATCCAAAATCAATGTTGTATTTATCTTCATTGATCTACAAGGAAACTGAATGTTTAAAATTACAGGGGGTGCAGGGGGGAGGATGGGGAGGGGGGGGAAACAAGAGTTACAGAGCCAAGAAAATAGTAGCGGATGGCTGAATTAACTAGAGAGAAAAAGCCCAGGATATATAAAACATGGACACTGAAAAATAAAATAAGGGAGGGGGGATGGTACAGCAAGTAAAACATGGCAAAATTTACATATGGATGAAAAGTAAAATTGGAAATAAAAAATAAATCATGCCAAAAAGCAGTTCAAGGCAGAACCACACTGAAACAAACATTTGCTTATGGTCTTCATGTACTATAGATAATATATCAGAATTTCTTTTTTTTTTTTTAATCAACCATTAGACTTTTTGTTTGCACTCCTAAAATTCTACTTTGTCTTGTATACAGATTCCAATAAGAACACTGCACAATTAGCACAAGGGGTCCACGGAAAATTGTCCTTGCTTGCCAGCGATCCTGCCCACAACACAAAAAAAGAGAAAAAAAAGGAAAAAAAAAAATAAGGAAAGGGTCTGCCGCATGGTACTGTGCCAGTTCCATCTGCTTTTGCCAGCTTGAAAAGTAGGAAACCAAAATTCCCTTCCAGGAGCGTGTGTCTCTCTCTTTCCTTGACGAACTGTCCCTTGTGTTTGTACAAAAAAATTCAGTCTCTCTCTCTTTTTTTTTTTTTTTTTTTTTTTTTTTTTTGTTAAACACAAGCATCCTTCTTCCTTTTCACATGCCATTTCCATTCTGTCTCCATAGTTGCGAGTTGGTTGTTTTTGGGTTGTTTTTTTTTTTTTTTAAACCTTCCTCCCCCCAACATCCACTAAGATCTGCCTCCAAGTTCTTGCATAGTTGAAGTATATATGCCGTACTTAGCTTTCTGAGTGTGAATTTCTGACTGTGACAAGAGTATGAGTTGTAACCATGTTAACAAATAACCAGAGTGGTTCTAGAAACCATTTTTATAAAGTCTACCTATGTTAAGAATTTAATATTGGTGTACATTTATATTAACAGAATATTTACAGTTTGTTTTCTTTGTTTTTTTTTGTTTAAAACAAGAAGTCAAAAAAAATTCCTCTTAAATTTCTGCATAATATAATAAGGCAAAAAACAAACAGTTTTGTACATTATTATTATTATTATTATTTTAATATATATCTGTAACTTCGGTTCCAAAGTACCAAGGTAAGTGATCAATTGGCCTCAGAAGGGAACCTCACAGTGGACTGTAAAACTACAGTATTTCCATAAATAATACTTTTAAGAAACCCTGGGTATTTTTTTCTTAAGGATCTGAGGCCTTTAAAATGCAAATTTAACTAAAAACAAAAGCAAAATTTCTTCTTTTTTAAGTGAATAAAGAGCACAAAATTAAAAAAAATACAAATCCATTAAAAATGTTTCTCACATTTGGGAAAAAATGTACAAACGTGGTATTTTTAACTAATTTTTTTTTAGCACAGAAACAAAAAACAAAACCAAAAATCAATACCTATATATTAAATTCCCATTCTCAGCAACCTTCTTGTTGGAAAGTCTGCATCCCCGACCCCGTTATTTATGGAAATGTGCTTAACTTCTACAAATTTTACATAAAAAAAAAAAGTTTACAGCAGTGCATTTTGTAAAAGGTTTGTTTTTTGTTTTTTTTTCTGTTTGTTTTTTTTTTTTGTTTGTTTTGTTTTGTTTGTTTGTTTTATATACAGGCGAGTTTAAAATTCAATGTTGGGGACTATCGTGCCTCTACTTCTTTGGGGTTCCTAGAGGGGGAATAGTCCCTGGACTCTGAGTTTGTGAGTGGAGTAGTCCTGCGTGGGGAGGCAGGTCTGGTGCTGCTCGCTGGTACAAGAGGCGGCGGGGCGCTCAGCGCTGCAGTTGGTGGGTTCCTATTTAAAATCCCATTGTGCATGGCAGTGGATGGACTCAGTCTGGGGTAATGCATCCCGCTTAAATGAGGCATGAAGGATGGCACGTGTGCCAGGTGACTTTCGATGGGGGACGAGTGCAAGTGGTGCATTCTGGCACGCTCAAGTTCTTCCCGTAAGTGCAAGCGCTCTCTTTCCTCCACTTGCCGCAACCGCTCCTGCTCTCGGCGGGCTTCAAGAAGGTTTTCATGGTTATAGTCATGTGGCTCCCTGTCTCTATAAGAACGCTCATGGTCGTAAAATCCAGAGGTGGTAGGGAACCTATGCATAGGATCCGTCCGGAGCTGGAAGTCCATTCGACGGTGCAGGTCTAAGCTCCGGTAGGCATCTCGCAATGGGTCCCTCATTGGGTCCCAAGAAAATCCAGGATGTGGCAGCCTCTCTCTTCCTGACAAAGGATTCATGCCTATGAGCGGGGTCATCATTCTGCTGCGGTCCAGAACATTCATGTTGTTCATCTGGTGCACGCTGCCCATGGAGATGGGCATAGAGGCAGCCATCGAGTGAGGCAATGATAATCCATGCAAAGTTGGCGGTGGGGGATGCTCCACTGATCGAGAGTGCTGTGAAGGTTCAGAGCCTACCACCAGCACATCACTGTCTTCCTTCCTCTCCTCTTTGACTTTGATGTCATTCTTAATCTTCTGGAGGTCGCTGGGAAGTTCTGTCTTTCTCTCCATGTCCTTGCTCATTAGATTGGTGAGCTTCAAGCTTTCACTTAGTGCAGGTTTGCTGTATGGTGATACAGACTGGATTACTGGCTTTGTGTTGTCCTCAGAGGGTCTCTTATCATGGCTTGGAGTTTCCTTCACTGGGGAACGGCTCTCTTTGATCTTGTGTTCTGCTATGGGCGGCTCTCTCAGCCGGTCAGGGTGCTCTCGCTCGGGTTCTTTGGATCTTTCCCTTTCACTGAGGCTAACCTGCCTGATGGGATCACTGGAGGTTTGGCTGTTGCTGCGGATGAGATTGCTTATCTGATGTGTCACTGGAGCCGATGCCGGTGAGGATCTATTTGAATGTCTGTTTTTATCCATGAGGTCTCTGTAAAAAAGAGAGAACACACATCCTTGGTTTTGTGTGAATGAACATACATGTGATGCGGGACATGCATTATACTGTGCCTAGTTGTGTAATTTGAGATTGCTCAGGAAATGGTTTGAAAAGCTATGCTAGCATCAGCTATAGCTGCAATGCTAACTAAAAGATATGCACTACCTGCCTTTACATGCTACCTAGAACAAAATGTTAAAATGTCCACAAATTTGAGGACTAAATTTGAAATGCATTTAAAAAAATGGTATATTTACCCTAAGAGAAAGCCTGCTTCACTGAGAAATGCAGGAAAAGAAGAATTCTAGACAGCTCTTTTTTTTTTTAAAAAAAAGAGTTTACTGTTGTTCATATATACACCTTGCTGCCAGACAATGATCTTGGATGTAACACTCTTAACTCAGGCTCCTTTCCTAAAATGTGGAACCAGGCACACAAACCAGAAGCCTACAGAAATGTGTGCAGGTCCTTCACAAACCACTCTTGTTTTCTGGAAGCAGTCACAACATGATGCTTTATTTTCCTATGCAGCTGCAGGAGAGTTTTTGTGGTTGGCAGTTTGGGCAGGTAAGCTAGGTGCTTAAGGAAAAAAATCCTGGAACAGGCCATGAAACTGAGCAATTGACCTCCATTTCAAGAGGACCTGCTATGATGAACAAGGAGTTTGATGACAGCGTGGATGGTTTAGAAAGAGAGGCATGAGGGTTTTACATTTCTAACTGCACCTCTATCTCTGAGCAAGCCAATTAGTCACAGTTAATCCCACCTTTTTAAAGAGGGGAATAAATAATGCTCAACATTTAAAAGCACTTTGCTCTGAATGAGAGACACTTTAGATGCAAAGTATGATGGTGTGATTGAGAGAACCACATTATGTAGCTGAGAGGCTCACTGATGCCTAAGTTTTATGCCAGGTTTGCTTTGAAGAGCTGTAAGACCTGAGTGCCAAAAGCTGGAGGTGTTTTCGGGGATTCTGTAAGTATTTCTCCCTTATGATTACAGTTGCTAACCCAGATTTCTTCCTCTGTGGTAGTCCTGACTGCTGGTCAAGGATGCGGTTTATTAAAACCATGTCCAAACAGGGATGCTGGGGACAGCTTAAGCTGAATTAATAGAAATGTAATAGAGATATTAACCCCTCTTGAGAGCAAAGTAACCTTGGTTTGCCAATGAATTACACTAAAGCCAGGAAGGGAGTTTCCTATCTGAATGACTGTCCATGCAAGGGTGTCAAGACAATTCAACATTTAACACAAGATGATTTTCAGTCTATTGCTTCCACATCATCTTGTTCACAGGCACTGCCTGAAGACCCCATTAAAAGCACTCCAGGAAAACTATGAACCCCCTATCACTAGTCAGATGCACACATCTAAGTCTTGCAGGCTGTTACTGCCTACAAAGTAGCTGCCTGTTAGAGACAGCCAGGCTCTGAAATATAAAGAGCTTTACAGCTTCAAAATCATGTAACTGGAAGCCAACACAATGATTTACAGTCCAGGTGATACAGTCCTGTCATAGTTAATAAGGGTTACAATGCAATTTTTTAAAATCAGTTTTGCTAATGGATTCATGCGCGCTGCTCCAGATACAGGCATTTGCATTTTTATCTTGTTAATGTCCAGCTAACATTTGAATTCATCAGCATAACTATGTTAATGAGAACTATGACTGTCTCCAAAGGCTCCATCACAATGCTAGCTTCATGATTTCAGAATATACAGCAATTGTAAAGCAGCTGCACTGAAAACAACCAAGCATACCCTGAAAACACACTGACACACTCATTTCCTCAGCCTGGTGCTTTTTATTAACCTACTAGTGGGGATTGGCTTACCATATTTCCACAGAGGACAAATCCTAAAAGGCAAAGGGTTGGGTTTTTTTGTACTGCTAGTACTTGTGCTTATCTGAGGGAGAGGCGTAGCGGCTGCTTCAAAGACAAGCAACATTTTGCTCTGAAGAGTATTTTATGATTGGAAAAATCAGAAAAAGTATGGACGAAAAATAGGCCTAGAAGGAAGCGCTGAAAAGCACACCCTGCTTACCTCTCTTTGTCTCTGTCATCTTTACTCAGAGAAAGATCCCTCTTCTCGGGCTCTCGCTCCCGCTCTCTGTCTCTGTCATGGTTTGTCACTGAGGAGCTTCGCTCCGAATCAGTGGGCTTGGGCCACTGTGGAGGTGTTGGGAAGGACGGTGGGGTCCGATGGAGTCTGTTCCATGGCTCATGGGGATTATTGAAATTCTGCAGGTTTGGGCCATCTTTGTGAGTAAAAATGTTGTTGTGAGCTAGAAAAATGGCATGGGAGGAAGAGTTAAAAATAATTAAACCCAAGTAATTACATACACATTTTTCACAATGCTAATCACGACCAGAACTGTCCTTCCAAGACTTTTTAATGGTGAGGGGGAGCTACTAGCAGATGGATACAGATACCTCCAAGACTGGGTGTAAGATCCACCAGCACTTTTAAGGCTGTTGGTGGAGGAAGCTTTAACTATACACCTGAATAACTCAGAGATGACTGAAAATACCCAGCTCCTCTTTTCCCCCCACCCCAGCAAGGGTTCCAGCACAAAAGCAGTATTTTTCCTCAGCTCCTCTCACTGGCAGAAACTTTATAATTTCTGGGTAGTTACAAGCGATCAGCTGCTTGCAGCTGAGGATTCAGGGACTTTTTTTGTTAAAGAAACCAGACTATTTGGTGGTATGTATGTGTGTGTAAGAAATAGAGCTTGGCTATAGGCTTTTCAGAACAGTCACCTGATTTTCCTCCATCAGTCTTCAGCTGATTCCTGTTGCACCATGAGATGCAAAAGCATGCTCTCATATGTGTGGCTCTCAAGCATGTCTTGCCTACAGGTAAGATGTTTTTGAAGTAAAAGAATTTTATACAGGTAATTTAAACTTCAGACAACTGTTACAGAGGAAGTCTACACGCTGAATTAGGAGAAGTATCAATAGCTGTTCCACTATGCATCTTCACCGTTGAAGGGTGTTACTTTAGATGCCCGTAGGGTCCCAGAGCTCAGTGGGGTCTTGCAGCTTGGGTACCCCTAGGAGCACACAAGGCACCAACCTTCAGCAGTGAGGAGACACAGAGCACAGCTAGTGATGTCTGTGACATGCAGAAAAGCTCCCACCGCAGAGACCTGGAAATCTTAGGTGCAGTGTTTTCAGATAGGAGAATGGAGGTTAGGAATTAAACTTCTTTAAAAACTACCACCAGCTGCTGTAAATATTAGCATGTGGCTTTTCTGGAAGGGATGTTTGTCTGCAGTAACCCAGCCAGTACTTACTCAGAGCATGACTGCCTAATCCTCCAAAGGCATTGCTGCCTAAGTTCCCAAGGCCGCTGAAGGTGCTTGACCTGCTAAATGGATCTGGAAAGGCAAACAGGGATTTAGCAGGCATTTAGCCAAGAATGTTGGAGAATGAAACGCACCCCTCCCCTTCTTAACGGTCTGAATCCAAGTAGGATTAGGCCAGACTTTAAGCTGATCCTTCTCATTGCAAGGTTCTTTGCACAGAAAATTCCCATCACGTTAAAATGGAGAAGGGATTCAGTGCTCACTCTGCAAACAGGTGCTGTAATAAACTTTTGTATGCCAGTCAGAGGGGAGCTAGAAATTAAGGTCTAATAGCTGAAATTAGGGTGGCTGCTGCTGAGCTATAACTCTCCTTCCTTATCAGTACTAAGAGCAGAAGCACTGCAATTGCTTTGAAAGAAGAACCTCAGCAGGCTCCTCAGTCAGCATATTGAGGGGATGCATTCTTTCCCTCTTGTTTTCTGTATACAACTTTCTACCCTCTTTGTAATAGTGCACAGAGACAGTCCTAAGCTAACTGCTACACACATCCATCCTTACACCAACTAACTTTGGCCTCTGTGTGCCCAAATCCTCTCCCATAACAGCTTCCTTGGTCCCAGTGGTGGTGGAAATGATAGCATAGTCTTAGGAGCTACATAGGGATGGAAGGTTTGTATCCATTGAGGCAAAAGATGAATCTTGCCTTTCCTAGTCAAGTATCTGACTATTTGGCTACTGGCATTTGTCTTTATAAAAAATCCTGCCTTTTTTTTTTTTTAATTTTATTAAAGGCACCCGTCATCAGAAGAGGTTCCTCTCTGAGCAGACAGAGCCTGACTCAGGCTTCTGCACACTCCAGAGATGGCTATGGTTTAAATCATACCAGTGTACTTGTTTTCTTTCCTACTGGTCTTCTCTAAACAACTCCTCCTGCCCACTAGCTTTTTGACTGTCCCTTTAAAGTCTTTAACTTGTCATGTTACAGGAGGTGTGTTGCTCTCCACTTCCTCATGGATATTCTTGTATTTAAAATATCGAGGCAAACAGCACAAATAGCTTGGATCTTTAAGCAAACAACTATTTGCTTATTTACCTATTTTTGAAAAGCTGTTCATGCCCTTCCCCTTTGATATTAAGTAGATGAGTGACTGCAGAGATACAGTTAATTTTTATAGAATATTCAGGAACTGATGTCAATCTGGGTGTTTACAACAGAAAAGTCTACTAGGTCATGTGGCATGCCACATTTACTGATTGGATGAGTGTTACTAAAACATTAATCAACAGAGCTTGAACTTTAATTGGCAATGAGCTGCTTGTGAGCTTCTAAAATGAGGAAATCTGAGAAAATCAGGCTCTACTTACTACCAATTAGGAAACTGAAAGGCTGGCAAAATGTGCAGAACAGCTATTTGCCAGCAACTGTTCTCTGAACTTTATTAAAGAACCTATCCAAGAACTTTCATAGGTGGGAAACGGTACGGGAGGAGCCCATTTTAAGCTGTGGCTTGGTTGAGGTGCCTTTGCATAAATTTCTCCCATTTGCCTGCGCACATTCAGCGGCACAGACGGGCTCTACAAGTCACATTTCAGCTCCTGTGCAGTGTCCCAGCAGTGACAGCCTTGACTGCTCTGCAATGCCCTCTTCTCTTGCAGGAGAGGGTCTGCTAATTCTGCCCCTTTCCTTTGGAGGAGAGCAGAGGGGATGTGCTGGGCAGCTGGCACAGGTGAGAAGCTGGCCAGCTTCTGGTTCCTGAGACAAAGCCTCTCCTTCTCCTAGTGCTACAGTGCCTCAAGGCAGGACCACACTGGAGAGCCAGGAATGGGTCAGAAGTCTAAAGGTGAAGGCAGGGTTTTACTTACACTTACCTGCCAAGTGGTTAGTAGGCAGGAAACTGCTGTGGTGAGGTGAAGGACCAAAAGGGGTGGTAGCTGGATGTGTCGCACCTGTGAGAACAAGGTCCCTTTTTAATTCAGTGACAAGTGACTGCTTGCATACACCACGGTCCTGGCCGTCACATTCAAGAACAAGATGCAAAGGCACAGGCACATTTAAAGATAGCAAAGACAGGGGAAGACACTCCCCCCCAGCTGAGTGAGCTACAGGCAGGATTTCTCTGAGTGCCCTTTAAAGGGGTCTGTGGGCACTAGGAGGCAGGAGGAGACCTTGCACTGAGCCTTTCGCTCACCTGTAGTAATAAGGCAGTGCATCTCTTTGTCTGGCGTTTTCAGTCATTACTCTGTGTTTATATTAAAAAGGGTCAGTCCAGGTTATGGGCCCAGACAGAAGGTGCTCAGAAGTGACTGATTAGAGTCTATGTGAAACACCAGTTAATGACAGGCACGCAGGGAACATCAATCATGCCTCTCCCTTGAGAGCTCCATCTACGCTCTCACATCTGTCTCTGCATCCACAGGCCGCCCCTGTGGTATTTATTCCCCTTTGCTAGACACTGCTCATTGCCACGGCGCCATGCTACCTCGTGGGAAAGGAACACCACTGCTGAGCATGCTGGATTACATTAGGTTAAGGCAGGGGGCAAGAATGGGCTGAAACAAGCAGGCCTGCCCTGTATTTCAAGGTGGACCAGGCTCATACAGAAAATACTGCTCTCCTTTCATAGCAGAAAATGAGAGATTTGCTTCCTTTGCAGACAGACACATGCAAACCTGAATGGGCTTGCAATGCAGTGTGAGAAGCACTGGTGTCGCCTGCCACTGGGATATGTGGGTTCTGGAGGAACATTAACCCCCATGTATCTTGCAAATGATGGTATGTTTGGACAGTATCACAGGCCTGGCTTTCACACTCTAAGATTAGCACAGATGATTTTCAGGATGCACCTGAAATCAACTTTTGAATGTTTTTATGTTTCAGATGTGTGTGACAAAACGCTTCTGTGGCTCCAGTATTACACTGACAAGCCCAACCCTCTCCAGCTGTTCAAGCTATGAATGTCCTTTTGGTGTCTCCTCCTTGCCAGTACTTCACTATAGCAGACAAAGCAGAATTAGTGACTATCATAACTTTCAGAAGCTGCTTGATGCAAACACAACTTCCAAAAGCACAACCCGCCACACCTGGCATTAACTGTCTCATTTTGTTAGAAACTAATAATTCCACACAACGACAGAAGCAGTACTTTGCCAAGGACATGTTAAGTCCTGCGCAAAATAGACCAACCTCTAAATAAAGTGTTTCAGTGCTTCTGTCTTGTGTATTTGGTTAGTAAAAAAGTTAACTTCCCTTAATACTGGCAAGAGTAACAGGCCAGCTCTAGCAAACATCGGCAGCCATACTGGGCATGAACATGGGCTCTTCACTAACAGCTTACCCAGTCAATGCTTTCTCAAGTGATAACTTTCTCTTATAGAATAGAGGGTTATGATCCTTCTCCTCTCAGCTGGCACTCCAGCTCTCCTGTCACCTTCACCACCAAGACTTCTGCCTTGTCTGTGGCACACAGGAATGAATCCCACCAGTGGCAGACCTGCTCTGCTAAGTTCCTGCCCTTCATTTTCAAGCCACATCAACACATGCACATTTCCACTATGTATCATCAGTGCTGATAGCACTATAGAAGTTCATAGCAAAAGTAGGGGGAAATGGAGAAAAGAAATAATCATGCACAGGAGAAACTGTATCCCTAACACAGCCCAAACAGTGTTTTACAGGGGTGCTGCCCAGTCCCTGACCTGGTCTTTTTTGGTGACACTGCCCAACAACAGACGGTCGTAAAATGCACTCAATGTGTCCAGAACACAAGCAGACTATAAAATCGAAGAGGGAGACAGCGCTACGTGTCCCTCACCAGCTTGGGCACCACAAACCTAAGCAGCCAGAAAATGAGTTGAGGAAACTTAAGAGAGACCATAGCAATGAGACCTGGAGTTATCTATAAACATTCTGACTGCTCCAATGCTTCAAGACGGATGGAGACTGTCATCTTTCTAATCCTTTAAGATTTCAGAAGGTGTATAATGGATGGGAGATTTCTTCAAAGGAGATGGCTTACAAACTCAACTACACGGACTGATAATAAAAAATCCTCCGGAGAAAGCCAGGAGCGGCATTGCAGCCTGTCAGGTAGTTATTAAATATAGCGTCTGCCAGGCAGCTGAACATCCGTCCTGAAGACAGGTGGCCCTAAGATAACTTATGTCTCCCACAGTAACTAGGCAATGCAGCAGAACCAATGATTCACATCAACTGCACGCTTGTTCGATAAGGGGAAAAGAATGCCTCGGATATTGCAGAGTAAAAGATTTATTCATCTATATATTACTGCTGCAATGTTTGTTCACTTTGATAGCACTCTTTACCTAGATTTACCGTGTGATGGCTCCTGTGATTAATATACTCACAGACAAGTTGCTCTAAGGTTGTTTATCTGTAGTGAAAGTTTTCTATTAATTTGCCTTCTTTAACATTTCTATTTCATACTGTTCCCCCTCTTGCTTTTATGAATGGAAAAGCAAGCTATGCTTGCATCTTTAAGAGAAAAAGCTCAGGATACCAACTGGACTGGCGCTTTTCTGCCTGTTAGGGTACACCCTGCCCAACACAGCCTTCAGCAGCAAAACCATATGTGAAACAAGATTCTTGTAATGACAACACAGGACAGACTGAGGATGGTGATAAGGAAAACAGACAGAGGTTTGTAAATAAGCTGTGCCTATGCATCCAAGCAGGTGCAATAAATATCTTGGCCCTGTACTATAAAGGACCTTTACAGAGACCAAAATGCAGGTAGCATCCTACAATGCACAGCTAGTATCAGCACTGATTATATGTGGCAGAAACATGCATTTAATGTTTAAGAATTTTCATCCACAGATAAGGGCAGAAAGACAGACAGAACCACTGGTGGAGTTCCTGAAGGCTGAAATCTGCATTTGAAATCCAATTCTCATGGAGGATTCAGCTTGAGCCTCATCTGTTGCTTTTCTGTCACGAAAATTCTGGGGACAGAATTCAAAACATTTCTAACCCCATTCATTTCAGCAGGGTTGAACCAAGGCTGAATATGACCACGTCTGCACTGACTTAAGAATGCGAGTGCAATATTGCATCATAACGCTAGAATAACATTAGGAAAGAGAATTACATTATTTGCCAATTAATTACATAAAGAGCTAAGCTACATCTCATCAATTGATATTGCTCCCTCAGAAGCTGCCTTCTTTAGCTTCTTTACCTTAGCATCTCTAACACAGAAAGAAAATCTGAAAAAGTCTAGGGGAAAATGAAGCCTGGGAACAGAACAAAAACATCTGGTAGACAAGACATCCACATGAATCTACAGTTACCTCCAATACCAGAATGTCAGAGTTGCAGTCTCCTGTGGTCAGAGCCATTGAGAACAGCGCAGTGAAGCTTACTGCACTTTGGTAATTGCATTAATTGTAATTACTTCTCCAACAGATTGGAAAGCAGTTCATCAATGTAAACTGTATTTAATTCTTTGTTTTTTAAAAAATTCAGTATGCCATTTTAAGCCTCAGACATTGCTGGACTGTGTAACACATAGGGGGGGTTATATTTAAAAACAAACACTTCACAAATACACTTTGTGTGATATTTTCAGTGCTGTTACTGAAGTTTTCCTTTTACAAAAATCCCTTGTTTCCAGAAAACAAATGTAAACTCAGTGAGTGGAGGAGCTGAGAAGAACAACATGGCTAATACAACAGCAAGAAAGAGACCAGGTCCACTTCCAGTCCCGTGCAATGGAAACATTTTCAAGTGTTTTGTCAAAATTGCTTTTAAAAATCCATAGTCTATTAAATAATCAGGCACATAAGAACCAGCTGCACACACATGGATGTATGAGCCAGCAGCTGCGCTCAGAGATGTGCAGAGGATCCTGCGCTGCAGGTGGCCGCGGGACCCAGACCAGCAGCTCCAATTGCCCTGGTCACAACAGTGGCCAGTGCCTCCACACCCCTCTGAACCAATCTTGCTTGCTTCAGTTTTGGAGGCATACGTAGCTGTAGAGACACACGTTACATATACTGTTTGATTTTTTTTCAACAAAAGATGATCTTCCCTTACCTGTGGTAGAAAACAGAGGCCTGGCAAGATCCTGTGGATAATGGAAGCCTGGAAACACTCCAGGGGCAGGAGGTCTGCTGAACAGGTCAAGTTTACCACCTATCTCTAGCTTGTGGGGATCCAGCTGCATTTGCTGTCAAATGATATAAAAACAATCTTATTATACACTTCCTTCTTTATGGGAGAAAAAGACAGGGAGTTCAGGCTCACTCCTGCTTAGCCCTGCCAGGGAGAGTTAGTGAGAGTGACAGCAGTGTCTCTGGTCACGTACTACAGTCATGCTCTGACAGCATCTGTAAGGCCATTTCGCTTCACAGACTCTCGGCTGCCTGCCTTATCCACATGAATAAGGTCTGAAGTGAGCTCTCAGCCCCTCAGCACACACAGTGGAGCATGCAACATGATACGCTGAGCGTGCTGCACCCCAGGATCAGTTGGTGCTCTCAGCCTGACAAAAAAATACTCTGCAGGCGGAAAGCTGCCGACAGAAGTCTTGAGAGCTGGGTGATGGACTTGTCTGTTTTGCTTCTCCAGTTTGGAGAGAGAGAGATGTTCTTAGACTATGCCCTTCCTGCAGCTCATATAGCTCAGCATGCAGACAACAGGCGAAGGATAAAAACTATGAGGCTTCTCCAGAGGCTATTTTTATCCTTCCCCTATAGAAGTCAGCAGGGTCAGAACTGCACCGAAGTCACCTAAATCTCTCAATAGCTTAAAGAAGATGTATTTGCTTAAAAAAAAAAATGGACATACACCACTTGTAGAGGCACTACTTACAGCGCACCTACTTAAGCACTGAATAGTCTTCATTAATGGGACAAAAAGACTACAGCAGGAGCTATGAAAAAAGAAACGCTATAGAAGTCCCATTATCAGCTACTCTGGTGCCACAGGGAACACGGAGCCTGTAACAGCACCCCAGCGTACCTACGTCTTCTTACCACTTGAGTTTTAGTCCCCCTCCCTCTGCCCATCACCAATGCAGTGCAGAAAGGCCAACAGACTCTAACACAGTAACGATCAATCCACTTGCCTGCTCTCTGCTTTGTAATATGTTCTTCACTATATCGGTTATTTCATTACCTCCTCCACAGGAGGTACTAGTACAAAAGGGAATTGACATTAAACATGTATGCTTTGTAAAAAAGATGAATTTGGACCAAATTGCCCTCCCTCTCCCTTTCTTCATCTCTTTCTGGCTGCGCACTTAGTATCTCCTGCTCATTTTGCTACCTTTCAACCCCACTCCTTTGCCCTCAGATAAACTTTACAGTTGCTACAATAAATGTTGAAGGATTGAAAGTGCTAGTTAATCAATGTAGGCAAGCTTGAGAATCACCAACAGTAACTGCTTCCTGCTCATTACTCACTAAAATATAATCCATAAGCCCAAAGAAATAGCTTTGTTCCAGAAACTCTCTGAATTACCTTTATCTTTTGCTGGTGATGGTAGATCTGCCAGGCGATCTGTACATGAACGGCACACCACTTCCCGGGTTTCTGCAGCAGAAAGCACAAGAATTTAGATTAATTTATACGTTAGCAATCTACATCAGATAGAACGTTTCATTTCCCTTACTGTCAAACAGGTAGCTAAGCAATGAGGAAGGCTGATTGCTAAAACAGCACAATAGGTGATCAACATTTTTTTCTGTACTGCAGCAGATGATGTTTAAATTAAGAAGGAAACAAACGGGAGGAATGTGTGATGTGGGATATCTTCCTCATCTCATGGAGATCTGAGATACCTGCCTTGTTCTTTCCTACGTGCACTCCCCTCTTCATAAACTGAAATAAATGGCAGCAAAGAACAGTAAGCCATGCTTAAGAGAAAGCAACTAATAGTTAACAGTTCCGTCTCCGAAAAGAACCCTGTTCATTCATCCCTGCTGCGCTGCAAGCTAAGTCATGCGTGGTTATTATGGCTACTTGCATTTAGGAAGGAAAAGGGTATGGACGAACAGTTGCCAGAGATGAGCAGTGCTACAGCCAAACAAGTTACTGTTTTTCAGTTGAGCTGTGGTACTCACTGTAGGGTGTTTTTGTGGAACATAAGAAACACAAAACACACTGACCTAAGCCACTGGTGAATGCCTGCCTGTGCTCACAGTCACTTATTTCTGTGACCCTTACTTCATAATGTGAACTATTAATGCACATAAATGGATGCAAAATAAGGTTGGGATTCAACCTAAACATTATTAATCAGAAGCAGCTAAGAGCTCACTATGACATTTTGCTTTAAATAAAGGATGAGCATGAAATTTTCTGCTGGACGAATTTCAAAAACTCATGCGCAGTATTTGAAGTGTATGTGTGTATATATATGCATATAAAATCCCCCACAAACCTTACTTACTCTTACTGGAGGCCTATAAGGGTCTGACACCTATGGAAAAAGCAGAAATAAAACAATCAGTCTTTCTAAAACTAGCCAATATACAGAAAGGTGGGGAACTTCCTTCCTCTGAACCAGTAAAAGCATTTAGAAAGCAATGGTGCAGAGAAGTCCCCTGTGACACAGGAAACCTAAAAGGCTTAAAGAAGGCTTAAACCTTCTCTTTCATTCCTTGCACCAAACTCAGCAGAATTTTATGATAAACAAAGCAGCTTCATGCTAGCAACTTAAGAGTGCCAGTGCTTTTCTGAACCTTGTAATTGTTCTGAAATGGAGCGAATAAAACTATTCTCCAAGCAATGCTTAGGGGAAAGACTTTGAAGGGGTTTCCTGCCACATTTCCCTCTGACTTTGTTTAAAAAAGTCAATACATCCCTTTGTATTCACGCCTGGTGGAGGCTACTGTTGTCTCACCAGAAAAAGAACTTCTGTCCTGACCACACATTCCAAGTCTAGAAGGCCAATTTGCTCACCAGCTGCTTGGCTTTTTTTTTTTTTTTTTTTTTTTTTTATGAGCAATTACTCTGTTTACTGCAAATCCAGATAAGCTGAAAGGAAGGTTATATATTGTTGCCTACCCCTGGAGTCTTCTGCAGCAGTGTATGGTGGACCGTGCCTGGTCTACCTGCTACATCAATAGGGTTTGAAGTCTGAAAGACAAGAATAGAGCGTGAATAATACTGTATCGTACCAGTGGTATGTTTAACATCTCTATCTGATGTTAACGGCATTAATTAGTCCATGTTTGTACTGTGCTTTGAACACGCATATTGCTACATTAGTGCTAAATGTTATCTCTTACTGACAGCCAACAGCATTTAACCACCATGTCATCTATTATTACTTAGCAGCGGTAACAGTATTACAGCAGCACCTCTAAGCCCCGTTGAAATCACAACCCCATTGTGCTACGCAGTATGCAAGGGGATGGAAAGAGACAGTCCCTGACCCCCAAGCTTATTCTTCAGACAAACCAGGCAGGCAGTAAGAGAGAGAATGAGAGAGGTGGCCTGACTCCCTCCATGTTTCAGGCAGCAACCAGCACAGCAGTCAGGAACAAAATGACTCAAGCATCCTAGTCCCATATTCCACCTCTTGGACCATGGCCCCTCTCTGACTGGGGCTGTGTAACACAATGGCTAAAATGTAAACAGCCCATCTATTTGCTTCGACAAGGCAAAGTAAGAAACCTTAGAAGGTGCTTGTGGGTCTTTTATAGCTTTGCATTGTTTATCCCATCATTTTCCAGCAAGAATTAAACACCTCATTGAATGAATCCCTGTTCCTCCTCCTCCGGATCCCACCTGTTGCCCTGTTCTAGACGATCCCCAAGAACTCGTTCGTTTTCTCACTCTGGCATTCATCCATCTCCCACTCCCAGAGCAACTGCACCTGGTGCCTCCATGCAGCTGAGTGCAGAGGGGTTAAACCTCATTCCCCAAGAGATTACTTTGCTCACATTTTAGGTCAAATTACAGTCAATTTCAAACAAACTGTACAAGGCATGACTATAATCATGGGTGTGGGAGGAAAGATAGGTTTTAATTTGTCTAAGGCTACGTAACTTCCGGACTCATTAAGAAGAGAATTCTTGTGCGAGTGTGTAGGTAAGTCAACAAACTCCCCAGGCAGATCTGTGCTCTCAGGGCCTGTCTGACAGCTGAGGTATATACAAGGTGGCACGTAAGTTACAGCTATCATACAGGCAAGAGCTTCAAGATCACAACACGTTAATAGCATGGTGTCATCCTGTCCCTTTGTCCCCTGGAGAAAGACATGAGTGCTTCCTCCAGCAAAGTAAACGGAGTACTTCTGACCTTTTCAAGTTCTTAGCTTGTGAGAAATGGCCTTTGGGAAAGTCTCTGAGAAGTTTACCATCAGCCTGGATTTATGTGCAGTGGATTTACATGCACAGCTGTAGGCAACTGACACGGGAAGGGGAAAAACAAAACCAAGACCTCTGCTTTGGAAAGCCAGAAGTGCTGGATTCAGTGTGCCAAAACCAAATCATCAAGTCTGCAGTGATTATGAAGGCTTTACTCAGCTTGGGAGGGAGAGAGCATGGAAAAATGATGTAGTAATGATGACTAGAGTGGCTTTGCCTAGCAGTGCAGCTCTGTCTCCTCTAGGAAACTGGAAAATAATGCGCCAAAGCGGCAGATCCATTTTTCAACCTAACTCTCTTTTTTTTCAGGTGTTAGACTGTAATTGTATGTAAATACAGCACTGTCTAGAGATCAAGTGATGCTGGTGATTAACCATGGCACCAAAGCATGACCCTGCACTGCTTAAACTCAAAGCTAGAAATTGTTCTATGTTTCTATCATTAAAATGAATTAAAAGCAAGTTATAATACAGCACTAAGAATTGTTTAAAAATGTAAAGGGTTAGTGCTCACTTATCCTTTCTCACTGTGTAACCGCTTCTCTTTGGTCTGATGGTATTTTACAGTGAGATGGTATCTACAAAGCTCTGTAATGAAGATGGAAACCGGGAGAGCATGCTATCGGTGTATCAGAAGCTCCTCGTTAACAGTAAGTAGCCTTATGGCAAACCTGAGCCCTATCTTCACATTAGCAAAATTCTGCCAATTCCACCTTATTTGTGCAGCTCCTTTTCTTGGAAAATCAAGTTCACAGCTGACAATTTGAGGTCTGTAGGGACTCCCTGGCAACCTTTGCACAAATAGCAACACTTAACACTGCTGGACAAACTCCATCAAGGGAGAGCTATGTTCCGTCCCTCTTGCTCCCTCTGCTTAGATACAACTGCTCCTCTTCTATGCCTGGAGCCACTACCTACAGAACTCCTGTTCAAAAGAGCCATTTTAGAGTCTTTGCTATTTATGATGTATCCGGACAATAAAATACTGTAACGGATTCAATGGGCGCTGAAGAAATACTCCAGCTTCCATTACAGAAATTTTTAGGTGGGAAGGTTGTAAGAGGCCTTATTTGCAGCAGCTGCTAATTACTGACTTCCACTGATGTCAGGGAGACTACTGAGGGAAGCGTACCCCACAGGCCTGCTATGGTTATGGAAACGACCTTCCAAATGCAAACAGAAATGGCCTGGCTACCGCGCTGGTCCTTCAAATCTTGTAACACAGTAGCACAGCTCTACAGAAACATAGTTCAAGGTAAGGAATCTCTAAATCACAGTATGTAAGGAAGCTAGACACATCACCTTACAACTGAAGTGCTCCCTTTTCGAACAAATACTATATAGATAACAATGCCTATTTCTTGCATGGAGAGATTTAACAGTTTCTGTTTATTTAATAATAGTTAATAAAAAGACAAACATGTCTGGAAGGAAAAAAAAAGCAGTGCACACCACGGAATTCATCAAAAATGGTAGTTAACATGGCAACATTTCCAAATGCCCATCAGTGCTAGTTGTAGTTACAGTTGCAGTGCACCCTTCAAACACACTATCTCAAAGAAGCTTGCAGGCATTCATCAACTCTTACAAAACCCACTGCAAGATAACTTTAAAGATGAGGAAGCTAAGGAACAGAAGATTTAAGCGACTTGCCCAAGGTCAGACAGTGTTGGAGCTGGGAATAAAAATTCAGCTCCTTCAAATTGCTCTACCCATTTACAGCAGTCTCTCCCTATTGTTCCCACACTTGTACAGTCAATTTCTCTTTTTTTTTCTGGGAATAAACACAGTTCATCTTTTGCAATCTCAGACCATTAAATTTATAAAATGATTTGGGACTCATCAGTCTATTATTAGCTGTAAATATTTCAATCAAGTAATGCATGTGACAGTATGCTTCTACTCCAGTTTCAGTTGACCTCCCAAGCGAACCACTATATCCTTTTCCAAGGAACGATCTGTAGTGCCAAGAGAAAATTTTTGCTGAAGTGTTGGCTGCTTTGTGCAGAGGATGCTCACAGATCTGTGGGGTGATTGCTTCCAACCCTGTGCTGCACTTCTGCTAGTTAAATCATGTACTACAAAATCACCAGAGACATGACTCTGAATACAGTTTCTCTCCCAGCAAAAGAACAAAGCCTTCAGAAGAAGAAGTTTGTACCTTCGGTTGAAATGCTCCCTGAAGTGACCCAAAGGGACCTGAATGTGGAAGCATGGGTGGCATTCCAGGCATTGCTGGAGGATAGGTTGGAAAGAACTACAAAAGAAAAAGAGATGCTTATGTCACAGGACAACTTGAACAATAATGGAGGTAGGTGCCAAGCCTGGCACATACAAAAATAGTACTGTGTTGAACGAGTGCCACAATGAAAATACACACTCAATTTGCTTTCAAAATTTTTAAGAGCAAAGCCAAAACTTGGAAAATGCGCTCATCAGATTCATTTTCTAGATAGTGCTGAACAAGTGTGCCTTTACAATTTGTGGACTATTGCAAGAAGCACAGAGCATTCACCATTTTTAGAGGAATTGGAATAATTTGGTTTTATGTTCACTTTTCGTTAATTCTGCATTTTTCTGCAGTAGCAAATACATTGATCCTGTTTTGAAATGTGACCTGCTTTAATTTTCAAAGCAAAAAAGAACCACAAGATGCTGCATTGCACACTAACCACAGGCTGCATGCACACCACCTTGTAGTTGTGTAGGCTGGGTTAAGTTTTGCTTAGGCCTCTCCTGAGCACATACAGCAGTCTTACAAGTCCCAGAACATGTAGTTTTTGTGCTTTGGAGCAGTGGGGAGCACCAGGAAGAAACCACCAGTCTGACTTACTCCTGTGACCTGAGCAAAATCTTGTGAAAGAGCCATGCACTCCGGGCTGCTGCACTGTGAGAAGCACCAGCTGCAAAGATACTGCAATGACCACTGATCTAGCAATTTCTGCGCATTCCCTGCCATCCCAGGCACAGCAATAGAGCCACAGCAGCAAAAATGCAGTAGACAAAGATTAAAAACAAAAAAAGCCCACAGAAAATTTTGTACCTTAAAAAAAAAATATTGAGATGGAAAAAGAGCTTTAGGAATGAATGATTCACAATACTATCAATTGAAAACAAGCAAAAGAAGTGCAAACAGAACAATTAACAAAGACACCACCTAGAAAGGTAAGCACTCACGTTGGAATGTCGAAAGTAAGGGTTGTCTAATTTGGGAGCGTACTTGTCAAACTGGAAAGAAAAGAGAGAAAAAAAAAACAACAGGTGAGTTTGGTTTCGGCAGTAGCGGACACATCAGGATTTCAACACAGACAAATAATCATAGCCCGTTTGTACAGCACTGAACAGAGCAGAACTGGCTGGATATTGCATACTCGCTCATGAGGAACTGACTGATTTCCCAAAGCCAACGGAGATGGAAAGGTGCCAGCCCCCGGGTCGCGTGGGGAGCTGCCGAGCCTCACTGCAGAGCCCCATTTTGCAGGCACTACATCAAGAGGTTCCTCCACTCTGAAGAGAGCAGTCCTGATATCTGCAGCGCTGTGGAACGCAGTGAAGTTCAGCTTCAGGTCTAGATCTGGGATCTGCCCCTGGAGCGCTGAACTAGACCACAGACTAGAAGGTAGGGAATGTTTTCTATTTGACCCAATGTCTACTGCAGGGCAACCAATACCAATTCCCCATTTTCTGGGTTCCTCTAAGGGCCAAAATCATTTGGAAAAGGGCTAGATCACTTTTGGTGCACAATCTTGATATATTCCCCCTCCCCTGATAAAGAGAGAGTGCCCCAGAGAAAAGGTGATGGTTAACCTTTTCCATTCCAGCATGGGGTTTTAACACCTCCATGTGCGCAGCCTGTGCCCCATATCTATTTTTACGACCATTTGCCCCGTACCACCTTGGAAGCAAAACCAAAAAGCGTATATACACTGCATTTTTGAACAGTATGTACATTCTGCTGGGGAGGAGGGAGAAGGGAAGAAGGCAGGGAAGGGAGCTGTAGGACCCCATGAAAAGCTGCTTATTTGGCAAGTCAGCTGCTGTTTCACACTCCTCTGTGCAGGAGAGTAGATTTGTAATTTCATTAATTACAGTTATTACTGGAGCCATGTCCCCTCCAGTGTAAATACCATAAATTTCCAAACACATGCAGCTGTAAATTTCAACACTCTTCTCTAGTGTTGGGATTAGCAGACCTGATCTAGTGGAATATAAGAAGATGTGAGTGAAATATAACAAAAGAGCCTTGCAAGCTGTTTTTGGTATGACGGCTGACATCAACGGGCATGGGTGGGAGGGGAGGGAGCTGTTCCTGGGATCGGGTATCAGGATTCTTAAATAACACAGGAGGTTTCTGAGAAAAATTTCAAGATTGTTTTACACAGACCAAGAAAAGAAGGGAAGGTGTTTACACACGAGTACATTGAGCAAACACCTGGGCCAGGACTTGGGGTGGATGGTATTACTTTTAATTGTCTTGCTGCTAAGCAGATTACACCCAAGAATGTCATCGGGCAGTCAGCAGTGGGAAAGAAAAGTGAGAACCATTATGCTTCTTGAGATCTTGGTATTACTTCCCAAATGCTGCTTTAGTGCTACTCCTAGTTTTTGCTAGACTTAGCAGAAGAGGGTTGTTTCTACATTTTGGACACAGCGTGAAACTGAGAGGGGGGCAAAAATGCTAAATCTTGTCCTTTCAATCTCACAAAGAAATTGCCAGAAGCGGGGAGAGGGTGTGTTTTAAAGCACTGACAAAATGCGTTTGTAGCAGATCTCTAACAATTTTGTAACAGCTGCAGCAAAGTCCCATTGCGTTGCAAGCAACTTCAATGGCAAAATGCTAACGCTTGTTACATGGCCAGGAGGATCTCTCCCACAAGAAGAACCAGCCACACACAAATTAGTGCTTGTTGATGTGATCGAATAATAAAAGCCAAAATCCATATAGAATAGGGAATTAGGAGGAAGAGGGACAAAACTGGCATCAGATGAGATGCTGCACTACGGTGAGAGCTCCAGGTAAGCAAGCGCAGTCTGCCCCACAAGGAAGAGTTGTGGGGACTGCGCCTGGTGCTGGAGGCCACTGATCTTGTGGCATGGCATCCTTGTTGGTGTGTTCTGGAGTATCATGGCACCTGGCCCTGGGAAAGGGCGAACAGAAGTACACAAGCAGGACACACGAACAGGGAAACTAAAGGGACTCTGGACTTGTCTCATGGGTGCAGGTATCTGCTCACAGGTAGCAGCGTGGGGGACCTAGAGGCTGGGTGTGGAGGCTCTGGATGGAAAGAGGGTCCCTCTGGGAGTGCTGGGCCTGTCTCTCCAGGCCTCCAGGTCAGAAGAGCAGGGACAGCACGCCTGGCTGAAATGAAGAGGACTGGGTTTTGTTTGACAAGAGCAGGTTAGGCTTTTTGACCAGAGATGCTCTACTTATCCTCACATTTTGGGCTGGGGTACGCACCATGGGAGGTGCAGAGGGCGGCATGAGCGGCGTCTGGGGCAAGCTGGATGGAAAAGGAGTGAATGTGTGCTGGTGGGTGTGTTGGTGCTGATGCGTGTGTTGGTGCTGGTGAAACTCCGCTCTCAGCAGCGGCACCGGGCCAAGTGAGGCAGCGGCCCGGTCCGAACTCTGAACCAAAAACCGGTTGTTCAGCTCTTGCCTGAGCAGTTCGTGATCTAGAGGAGAGAGAGAGAGAAAAAAAAAAGACACAGAGGCCCGTGGGCCTGTGAGTACCACAAAGACGGAGGAGAAAGAGTCAATATTCACCTGGCATTCCCTGTTTCTGCAGGTCATGCTGTGGTGGTTTTCTACGTGAGGACTCATTGGTGGAGGTAAGAGAGATGCCTGTGACAAAGTACCAATCAGAATCCCCGAATGAGGCTGGCAATACATGATTGGTTGGTTGAATGATATCAACAGGCTGGTATCTAAAGACAAGAGAGAACACCATGAGTCATCACAGCAGAAAACATCATTGGGGGCATCAGCAAGCATCGCCCCCGGCCCCCCGCCCGCCAGCCCCCCGCACAGCACAGCTCCAACGGTTACTCCTCCTCCCTGGCACCTGAGGCCACGGCACCGAGCGTGATGCCTCCAGGAACGGTGGCCAGACCTTCCCGCACCAGCAAGATGCTGGGGAGCACCCTCCAGGACAGTGGCTCTCTTTAAAATGAGTAATACTGACCTGTTCCCTTTGGAGGCTGGAAATTCAGCAGCATACCTGTACACTGAAAACGGATGGCGGCCTAATGTGTGTGTTAAACTCTTAAGATGATTGTACTCAAGAGGGAAAATTTTGACAAGATCTACAACGCAATGAAATAATGGATTTGGGTGGCTGGAAACTACCTGCTCCATCAGCCATTTCTCAACAGATCCCTGTGCCATCCTTCCCCTTCTCAGACCCAGGGCATGCACAGGAACATCCACCCTAGAAGCTGTGGCCTTCTTTGCACTAAGTTTTTTTTTGAGACCTTAAATACTAAGCAGTCCTTTCCTCAGTCTCTAACAGGCTATACTTGTAATTTTTTGTCCCTGCCTCCAGGCTTTTCTCCTATGAGAAAATATGGAGAAGGAATCAGTGGGAAGAGGAGAAACACTGAACTGGCTCCAGATCTCATGAAGGTCATAACGACTGCAGAAACAAAATGTCCCACCATACGACCTCTTCTCAGCATCTTCCTCTGGAAGAACAACTTGCACTAAATTTGAACGCGGTTTTGGGTGATGGAAAATACCAGCACTTCAGAAATGACATGACTGAGGACAGCAGGGATAAACGTCCACTTTCCCAACGTAACTGCTGGTATCAATTAAATCCATCTGTGATTTTGCCTACGAACTTCAAAGAGGGATCAGCACCCACCATATTACACATTTTCTAAGCTGAGAGCAACTTGTGTCGCCAGCTGTGGATGACACACACTCAGTCCTGACTGACCCACTTGCTTCTGAATTTACATGAATCCACTTCTTTTAGTTTAACATCTCTTTTAACCTACAGCACTGAATATAAAGGGGCAAAAGAATACATGTGCTTTAAAGTTTTATTTCATGTTTTGCAGGCATTTCTTTTACTTCACTTTTCTAGAGTAATATTAGAAATGTCTAAATCAGTCACTTTCTGAAGTGACATGGTTAAGATCTTTAAAAACGGGCACTCTGATGGGGAACTTCAAGGTCTCTGCTACCACTTAGGAGCCTACATCCTATTGAAAGGCACTTCTGAAAGCAAATTTTGGGTGCCTAATCCATTTGCTTTTCAGTAATAAATTTACTGCTAACAGCAGGTACTGTGTACTGCTAAAATTTCTATAATAATTCATACAAAAGCAGAAAGTATATATACTTGTGATACTGAAGCCTACGGCACTGAAGCAAAGGAGTCTGTAATGGGTTCTCCTTGAAGCAAGCAAACAAGAACAAAAAAAAAAACTAGGCTGAAAGCACTTTAGGTCCAAAACTTAACCTCTTTAGTGAGTATGAGTGTGATTTCATATGTGTGTGTTTACGCATTTAAATTTGGCATGACTTAAAGAAACTGAATCCTTCTGTTAGCATCAAGATAATCCACTTTTCTGGAGGGAGAGATAAAAGCGAGTTGGCAGTTTTAAGTGCTCTGATATCCAATTTCTTTAAGAGACTTGAAGTCAGACTGATAGATTTGCAGCTGGCTCCAGCCCATAGCCCTGTACCACAACTTTGGCCTTTGTCAGGAAAAGAAAAGTCCGGGAGATGTTTGGAGAAGCAGTGGAGTGCTTGGAGGAGCCGCTGCTTCCTAGTAAGGGTGGGACTACCGAGTAATAACCCAGCTCCGTGAGGGGCTCTGGGCAACATTACCATCAGAACTAAGTTCTTGTGCCTGCCGGTGACGCCTTGTCTGACAGGTCTGGCCAGTAACAACACAACTAGGAGCAGCGTGACTGAGCAGCCCTTTGAACGCCCGAACACTACTGCTCTGTGCGCACACGCGAGGTGGGCAGGGCAGAAAAAGGTCTGTCCTGCCAGTGTTGCTGGGTACCCTCATGTTCAGAAGAGAAGACACAAAGACTGCTGCTTCCTCTCTGTATCCTGCATCGGGGCCAGCCCTGGTGCCCTTGAGTCGAGGGCAGCAGCCCACACAAGGGTTGCTCGTACATTACTTGTACAAGCTTTAGGTTTCAAAGAGAAGAAATGCCAACAGAAGCGCATTCTTGTTATTCAGGGACCTGAATTTGTACATCAGTGGATGCAGGAGCTCTGAGCTCTGCTTTTCTTCTTGGCAAGAGCAACAAGTGTGCCAGGCCGAATTTAAAGGAAGAACACTTTTCCTCCAAAAAGATGACAAAAAGGAGATTTCAAAGGGCCAGACCCTCTCCGATGGCTTTTCTAAGCTGGTGCTTTTACAGAGAGCGCACATACACTTGAACGGCACAGCAAGAACTATGCTGCTAGCAGCAGCTGGATCCTAGCTCTTCAGGGCTGCTCAGCAATATTGTTTGCTTTTAAGAAACTTTTATGTGAATGACAACAGAAGCTCCTGGCTCTGCAGTGCTCTGTATTGATTTTATGATGTGCCAGTTTGCAGGCATTTCATATAATGCAGACAAGAGGCATTTCACTGTCTGCAGGGTTAGACGCCCAGACCTTTCCCTCCACTAACTTAGGCTTCTTCTGCTTAAATTGCAGGAGAAATCCTTTTAGTGGGAGCAAGACTGTTACCATTTCCTGGCAAGCTGCTGAATGTGAATAGGTCACTTGATCTTGTACCTCCCGAAGTTAATGGTGAAAACATACTTGCTTTCAGCGACTGCAATATCATGCTTTTAGTGAGCGCACTGCTATTTCCTTTCACAGTACTTTCAAAGTCCCCATCACAGTAGTCCTTTGCCTTAACAGAGGAAGCAATGAATAGGTCTCCCACAGTGCTGCCAACATCTTCCCCGCCATGTGGTTGAAATTCTAGATGGTGCCAGGGCCTGTGACAGCCAGCAGCTTTGGCCTGTGTGGTTCTGCTTCTGGCTAGGAACCCAGGGCACTTTTGTCTATCATCGTTCTGAGAGCTCACTTTGGACCAGTTCACATTTTTCTTTCATTTAAAGCAGCAGTTACAAATAACGGGACATTATTTAGCTCCTGGAAGAAGAGGGGATGCAAGACCATCAGATTTTTCCACAGCAAATCTGCCCTTTTCTTATTCCTTTAACTGGCTTCAGAGGAAACAGAGGGCACATTTTTTGCAGAATACTTGTCCTGTTTAATCCCTGCTGAGTTAGTTGTGGAGTCAAATGCCAGATCAAAAGGAGGCCCCAGCAAGTAAAAGTCACAGGGAAGTCTCCAGCTGCCAGGGTCTCTTCCAGGGACAGCTGTAGGCTAATGGATAAGCTATAAACAGGGCATTTAGGGCAGAAGTGACAATGGAATGGGGGCCAGCGTGAACAAAGGAAACTTTTTAAAAGGACGCAAAGATAGTGAGAGCTCAACAGCAGAGCCTGCCAGCTAAGCTGTCTTTGCCTCAGACAGAAAGGCCAAGGAGCCAGGGGCACACAGAGAGTTTCTGCTGCCGCAGGCAGAGGATCCTGCTCTGCCAGCAGGATGTGCTGCTTGCCGAAGGCTCAGAGCAGGGGATAGGTGTTCAGCTAGAACGACGTGCTGGGATGATTAGAAACATTTTTTTCAAGTCAGTTCTACCCCCAGCAGCTGTCATGAGCGTGGGGACAAAGAAGGGGAGAATGGCAAACTGTACATCAGTCCTTTGTTAATCTAAAGAAAGTCTGATGACTGTGGAATGCCACACTGGACAAATCATGCCCTGAAAAGGAATTTTTTTTTTGAAAACTTTGTTTTGAAGTCTTTTTATAGGAAGCTACAGTGTTCTCTCTAGAATCTCTCATCTGGTAAACCACATCCAGGTCTCTTACCTGCTTCACAAGCACTCTCACAGTTCCAGCACACACTGCCTGCGGGTGGGTCTGTGTCCCTTTATCTGCCCACCAGCCAGCCCATCTCTCAACACCCTCCAGTGCATGCACGGCAGATCAGCCCTGGAAGAAGAAGGGAACCTACCTGCAGGGTGACCTGGTATCACGAGGCTGTTGGTAGGTAACGCTGGTGGAGGTGGCAGCGTGGGTGGGGTGGCGAACATGGCCGGATGGTGCTGGTGTTGGGTCTGCGATCTGAGAGAGAAGTGCGAGGTAGCAAGATTAGAGATGGAGAGGGGCAGAGCTGGGCCGGAGGAATGGTGTGGAGGAATCTGGGGAGAGAGGGGAAGGTGTTTTGGGAGGCTGATGCTTGTTGCACTGCTAGCACTGCTGCTCCGGCTGCAGAGAGAAAAACATGGGAGGGAAGAGGGGGGAGAGAGACAGAGAGAGAAAGAGTGTGTTACAACACGGGACTGACACAGTGCAAGAAATACACTACCAGAAACAACACACCTATGTAACACTGACCTCCCCAAGCTTATGTTTTTGTTTCTCTTAATGGCAGTGGAGACAGTAACAGATCTTAATGAACTTCTCCAACAGGGCAGGAAGGGGCTTGCGCTCTCTGGGGTGACGTTTCCTCTGGTGCTTCAGCAAGTTACAATCCTCAAGGGCTATCCATGAGATACTGAGGAAGGCTACAGAGACAGCTTGATTTTGCACCTTTATTTAGCCTCTGATGACCTTGCAGTGGCCATGTGTGTCCTTGTGATCCTATGACACAATTACTCTAATTCCTTTTTCTGTTACTCTGGGTTCACAGTTGCACGCTGTGAGTGACTTTGGGACCAAGTTTTATCTGCTGTGCACGCTGTAGTTACACTCATACAACCATGCAAACACATGCCACGTTAACAAATTTTTCTCATAATAATCCTGCATTTTACATCTTCTTCTATTATTATTACTCCACTGCAGGCGGTCTAAGTTTTGTGGAGTGAAAGGCACTATTACTGCAGTTAGTGTAATTCCCACAATATCAATTATTCGTGCAAACTAAACCTCAGATATCTTGATTCATTTGAAATATTAATAATAATTGATACTACGGTGTCATTTACAGGGTAAAACCACAACAGAGCTTAAGTATGCAGGATACTATGAAACACACATTAATAGCAGCTCTCTGTATTCATATTTCGACCCTTGTGCAGCCAAATACTGTGTTTTAAATCCGTTTTCTCATCTTGTTTAAACTAGCCTAGTTCTGGTTTGGGAGGCAAGGCATGTTTCTATACAAAGAAAAAAATACATCTTCAGCAAAAAGACTATACAGGTTCCAGTTGACTGGCTAAACTCTTCTCTAGAAACATTTTATCCACACTGTTTTCACCCATCCCACTTACTGGATGGAGGCAATTTAAACACCGAAGATAAGCCTCCTGCTAGATCTGAGCATGTCAGAGTGAAGCAGATTTCTCAGCCTACACGGGAGCCCTATTCTAAGGGACAAACATTTTCTGATATAGATATCCCTCTTCTGATGCTGGTAAACAAAAACCTGTGATAACTGCGAACAAACCTACTTCAACAGAGTCTTTCTGAATATGAAACAAGGGAGTTGCTCAAACTCAAACCACCTTAAATTTCTAAGGCAAGAACTAGCCGGTTCAGACAAGACAGTGCAAACTCCACTAGAAACTGGAACTAAAGGAACTTTACCCCACAGTTACACATGCCTTTGTCCCAGAAAGGGAGCATTTATCACCGAGTTTCAACTGCAGTTGTCCACCACTGCTGGAAAATCCAGCCTGTGGAGTCAGCACAGGAAGTCCAAGACCTGAAATGCGGAGCATCTCACACAGACAGTAAGAGTGCTCTTGTCTCACTTCCCAGCAATTTCCATCCCATTTGAAACAAGCTTTAGCCCAGCAGTAGCATCAAGATGTCACAAGTATCCCTTTCCCCTACCTGATATTATTGAGTCCGTTGTGGGCCACCTGGTGATGCACTTGGTAATTGAGAGGTGGAGGGATGTGACTCGGAGGCTGGGTCCGAAGCTCAGGTATTAACTGAGGCTGCGACTGTGGCCGAGGTTGAGGTTGTGACTGTGGCCGAGGCTGCGGCTGAGGCGTGAGCCTTGGTGGTGCTGGTGCTGAAATCACTGGCTCCTTCTTCAACAGTGGGCTTGCTCTGGCACTTGACGTGGGCGCTGAGGAAGTAGAAGTCACAACGGCAGCTACTGGCTGGGGGCTGGGGATAGGCAGGGCGAAGGGCACGTCGGTGCTCAGTTCCCGGCTCCGCTCTAGCCCAGACACCTTTGGGACATTGGCTGCTTTTGCTTCTGGCTTGTCATTCAAGGTGGGACCTTATGGAGCAACGAGAAAAACAACAAAGTGCATACTGAAAGGGCTGCATTTGTTTCCCTTCTTGGTAGAACATATGCCTGAGAAAACACAAGTCATGTTTCAGCTCGTGGGAGCACCGTGGGAGCACTGCTGCTACACGATGGATGTGTGTTCGTGTGTTTGTCCTTCCGCTGTCCTTCACCAGCCAGTCTACAGAACTTGTTAGCACGTGTGTAAGAGACTTAGCTGTCATTAAATGAACACGTACTACAAAGAACATACGGCCTTATGACTTCTACAGAGTCCCAAGGTTACGTACAGTAGGAGTATGAACGTGTCTCAAGTTACTGCTACAGTATTTCCTGCTCAATGTAAGTTTTAAGGCTGATAACGAACTCATGAACACAAGCCTCATCATCAAGACATATCATTTTCTCCACGCTCTTTCAAGGCAATCTACATTGTGTTTAGGCTCAACTCCAGGTACAGCACACCCTGACCCAAGCACTAATCATTAATGATAACCCCACCTGGCTTCTGGGGAGGAGGCTACCTGGGATCTTCCTGTAGCAAAGGATGGGGCAGTTCTGCAGCAAAGCCTTGACGCTGCTGTCCCATGGCCACACACTTGTGTGGAAGAACAGAACAGAGAAGGCCGGAAAGATCCAGTCAGAAGTGCAGTGAGCACCCAAGTGTAGTCCTGCTCACCCCAAGTATTGCACACACCTGTATGCACAGCAAGTGAAAACGATCAGGAACACTGTGACCTTGCAAAACGCACCTATGGTGAAAATTCCATTTAGAATTACTCCTTCTATGATATTAAGCTAAACAAAGCAGACCAAAGGGTTAAAAGACTGGAAAGGAAAAAGAGAGGAAAGAGCAGGTGTTTCAGATCAAGCAGTATCCAAAAGGTCAAAGACAACTGAGGGGACCCATGTACCCACAATTACACGAAAAGCTGTTCACGGGTTACAAGAACCAACGTTGTTTCCTGTATTTCACATGCACACACAGCGCTTCCAACTGATTTTTAGAACACATGCTTTTACTGTCCACCAAAACGTGTTGGGGGTTGTTTGTGTTTAGCCAGCTTGCAGACGTGCAAGAGATGCTACCTACACTCATTAACACGTTCCCAACACCCTCACGCACAAATTCCACCTTTGAAATTTTCCCATCTCATCAAAGGACTGAGCCAGTTCCTGATGTAGGAGGTGTGGAAATAACACACAACACACAGCGCGAGCTAATTCTGGCCACCAGACGCTCTAACCAGGCGTTTGTGAACACAGCCTATGTGAGGCCAGAGTCCTCGCTGCTGCTGCTTCAATGGCTTGAGCAGCACCATGCCGGCGCTGGATGAGAGGCCAGTGATGAATCAGAGCCTGCAGCGCACCAGCTCACTCTCTGTACAGAAAATGCCCACATGGTGCTGGCATCTCCTTCCAGGAGATACAAGGCAGTTTCCCACACTGCTTCTGGCTCTGCTTGCACTCTTACCATTGTACCATTTCCTTCATCAATCAATCAATCCATCACGACATACGTATAAATTCAGAATATGAAAAGAAGTTGAAGACGTGCGGCCTCAAACCCACAGATGACAGGAACAGAAGCCTTTCTAAACACCAGTGCTTTGGCTGGCAGCAAGTATGATCAACCCTGTACTTTCCAGCATCTTACACATCTTTACATGTTTGAAACAATGTCTAGAGGTCCTAAATTACTCCCTACAACAAATATAATTCTTATTAATTCTTATTCCAGTGAATTTCTTTTTTGAATATGAGTTAATGCATCACAGGTACCCTGGTTTTGAGATGTAACTAGACTTAGTTTCAATGTTTAGAGTGACAAAGAATTTATTTCTACAATCAAATCCTCATCACTCTTGTGCACCATTATTTTTTATAATACCACCTATGTTTGTAAATAACCCTCAGATTTTGTTACTCACAATGGAAAAATTGTCACTGACTAGTCAAGCCAGGGGTCCCCATACCGTGAATATTGGAGGAAGTGCATTCACAGCGGCAGATCCCACTTTTTTTCAGGAGGTACCCATTAAAAGCAATTGGGTTTCATTCCTGAGCATAGGTTTCCTGAGAGCCTATTAGCTCTTTCCATCCAACAGGCCTCCTCCTACAGAGTTAAACATCACATTGTGTAATCATAGGCAATGTAGACTAATGGTGTGTATTCAAAACACACTGGCACCACAAAAGTTAGTTGAGTAAAAAGTCAATTAGATCCAAAACAAATCAATAAAGTCCTGCATTAAAAGCAGCTGCTTGACCAGGTTTATGTACAACTATCGATTCCCTGTAGTTTCAGCATTAGTTCTCATTTGTAATTTTCTCAAAGCAAAAAGCTCATGCTCCCTTACTGACCAAACTGACCAGGCAGCCTGGTCATATTAGTACTAGGGGCGCATGACTGATTTCTGTTGCTAACTTGCATCTCCCAGGTTGCAGTACTGAAATATTTTTGTGTTTTGCTCCTGACAACAATAAAAATATCCATACGCCTCCCCGCCCTGCCCTGGAAAAGCTACAGGCATGACTGTGAGTATCTTCTTGCCCTTTGTAGCCATGCTGTGCAAAAGCAGAAGCCCTGAGAAGGGCAAGATACGGTGTGAATTCAAGGGCAAGTGTGGAGAAGCATGTGAGACAGCAAAACGCTCCAGCCTTCTCAGCCACCACACGGGAAGGACGGTGGGTGAATCCTGGTGTTCTGGCAACTTTTCTGTTTCCCTTTCTAATGGCTGTCGTACAGGATGAGAGAGAAGCTGCTTCACGTGGCTGACTTGAGGGTGGGCCGCAATGGGTGAAGGGAAGGGAACCCGTGTGAACAAAGGCAAGAAAAACCATGGAGAAAAATGACAGGAAGAAGCGACTGCAGGCACCGAGGCCTGCCTGATGTTTGAAAGTCAACTTTTCTGAAAAAGAAACTTTTCTCACACCTAGGTGTTTCACTTAAGTCTCTGGTAAAATGGATTTGGGTAAAATGGATTTGGACAAAATGGAGAACAGATGCCCCGAAGGAAATATACCCATACATCTCACTACTCCAGAAAACACAAAAGGCGCTCCTAAGCGAAGACTTAAGACCCTTCACTTCATCTGACTCCACGGAGGGCCACCCCGTGACTTACTTGCGCTCTGACACTGAAGAAAAGACATGGGTCTGGGTTTGTTTCTTACCAACACTTACCTCTACCTGTTCAGTGCCTGTTTCCAATACCCAGTCACTAGTTAACCATATTCCAGAGATCTCCAGAAACCTGTGAATTTTGAGGCCATCTTCTCTGTGCAACCAAAGAAACATTGACTTTGAAGGATATAATTACCTGGTTTCTTAGGTACTTAGCAAGGTCCTTATGATACCTATCACAAAAGCCTCCAGTTCAAGACTTTCTTCTCCATTCACATGGAAGTCTCTGAGCTACCTTCCCTGAAATCCCTCAGAAAGTTCATTTTAATGATTTTGACAAGAGATGTTGCCCATTCTCATCAGGATCTCACACTCTAGTTTCTCTGTATGATGCTGGAATACCCCACTGAAGGGAACTATACTCCTGCGCACCCAAGTTCCTTCCAACTGACCAGGCTGACTGCTGGTCACATACAGAAATATCCCAAGGAAAGAAAACAAATATTCCCTTTTTGCAAGTTGGATCACGTTTGACTGAGATCCTTTCATAAATTTCTGTACTTCAGCTCCTATTCTAGCCCTTCGGAGCAGATGGACCCATGGAGCTGAGCACAACTGCCCTGACAAAAGAACAGACCTACCAGACCATACCACAATGTTCTAGAGGCAAAAATGTGTTTATTTTTACCAAGTCCTAGAGTAATTTTCATGCTTAATGATAACAGGCTGAGTCAATTTGCCTAAGACTTGACAGTCAGCTCCAATAATTCAACCTTAATTAAACCTGAACGCATGTCAGTTCAGCTCGTCCCTTCACAGGAAATCTGACATTTGCAATGATTCATGTTTCAGCCATGCTATGGGAAGGCTGGATCACATCTGCCATTCTCCACCATGCAGAGCACTACCCCTTTTCAGCATGCCAACTTTGTTTATGTGCTAACCAAACACTTTGGACTTCTTCCATTGAGAGGTTTTCTTAAATGAACCGACAGTGAAACATGTCTTGATCTCACGGGGATGAATGATGATTGAGTGCGAGAGACGGGGAAGAAAGGGCTGAAACTGCTCTAACAAGAGAAGTAACAACAACCTGGGGTTAGTAATTCTTGCATCCTTGATCAGCTAGTTTTCCATTTGGAGCGCTCCAAAATATTAACGTCCCTGTGTCTTGGGCTACATCCCATTCCAATTTAACCTGGTAAAGATGCAAACTTTTAAAAACTTTAAAAAGCACAGAGCTTTAGCTACTGCTGCTGTAAACCTGTAGAAACGAGTCAAAGCTTAAGGGAAACCCCAAAAACAACTACAGGTGAATTTGCTGCAAGAAGTGTGTTTCAGAAGGAGCTACCTGAACCTAAAAGACCATCAGCATGGATCCAATATGCAACCCCAGAGAATTCAAAATCTGTTATTAGGATAAACATGCACTGCCCATTCCCATGGCTGCACAGGCTGACATGCTCACCAGTGTTTAACTACACAGCATTGCAGGCTAAATACAATACCGAAAGTCCCAGACACAAATTAAACCTTTCTGTAACAGGAATTTGCTTTCAAGCTGATTAAGAGTAGCTCAAGTGCAAGGGATTAAACATGTAAAGGCTGCTTTGAGAGCTCCAATAAGCAGTTACCGTGTTATACAAACAGTACTTAGGGCAACAGCAGTTCTAGCCCTGCCTCTTGCTCTTTGCAAGCTGCTGGTTCCTGCTGAAAGGGGACTGTCAACACACGTACAATGTGATTGGAAATAATCTAATCTTGCTTGCACGCCTTTCCTTTGTCTCTTGAAAAAAAGAAAAGTGGAGTCATTCAGACGTCTTTCTGCAGTCTCCCTCATTGTATTCAAACAGCAAGGGTGATGGGGTGATGTGAGAAAGAAATTCCTCTCCTACATCCATCAATGACATCTTTAGCAATGGCAATTTCCCAAGAAACACAACCACCACCATCTGCAGCCTATCTATCCAGCCTATACACATCCTTGAAAACAGACACAGGCCAGGCTGGCTAGGATGAACTCTGCTCCCTATTATAATTCCAGCAAGAAACATTGCAAAAGCATCACCACAGGAATTACAGGGACGTATGTGGCAAGAAGCTGAGTATTTCAGAGTTGGTTGATGAGTCCCAGAGCCGAGTTTTGAACCATCAACATGGGGAACGAGTACTGAAGAGCAAAATTTTACAGCACTAGGTCAAAACAAATACATAACTAAAGGAACATAGTCAGTGAACTTCAGTAATTTTTTTTTTTTTTTTAATTGAGCTTTTAGAATGGTGCATAATGTATTGTGGATATGCAACAATATAAGCACAAGAGAGAATAAAGCATTTTGCATCGGCAGTGATAGCACTGACACTGGTAGAGTGCTTACAAGTGAAAATCAATATTTAAGTGCCAATTCTTTATCCCTAGCTGTTTTTTTGCTCTTATATAGATGGCTTTTTCATTGCGTTCTAGGAGGGTAGCACTGTTTAAGACATTAGATGATTAGCTTGGTCTGCAAAGGTAAGGCAAGCAAAGCTACAGCACAGAAGCCACCCAACATATGGGGCACCAAGTTCCTCCACCTATTTTAATGAAAATCAGCTTAAGATAAGAAATAAAGACTTGGGAGTCACACATTGCCTGAAAGGCTCCATGGTGTGTAATGTGAACCATTGTTAACGTTGCCTTAAAGCAAAGGCCAAATTTCCAACCTGACAGCAGTGTACTGCACACGTTAGGTTGTGTCAAAAACACGTTCTCCTGCGGGACGGGCTGCTCGGAACATCACAGGCTCTGGTGGATTTCCCGCAAACGGCTGCAGCGCTCCCAGGGAGGACAGCCCACCGATGCCAGCCCCGATGCGGGCACCCGGCCGAGGGCGTGCTGTGTGCAGGGTGAGGGTCTTTGTTCGCTCCCCCGAGTGGGGCCGCTGCGGGAAGCTCCTTCCGCAACTTGCTCCGGATCTGGCCCCTATCACTCAGTTCATTTGTACAGAGCTGTCTGTCAAGTCAAATCGTCTTGCCACAATCTGAAACACCCTCCGAACAGCTGCCACTATCAATTACTCTCCCAGACAGCCCTGACTATCAGGAAGAGAACTGGAGCGAGCACTTGCCAGTTTTAATAAACTCTGTTGCCCAAGTCATTTAACCTGCTAGATTGCTGTATGCTGGGGCTGTAACGAGCCTTCAGCCTTTCAACCTAGAAGAAAGCAACAGTGGCAAAAAGCTGTCAGCTTGGTCTTCAGAATTAACTTCCAAGGGTGTCTTTCCCCACTCCCCCCCCTCCTTTCTGAAACACCCAAGTTTAAAAGATAAAAAATATCTTCAAGTCATTTTCATAACGTCATGACAAGGGAAGCATCTCACGTTTTTAACACAAAGGCAGGGACTCCTGACAGCGAAGGGCTGTCATGCCCCACGATTCTCATATGAGGAGCACACCTGAGCAGAGAGCTCCTCTCTCCCCCCACACCTGCATGGCCATGTCGCAGCACTCCCCGGCGCCTGCTCTGTCCATGCGTTGGCCACCACCCCCCCCCAGTGACACGGATGCAGCCGAGGCTGGGATGCCCCGACCACCCAACGATCTGCACCACCACTCCAGCCCTGTTCCTTACACTCCCAGTATGGTTATGGTTTCTCACCCAACAGAAAGGTCAAGCATGGCAAAACTGCATTTACTCCAGTATTTCCAGAACCAGTAAGAGAGATTTCCTAAAGACACATTTCTTTCAAATTAGAACGCTTCCATCCAGATGAGTGTTTTCAGTCTGTGGCTCACATATATATCTTGAGATGTCTGTGAATGTTAATTGAAAAGGTCTATTGTCATTGGGATTAATTTGCCATATAGGCATCTGTACTTCCACTAGAAAGCTTACTGGACTCTGCAAATCAAAAAGAAAATTCAGAACCACTACGCTAAATGTTTTCCTTCACCAACTGTGTAGATTAAAGCCTTTGTTGTGAAAGCTTGCAGCACAGGAAGATCCAACCCCCTCTCCCAGAACCCGAGAGCAACAGCATTAAGACCTATGGACTGGATGCTGATTTGCTGCTTTATGGTTCTTTAATGGGATGTTTTATTCCTAGAGATTTGGGAGCTTTCCATGCTCTATCCAGGCATGTTAGCTGTAAGCGTGCATGATGACACTCCAAAGCTGCAGGAGCTGAATGAAAACGAGTGCCAAACACAAGGATTGGGGCCAGAGCATAAAGAAGAAGGATCACCATTCAAACTCCCCTGAAGTAAGTCACACTGCATTTTCCTAGCAACACTGCTTCTGGCAACATTTCAATGCAAAGCTGAAACTGGATTTGCAGCTAAAGCACTTACTGTGGATGCTGGCGTTGTAATGAGATTGAAAGTTTCATACAGGCTTTTAATCTAGGGCTGTAATGGTGGATCAAACGCTGCAGGGTTAAATCTCTTCAGCCTTGCTCCCGAGCAGATGCTGGGTGCCTAAAAAGCCAGTGACGCAGGAGCCACCCCGGCCATAAAATGTTACTAAAGCCTTTTGTAGTTACTTACTAAAGGTGTGTTTGTCTCGTCTTGTTCTGTTGGTGGTTTTGTTTCTGGTTTTTTTTTTAATGTGCAATGGCATATTGTACACCTAATCTGAGTGACAGACAAGCAACGAGGTAAATAAGCTATTAGAAAGACACCCCCCAACCAGAAAGTAAGTAAGCAGAAATACTCAGCTCCAGATGTAAGCTTTTAAACAGACAAAACTGCTATATACCAAGAAATCTTATGATTTTAATTAGTCAAACAAGGGCAAATAACAAACCATCAACTACTACATTACAGGAGAAAATGTACTACTTTTGCTGTTTGAAATCCATATCGATTCCCATCTCGCCTGTGAGGGAGTTATTAATCACTCCAATTAAATCATGAACACAGGTCTTTACACTGAAATTGAACCCCCACCAATAGATCGATAACTCAAACCTCCAAGAGCAATTACTGCTCGGCATAATAGAGCAGCTTGTTACAGAGAGCTCCATGCAAACCACAGTTCTCTCTGTCATATCTTTCACAGGCAGTGCAAACAAACTGGGGAAAAAAATTATAACTATTATTTTCAAAATAAACAGACATCTGCTTAGAGTTACCTAATCTCTCTCACATCACAGAGGCAGATCTGCCAAGGTCACATTGGAGACATGATTACATTTTTTCACAATTTGTTATTCTAGCAAAGCCCTGATAAGATTGAACTATTGAAGTTCACACTCTGGTTTAATTTCAAGAGGTTAAATGCCAAATCCTTTTCTTATTGCTACAAGGAAGGGATCTGCCAGGCTGCATAATACCCTGTGTGGGCTAAGACAACAATTTTGTTTCATCTGCAGAGTCTTATGAAGGTTTTGATTTTTTTTTTTTTTTTAATGACATCAGAGAACTCCAAACTCCCAAAGAATCGTTTAAAGTAAAATCAGAAAGTGAGACTGTTTTGGAGGAGGGCGAATGACCTTTAAGACCTTCCAGCCTGGAGAAGCTAAGCCAGCGGCTGGCTGAGAAAGCTCACTTGCTAACCAAAACCAGAAAAAGGCAAGAAAGAACATTCTCAAACACCAGATCATCTCTGCTGGGAACAGGAGATGATTACCCTAACCAGCCAAGCATACGCAGGGTCACAGAAATTCCCATCTCTGCCTTGGAAGACAACTGATGCTTGTCCTAATGCAAGGAAAAGAGGAACCGTCAGTGCTCAGGCTCTCTGAGTGCTGCCGTGCAGCTCAGCTCCCACGTCCTTTCCAGGTGAGAGCCGTATTCCTGCACGCATCCTTGCTTCCCATCGGCTGGCCCCTTCAAGCAGGCCCCAAAGCGCCATCCATCATCCTTCATTAGGGAAGCTATTGGCAGCCAGTTAAGTGGTGATGGACCCACACCACGAAGCTAATCAGGATGAGTTCATACCATACCCTGCAGCCTGCAGGCACTGGCTCCTCTCTACGATGGGTGTCACATTACTGCTCCTTCCCCTTGCCAGCTCTCTGTGGGATGTGTGGAACAGCCGTGGCCAAAGCTCAGCATACCCATGGAAAAATGACACCAACCCAGGCAATGCAAGCAAACAAGCAGGTAGAGGGGCAGTGGTGTGACTGGGACCACACTGTGGCTTTCCACTGCCAAACACGCAAGTAGCTTTTACAAAAAGGAGGGAGGGAGAGAGACTATCTATTCCCCACTGCAGCAGGGACAGAAAGAGTCCAAGCAACAGTCGTCTTCCTCCCCAAAGGTCAGAGATGGCAACTAGAGTTAGAAAGCTCAGATCGTGGAATGTGGTACGTGCTACTCCCATGAACTACATCAGCTCAAAACCCAACGTCCTACACACATCTCCTGAAAGACAGCTCATCTCTGTCTCTAGATGACCACTGGCATCAAATTCTGTGCTCGTGGTTGGCTTTCCTAACATCTTTATTGGAAACACAGAGGCACACAATAGACCTTTTAACACACACAGACACACAGACATCCCGCCCTACCCCCCCCCCCCTCCCCCCCCTAAATTCAGCCCCTGCATAGATGCATATCCATTCAAGCTGGCTTTTCAGGGCAGGAGAGAACCCTATATAAACCAAAATTGAAAAGGGAAAGAACCCTTTTCATCTTCACCCCTTCCTGAGTCTATACATAAGGATACAAAGAATCACGTCTCTCCACTTAAATCAAGGAGCGAGCATTACTCAGAGCAGAGAACTGCTGGTAACAAGCGTGTGGGATCCCCTTCCCGCAGAAGCCAAAGGCCAAGCTGCACACGCTCCATCAGGCCCCTCACTGGCACCATTCAAAACCACCAAGCTTCGATGCAGAGTGGCAATGGGATCCAGCTTTGCTTGAAACCCACCTGTGATGGCCCTGGCCTCAGCAGTGCCAGGCACAAAGCAGGAAGCGCTCGTAGACTTCGGCTAACGTCAGCAAGAGCAAGCGGTGGTTCAGCTGAAGGCTACCGCAGGTTCTGCTAGAGGCAGACCCTGTCTCATGGAAATACGGTGGCATCAAGCCGGCTGTGTGGCCCAGGAAGCCTGTGAATGTCTTCTACAGGAGCAGGCAGGAGGGACGTGCAGCAAACACGGCTGCAGAGTGAACTTGTGGCTGTGGTGGAGAGAGAGGACTGAGGGTGCCACAGAAGGGACCTCACCTGTAGAGCTGTGCCAAAGCTAAGCCACCACACCTGCCTGCTCCCTGCACGCTCTGTGCCTACCAGCCCCGCTGGTTCAGCACGCTGTACTTTGTTTAGGAGGCTCTGTGCTGAACTCAGCCATTTAAATTTTCAGGGATAACAAAGACAACAGTAATAATTTCTAATGGATTTAAGACTGCGGTGCTCCCTGCTAGGTGTCAGAAGACTGCAGAAAAAGATCTACTGTACCTGTGCACAATCAGTATTTGAAAAGCCAGCGCTGCTCTTCTGGCTGAGCAAAGTCAGCATTGAAAGATATCAAAGGGCGGCAGACAGAACCACCTCGGTGACTTGACTAACAATACCTGATGTTATGGCTGGAGCTGTGAGAATGGAAAGTTCTGCTGCAAGGTTACTTAGTCTCTGCTAAACAGGAACTGAAAGAAGTTGACTGACCATACACATATTAGCAAAACCCTGCCTGATTTGTTAAGTCCAGCCCTCACACTTCAGTAACTGTTGCCACATTAGTACTAATATGCTTATGATCTGGGAAAGCAACGCTTGAGATTCAGTGCTTGTGGAGTGGGGCCAGCACTTTCTAACCAGCAGCCTCCCACGGCCCTCCCTCCGCACGCCCAGGCACAAGGGAGCATCTTCCAGGCAGATCCCTCAGATTTAGCAGCAACACACTGCTACTCTAAACCAACATGTTCAGCTGTCACTAAATTGCCTCCATTTTGATGGCAGTTACACGGTAGCTTCTCTTCCCATTAACTTTATTGATAATCTAGGGTCAAGATGAAGAAAAAATGGAAGATTTTTCCTGCAAGCTTCCACCTCACTCCTATTTACATGGTCAAAATCCAGCTCTAGAGCTGCTGGAATAGCATCTTCAGAAAAATTGAGATACTGAAATTATCAGACTGAATACATTCAGCATTTCAAGTTGCATCATAGATAATTAGAATATTTAAGGGACAAGTTGCAAGTTGTTAATCAGGGAGCATTTACTTGAATGGTGTGTGCCCTTTGGATTTGGTCCCTATGGCAACCAAATAGTCACTCCAAAAGGATGTGCTGGAAGAAGCATGTCAGGAGCTGCCTCAACGGTTTAATTCAGAGAGTGAGCAATGAATAAATACAGCTACTGACAAGCACAGCACAGGCAAAAAAGGTCTGTAAACAGCATCAGGAAGCCACAGATGGCCTTTTGCTTTTTAAGATTGAAAAAGTCCACTCTTCCTTTAAACACACCCACCATAAAGATCAAGAAAACTGGGCTGTGTTCCACATGAGGTGTTCATTCACATGTATTAGCGACTGATAATGAAGTTTTACAATAGAGGAGCTTTTTTCTTCTGTTTCTAACTTCTCACTCCTTGAGAAATTGCAACTGTGTTTCTGCTCCGCCCATACTGCAAGATGTAGCATCACCATCTTCAGAAAAATCTTTTCATTCTCATCTGGCTCGACAGGAGACAAACTTTGAGAATGCAGCTGCATGTAACAGAAAGCTCTGCAGCATGCTCCAGAAGGAAAATGTGAGGGACAACCAGCTTTTCCTTCAAAACGGGAAGAGTGACTTGGTATACAGTAAGGATAGAACACTGCACTGTGGAAGGCAAACTCCTTCAGCATGATCTCAGAGCGTGTGAAATGCAGCTGTGAAGCTCCTTCCAGTTCTCTGCTTTGATGAAGTGCAAATTCTTCATCAAAGAATTTCTACAAAAAGTAGAAATTTTGGAAATACATTGGTGCTGGATATGCTTGAGGATAACGTAAGATCTGGCATCTAGTAAGATCGAACGGATTAACACTGTATTGTATGTTGCAATGGAAGCACCCCCTACTAATGAAAAGGTACTCTTGAATGTTTTCTTACATGAGGGTTTATGGTTTAAGGCTGTGGAAAGTAATCTTACAAGTCTGGAGGGTGCCGGATGGTGCATGGCTGCATGGGCTGCTGCGATGCCAGCCTGAACGTGCAGAAAGCCTGAAACAATAACTCAAGACCTGTAAACCCAAATGCTTGCTCTACACTCCTCTTCCCGCTGGCTCCTTGTGGTCCCCTCACATCACTGGAGTGGCTCTGCAGTAACTGTCTGGCACAAGCACAACCATTTCTGCCAGGCTGCTGGGTGGAAGCCGCGTCTGCCGCTGCCGGTTGTCCAGGCCACGGAAGACACTTGCAATTCTGATGTCCATGAGGACTATCACCGTAGTGAGGGACGGTTATTCAGGAGAGCGTTCGTTGCCCTACTAATTGATGTATTTGGCTTTCCTGGTGACAGGAGTTTGCTGGGAGCCCAGCAGCACACGGCTCTTCCTCTCCCACTTCCCAGGCAGAGGCACAACTCTCACAACCCCCACGTTACCCTCCGAGCTGGAGCTGGGCAGGCACTGCCACAGCACTAACCTCCATCCTAGGCAGCAAACAAGTACAGACTCAGATACCTGTAAGGATAATCACAGAAATAGTTTCATACAAAACTGCTGCACATTTTTATTTCAGTATTGGGTGAAAGAAAGAGACGAGTATCCGGGCTTAGCCTGCAGACACTTTTCCAAGACAGTAATTGCTGCATAATTCATATTCTTGTTTTCACATGTTTGCCATGTGTACCAACAATTCTATTGAATTCACTCTAAGTTTTTCCTTCAAGTCATCTCCATGTCATGGTTTTTCCAAACAGCAGAAACACAAACAAGCAGAAGCCCAGTGCTAAGCAGCAACTTGGGTTTGGCAAATTCCCGTAATCCCAGATTCCTGCACATTAGGAGACAAAAGCGGGGTCCAAGCTAGCTCTTGAGAGTTTCCACTCCACATTAGCACAGCAGACGACATCTTTCACTCATTATATCTGTATTTCCCGGCAAGCAGTCCTCTCCAAAGTCAGAACCGAGCTTTTGCATCTCTACCCAAAGCCACCAGCTCCCCATCAACTCCAGCTCCCACAGGCTGGAGGAGTGCTGCCCTCTACATGAAGCAAGGCTCATACATCGCAAGTATTTGTGACTGATAGGAAATCTCAGCAGTTAGAAGTAATTTATAGCTTCCACACCAAAGAGGCTCACAAACAACTGACAACGATGATGCAGGTCCTCAGCTCAGCCTTTCAGCAATGCTTTCAGGCAGCTTTTCTCATATTAAACTACCTGGAGATTAAATACCAGATCCCTGCAGAGAGGGGACTCCTTCTTTTAAGAAATGCATTTGTTCTGACGGACCCCAAATGGTTAATCAATCCAACGATTACTAATGAAATGCCTCATCTCTCAATGGGTAGAATCCAAGTCCTGGTGCCACTGGTTTTGTTTTTGAGGACACAATATGATTTTGTTTTTGAGGACAACACTCCAAACTGCCAGCGGTTAGTTTCATGGAACCATCTCCTCCCACATTAACATATTAATTTGCAAAATCTATCACATATGTTGCATGCAAACTGGCTCAGAGTTTGACTCAGCTCTGACAGCATGAAAGCCTCTAGCCCAAATATCTGAAAGTAATAAATACCACACCATTCTCCTGATTCCTCATGCTAACAGTGAACTGACCTGTATTTACTTCGCACTATCAGTAGTGGGGTACCTACACAGATACGTAACCACAATTACAGACAAAACAGAAGGGGCATCAGTTTCTAACATGTCTCCATTTTAGCCTCCTCCTCCCTTGCCTTGAAGTAGGGATACTAATCCTAAATCTAGCATTTTGCCTTTCCACCCATTTTCTGCTGTAACAAGAAGGGAAATGCCAAGCCCCGTTCAGCTCTTCGATGTGACTGTAACAAGGACCACAGATGATGCTGGAGGTCCAAGGACCCTTACGCCAGAGCGGTGCAGGAGTGGGACACTGTGAGCAAACCTGTCCAGCTGGGCTGCAGTGCATGTAACACCACACAGCATCCTCGGCCCTCTGCCCTGCCTTCGTACTTCCATGGCCATGTCCGTTTTGCTTTTCTCGGGGGTGTAACAAAATTGTAACGGCACCTCTCCATGTTACACAGAGGCAAGGTGCTTGCTGCCAGAAGCTGGGAAACAGTACCACCGGTCCATGTCGGGGCAGTAGACAGGACTATCACACTACACACGCACGCACACATGCACGCATGCACAGACACACACAGACACACACACACGCGCACACGTGCACACACATGCACACACAGACACACACGCACACACCAAAAAGAAATGAGGCCAGGAGGGACAGAGCACCCATTATTTCATATATAGACAGAGAAAGCAAGGAAAATTACGGAATAATCCCTTGCAGACAGTAGGTGTTCCTGTGCTTTTAAGAAACCTTCTCCTCAGCCCTTTGTTTTGCAGGCAGGCTGGCTCGGAGCTGGGCCATTCCCGCAGACCCTGCGCTCCCGGGGCTGTCAGGCTGCCGGAGGCTCCCAGTGGCTGCTCTGAATGACTATACTTCTTCCCATTGATTTGTTAAGAGCAAAGCCAGGTTCCCCTTATGCTAGGTGCTGCACGCTTCTGAAAAATCCCAGTTGCTTCTAAGACCAAAGACAACCATGAGTGGGGGGAAGGAAGCACGGATATTGCCCATCCTGAATGGAAGAAAAAGGCACAGAGGGAGAAGCTGGCCCCTCCGATGCCACACCGCATCTCCAGGGACTAAAGCTTTCCTGCATCCACAAGATAAATCCACCTTCTCCCCCTCTTCCCGAGCAGCACAGAACAACTCCCCCGTCACCAGCGCTGGATGCTGGTAAAGGTCTCCCCTTTCTTCCTTGTGCAAGGCATTTCCCACCCCTTCATTTCATAAATTACCAGAACAGACATTTAAATGTTCAAGAGTAATCTGAACAGAGTATTCATGCCTTGGGCATTTTTATGCTCTACAAGGAGAGAAACAAAAGGGCCTCATTTAATACCTCCCTACAGCATTCCCTGTTCCGGCTCTTCCCTTGTGGTTCTCCAGAGGCAAAGCCTCAGCGGTCCAGGCTCCTGCAATACCCCAGCCCTCCCTGCTCCCTTGTTAAGAGCAAGACGGGCTTTGAAAGGAAACCTCACCGGCTGACTGGAACAGGTGGTGGGAATCCTTGAAAGGAGAGAAAAATCATTTGTAACTAATAAAAGGATAAGAAAATTCTGATTGCTGTGGTTTTATTAAGCATCCACAGGAGTCATTTGGATGGCAGGCACATCTGCCGCTTCCGTGTGCCTTGGTGACTCCCTCGGCACCCCAGCACCAGAGCTGTGGGGCACCTGCCCCCTCCCATGCCCGTGGTGCCAAGGAGCGGGGTGGCTCTGCCTGCTCTGTGGGGGGGGGGGGGGTTACAAACGTCCTATCAGTCCCAGAGCCTGACGGGCCAGGCTAGGGGCTAAGGCTGTCTTCTGCCCTGGATTTTGAGATCTAGCTTTACAAAAGCAGCAGAAGCCTCTATCTTCTCCAACATAAGGAAACCATCCAATGCTTGAACAAAGTGTTGTGCTAGATCAAAAAGCTGGACCTGCAACACTGTCCTTGGGGCTTTGCTTTTATTCTTTAACAAAACCCTCCCCTACAATAACTTTGTGATCCTTAGCCTTGGAGAGAATCATCACAACATACTGAGGCTAACAATATAACTTGATCTCTTGCCTTTTAATTGACATGTAAAGAAGTCTAACTAGGAAAGGACCTCCAGGGTGCAGCTGGCAAAAGCTGGGTTTGCTGTGTGGCACCTGGAGACAGCAGCTCTCCTAGAAGGCTGGGAAAGAACTGCAGCCCTGGGACAGCAGCTTGCTCCCACCACCCCTCTCCAGCTGTGCCATCTGCCCTTCTTCTTCCCTTATCGTCAAAACTGAAGAAGGGAGAGGTGACAAGCTGGAAAGACACAGCCAAGACTCGAGAGCGAGAATTCGAAGCACCCCTGCCATGCTCCGAAGTGCTGTTACAGCTGCTCCCTGTGTGCAGGGAATTAGGATATGGTCCCCAACCCAGCCCCAAGCCAAGGAGGCAGAGGAACTGATGTGCTTTCTGCGGAGACCTCAGGTACTGCTCCTTCTCTGTATTAGTTGGCAAGCGCAAGGTACAGAAACACCCATGGCTAAGAGCAAATGCTGGAATCCAGGTTTGTCTGGATGTGATCTAAGGGGCGCTTCACTAGATGTGGCCAATGCAGTTGTTTGTTCAAGAGTTAAAAGGAAGGGATATTTCTTCCTGTGGAGCAGGACCAGGAAATTAAACCTGGACTGGACTCAGACCTCTCTCCTTTCTCATATGGGTTTCTCTCAAAGAGGGTGCGGTGGTGGGCTTGAATATTCTCCAAATGTGACTTCCCTTTCCTCCACAAGTAATTTACAGACAAATAGGTCTGAAGTCCCTGCAGTCTTCTGCAGATATGCCTCATTCTGGAGCTCCGGGCTTCTCTCCATTTCTTTGTTTCTACATATCAATTTTGCCTGTTCACAACCTGCGCTGAGGTCACTTCAAGACGCCATGTGCCCACCCTTCCCCGTGCACAGCAGCTGGCTATGTCTGCATGTACGTCTGGTGACATGCTATCTATCACTGAACAGTTTTCCAGCAGCTAGTCCCACAGCAGTGCCAGAAAGTCTATTTAGTCTGTAAGCCTACAAAACCTGGCATACGCCTTTACAGTCTGAAACACCACTGCAGCATTTACATCCCTTCCAAAGAACCACAGAAACATGTATCACTATATGGTCAGCCTCTACTAGTCACATACCAGCACTGGCATCCTGGAGACGGACTGTATCACAAACAAGAGCCCACCTCAAGTACCTCTAGGGTATTCAGCATGTTGTGGCTGCACCAAATTAGTTTCTGACAAGAAAAGAGAACACTTTCTTCAATCACGCTGTAGAAATATTTTCCTTACGGCCAAACTTCAGAAATATTCAACACCCGATATTGAGGTTGGTTTTTCTAAGAGCTAAGGATCATAAAGTAGTCACGTGTTTAAACAAGAGGTCATTATCCACCAGCTCCAGGGTTCAGTGCAAGCTTCTAAGCAAAGAGCAATTTGAAAATAGAGCTGTTAAAGCACTAACAGTAATTTAGAGTAGTTTAAGTTTCTGTTTTACTGATTTTTCTGGCTAAGATTCACAGGGCTATCAAATTTGCATCTGGGTATCTTGTTGAAGGGTGTAAAGTCAATAATCTAACAGGTCCATTTTCTTTCTCTTTACTGCCGCAATCATGTGGCTTCATAGATACTGAGCCCTGAAGGCAAAGGACATGAGGACGGTGCCCTATGGCAGCCGGCAGCCCCTGTGCTGGGTGCACTACAGCTCAGCCCAACAGAGCTGCGGAACAGCCACCACAAGGAGCGGTTTCTATTCAAGACGCCGCACCACCAAAGGTTTAATACGAACTTACTGGTTCTCAAAACAATTATACGAAGGGAGAAGATTCTTCAAAGGTGCGAAGTCAGCAATGATTAAGTGAGGGTTTGACCCACACCTTTAAATGCCTTGTAACCACACAGCTCACCTGCACCGTAACCTGGAAGCTTTTCAGGACCAACGACGGTAGCAAATAACATTTGTTATTTAAAGACAAGTGCTCTTACTTCAACTCTTTGCAGAGAAACCTGCTTTACCCAATACCAACCTCCTCGGTCTCTCCAGCTTCACCTACCCAACGAAGTAAGAAGAAGCTCTTCCACACCCACCCTCCTCCTCCTCTTCTCCCCCTCTGGACAGCTCATCATTTTCAGCATCGGTTTGTGCTGCACTCAGCGCTCCACGCTGCCAGACTGGTCAAACCAGTCAGATGGAAGGAAAGACGTCTTCCCATCCCCACCTCTGGAAAGACGCAGATGTGGTAGGAAAAGCCCTGCAAACTCCTCTCGTTGCCTTTGAAACCCGAGGAGAAGAGATGAGCAGCACATTTGAAATTAATTACAGCAAAACCTACTGCATTGTTCTCTCCTCCCCTTCCTTTTCCCCCGATCCCCTCATCACAGAGCTTTCGCTGAAACCTCTGTGGCGTGTATATTTTCCTAAAGTTGCCAGGGCCAAAACGGTACAGCTGAGACATTCACAGAAGTCAAAGAAAGTGCAGACCCAGGTTAGTGCACAGGGGTACAATAGTTCCTTAAGAGCGAGCACCTCCCCCGCCCCCCCCCCGCCTCCTCCCAAACCTTCCGTCTCTAATGAACCTTTGGTGTCTGTCCACAAAAAACAAACATCAATCAGGCAACAGGCTGTTCCTTTTCCCCTGTTGCTAGTCTGAAATAACAGTCACCCCCCGCTGGGCTGGGAACGCCACTTCCCTCTCCAGCACACATACGGGATAATAAGGGGGAGGCGAAGGAGGGAGGAAAACCCGCTCCGAGGTGCCAGAATACACAGCAAACCGTGCCTTTCAGAGCCAGAGAAAACTTGGGAACACAACAGCTTTTGATTCCTCCTGCCCCACTGGGTACGTTAATTATTTAATAGTTGGCTTGTGAGTTGGTGGTGGTGGCAGGAACAGGGTGGAAGGGAAATCAGGCTTTTCCCCTGCCTGCCCCCCGTCCCCTCCCCGTGCTGGCAGAACGTGTGTGCTCTCACACGCGTGTGCGCGAGGCTGCAGGCACGCCTGGGGGCTGCCCTGAGCTGTGTCCTCCCGCTGCCGCTCTCACAAGACTCTCCTTGTTGGCTATGGACAGCATGGGACGGCATCTGGATCAAATGAGTTATGGGGCAAAGAAACGCACCCTGTCTGCTCTCTGCTTGGAGGCTGATGTTTTTGACATATTATGCTTGGGGGAAGGGCACTTTGGAGTTTATACTGGATTTCAACAGAGCTGGAAACAGAGCTGCAAATCAAACAGAGATCGGCTTATGATTTGCAACCAGGGCTTTCTAGGTGTCTGAAGCAACAGTTTGGAAGGAGAGCAGGGAAAAGGAGAATGTAACTACATCTCATTTGGATGGAGAGGACTCACAGATGTTAGGAATATTTTTGATCAACAGCTTTCCTGGCACTGCTCGTGGTGGAATCCACAACCTTGACGGCTAGCTGAGTAAGAAAGTGCTGGCAAGCTCCTGCCTGCATGCAGGCAATTTGCAATGCTGCCAGTCAATATTTCAGTGAAAACAAAATTGCAGGGATCATATTAAAAGAGGGGAAAAGGGAAAATAAAACAAAACAAAAACCAGCCTTCCCTTTTAAGAGAAACTCTGATATGACCTGATGGGAAAGACCCTCCCAAATCAAAACGCACTCTTTGTTTAAAATTAACACACTGTGGTGGGAGTCCTGCCGTGAGCACGCAAAGACAAGCCCGCCAGCAGCAACAGAAGCAGACTCAGCAAGAAGTGGCTTTACACGGGGACACCTGGGTGGCAAGTTTAGTACTGGCCTGCAGGAAATGATGCAGAAAGAGGTTTATAGTTGTGTCCATTTGGTGGAGGAAATGTATGCAGCAGGCATGGGTCTGAGCCAAAAACCTGGACCCGGTCCTCTTCAACTGTTGGGAGGAGAGGGGAAGGGACGAGAGCAAAGGAGAGCTTCTGTAGCAGTATTTTCAAAATCTGGGTCTAGATGTAGCCACGCTGGCCTATTCCTAGTTGAAAACAATGGTATTCTTGGGGGAGACTGCAAGTGGTGTAGCCCAGGCAGTATTTTTCACTGGACCAGTCTTGAGATGACTGACAGGCCCTCATAGGCATCTTAGGCTCCTGGTACAGCTCACACCACCATCTGGAGTGTCTGAACTACTCCCACCTGCACGGCTTGCAAGAGGGTGCTCTGCTGCTCACAGCCACTGGAATCAAGCCCTTTTCTGCCCTGGCCTCAGGACTATAAGCTTGGCTGACTATGCTGCCACTGTCAGTGGGGAGTCCTCAGATGTCTAAGGCTGCTTTACAGCGTGTACTGCTGGAATGACATAAAGGGTCCAGAGACTGGCCTGTAATGCAGAATTATTTCAGGCCAAAAGGTACATTATGCTCAGAGAATTTTTTCGTTGATCCAGTGAAAGGTATAAAATGATCTGCTCCACTTTGGTTATTAAATTGATCAGTACAGAACGTGATGGACATATTCTAGTTGTTGGTTTCAAGTTTCTAGCTCAGACCGGTTCAATAAATAGAAATAATGACAACGTTCATTATTGTATAAACTTTCAATGCTCACACTGTAAATTTCTTCCTCCAGCCATTAAGCCTGTATTAAATCAAGTTGTCTCTGCAGACCTTGTACCGTGAGCGCCTCTCACTGTGCCCAAAGAAGGCCAGCCACGTAGGAAAGCAACTGGCTGGGGACAGCTTAGCTGTCTGGAAGCCAAATCACGCAGTACTGAGAAAATTAAAATGTTAGCTGCTTCATCCAACAAGGCTGGCCCTTTTCTGCCACCCTGCTTTGTGGATAGCTTCCCAGGGAGCAGGCTCTGGCTTTGCTTTTGCAGCTTAACATTCATGAGTCAATGCAGTTTGAGGTGGGTTTGCACACTCTGACGTGATCTCTGGCGGTGCTGCCTGGTCCTACACTTACCAAGATGTCACAAGGACTCGTGGACCTGAAGGGACAAACTTCTTCCATGGGTTTCACACCGCAAGACAAGGAGTGTTCAGGAGAAAGTCTCTCTCAAAACTGGTCACCAATAAATAAGGAAATATAGAATAAACTAAGTAGATATCATCAGCAGATGCAGGTTCATAGACGTCTGCTTATTACCAAACCTCACTCCAGCTGAGACTTAAATAGCCTCCTTTATGCAAAACGGGAGAGGGAGCGGAACTGAAGGAAACTGGCAATTACACAATTTTATTTCCCTCCTAGCCCATTTGCTTTTCATCAGGTGGCTCTGCGCTCGCATACGCAAGGCACTTGTGAGTGCTAAGTTAAGCACAAAGCCAGCTTGATACTTTCCTTTCACTGGGAGGAAGACACTGCGTGCTTTTCTGGATGCAGTGGAAAAGCACAGTGAACACATTATTTCATATTGTTTTGAAAGCAACAGGAGTGCCTGAGAAACAGGGACTTCGAGGCTGCGCTCTCTCTTTTCCAGTGCTGCAGCCTCTCCTGAACACGATGGTGCTCAGAAACAGATGCTGGGGTCTAAGCTTAACCTCACACCATGATTTATCTGTATAAATCCGTCTGCAATCTACTTCCTCACCTCTGAAAACAAACTCCTCCTTTCTAAAATCTCCACCCAAATTAGCGGGTTGCCTGGTGAAGAACCCACCACCCCACAGTGCCAGATGATGTACTTGGATGCAATGAGGCTTCCCCAGGTTTGCCACTCACCTTGCTGATACCTTTTGAGAACGTATCTCCAACAGGGCAAAAAGTTAATGTCCATTTCATTGGAGAGAGATCTGGAAGTCTGACTGTTCCCTTATGGATAAGCCTTGAAGAATTTATTAGTGATGAAACCAATATGTTTCTTCAGAAACTTAACAGAGTTCCATAAAAATTACTTCAATCACTTTTAAAATTTAACAGCGAACAAGAACCTTTCCACAGGCTTTTTGAACTGTCCGACAGAATCCCAGTGTGGGGATATAATTCTGCAGTAAATTTTGCAGGACGGTTAAAAAAAATATATAGAAAGATTTTAATTTCCTATTACCTCCTGCAAGACTCTGCCATCAATTTAAAGCAAATAAATGAACTAAATAGCACCGCAGTCACTTTTCTGTCCCAGTGATTTACAAGAAAATATTTACTGTTTGGAAAAAACCCCAACAAACTAGAACAAGTATCCTTTTCAGAAACACAGACACACAAACACAAGCACTATGCCAAGTCCTGCTCTCTGTATCGGTGTAAACCCAAATAAATACCGTGAATTCAATGGAGTCAGTATGGCTTTACCTGGCTGAACCGAGCGCGAGAGCAGCAGAGATGGAAGGAAAGCCTCACGCTGCGAGTCCCCGGGCAGCTCAGCAGCAACATTAACAGGCTCCACGGGGAACTGTGTTCAGCCCTTGTTAGCAGGAAGGATGGTCAGCGAAGCACGGAGGTGAGAGAAGTGGCGAGCACATGCGTGCAGGGCTTGCGCCGTTATTAAAGGAGAAAACGGCAGGAGCCCCGTGGGCTGAAAGCAAGCCCCGAACCTGGCCTCCTTCCTCCCCTCCCGTGGGACAGGGCTGCAGCGCTACATCACTTACAGCGGCGATTTCAAACGAAGCTAACATAGATCTATATATCTCTATAAAAAAAAAAACAACCACCAACCAGAAAACCAACCACCACCAAAAAGCCTGCAAACAGCAACACAGCATGGGCTACTGCTGCTGGCCACACAGGCTGGGCCAGCAGGGTCCTGCTCATCAGCCACGTGTCCCTGTCCCTGCCCCGGGAGGAAGGCCTCAGCATCGTCGGGGTGGTGGGGGTGGGGGTGAGCGAGAGGAGAGGGAGGAGGAGTGCGATGCTGACAGCATCCTCTTTTCTTGAAGGCTCTGCTGCTGGATGCGGGGCCTCGCTGGGACTTACGGACCCTGCCAGCATTGCACACAAAAGAGTAACCAGATCCATTTGCAATTAAACAGCACGCCCTGGTCTCATTGATCACCCCCATTGATTGCCCAGAAGGAAACACAAGCCCACCTGGGGTCAGATCCAGCTCCCCTCTGCACCAGCCTCCTTACCCCCCATCGCCTTGTCAAATTACTTGTCGATCGTCAGGCTGCCCTGCTTTATGCCGGTGACCTGCACGGAGCAGGGGGTTACTGTGTCTGCAGGAGTCCCTAATGGGCTATTACCCAGCACAGGGTGGCTGCCCCTCGGTCACCTGTCACACAGCTCCACTGAAACAGAAACACAGAGCATGGGGTGGAGCACGCCACGGCAAGGAGTACCGCAGAGCCTGGAAAACCAGCACAGGCCCAGGCCTGTGCACAGCGTGGGTGCACACCTCCGGCAGCACCTCCCTGTCGAGGAGGGTGCAGGGGACTCTCCCTCGTGAGGGACAAGCCTGATTTGCATGGGGATGTGGTGGCCACAGCGTGCTCAGACCTGCACCAGAGGTCCGGGCACCTCCACTCGTCCTGCACCACACTGCTAGTCCACATGAAGAGGGGGATCAGGTTTATACCAATGTTTAATTTTCTAGGAAACTGAAGCTTTACAAAATCTTACATGAATAAAACATGTCTCTGAGGTATTTTAGAAGAAGAATCGAGAACAGCCAATAGCTTTGTGGGGGCTGCAACTGCTGCTCTTACCATCGGTGCCCCACAGCACCCTTCTGCTGCTGAGAGACAACCTGGACCAGCGTCCTGCAGTCAGGGACAGCAGCTGGAAACACTACTGAGACCTACCAGCTCGGCTTTTGCTACTCCAGAACAGATAAGCAAACTATAAACACGAAGGAAAAAGATGAAATCTTTCAAACATCATTTAAAAGTCTAGGCAATGTAAACTACTACATGCATCTGGAAGGATTTATTTTTCTTTCTTTTTTCCTGATTTACAGTTTGATGGTCCTTTTATCTAGTTTCACATGAACCGAGAAAAGCTGAGATGTGCCTACTCAATCAGTATGAGTTTGTGCTGGCCCATTCAGGATATGTATTATTTTGGTTTTATAGTTTATTTTAAATAAAAAGTATAATTAAAGAAAATAAACCACCCACTTCATAACATTTATACAACGAAGACTTCATTTATTTTATTTACATTTTGGTGGGCAAGGCACAGCATGCAGTAAGCTTTCCGTGATACTTAACAAAGCCGCATTTGAAATTTAAAATCTTTAAGGAAATGAACAAATTCTGCGGAGGAAGGGCAGTTGAGCGAAGAGACTTCTTACATTACCCTAGGTAATTGTGCATATATATGTTTCTGCATGCCTCTCTTTACTCCAAAAACATATCCATGACTTGTATGCTTTAAATCAAAAAGCAATTTCAGTCTGTAATTCTCAAATAAATAATTAAACACATTTTATCTCCTACAGTATTGCTTCTATTCATTCTAATCCCACTGACAGGAATGCAGCAACATACCCCACATCCTTAAAATAACAAAACAAAACATGAGATACCAACCAGAAGGCCTGGAAATGTTTATAATTCAACTTTTCAACTTGCTTGGCTGCAGCCTGAAGCTACAAAGAAAGCTCTATGCTGGCTCACTTGAAGGAGACAAACCCGGAGATAGCTGCGCAAACCGCACCGCAAACGGTGCAAGCAAAACCTGCCTGCTCGCATGAGGCAGCTCTAACCTGGGGAGGTACACAACACACAATTTGTGCTGAACGTAATAAATTATCCACTTTTGCAATCTAACTGAATTTTACGAAGTTAACCAGACAGTGTGGTTGAGGTGAATGGTCCCTCTGACTCGTCCATCGTATTTTCACAGACAGCTTCTATGGCTAGGGATGGTTATACCCTGGTAAACACACACAACATCCCTAATGGGAGACAGGGAGTATTCCCATTCCCAAAGAGAAGGCTGACAGCTTTCCAGAGCCTGCAAAATCGGAAAACTGCAAGACTGAAAGACAACATTTATTGCACTATTTTCTGTGTTCGGTGTTGTTTTGAAATGTGGCTAACTGGCTGTGACTTGGGTGATTATCCTGGTTACCCACAGTGTCTGAAAGTCGAAGTCCTCCTCCTTCTGAGGCCACTGTGTAATTACATACCTGTGTATGCTAGAAAGCTAATGTTCTCATCCAGGCAGTGACAGAATTAGATAGAACTTGTTGAAAAGAGGATGCTGGGACAGACTCACATGCTGGATTTACAAGTAGGTCAGGGTATCCAGTACTGCCAACCCCCTAAACATTTACAGATCACAAACCATCTTTAAAACGAGATTAAACCCAAAGTATCTGGGCTTCTTCTTGACTGCCTGCTGGCTTTGAAACACAGAAGAAGCAGAGTTCCAGGCTCTTCTCTGTACCAAGGAAGACTAAAGTCTTGCTTAAGAAATGAAATTAAAGCTTAGATTTCTGTACAATCCTCTGAGGGCCTGGATTTCATGAAAAACACAGAATACTGTAAGAATGCAATAAAATCACAGAAGATGCAACATAGGGAGTAGGGCAGCTGCAGAGTATCCTGAGCACTGTATACATCATAGCGATGTGGTTGCTGTCAAAATAAATGCATTACTTATTTATTATTACAGATGCTGCTGTGGAAGTTTTTGCATGCCTGTAATTATAGCAGACTCTTGTCCAAAGATGCAGCTGTAACTGATCCTCCTCCTCAAGTTCACTGACTGCAGGTAATCACATGCAAGATGGTGACCTCATCAAAATGTAAGCAGAACCAAGGGATAAAACTGAGATCAAGAGACAGGATGCACCTCTGCTTTTCCTGCATCTCATACCCCTGCTGTGGACCCCACACAAGAAAATCGGGAAAATTTACGGTATCTCTCCTGACCTCCATTATTGTAAAATACAGCTAACTGCCTGACTGGGTGCTGTGAGGCTTTTTTGCTCTGTGTCAGTGCGGACCCCCTTGTGATGGAAAGCCCTACATCCCGGCAGTGAGGTAGAGGCCCTGGAGGAGAGTGGGACCCAATTACAGGGGATGCTGTCCCAGCCCAGAGGGAGCCTCTGACCCTGACAGCTGGAGAGAGAGGGCCAGGGCGGCAGGACCAGCGGCTGAGCAGAGCACAAGCAGCAGGGCAAGCACAGGAGACACGGGGTTCCTGATTCCCCTGTCAGCACTGAGCAACCATTAAGCTGTGCTGCTGCAAACCTGTGCCAAGCACATTATTTTGAGCTCAGCTGTGTTCAGGTTGTTTTCTGCTTCACTGGGCACTCGCAGGTTCCTCCTGGAGAGCTGACTTGCTGCCCTCCCATCCTGCTCCTGCCCTGCTGCCCCTCCTTTCCCTTCTCACAGTAATAACCATCAGTTTTTAACATCATGTCCTACACTGGAGGTTTTGTAGTTCCAGCTTCTAAAATGATTTAATGTGACAGTTTAGTGCTGAATTAAACAGAAAAAAAAAAAAAAAGAAAAGAAAAAAAAAAGGAAGAGAAGCAGTAGAGAGAAAAAGGAGAGACAGTCCCCTTAAGGCAACAACATTATGGAGCAGTGATCTCAGAGGAACAAGGGTTCTTCTCTGGTTCACATGTGCTTGTCAGAGCTCAGCGTCGTCTCTGAACAAGAAATCTCTCTTGCTGGCCCAAGGCACAGTTTTGTGGTCAAGAGGACAGAAAATAAAGGGAGGGAACTTCAAAGAACCATAAGCTGCATTAGCCCGCTGGGGCGGGTGGCTGCGGCACATCCCATGGCTGACAATTATGACCTGCATGCCGAGAAAGCTTGCCTCCCTCTTGTCAGAGGGATAAGACACAGGCTGTGAGCTTTAGAGCTTTGAGGATGTGTACAGTTCATGATGAAAGATAGCACTTCAAAGCCCTCTGCCTAGAAACCCAGGGAGAAGTGAGAGTGGAGGGTAAGCAATCATTTTTTCCTGGGAGGTGCATATGCGGGGGAAGGATAAGACTTATTTTCACTGTCATTTATTATTGCCATGAAAATGAAGCCTTGCACTGTTTATGGAATCTCTCATTAAAAGCATCTCTTGATAAATCGCTTGATAAACATTCATTAATTAAGTCTCTTAGCACACTTGGCTGACAAGCAGTAGTCTTCATTTTGCAGGAGGGGGAAATCGAGGCAGGGAGCTGAGCGAGGCTCCCGCCAGTCTGCAGCAAAGCTGGGTCCCAGCCAGTTGCTCCGTGCCACCAGACAGATGGATTACACAGCTCCCTCCGTGTCCAGCTTCATCTTGATCCAAGGACAGAGCAACATACTTGGCTTCAGCAAACTTCAAAGCCCTTACCCCCTGCTGCCCAGTGTCCCCTGGGCTGCGGGGCAGACATGGCTGTGCAGGTCTGCTGCTCCACAGTGTCTCAGCTGGGACCTGGGACCTCCCAGCTGCCCCTTCCATCTCACTGGTGTCACCTCCATACCCAGGGCCTGCCCAGGGCCCGGCTCACCTGCGACGGAGGTTCTCCTTGTCAGGGCCCTCGACTGACGCTAAAGCCATTTAGGAAACACCTACTTCAAGATGCTCATTTCACCCTAACCCGCCAGTGGCCCTGGGTTCAAATGCTGGGGACTCAGCAGGTCGCCTGGGCTACAGCTGCAACATCACTGTGGTAGAAAAAGAGCCACAGCAGGTCCGGGGCAAGGAGAGGTGGCAGAGAGCCCAGCCACCTCCAGCAGCCCCATCAGGGAAGGCCGCTGCAGGAGTGAGCCAACAGTGAGAATGCAACACTCAAGTCCTTAAAATACAAACTATCCTGCCCCACACACTCTTAAAAATACCATCGTGGCAGGCAGGCAGGCAGAGGTCCTTCCAGCGACGTGGGGGTGAACATCCCTCTCACCTCCTCAGACCCACCGCACATCTGCCCTCCTGTCAGCCCTGTCACTCCCTCTGCCTCACCCACCCACCTGGGGAGAGGGACCAATTCAGCTTTCGCCTGCGCCTCTGCTGCCCTGCACGGCCCTTGCCCTTCAGAAAAAGCAAAGGACTGGCTGGGAGGTTTGTGGGAGAAAGGAGCTGCACGAGAGAGCAAACAGACCTTTATTATTTGTTTATTGATTTATTCACCAGGAGGATGTAACACCCGGCCCTTGGCAGCAAATGCCCTTGTAACTCTGTGCTGCAGTGACAAGTTGGCTAAACAAATGCTTTCTGCATCAGAAAACAAAGACCTGTCAGCAGAGAAGATCAGGGATTCTCTGCTTTTACTTTTAATTATTATTTCCTTAGGATTTAATCTCCTCTTCTCCTGGAAGCTCGAAGTGCCCCATTCAGCCCATCTCGCAGCTGTGACTACTGAGGTCACCCTGGGTCAGGACACCTCTCTCCACTGCATAATAGCGACTGGTCCCCAAAGTGGACATCTACGCCATGCATCTGTTGTTGCAGATGAACTGGTGTGAAAAGGAGGAGCAGCACCACCGCAGCCCCGGCAGGGAGGGGGCAAAGACCAACGTCACCCAGAGAGCCCCAGACAAAGGATGCTGCTCCTCAGGCCTTTTGTGGAGCTGTGAAATATGGTCAAAGGTTACGTTTTACAGCTGTTCCAGCCTCAAATAAGCGAAACCTGTCTATCTTAATACTTAATTGCACTGCTAAGCTGCTGATAAACTACGGCATAAAACAAATACACAGGGCCAAACACATCCCCAGGGAAAGTTTGTGGGAACAGGGGGAGTTGCACCAGACAATGAATCCACTTTATTGTGTTTTAAAAGCCTGGTTACCTTCAATAAAAGCTGTAGCATGGATGCTGCATGTTTGCTAGTTAATATCTCTCCAAAAAGGCTGCAAGTGTTTACAGAGGAAGGGCACAGTGCAAATGCCCATGGGAGAGGACGAGCACGTGCCGTGCCATGCATGTGCCCACCAGGAAACTGCGCTGAGCTAATCCCCTCCCTGCGCAGCCACCACTGCTCCAGCCCTGGAGAACGTGGCCTTAAATCAAGGCTCTTATCTCGCAAAAGGAATTTAAGCACACCACTTTGAAAGTCACTTTCTCCTGGCCATATGGCATCACCGACAGAGCCTAGCTGTGTCGCGGCGGTGTTCATTTGCATGTGCGAGAGAGAAATCTGGCTCTTGCATCGTGGGAGTGATAACAGGGCAAGGGGTAGGATTAGCACTGTTTGGGTTTCTGCACAAAATCTCACTGAGACAAACTTCTCTCAGCTCTCAACGCAAGTGCCAAAGGCAGAGGTAGCCCGCAGCAGAGCGAGCCTGCCATCAGCCCGTGCTGATCAGCAAAGCTCCACCGGTAAAGGGCCAGGGTAAAAGAGAAGCCCAAGTCAAGAACCACGATCTGAACCCAATGCTTCACAACGCTGGCAATGTCTACACCCACAGCAAACCAAACAGGAACACGCTTAATTACATGGATAAAAACAGCAGAACACAAACTTCAAGACAGCAAATTCACAGGCATTCACACATTTAACTTCCTGATAGGGAGGTATTTTGAAAAATCATGTTGCTGAGCTGCTCTGTGCTACCACGGGGTGGGGGATCTCAGGCTTCAGCACAAGGAGGAGCCAACAAAGCTGCTAACGCTTCAACATAAGCCCCTCCAGCAGATCTATGTGCCACGCATTTATGCTGGATGGCAAGATTTTTGTTTTGCTGAGGCAGTGCCGTATGGGCAATCTGGTTTGCCTTATCAGCAAGCCAAGGCTGGAAGAAGAGAAATGTTCTTCCCCACCATTTGTTTAAACTTCCCTCCTTCCCCCAGATAAAGCTGCATACTTTTGTAAAAATATCTGCAAATGTAATAACATAATGGGCTTGTCATCGGTTTCCACATTTGGCATTGAAAATCTGCAAAGCTTGGAAGGAAAGAGAATTCCTAATACTTACTGCTGCTACAGAGCCCAGCTATAAACTGGGCCTGGATCCAGGTGATGGAGCACACAACCACCAAAACGCCTTTCCATGGCCAGCACCTACTCCTACACAACTGCAAGTTATTCCTTTCTTGGCCCTCTTGAAATAACACAAGAAGGTTATTTCATCACTTCCTATTAATGGGCCTCATCTCCCCTCTTTGGGGTATCCGCCTGTCCCTCGTGTTCATTATTGCTCTGAACCGATTTTATTCTCAGCTCAATGCTGGGCATGCTGCAAAGAGCCACGCAACCCGACAATTCATTCAGAGCCACGCCACCAACCTCCTTGCACGATAAAGTGGAACCATTCTCAGTGCAAAGCTTTCCATCATGTTCCACGCTGTGCCCTCTCCAAGGCTGTTTCGTCAGCATTTTTGCCCAGTTTCCATCTCCGTGAGATTATCCCCGGGAACACATGGAACTAGAGCAGCCCACTTTTACGGCTGTACTGAGCCCTCGGAGGAGGGCTCGGTGTATTTAGCGATCTGTCACTGTACCTCCCAAGGGGAATCTGGAACGGCGCAGTCTCTTAGCAACACCCGGCACACATCACAGGTAACTCTCAATTAACAGCAACAGCGGGAGCCGAAACCCTGCAACGCGCTGAGCACCTTCCACCTCCTTTTGGAGAACCGAGATGTACAGGCACAAACGCTCTGTGCGCGCTGGCAGCAGAGGGATGTGCCAGCCCTCGTAAGGATAACACAGATAACACTGAAATATTGATTTGTTTAAAAGAAATGAGGATTTGATTATATCAGAGGGAAGAGCATATTCCCTACAGTAAAGGCTGACTTCTCCTTTGTCAGTAATCCCTCCCTCTAAGACATTTGTAACTGGTAGGGAAGAAGTCCCACCCCACACCGAGACAATGAAGCTCTAAATTTTAGCTTAATCATCACAAGCCTGTAAAGTTGATCTTTATGACAATGTGTGTGGCAAAATCAAAGGTGCTGGCAAAACCAATGTCCTCCTATTCGCATGATACGGATTCACAGCTCAAATCTCTTGCTCTAAGATCAGGAAAGCGTTTCTCCAGATCACTTACCTTTATTTGCTGCAGGGGAGAACAGCTTCTCAGAGCCTACAGAAGCCTGAAAAAGAAGGAGAAAAAGAGCGTGAGTAATACTAAAGGAGAATTTAGGAAGGTTTGCTGACAAAAACACAGCTCATAAAACAAGTCGGCTATCTGTAGACCTGCTATTACACACGGCACCTGGAGGGTGCAATGTTGTGCCATTACAGAACAAGCATGCATCCTAAGGAGATGAAAGCAAAGCGTACACAAGTCCTGTCCTGATCTCACCCTCTATATCCTCCTGTCTCGTTTATTTAGGCAGCCATGCAATGCACAGCTATTTTATCCATGATTCCTCATATAAAAACAAAACCGGTGAAACTGCTATCAAGCTGAAGAAAACAAAAATAGAACCAAAAACATTTCAAAGCCTCTCTCGTTGAAAATAAGCTCATTTCTTGCTGAACATGCAAAATGTAATTTGTGTATTGGAAACACAAGTTGCAACTGAACACATCCGTATGAACGAGGGTGTTATTTAATATTATGCCAAATGATAGGTACATGCTGCTATGCACTTAGTTGAGTATGAAATAAAATGACTTCCTCTTGGAAGAAGCCCGTCTCCTTGCAAACTGGGTTGCACTATGCTGTTTGAACTCCACGGCAGTGTATTTGTGCTCCTCACAGCTCTGGGAAATAGTTAAAGAAATCCAATTAACCTAAACCTTGTAAACAGCTTCATGATAATCAGGGTCACTGGGTTACAGAGAAGATGATAATGACAGACAGGGAAAAAAACTCCATTCATCGTAAATAAAGCTTTTATGAGTTAATTTGATGGCTTCCTTCCCTCCCCCCACTGATATCAAACAGTCAACCTATTTCAGCATAAGCTTTTCCTCTTCGCTATCTGATTAAATAGCAAGTAGCCTCTCCAGAATCAAAGCTGGTCTGGGAGCAGGGAGCACGATCAACATTACTACCATCTACAAGATAGCTGAAAATATCATCGACGTTTTGGCACTGACTGCTACATGAATAAAATGGGGTGAAGTACAAAGCTGAAGAGCAAAAGATACTGAAAGTGAAAAAAGACTTTCTCCCCTGGCTCTGCTTTAAAAACAATGCATTAATTCAACACCTGGCTGAACTAAGTTGATTTTCTTTTTGATTTTATTTATTTTATTCTAAGGTGCCTTGGGAGATTTGCATGATAAAGAGCACTGTGAATTGTACTACGTTGTTATATATTTTAAATGACGACTCAGAAGGAAAAAAACAAACAGTAAAATGCAAGAAGATCTGCATGAGATACAGTAAGAAGCAAGAAAGAGTGATCTCTTAATGTTATTTCTAAGGAAAGTGGCACTGCAAGCACTGAATGTCTGTCTTAATGCAAATGCATAAAAAAGAGAGGGAAAACAACATGAAAAAATACGTTGAGGCTGAGACACATAAGAAAGAAATTCTGAATCATGTCCACGACAAAGCTGCAGGTGTAGCTGTGGCATGTATGGTCATTACACAGCTCAGCGAAAGGATCCTAAAATCTTAGGGAAAATCAGTTACCTGCACGATCCCTTCACTGCATGGATTAAAGAGAGGAAGAACCAGGATTAAACAAGGTTTTGCCTAGGCTGGTTTGCAAAGACAGTGTAACAGCGTCACACAGCAGCAACAACAGTGGTGCATAAAACGTTTGACAGCCAACTCCAAATTTACAACCCATTGTTAAGAGATTTTTCACTTGTAATCAACACAAAGTCACCACGGATGCAGAACACATCTGCAGGCTCTGGAGCTCACCCATACTAACAGCTTACACAAAGCCAGGACCTAGCCTCCAAGCACTCCACAAGCATTAGGACATGTGGCAGGTGGATCAGTAAGATTCCCCCATTCTATAGGCAACGAAACTTTGGCGTGGCTTGCGCTAAAGCCCAAGCAGTAACTCGGCAGCTGAGCCACAAATCCTAAGTGCCAGTTCCTGACGCGGGCGTGCAGCCCACCAGAGGAGCCCGGTGGGCAGAGGCCGCTCGCGAGAGCCGCCCTTTCCTGGGTGCTGTGCGGGGCAAGCTGCTGCCCGCACCCCACCTGCTCCGGGAAGGGGGGTCCCACCAGCACCGCTCCCCACCGCCAGCTCACTCGTCTGGGCAGCTCCGTACCGAGGGTCTAACACAGACTGGCACTGCTTCACCGTGAGCTAAAGACTGCAGCGCTACACGTCCAGACTATAGAAAAACAATGTTTAAGGAAGTCAAGCAAGAAAATTCAGTTTTAAAGGAAAATAAAACACAGGGATTATTGCTCAGTCTTCCGATACCAGTATGTGGCACCGCCTTCAACAAGCAGAGTCAACATTTACAGAGCAGTGTTTTCAACATCACAGCCACAGTTTACAGACACAAACCTTCACACCTAGAGTTTACAGTAACTTTTGCTCTCACTTCTGGTGATTTCTAGCTCCAGATCTGAGCAGTTTTTGGCATGAGCACCATTCTGAAACAGTGAACGCCTGTGCTATAGGATATTCTGCGAGCTGCTGTAAAGGCAGGAGGGAAGCTGGGGGAGGAAGAGCCTGAATACATCATTCAATTCCATCAGTCACCCTTTAAAGGAAGCATACAATAAAACCTATGTGTCTGAGGGAGCCCACTAATGAGTGAAAAAATCCAGCAAACCAACGCATCTGCTAAAACAAGTCCCCTCCCAAATTTTCTGCTGTTTCAAGCAAATCATTTGCATATGTTTAAGAAGGGATTAAAAAAAAAAAAAAAAAAAGTGGAATTCTTCCCCTGTGAGCAAAACCAGGCATTTGGATTCCTTTATGTGGAAAGGTTCAAGCCATCCCAGGAAATCACACTTCTTTTAATTATGAAATGAAATGAGAAATTTCCCCCCCCCCACTCCCCCATTGCCTCCTGTCTCCATCCAAAGGGCCACCTCAGGGACAAGGGCAGCTGGCACAGCTCCGTGCACCCCTCAAGCCTTTCACTGCCCCCGAACTCCTTCTGCACAGGGCAGAGCCACCCCCAGCCCGAAGCCCACGGCCACCTCTGGCCTTCCCTGCGCATCTCTGCCCACCTCCCCCAGCACTGCGGCAGAGCCCCGGGCAGGCACGTTGTCATAAAGCTGCTGCCTGCACAGTCCCACCCTCAGCCCCAGTCACAACCTCCGCGTTTTAAGCCTACCTCACATCTGTCCCCAAAGCAAGAAACACACAAATGCTTTCAGAGCACAGCAGTTTCTAAGGTAGCCTCTCCCTGCTGAAACTTTTAAGGCCCAGCACCCTTTTGCCGACACACTAAGCTCTGCAGCAAGCCTTGCAGGTCCCCCTTTGTGCTTTATACAACTAAATTAGCAATCCTCTGTCCCGTTTTGATTTTCTTTCTTTTCTGCATCAGATCTAAGGGGAGAACGTCCCCACCCAGTTCTGTGACAGTTTGAAACCAGGCTGAATACAGTGCGGAGAAAAACCACCTTTCTACCTTATTCTGCTTTGCCTCATCCCTCCTCCCCTTGAACCCAGCACATATATAAACACTGATTCAATTTTCAGCACTAAAAGCTTAGCGAAGGCAGCTTTTTGCTCAGAACGTAAGGTGGTAACCACAAAGGGTGTCACACAGCCTCGCCTCGAAGGTGAACAGCCAGGCATAATGAAGTCCAAGCCTCATCCATCCTGGTTCCCACTAACCCAAGGCAGCTGAAAGGTGTAAGAGCTCTCACAGATTAATAATTTAATGATTATATATAACAGAACAACATCATCTGACAGAGACAGCATTATAAACTATGTCAAGCCTCACAGTAATTGCTTCCCCCCCTTTCTCTGTAGCCTATAAAATGGCTAACAGGGAATAAAACTGTTCCTTATCACCAACAGCAGAGGCTCTGCAGATCTTCACTCAGTCTCCTCGAGCACCGAACACCAGATCCAAGCCTGATACTTCAGGTGTCTGATCACAAGACACTGGGAAATTGCTAATAAGGCTGCTGTTCTGGTTCACAAGGAGCACAAGCATGTGGTGTTAGGGACCCAGTACGCATGTTTTTGCATGGTGCAAAAGCTGAGCATTCCCTCCAAATCTGGGTCCAGTACAGTAGGCACAAAAGGAGGCAGCAAAACATAGTTTACATTTTATTTCTGGATGCCTGCCTATCTTTTAGACAGCCAAGAGCCAGTCTCAAGAGACTGTTTTCACACTGTTACTGAACTTAGCAACCATTAAAAAGCTCACAAGAAAACCCTTCTCCAGATTTTCAAACTACAAGTGTTGAATATGCCTAGATGAACTTTCAGCATAAAGCACAGACACTACTTGAACATTCTGGATCAATTTTCATTCTTCCCTTTGATCTGTTTCCCCTGCTTTTACCCACCACTCCAATGCCACTCGATCGCTTGTCTAGTGGAGAACTTCAGCACGTCAGTTATTGCTTTACTAGCTTCCAGTTGATTCTGTAAGTCATTCATGCCAGACCCCTTCGTTCAATAATATGAGAACAGTAACTAAAACAGGAAGGTAGTGTTTGGCTTGTGATTCTTCTATAGGAAATGGAAATTGATACATATGAAAAGGTACAAGGGGAACCTAGAGATCACACACATGCACACAAAAAACAAACTAAAATTCACCCTTAAGACCAAGAAAGTATTCAAAAATATAGAAGCAACCCATGGGTAACACTGCCTGCATTGTGAGGGGATGTTCCAAGGGAACCTATGGTCTCTTCAGAATGAGGATTATTTTTGGAGGGCAATCACAGCTCAGTTAAGATGACAAAACAAAATCAGTCATTTCATGCACCACCATCACAGGAAAAAAAAGCTGGAGTAAGACATACACGAACTGCCTTTTTGTGACACCTTCTAGGAAAAGCCAGCATCGCGGTACACAGCTGGCTGGGACACAGCACAACCCAGCTGTGTAAGGGATTAAGCAAGAGGGAACAGGATACATACTGGACTTCTACAAATGCACGTTGCGTTCTGTGATTATCTTCATACGGAGTTTACAGGCTGGTCCTTCAAGAGGGCTCAGCACTCCACAGCTGCCCCTGGGGCACCGACCTGACCGGAGCTACCACCTATGGAGCATTTCTGAAAATCCATTTAGATACTTGAAAGGTGACGAGGTGGTTCTGAAAAATTTGGTTCCAGCTGATGGTCAGGATCACTCACGAACTTCTGCCTGTCAGTGTCCAATGCAAATAATATTCCCCAAGCAAGAATGAATGCCAGACAGATCTCCAGCAACAATCTTAAAAGTTTAGCTGTGCCTTTAGCTACGCCGTAACACATCACAGCGAAACATGCAGAACAAACACCCTGAACAGGCACTCCTTACTGAAATGGCAATGCCTTAAATGCCCCAGATAACTTCTAGCTCAATTTTGATCCAAGGCCATCTCTGGGAGGTACTGATGCGTCCTCTCTATCTTGCATGGAAGTTCACTCTACAGAAGGTCCACTAGAAACAAAATGCTTCTGGGATGGTACTTCCATACAACAGCACGCTCGCTCGTTTAGGTTCCCACCTCGCATCGTTTAGCACATGCATATTCAGTACTGTGACAGTCCTGGAAGGGGCCTTTCACAGTGCACTGCTCTCTTCGTCACTTTCTTCCAAGAACGCTTATTTCTCTCAGCAGTTTATATAACCATGACTATTTTTTGCAACAGCCCCTTTGAGAAGCTAGCACAAGTCCGGGAACAAAGAATTAAATTAGGCCATAGAGAGCTTAGAACCAGAGATCGCTGGTCCCAATTCACCATTGAATTAAACTGAATTTACATGATGGCAAACGGAAAGGAAGGCAGAGCGGGTGACGACTGGAAGGCACCGAAGGAAATGCCGTATAGAGTCTGATGCAGTTAGCGCAGGGCAATGAGGAGCCAAGCTTCTCTGCAAGTTTGACATTATGGTTTTGTTTTGGACCATCTCCTTTGGCAGCATGGTGACAAGCTCAAAGTAACACCATTCTGAACCCAGAGCATGTTCCTCATTGCTTTACAACCATTTTGGGAGAGACTAAACTAGTTTAGATTAAGCAGCAACTGTAATTCTTAAACATATGCTGCTGTGCTCTGCTGGCTTATTGCACAGATGTGCTTCTCACCGTGACAAAGGGTGACCTAATGCTCCGAAAGCAGCGGGATGCCTGACCTACAGCATGTCTGCTATCAGAGCCCCAGGGCACAGGCTGGCTAACTTGCCTTCCCTCTCTTCTCACACCACCCCTCCAGCCCCTGGAGAATGGCTACAGCCCAGAGTTCTCCCCTTCCTATCCCCTCCATTAGCCATGCTTTATGATTCATCTTCCTCTGAGCAGTTGCTGTCTCCCAAAGGAAAAGATCAAACTCCCTCTCCTTCCCAGCTCAGCTCCAATAAATAAACAAACACATGCACTGAGAAAAAATTTAGTAAAGGAGGAGATGGGAGGAAGCTGGGGAGTTCCTGGGCCTCACCAAGGCTGGTCATACAGCTGCAAAAGGTCCCTCAGCTGTTTGCAGACACTGATCACAAAAGAAGACTTCCAGCTGTCCCTCATTAAACCCAGCCAAAATACTTGCTCGATGTTATTGTGTCTGCATGTCCCAATTTAAATTAAGGTGCACTTGATCCTTATCTCGGTATCCTCCTCCCTTAAACCTCAGTTCCCAAACTACTACTAAACCCTACCTTGAGTGTACACTCCTGGCCATTTTCCAGTCTAGCCAGCACTGGTTTCCCCTTTGCTACATGTTCGTACACTCCACATCCTGGCTTATTCCAACCAAGCAAGTGCCAGTGCCAGTTCCAGTCAGCAGGAAAAAAAAAAAAGCAGCAGAATGTGAAGTCCACATTCCTGTTCTTTCTCACACGGGATTGTTTTCACTTCTGTGTTCACGGACAGCACCACCAGCATAGCTTCTGGGAGGGCTGGTCAGAGCAGCATCCAGCGGGCAGTCCGCTCCCTGTGTCACCGATCAGGCTGCACCTCTTGCCACAGGTCAGAGGCAGCAACGTGCCCACCATAAGGGCAACTGATACATGCCCCAGTCAGTGAAAAACAATTCTCCACGATACGCTTATAAAAGGGCTTTATGTGATCTGTTTTTACACACCTCAAACCTCAGAGATCTCATGTCTTTTCCCGAGAGCCAATCCCCCTGCTGAACAGGCAGGCTTTTCAGCCTGGACTTCCACATTTTAAATTTTTCCATTACCAGACGCTGACTTAGGCAACCACAGACTTGATTACCGGTTTAGCTTTTGCTACAAACGCAGGAGAAAACCTGCCTATGAGTAGGAAAGGTTGGGAAAGCTACGTAACATACTGCTACAGTAGTTTGTATTATTGTCATTACAGCTTGGAACTATCTAGCCAGACTATCTATTTGGCTGGGATACAGTTTTTTATTTGCACTAAATCAAATGGAATGGCGAGTGCTCTTTGCAGAACTACCTAAAACTTCTTATAATTCAAAGGCTGCATTGTAGGAAGAGTGATGGGGGAGAGCAGGGACTGTGCTGCAAATGACAGGTGGCAGACTGTTGTTTGGTACCTACCAAATTACTCTGCTGCTCCCAGGGCTGCCTTGGCATTTCATTATCCCAACTCTCTCCTGGAAGGATGCGGACATAAATTCACACCTCATGTCCTGGTTTCCGTCAAACTGAGTAAGAGTGCAAATGCTGGCACCAACTGGGAATGCCAAGCAGGGCTTGGCACGCTAGAACAAACTCTCAGCTGTGGTCTTTGCCAGCTACCTGCATTTATCATTGTAATGGCCTGCCAGACAGGACTTGGCAACTGACAGAGGAGGGCGGGCGGAGGAGGGCCAGGCTCTGCACTGCCAAGCAATTCATTCCTGTAGCTCCTGCCATCACTGTACCAGCAGGGCAACCTTCATTTTTTTTTTTATCTTTTAACCAATTACATGTCACCCAAATCCCACCTGCAGCCTTCTCCAACACAAATGGCTATAAATCACAGTTCAGAGACCGGGAGGGTTTTGCAAGACATTTGATTTCATAAAAAGGTCACTGTCCATCTGAGAATTGCTGCAGTTCAAAAGCATACTGAATAACAACCTGCATTGGCAGACAGGGTAGGAACTGCTCCCCATGGTCTGTTGTGTGTTGTCAGAAAATATTAGAACAATTAGGGAGGCCAACGATGGCAGAATCATAGGATTCAGCTGAACCAAAGAGCTGATACAAATTCAGCGAAATATCTCCTCCACTCAATTTTTGAAGAAAACATAATCGATTCAATAAAAAAGGGTAAATTGCATGAACACAATAAAAACATTTGATATAACCCCCTTGAACAGATAAGCAGAATACATGCCTGTCACCACTGCAGCCTGCTCCAATCTGCCTAGGTATTCCAAAGCTTAACACCACACTTTGCTATTTCTTGGACAAGTGCAATACTCTGTGGTCTCAGACCACTCAGAATGGTCTGCTGTTTAGGGGAAATGCTATCTTCTCATCTTTAATCCATATGCTGGCTATGTAGTGAACCCTGTATAGCACTTTATGTGAACCACATCACTCAGCAAACCACTGGGGACACTCAAAAACCATGTGACACTGGTGCTGTTCTGGACACCCTCTGTATCCATCCCTTTTTTTGCGAGTGACGTGTCCTGCCAGACAGCCCTCCAACAAACCAGCATCAAATTCCCTGAAAAGGGTCAGGCTAACTGCAATAAATACATCACATCCAGAGAAGACTCCGTCGTCCTGTCCTGGATCCTGACACATGGACATCCCTCTACCAGAAATCCCCAGCTGGGGATGCAATCCTGACAGGGCCCCTTTCTGGGCTGGGGGGTCAGGGAGCTTATCAGGAAGGCGGCTCTTGTCCGCTGCTACTGAAACTCGCTGTATTACCCGCAGCAACCTCAAAGGAGTGCCTCTGCAGAAGGCTCTTTTGTTGTTGTTGTTTCTAATTCACTGCTCCAAAATATTTCTTGGCTGCGTCCCAGGGCTGAAGCCTTATCTGCCCATCCCCCCCGGCAGACACACAGCAGCTGCGGAGGCTTATCACGGCTGCCTGTCCACTGAGTTTACAAATTAACACCCTATCGAGGCTGCACGAGCGCTGATTAATCAGAGAGAGGCAGTCTGAGGGCCTTTATCACCGTAAGCGGCTGCTGGGAGAGAAGTCACAAATCTCTCCGGAGGCCGGAGATGCCTTACAAATGAAAGAGCAGGAGGCCAGAGAGGAGGAGGGCACAGTGGTACGGGAGGCAGATATTTTAGAGATAGCGGTGGTGGAGGTAATGGAGCAGTGGGAGGGGGTGAGCTGCAGGCAAACGCCAGTACATTATGACAGCTAAAAAAAAAGATAATTAACAGCCTATACCTCATGATTCTAGCTTTCCCTCCCCGGGCTATAATTTAGCCTATTGCTCCTTTGCTCCAGAGGACAATAAACATTTATTATGTTAAACACATAACTGTGCTGCACAAAAGCACCGTTCTTTCCCAGGTCCACTCCTTTCACAGCTGTGCAATCCAGGAGGAGGATGGGGCTTCTGAAGTGAGCTCCCCTTTTATGAGGAAAATGACTCCGTTTGGACACAAAACACATCCCTGCCTTCCCTCAAAGCTGCAGTGTGCGGGATGCATTCACACTGAAGGTGAGGGCAAATCCCAGGCAAACCCCAAGGTACCGAGTGCTCCTTAGATGGGTCCGCTGGCCCACCAGCATCTGATACCCAGCGTAAGGATGCGCCTGGATGTGGGAGCATCGGCAGGCTGGAACAGCTCCTGCTGTAACTGCAGAGATCATGTGGTTCAGGCAGGCTTCACCACCTAAGGAGCATCTCCTCTTTTTAATTCAGCAGCCTCGCTAAGAGGTTTACTGGGAAATTTTCAATCCCACCAGAATTACCTGTAGGAGAGATTCTTATTACGAGATGAATATTACAGTCGCATGAATCATACTGGAGCAGCATGGGCCCTGCCCCCTCCGAGCACTTCACACATCGTAACAGCACAGTGATTTAGGAGATTTGTCTGTTCGAGTGGACTATGGTTCAGGCACTGCTCATCCTTTACCTCAGTGTCAGTACCTGCTGCAGCTCTCCAGCTTCATGCTTGTGCCAGGACAATGCAAAATAATTATAAAGACCAAACGGACTCACATCAACCCATATAAAAACTAATACATCTTTAAAGGAAACCACATTTGGCACCTGTCTGCATTTGCCAACATTCATTTGTATTTCTAAGTTTTCAATTTTAATCCTCACAACCAAGACACAGCTGGATTTTTCCTTTAAAGTGTAATATATATGTAAGCTGAGGTTCTCATGCAGCAACATGACTCCAGAAGGTAAAACTTTAAGAAAAATGTTACCAACGAGAAGACATTCATAAGCAAACACTGCAACCACCTCCTGCCCAGTCCTTTCTATTAATACACCAGCAAACAATTCAACAAATGACCTCTGGATAAAAATGCCATTCACTGCAGCTTTACCACCAACAGTGCTGGGCTTGTGTGTGATCTCGGGGAATGCCCATTCCCATTTTGCCCACGGAAATTACAGAAATTCAGAAGAGGGCTGCCACAGCCTTACTCAACATCTTCAGCCTAGCTGTTTTCAGACAGCACCGCAGAGCAGAATCAAACAAAAATGAAGGGCCATCTGCCTTCTCCTCCTCTCCTGATCCAATGAGAAAACCATTTCCTGAACCACCTGCATTATGGGTCTACGAACCCTTGCAGGTGCCCATTTGAACAATATCCATTAGGTTAATTAGAAATGGGCAAACAGATCCTGAGTATTAGTCCCGGAAAGGAATGACAGCTTTTTTATTTTAACACTCCCCACCAGGCTCTGTGAAGCAGACAGTCTTCTCATAGCTCTCCTGTGCGAACAGACACCACACTCATTTGAGCTGGGCTGGACCACCACGCATCACATTCAGCAGACTCACGCGTAATCAAACGAAGAAGCTACAGGGTGATGATACCTCCAGTCACCCCAATTGGGTAACAGCAACTCTATACATGAAGGAAACATTAAATATTCATTAGGTGAACAATACGAATGTGGTGATCCTGAAACATAGTGAAATTTTAGAAGCCGTCTCTCCAGTGTCTATCAGATTGACTCTTTTAACTTCATCATCAAGCTGCCCATCAACCCTTCTCTCTCTAATGTCCTGTGTTTCTGCATTTCAGGGAAAAAACATCTCTGTTGGACTAGCTTTTCCCCACAGCTCCGCTCCAGCACATGGACATCCTCGCCCGCAACAGAAGGCACACCGCAGGGTGCAGTAGTATTTAAAGACCAAACAGACGGGATTAGGAACACCTAAAAAGAGGGAACCAGGACAGCATATAAATTTCCATACAAACAGAGGCTGTGAAGGAAAAAATATGGAAGAAAGACTACGGTTCACATCTGCAAACCATTTAGCTTCCTGCCCCTCACTCATTCAAGGGCAGTGAAATGCACTCAGCTACTTTTTACAGAAAAGGGGCACCAAGCATTTTTCCTGTGCTATACAGTAAGTCCAGAAAGAAGCTCTCATCATTATACTTTGATTAAATATGGCATTAACTGACCTCATCTTCTGCGTAAGAAGGTGGTGAAGGGGGCAGTCCACTGTGTGCAGCCAACATATAATCTGTCTTCCCCAATTAGATATGCTTTGCAACAAGTGTGGTGGATCCATTTATTTCCGTACTGCAATAATGCAGATAAATCCAACTTTGGCTCCAGTCCCACTGCTTTCAAAGCTGGGGCTCCGCATTTCCAATCCTTGCCCTTTTTTTTTTTCCCTTTCTGCTGCAAAATGTCACCAATTTACTTTAGCCTGGGGGCCCATTTCGAGTTTTACCGCTAATATACGAGAAATGCATTTTTCAAGCTGTTACCACTTAACCGTACTGATATCAACCACTCAGGGGACACAATATTGTTTACACATCCTGCTCTATGGAATAAGCACGGATGCCAAAACTCTGCCTGGGTTGTGAAGGAGACGTTTACTCTCTGTTTTATGAGATTTCCTCGATTTGTGGCTGTCTCAATGGTCGTAAAAACAGCTGTAAATCAAAAGAGCACCACAAAATTGCAATAACAACTGTCGAACTTGGCTCTAAAGAGCATAACTCCCAGCAACAGAAGGTGGAAGGCTTTTTTCTGATTTAATACCAGGTGTGGGGGAGCCCTACCAAGTCTACGTGCAGCACCATGTCTGCCCACAGTCACCCACACACAAGCTCAGCCCAAACCCTCTTTTTTGGCTGTTCCCCTATCGCTTGTCCCTACCCTGCCCCACGTAGTCCCTTCCGGCCTCTTTCCTCCTCTTTTCTGGAAAACAGAAGTCTTTTTCAAATGCCTGGAGAATGCTTATACAAATAACCGCTGAATGCACAGCCCTGTTTAACGCATTAAAATAGACAGAAAAGTCAGTCCAGTGTTCAAACACGACTGCGCTTTGAATTGTGGCTGCTCTGCACAACAGCAATGGCTTTAGCAGATTACCTCAGCAAGAGCCCGTCGCCTTGTGCCGGCCTACCCGAGAGAGCCCAAATTCCTGCACAGTCTCTCAGCCCAATTTTTAGGGAGTGGAGGGATGGAGGAGAGGGCTGGTGAGACATGAGTTATTAACAACCGTCTTCTGGGAGCTGATTCGAGCTAAAATGGTTCCAGAACAGGCAGCTCCATTTGCCCTGACAGTCTCCAGTGAGGACTGGCCAAGCAGCAGATGCACGAATCCGAAAGTTTCTGTTACTCTGTGCCACTGGCTACAGTCCAAACCAAAGAGAGTTTCACCCCGTGGGTAAAACAGCCTTCCTGGATTTTTCCATGCCCCATTCCAGTTGCTTTCACAAACAATCTTCTCATCCTAGTCTCCAGAAAACCTAAAAGAGTCTCAGTTCCTGCATCTCACCACCCTCCCCAATCTCAGACTAACTCTGCCAACAACAAACTTCCTTCACCACCTCCCGGCTCTTCGAGAAATCAGCTGTGGCACCAACAGCCGTGCGACAAACCCCACGCCAGCGGATTTGTCCACCTCTTTGTGCCCTCGACCAAAGCATGGAAATCTTTCCTGTCCTCACCCGCCAGGCCTTCATTCTCTTTTTCAAGTTTTCTTTTAAATCAAACTTCTTTCGTGGCCTAACCTTCTCCCTTACAGAAGGAGGTTTGTACGTGCGTGAACCAAAGTAGAAATGGGAAGAGAGAGCTCATGGGAAGCAGGTTTTGATGCTGCTCATCTCATTTCTTCTCCATTGTCCACAGTAGACTAAAACACACCTGGGCTCTAGTGCATTACTGTATCTGTGCCTGGCGGTGTGTTTTTCCAGATGCATATCCTAATTACGCTCTTCAGGTAAATGCCCTGTGGAGAAAGGTAGTAGAAGAGAAAACCTCTTTACAGTCACCATCGTGCTGTGATCCATTCTGGACAGGAACTCCCCGCCCTGCGTTGACAGGACAATTCCATTTCCATGAACCACTTGCTGCAAAGGGACAAGGATCTATATTCTTTTGTCTGAACCCCACGAAGTGTCAGCCCTTCTTTTCCCATTCTTCTGGTAGATGTGTACATTCACATTCTTGAGAAAATCCCCAATAGATGGGAATTGTCTTTCACTTCCAATACTTTATGCCTCCCTGCTATGATCTTTTCCTTCTTGTACAATGCTTCTTGACTTTCCTTTGGCTCTTTTCTTTGCAATTTTTTCTTTATGAATACAATCAGAGAGACAAAACAAAAAATCCCCCAAACCCAAATGAGCCAAAAACATCATTCAGAGCCTTTGCTGATGATGTTACTGGCAATTCCACTTGAGAAACCATCTGTACAGACATGAACTGCTATGACATAAGGAACAGCTAGTTTTATTTCAAAAAAGCTCTGTGTTCTCAGTGTTCTGGGTACAGGAACTCCACAAGCCAGCTGAAGCTAATAGGGTGAATATGTGATTGGCTACACCCATGCAGCTCTTCCAAATTTATTTCTTTTGTACTACAGCAACTATCTGGGTGGGGCTGCAAAAAACATTAAAGCAGTCAAATATATACCATGCCAACTGCTGACCACAAAAACAGGCCATTTCCTCATGCACAAACTGTAAGGAACATCTCCCAGTTATTGGCTTCTATCAGTCACCAACTATTTTCAACAAAAACATGGTTCTGTGTGCTCAAAGTTACTAGATCTGGAGTCTGGCAAGTCTCAAGAAGGATGGAAGGCTGAACTCTATATGCATGCATCGTACTGGGAAGGTGGTGTACTCCAGCAGACAGTCCATCTAACGGCACTTGTTACGATAAGGCATAGTTGCAGGGCAATTACCACATTTATTTTCCATATGTGGTGGTATGATTTCACCCATAAGGTTTCGCTTGCCTGTGGTGAACGGCAGATGTCTGCCAGAGGTTTTGCATTCTAAAACCTTCTACTGTGTTTGCTCATGGACCTGTGAATAAGCAGAGCACCGGTGACCTGGCTTTGCTCTTCTCCCTGCACGGTGATGTCTGAGGGGGATGTTCTGAGTCACTGGCTGATGCCTGCCATGCTCAGCCACCAGCTGAAATGTTTCCAGGACACTCACACACATGGCTTGCCAAAGGGCCAGGTCGGCTCTGGCCAGAAGAAAGCTGGCCCAGCTGGAAGAGGGGGAACATCGCTGGTGTGTGTGTTCAACCACCAGCTTTGCACAGGAGATGCTTCTGGAAAGAGCAGGAGAACAAGCTGTATTTGACCGCTCTTTGGCTAACTATCTGCTCACTTGCCAAGACGGCAACAGCTCTATTCAGCTGTCAGGTTGTTTACCCCTCCAGACAACTGCACCTTCAGGAGCCAAGTGCTGAGCTCCCGTGGCTTGGTCCTGGCTGATCTTCCCTTGGCCTCTCAGTGGCAAGGGCTGATGCCAGTGCCCTTTTCATACCTCTCTCTGAACGTCACACAACAGCTATCAGCTCATTTCTTGAACTAGAAACACAAATAACAACGTTACAAGAAACCTTTGTGATTTTAGACTAGACATGACTGTGCCTGCTTAGTAAGGAGATGAAAAGCCTACGGTGAAAAAAGAGGCAAAATAATCCTGCATGTTAATACACAGTGAGTAACACCTTCCCAGTGACAATCTCTTTGTACTCAATGCAAAGGCATGTGTGTAATGATCCTCCAGAGACACTATCTTGAAAATGCACAAAAGGCTCTGATCAGACCCCAGCATCTTCTCATTAGCTTAGCAAGAGCAGAAGGGGCATCAATTTTCTAGAAAGTGCATTCAGAAAAGCACTTGATCAAACACTTAGCTCCATGTATGTGCTTAATCTCACTGTAGCTGAAGCACTTTTCTAAACCAATACCTTGTTTATTTCTCCTGTGAAAAATAAAATGATGGAAAGGCCTCCAAGACTAAAAATGTAGACTTGAATAGCCAACAGTTTAGGAAAATTCTGATGAGGCTCTGAATTTCTGTGGCTTTCAGCTCATCTGTAAAACAATTTGGAAGTGCTGACTTTGGCAAATGAGAGGAGGAAAGAAATAGAAAATGGAGAGAAATAGCCACAGTGGATTTAAGCTGCTGTCTTATTGTAAAGATAGCTTAGATTAGTCCAAAGCAAATGTATATACCTGTTGTTGAGTATACCCTTCCTGAGATTTTACCGTTTTTTTTCCTTTCCTAAAATAATACCAGATACACCTTGACAGATCTGGCATGCTGCAGCCAATCCATCTGCTTCTCTGCATCGGGCAGACTGCAGAAAATGGATTTTTTCTTTCCCATTTGCCTCCCAGTCTCATTTCTCATTGCTGCTGCTCCCCACTAACACTCGCAACTCCTTCCCCTGCTCCCCTGGCTGGTGACTGATTGCTGGACTTGGAGCAGATGGTTGATGGAGCCGGGACTGCTGTTTCCTATGCACTTCAGCACTTCTAATCAGACCTCGGTGTCTCCTGCCTAGCTCTGCAAGAACACAAAGCAAAAGGTGCAGCAGTTCTGTATGAGCCAAAGCCACTTTTTAAGCTCACTTAATAATACATATTTTACTAGATATTTCTCAAAATAGGCACTTGCAAGTGCACAAGCTAGGCAAGAACAGCGAAAAATAATCTAAGGCACTTAAATAATTTGTATTTTTAATTCCCCCCCCCCAAACGTGTCTATTCCAACTTTATAATTTTGGACAACACAATTTTGTGCAAGATCACACGCACAACTCTACAAGATTGACTAAGCTCCTCTTTAACACAACCAAGGAAATGTTTCGTTTCCTGTGTCAAATCCAAGCTCTCGGGTCCCAAGGCTTGCTGCTGTATCTCACGGGAAGAGACATATGAAGAAGTCAATTCCTACACCTCTACCTTAATCTCCAGAGGAGTAATTCCAGTGCCTCAAGTCCTCCTCCAGCAACACAGAGCTGCCTGAAGCATGTTCTAAGCTGGGTACTCACAAAGAACCACTGTAGTTTTTGTTGTCTTTATTGTGAACACTTCAGGGCAATGACCACTTCTAATTTGTGCCTTCCATAACATCAATCATGATATTAAAACCTAGGAAATAGTTGCGCTTGTGCACAATAACCTGAAGGCTGTTTTGCTCTAAACCACTTCCAGCATGTACAGACAAAAGAAATAATGTCATCCTGCCTCCAACACTCCCAAGCCATCAGAGGCAACGTTAACCGTAACTTTGCTTCTGCTCCACATTAATGTTTCTGTGCATTGCAAATAAGCACCTCATTCAAAGATCTCTCCCCAATTTATTTCATTCCAGAAAAGGAGACAGATGGTAGAAGACAGAGGGTTTTACAGTAAGAGGGGCTGGATTTTTTTCCCTCTTCATTTGTTCCTTATGCTGTTTCTTATCCTTGGGGACCCGGAGTTTCTTTTGATAGCACCCTGCTGCCTAATAAATACGCATACAAGCACAGTCACAAGTATACATCTATCATCAAAGAGCCCTTCCTGTCTCCACTCCCCACAAAGTTGATTAATGATTACGTGTTTAACACATACATTATACATGGGAGGGGGGAGACGAAGAGGGTAAATCCAAGCCCCTGTATACATTTACATATATTTACATACTCACATTAAAAAAGCAGAGGAAAGCATAAGAGGGCCATTCCCATCGGGACAAAAATCCATTTTGGTAAACATACCTCTCAGCTCCCCTTTTTAAAAATACAGAGGCAAAGGGAAGGCTCTACCTGGCCTAAGGAAGAAACAATGAAGAATTAGCAAGCAGCCTTATTCGGTTCCTGCAGTTCCATCCTGACACAAGACCAGTAAATGCGTTACCAGCAGCCACGTTACTCCTGCTTTGTAGATGTGATCTAACAGCTGTGACACAGTTTAAGAGAAAGGAAAGGGGTTAAAGTTTTAAGGGTGCTCTTGGTTTGTATTACTAATTCATATAGCTAAAATCCCATTTCGCCAGGCAATAAATTAGATAATTAATTCAATTAAATGTCTCCTTTATGTAGAAAGAAAAAAAGTGATCTATCTTGTCACATAAATCAATACCCTAGGGGTAGTGGGAGTGTTTCACAGATGCAACCTGGGGTGACTGCAGATCAACCAAAAGCCAGGCCGGATCCTTAAACGCAGATGAAGAGGAGAGTTAGTGCAGAAGGGCACAATATGGCAAACTTCCTTCTACATCTTTCCAGGTTGAGCCAATCCTTGGACCTGGATAACTGCCTGTGTAAAATAAAAAAGCAGCCTGAAGGCTGCTTTAATTGTGCTGACTGCCAGTGGTCTCAAGCAATTGTTCCAGCAGCTGGGGGACCAGTGCCATGGTAAAGGACTTCCCTGACAAAGTCCCTTCTGGCAGCTGGGACAAAGCTGGCACTGAAACTGCTATTGTGGCTCTCTGCTCTCCAAAGTGTCCTCGTGCAGAGTTAAGCTTCCAGCCACCCGCTCTGCTGGTTTTCAAACATCTTTGCAAGGTTCAGATTTAATCCTGCTCCATTCGCAGGGGGTTCTCATGGTGTGCTAGCAGCAACCGTGTTTGGCATTAATCTCTGCTGAACCCATCTATGCTGGCTCTCTGCTGGTCTAGCTCTGCCCGTCACAGCCGTGGCACAAGCGCTGGTGAAGACAAGGCACAGAGCAGCGGCCACTGACAATATTTTTTTAAATGTACTTGCCCAATATTGGTCCTAAAGAGTGGAAGGGATAGATTGGAGGAGCAACTGAATAAAATGGTAGAAAAGGAAACCTTCCATGCACAGGTCTGGTCACAGTCCTAAGGCTGTGGCAGCTGGATGGCCAGAAACCTTGGCTACCTGGAAGGCACGAATAAGAGACTATTGTTTTTACCTCTTTCTCACTTCATAACCTTTCAACTCTGAGTCACTTCACACTTTCTCTTTCCATAAAGCCTGAACTAAATAGTCACATTCTTCCACCTGCTCATCCCTTATTTCAAATATAAACACAATCGAAATACAAACATTTTCTTTAGCTTTAGAAGAGTGGAAGAGATTTGCCTTGAGTTTTTCAAATAGAAAAAATCACAACTGCTCAGGAAGCTGCAGCTAAAAGGCTCCATTTAAATTCAGACAACCACCAACATTCATTCATCATCTTGCCTGTATCCTTTCCTTTGCTCCCCTGGTCCTTCCAGGTCCTTGCAGACCAGGTTGTTTCAATACACTTCACCACACCATGAACTGAAGTGGACGTAGGCCATTGCCACAAACACATCATAACGTAAATTTGCAAGAGCCATTGTAAAGTATTAAGTTAATTTGTGTGAAATGAAGCAGTCCAGGGGGGAATCAGCGTCATGATGCATGACAGCACATCCTTCTAGCACGCAAGGTCACTGCATATCAACACCAGCTGTAGGACTGTGTCTTGCATCAGCCCAACACTTGCATTTTCCTGGGTGCATTTTATCACCACCTCCTATAAGTGCAAGCATACTTCCTTTGCACTGCTACTGCAGTGTCTTCTGATAGATATTTCAGATCTACCTGGGCTAAGGCCAGGAGATCTTGTCTTTCTAACAGTAAAGCAATTAATAAAGAAATACAGCTCCATCAAAGTTCTCTTGGTTCACCTCCATTAGTACAGACTGTGCATCTGAACTCAGCCAGTGCTTACCTGTTTAGAAACTTAAAAAAACATCTCCAACACACAATGGAAAAACACAAACCCCAAAAAAAGATAGTAAGTACTAAGCCAGCCTTTCCCAATCAGAGGTTTGAGAGCCACATCTGGGTTGTCTGAGTTGGCATTCTAGTTGGCCTCTGAACCAGAGAGCCAGATTTTGGAGATCACAAGTAAGAATTTAGACACTTTTGATTCTGAGACAGGGAAAATGATCACATTAAAGGTGTCATGGCTCAAGCAAGATGTTAGCACTATGTCCCTTCCACCCCTCCTTGGCAGCTGTCCAGATGGAAGTCACAGTGCTGTCTTTCAAAAGCAGCCGTTGCTCATGCCCAGTGTTTATCTGCTCAATGAAATGGGTTACGGTGTCAAACTTCTGCTAAGCGAGCTATAGCTGAACATGCTGCCTGCTTCGTTGTCTTGCATATGTCCTGAGGTTTGAAAAGCACTATAAATGAAATTCACTTTTATCTTCACTACTACTAGATTTCAAGTTCTTTTATTTCCAAACTGACAAAATGAGCAAGACTCTGCAGACTGTTCAACAACACACGGCCGAAGCCTCAAGAGTATCTTCCATCTCTGAGTAATGCCTCTTACACAAGTCTGTGCCAGCAGAAAAATTACTCAACTTGCAGACTCTGGGGACTTTGGGGTTGAAGAAACCAACAAACGATGCATGCAAAAAAATGTGATTGCTCTTTGCACTTTTTAAAGCAGGGAGATATCACAAAACTAAAAATGAAAAGCCAACAAGCGACTCTCGCTAACTGAAGAGTGTGCAAGACAAGGAAAGTACCACCACTGACTGAACTGCTGAACTGGTACTAGTGCTCCTGCACCCGGCTTGAAGATGAGATCACAGTCCCAGCTCAAGCAATATGACATTTTTAAATCAAAGAGGTTTTCAACAGTCTTAGACGCAGATGCCATGAAACTATGAGGCATGACTGGAAGATCTCCAAATACCATCTGAAACAAAGATTTTGCTCTCTGGAGTAATTTCAAGGCAGCTATCTTTGTCGTGTCACCTTGCCAGAATATAAAAGCCACATAACACTGCAAGTGGGATAAGGGCCATTTTCAAACTGCTGTCAGGTAAGTAGGCAGGAATGATGCCCCACAGGAATTACACCCAAGACATCTTTCAACAGGCAGCAGTGAAAAGCAGGACATAAGAAAGCAAAGGGGTTCATCAAGCCGATGCACTGAGGTTTTGGGTTATCAGGTTCAAGGTTTGGGATTATTTCACCTTACACACAGAGAGAGGCTTATGAGTTCACATTAAAAACACAAAACAAGAGAAGACAGCTATCGATTGGTGGTTTCTGACCTTGCCTTGGAGGCAGAAACACAAGCGAGCGCAAGGTGACCAAGAGAGAAGTGCATTCAACCTCACACCCCGTGCTCAACCCAGCGCTTTCAGGGGAGTGCCAACAAATGCACAAACAATACGCTGTGCTGCCAGCACGGCTGCATCGCTGCCTCTCTTCAGCCACCCTAACCAGAGCCCCAAGAAAGGTTGCTGAAGGGACTTTCCTCACTAAGACAAACTGAACACATGAAAAAATAGGAAGGACAAAAAAAAATCACATCAGACAGGAGGAGCAAAAGTTTCCCTGCTGTTAGTGCCTTGGGTGGGCAGTGAATTCAGTGTTGCACACCAAAATAAAATGAAGACAAACTAGTAAGAAATAAGCAGCATACAATGGAGCACTACAACTGAGATATTCAAGACACTGAGCAAGGTGTAAAGCTCACCGATTACAGCAAAGTATAATATGAGAGTCAGCAAGCTTCTCCAGTACAGAAGTGACTCAAACTTTGACATTTTGACTTTGAAATTCCTGTTCAAATATGAGTTTCTCTACATCTACAAAAGCAATGAAAAAACCCCATAGACACATCTCAAAAAACCCCTGTGTCCAGCACAGAATCCTTTTTTCCCCTCTATGTTTGTACGGCACCAGTGCAGTGAAATGCTGGTCTGTCACTCAGGCTTTCAGGTACTACTATAACACAAATACTAATACCGCCCCCCCCCCCCCCCCCCCTTGAAATAGCAATCTTGAAAAAGCATTACCCTTGGTACCGCAGATACCCCTATAATAATCTCCACCGTAAATTGAAAATGTTACCATCGCACCAAGAAGCGCTGGAAATATTTAGTGCTACTGTTACCGACCCGGGTTTAGTTTCATTAGTAGTCCAGACATGTGGTAATGAAGAACCCATTCAATTCTCTATCTCTGTTAGTGGTACACTTCATGGGCTCATGGAAAGCACACATAAAACTGTTATCTCTGACAGGGATGGACACATGTGTGCATGTCCCAGATTTGGAAATTGCATTGCAGTGAGTGCAGCCTTCATGTCACTCAACTGCATAGCTTAGAATTTTACATTTTAATTTTTTTGATGTCTGGGGAGATTAAAATGAGAACTGGCAGCATGTGCAAGGGATACTGCACTTTGAATGTGTTATCTATAGTGATTCAGGCTTCCCGGAGCTCCAGCTGAAGCAGGTTTTTCACGATGGAAGAAACCACATTACATTGCTCCCTAGGAAGTGAAACAAAACAATAAAGGACGGTTAATCTCTTCTCTAATTCTGCTCTGTGGGGCAACTCCTTCAGCAAGCAGTGCCCGGCTGTATCTACCTGGGAGGGGGTCATTTTACTTCGGCTTCCTCTTCTGCTTCCCTCTGTCCCTGGGAGCGCTCTGTCTCCCTGCTGCATCTTTCAATGGCTTTATCAGAGCTTGCACCAACTCAAGCGTGAGAAGTAGCTCTGGGCCCAGCAGGGAGAGCTGGGGGAGTGTGTGTCTGTGTGTGTTGCAGGGGGGGAGAGAGGGGAAGACGAGGGAGGAAATGTTATTCTGTCCTTTGTCTTTTCAACAATTTCTTTTTAATGCAACTTGCAGAGCAGCATATAATTAGGGGTCTTGCAGAGCAGGCTTAAACTCAGGAGTAACCCTTCTAACGACCTCAGCAACGGATAATCAGGTACGCGGCTGTGGGGCACAGCACGCCTCCCCACCCGCCGCGCATCTCGGCCTCGTAATTAGAAGCCTCCACACTCCGCTGCATAAAGGCAGATTGCAAGGACAGCATGAAGCCCTTGTTTGAAGCTGGGGGCACAAAGATGGCAGTGCCTGTGATGGATGGAGACAAAGACTCCGATACTGGAACACTTCCAGCAGCCTCCGAATACTTGCAGCATTTCTGAGGGACATTTTCAGGATTTCTTAGAGCAGCAAGGTTTATTCTCCCGCATCCCCCTCAGAATTCCTCTACAGCTGCCTAAGCCAGGGATATGGATGTGCCACTGTACGGGCACATGTCTCCAGCAATGCTTCCACGGTTTTATCATGACTGTTGCCCCCTTTTTCCCTATCAATTTTTGTTAGTCCTCATTCCTGATTGGGAGGAACACGTTAACACTTAGAAATACATCATGCTGAGGACATGGGGCTAACACCCCACCCCACGTCCCGAACCCCAGTTCCAAAGCCAGAATGATGTTTTAGCCGACTACATTCACACCGACTTGAAACTGTGGTAGCAAGTACTATGTTTAAGTTGTAGCTGATGTTAGCGTAATTTCCCTTAACCCTTAAGCATGACCAAAAAAAAAAAAAAAATCACCTTATTAAGAAAGCCTGTATGCCCCCCTGCCCCCTTTGCTCATTTTTCGCAATGTAACTTTAAGCACAGGAGGAAATGAAAATTGACACTGAAGTATATCCCAGCTACAGGACGGAGAGAGGAGGAAGAAGAAAAGGATGGAGGACAGGATCTTTGGGTGAGAAAAAACCTGGGAAGGTGAGGTGATGGTCAGCTTGTGTCACGTAGCCTCTTAAGAAATAGATGTTGACTTCTATTTCACCCCAGTTCCACCACCTTATTTTCATCTTTTGGGTGCCGCTGTGGCTTGTTTGTGGGTTCCTCTGCACTTGACCTTTCCTAGCAGTGCTGCAGCTTCTCGTCCCACCACAGCCACAGCAGCAGCAAAGCAAGTGGGAGAAAACCAAACAGCTCAGGCAACTCAAACACAGCACAGCAACAGACTGAAAACAACCGGCAAAGCCAAAAGTACTTGAGTAATAACACAGAGGAAGTAAAACCAGTAGAGCCACTCAGATACTGTCAATTGCCAGCCAGCCAAGCTCCCTTGGAAAGAGCTTAGGAGGTAGGTTCAGGGAAAAGCAATACCCACAAGGTACCACAGTGCCAGGGGTTATTTGCCTCATGAACAGGAGAGCTGGGAGAGAACACAACATGGAAGATTTTCATAAGAGAAATCTGGACACCCTACCAAGGACAGCTGCCCTGAACTCAAGTTATCGGAGAACTCACATTTGTAGGCACTTAAAACCTAGGAAGATCATTAACAAGCTAGTAAGAACCACCAGCAAAAGGAGCCTAACCTGGACTCGCATCCAGACACCGAGCCACTGCAGCTAAAAGACACTAACAAAAGATCCTGTGATTTGCATTGTCTCTGGTCCTACCCTTTCCCCAATGGTCTAACTGCTGCTACATGAAAGTGGTCTCCATCCTATATCGCCCAGCCTGTCTTTCTTGCACTCTCCCGACTGCTCAAAAAGCACAGTAATTTCATCAGCGCTACAACACCCTCCAGAAAAACATGTTGTAGAACTCAGCTTAGAAATTTCCTTTGCCTCTCTGAAGAGAGACCCACTGAACTGCTGGGCTCCACAACCAGTCCACTGCTCTTTGAAAATCAGTAGATGCAACAGATTAAAGGGAGCAAAGGAATCTTACAGTGCTGGACCCTAGAAGGACATCATCTCACAGAATCACGTCTATTTCCAGTTCACCAGGGTTTGAGGAGATGCAGTACAGGCACTCCTGGTTTGGTTGTCCATGTCAGCCTTGAACCATGTACTCTCGGTTTTGCTCTGGCTAGCTGCATTCAGGGAAAAACCTGCTTATGCCTTTTCTCCAATACTATTTTACAAGCTTCAGATCTCGTCTTATGCTGGTTTCACGTATTTCAGCAAAAAGGAGTATGGTTTCATCACACAACAGATCCGCTCTACTTTTTATGGAGCAAGATGCGTAGTCACCTGAACAAAATCTTTTCACCAGATCTTTTTGGGGAACTGATGATGAATACAGATTTGGAGAACTAGAAGGAAGGAAGCTGTAGAGAGCTTTTGAATGTTTAAAAGCTGATCCAGATCTGTGACAATCAGAAACAACATCAAATAAAACAACCTTCAGTTCTTTCAACTTCCCATGCAACACACTGGCTGGCGATAGTTTCCACAAACTACTTCATACATCTTGAATTCACTTAAGGAAGCACCTCTGCAGCACCTTTCTTCCAGCCCGATTAACTTCCTACAGCTCTCGTCCCAAGAGGACATGCACTGAATCCCATTTAAAGCGGCGGGAGAGCACAGCCCAACTACGGAGCCTACAGCCCGTTTCAGCACAGCCTCAAGACAGGCTTCTCTCTGCCTGCCGTGGCAGAGGAGCAGCCCCTTCCCTCCAGGTCCCAGCCTGCAGCCCCCAGCCTCCTGGGGAGCCATGCGGCCGGCAGCTGGCATGGCTCCTGCTGCAAACCTGTCAGGCGGAGCCGGACCGGGTCAAACAAGGAGGACAACAAAAAGGGAGCAAGAGATTCCAGAGGGCTCTTCATGCCTCCGAAGTCATGCTGCTGTTGACTCCTTTATTGTGATTAACTCCTTGACATCTTCTGTGACAAGCGGGGGAGGACAGACTGAACTTGGTAATTAATTAAATCGGTGAAATACCTCCTTCCCTTTCAAACCTTGCCCCCACTGACAATCTTTATGGCTTAGCTCTACCTTATGAGAGGGTTTACAGCCAGATACATGTTTGACAGTTGGCATTTCATCACTGAGAAATTCATTTTGGGGCATCCCATGCTCCTTTGCCAGACCCGGTGGTAATACCATTTGCAAGCTTAAGCCCACCCCACAAGCTCTGTATGAGGAAAAGAAATCCTCTCCTTCCCAACCTCTCATTCAAATGACAGTAATTAGGGAATCTCATCACTCTAGATCTCGAGAGGGAGGGGACGTTCACGGTAATTGGAGACATTACAGGAAACCACACTGTGCTTATAAAAAAAAAAAAAAAAAGAAAAACCACACACAGAATAAACCAGCCCCCTTCCCCCCAACCTGGTTGGCATTTCCTGAATAAATTGCCTTTTTTTCAGGCATGTCGGTGTGCTTTTTAATACTGGAGACTACTGGAAGGTCTCCTGCAGCCCGATTAAGTGTAATGCAGTGTAAGAAAAATAGGAAGGAGGGGGGGGAACCCTTGGAAAGGCAATCGAAGTGAAAAATCTATCAACTGTGTGGTGGCTCCGGTGGAGCCAGGAGTCCTGTTCTGAACATGCTCTGACTTCCCAGTCATTTGCTCTGCCGGACACTCTGGGGACCCCAGCACAGCAAACTACAATTTCTAGTAAATATATCCCAGGGACACAATTAGTTTTTCAGCTGGGGGCATGATAAATTGGTCATGCATAATTCAAGGCCAGAGCAGGCTGGAGCATAAACTGCTCCGTGGCAGCTTCCAACTCCCTGACAGAAGAATGCAAATGGGCTGCCTGGCGCAGGGGCTGACGGACCCAGCTAATGCTGCCGCCTTCATCTCGCTGCCTGCGTGCTCCTCGTCCACCTATGAGCACGGAAACGACCATTTTAGCCTTCCCTTCCGTGCATCTCCTGGCGATTTTAATTTCACAGCAATGTATCCATCACTGTCCGACGGCCTTTTGGGACGCAACACACGTTGTTATCACCACAAACACCACTCTTCATTCACTCTACTCTGCTTTCCATAGGCATACACAAGAGAATGGTTTTGGCATAGAAAGAGGCTGAGGGACTGTGTGGTCTATTGTCAGCATTAGGTGGCCTGGGGCAAGTAATATCAAATCTGCCTCGGTGTTCCCATCTATGCAACGGAGATAATTCCAACCATGCAACCGCAATTTTAGCAAGATGCACCCAGTTTGGGGTCTGATAAAGGTCTGAGAGGATATGCAGCCCAGCTAAAGCTAGTCTCAAGTTCTCTGAGCTTATTTTAGGTATTTAAATAAATGCAACTACCCATTCAAAGTGATCATGTAGGAGAACAAGAGAACTTGCTGCTTCACAGAAGTTAGCTTAGTGATGAATAAAATGAAACCTCCAAGGAAACTTTAGGAGTCCTTCAAAATTATGTCCTCAAGTTCCTCAATGCATGCCCTACACCCTCCCAGCCAGCGAGGGATAGATACACAGTGTACATGCTGGAAAAACCTGCTAGACAAATCAGTTCAAGTAGTCTCACTGCAAGGGAAATCAGCATTTGCAGTCTCAGATACAGCCACGTAACTGAAGGCTGACAGCTCTGTTTCACCAGCCACAGTTTTGCTATCTTACACAACTCTGAAACCTCTTCTCCGGTTGGATTGCCATTTTCTGCTCTTCAGGAACAGAAAGGCCATTTTAAGTCCAGTCTGTAGGAAATACTCTTAAGGAGTAGGGCTGAGGCAGAGTGAGTGGAATTAATAAAGGAAAATTTTGTTTCATTTTGGCAGTGTACCTGCAGATATAGCAGTGCTTCAATTTCATGGTCAGTTCCACATACCCAAATAGGTGATTGGTTTGCCTAGTAGTTAGTGAAAATAAGCAAGGTCTGTCTGCTTATTTTAACAGGAATACTGATTTTTGTTCCTGAGCATGACTCTCTTGTATAGAGCTTTTTTTTTCCTAGAATGAGACCAAATAAAATCCGAGCAAAGATACATGGGGTACAAATCTAAGAAGCACAGATATTAACCTTGGTAAGACTGAACATCCTCATCAACTTAAGCTGACGCAATTCTGCCAATACTGAAACTAACACCAACTATCATCAAGTCCAGGAAAAAACCAAACTGTTTAAAACAGAAACAGTGTGGTTAATTTAAAAAAATTTCTCATGTTGGACTTCTCTGTACCAGGCTGCGTTAACATGTCTCAAAAACCTGTAAGCATGGCCCTCCTCAACCCTCTTGCCATCAGCACAGAGAACAACAAACAAGGCATGAGAACATTTTGATACTTGCATTTACCTAAACTGCCAGAGCAATCTTCTTAACGCAAAATGTCAGCGCTCCCCCACCCCAACCATACAGTTTTGCAGCTTCTGGAATATTGTAGCCCATACTCAAGAAAAGGGAAGTGTCCCTAAGAAACTCCCGCTCTCCCCCAGAATCTAGTCTCTTCCAACAATTCTTCCTCCTTCTTTCACTCTCTTGGTCTGTCCTCAGACTTGTCTATATGTGGCTACTCCATTGGTTTAAGATATGATCGTATAAAGCCAGGTAAAATGCCTTACTTTCTTTTTTCAATAAATAAATAAATAAATATTTAGGCTTAAACAAATATCTCTTAGCCAAACGGTCAGGATCTTTTTGGCAAGAGCACCACAGAGGAAATCTCAATGCTCCATTCACTGCATACCCTTCTTTGAAAGGGCAAATGCCCTCTGTCATCGTCCTGTATAGCTCAGAAAGCATCTGTTACATGTCCCTCATTGCTACCAGACAACATGCCACCTTCCGACATCCTTATGAAGAGGGTAAGAAATCAAATGTAGATAATCACTTCACCCAAACAATTTTTCTTTTCCTAATTAAGCTGGTATGCACAATTTTTCTTTCCCTACCTAAGCTGGTGTGCACACAAATAATTACCTGCAAAACTGTTACAAGAGTAAGTAGGCCAGCCCAAATTTCCCTTTGGACTAGATCTACTAAATTTGTGCTTCAAAAATAAACCACATACTTAACTAAACACAGTTTTACATGATTCAGCAAGTCTGTCTTGTGGGGACACCTTCACCCTAGAAAGTGATCCTGCAATGACAGAACACTGAGCACAGTATTTACAGGACTGTCTTACAGGCATGTGGGTGATAGTGCTCCTGAAGCCCAGACATTTGCAGGCCTGAATTTGAAGACTGCATTTTGGTCCCAGAAGGTTTTTTGGTCACAAAGAATACGAAGCTCTGCAAGCTCTGATGTTTGCCAGCAGACCATGGAGGAACTGGTGGGTGCAATGGCAACAATTTCACCAACAATTTCAAATGATGTCAAGCTAAATTCTGGGCTGGAGTGTAAGTCATTACAGAGCAGGAGCTGAAGGTGAACTAAAGGACCAAATCACTGCACTCTTGGCAAGAATTACATTTCCTCCCAGCCACTGAGCTCCTTCCTTTCCCAATTAAAAAAAAACCACAAACCCAATCCTTTCAAAATTTAAATAGGGTTTCAAAGGTCAGCTCTATTCACATCAGTCCATAGGGATTACACTAAAAAAACCCACCATGAACAAATTTTTTTTGCTTAGTGAAAACAGCAGACAAAACAGTGTTAATAAGGATTATTATTTTTACGCACATTGGTAGGCTTCTTTATGTTCATACATGAATGTTGTCTCCACTAAAATTTCCTGACAAACATGGTGCATGACTTCATGTCCCAGCTGTGTTACCCACCTTACAGCAATTCCACTCATGGAACAAATTTGGTCAGTTTTTGGTTTGTTTGGGGTTTTTTTTTTTGTTTTGTTTTTATTTTTTAAACTTCAGCATATGTTAAAATCTGTATCTGAAAGAGATAACATTAGTAATAAAAAATGCAAATCTTTTTATGATACAGGATCTCTGCACAGTGCACTTTTGAATTACAAGGTTTTATGGTTCTTGGCACACCCTTCAGAACTTTGGTTGCGATGCACAGCCACTTTCACAGAAAGTTTCTAGTATGGTACAAATTTGATTCAATTTTATACAAACCCAGGTGTGCTCGTGTATTCAGGTATGCAGTTATATTGCTCATAGGCCTAAGTACAGGTACAGCCAGAACACCCAAGAGTCAATGCACAACTGGGAACGCTCCAGAACACCGAAAGACAGAAAAAGTCACAAGGGGAAATCATCTAAAGAAGAGAAAATTGTGGATGGTCATGTGCTGAAACCATTGGTCTGAACTTCCCAGTGAAAATTTTCCAGGTGCAAAGTGAAAAGACCCTCAAAATCCACTGTCAAAAACATGACCATGAGTAATCACTACCAGGAAACCAATGTGAAGAAGGCTTCACGAATCATCCATTTAAGGAAAAACTGGCCCGTCCCTATCCACGCAGGGAAAAAGACCGAAAAAACCTAAAGTATTAAGTGGTCTTGCTATATCATTTGAAGGCCAGCAAGCAGTAGCTCTGATGGACCAAGGCACAGTGGTGGCGTGAAGGACCCTCTGCAGAGAACTTGCTGCTGCTGGCCATTATGCCCAAAAATCTGTCAAGCCTTGTGGCCCAGATGCTCTCAGCTGGCGAGGTAAAAACGAGCAAGGAGGAAGCTTAAGATGCCACAGCAGAACAACTGTCCTCTGGGATAATCAGTGCAGAAGGCTCTCCACAAATAGAGATATACCTTTATATCGGTAACCCTATGTACACAGACAGAGTTATGGGATGGTGATGTGCGGAGAAGCAATACCTGTGTAACCACCATCCTGCAGACAAAACTCTGCATTTTTTTTTAGAATACATCGTAAACAGAGCCTCGCTAGAAAATTAAAACCACAGTTTGGTCAGAAATATCAAAAAGCCTTGGTGGTTCCACAAAGCCAGCAGCCCCTGACGGAGGCTGAACCAGCAATTCCTTCCTGGGTTTCCACTGGAAAAAGATTAAGAAGCACATCAGATGTCATATACCCAGATGCTTTGTTTTGCTTGCTTTTTGTTTTGCCTTTTAAGAAAAGGAAGAGTGAGATAGAAACTTCCCCTCCAGAATACTAAAAGTAACAATTTAAAAAAAATTATTAACAAACACTAACCTCAGATCATCAGCCAACCTGGCAACAGACTACAGAAAATTTATAGCCGACGTGCAACATCAGCTTTCATCCAGAAATGCTAATTTCAGTAAAATGAATAGTGTGTGGGCTTTTCATACTGCTTTGCATTTGGCTCCTCACAGCCCTGTTTAAAGCCTGGGAACCGGCCATATAGTTAAACTGCACAGATGTTCAACAATCTGTACTTGTGTTAATTACCCTAATGTGAGCAGAAACTCAACAGATCCCTGCTAATGAAGGAGAAAGTTTTCCAGTGTGACTACCGTATGTTTCATTGTCACTGTATTACCAAGCTTCTCCCCCTCCTTCCTCTGCCCCCCCAACTTCTATTCTCTCCATCTCCTTTGCATTCACATCACCCTCCTACCTCAGCATGCATGAATTGGACCAACTAATGACTGTGTATTCGCAACATGGCAGACACCATTAGGCTGATCGGAGGTGCGGCTGCTGAATCTTAACAGGCAATTTTAAACAAGGTAAGAAAAACAGATTCATCATGCTTCTGATTCTCTCATCCCCACCCATATGCCATACTTCTGCCCTTGCCACAGCTTAAAAACACTTGCGAAGTGCAAATACACTTCCCCCTCTATAAAACACAGAACGTACAAAGCAATGCAAATAGATGTTGCTGGGCAATGACTGGAGATGGAAGCCAGAGAGTCGGGTGCGTGCGGGAGGACAGACTTAACAAGAGGCTTGGGGACACGGCTGGGTCGCGGGCTCGGGGAGCGAGCACACAGCTTTGCCCTGGTGGGCAGCACGGTAGCTGAATGGGGCTGTCCGCAGTCCTGCCTGCTCTCCCCCACCAAGACCTGAGCGCTGCTGAATTTCATTGTGGGAACCACCAGAGCAGCAAGTTGTGTGTTCAGCTGCACGCGGGAGGTAAGATGGGGTTTCTAAAGGGCACGATGGGGAAGAGCAAGGCAACGGCTCAAGCAACCAGTGCTGCCAGTAGCAATGAACCCATACTGCTGCGCAACTTAACCTGGCATCAAAACATACTCGACCTCTGAAGAACTGCTTCTCCCACTGAGGATCTCACTTTTTCTTCCAGCATCTCTCTGCCCCACTCCCTGCTGCCAATCATCACCTCCAGCCACTTCTCTCCAAGCAATCTGCTCAGCAAGCAGAAGGCAAAGGGGGACGGGTAAGGGCAACTGACTCTCACCCCGTTAAGCCCCAGGTGACCTCTGAACGATACCAGCCCTGGCCTAAGCCAGAGTTCACATCTCCCAGGTGCCACTGCTTCACAGTCAGGCCAGTCCTCACCAGCAAATTGTATTACAATGACCCTCATGGGAACAAATGTACTTGCCGTGCTTGGCTTGACTGGCAGACTGCCCCCTGCGAGGAAGGGGCGGGGGGGAAGCAGCCAACTTTGCTCATTTACTGCATCCATCCTGCTAGCTCAGCCTCCTCTGTTGGTCACAGAGCCAACAACCTGCAAACTCTGAGATGGAGCAGCAGCTGCCGATCCGGGGAACTTGGCCATGCCATGGCACGTTTCACCCACACCATCCCTCTGCTCAGGGCAGGGCGCTCATGTCCAGCTCTCCACCTGCCAAAGCCTGAGCTCCCTCTCAAAAACCTTGTCCTTCATGAATTGAGGAGAGACGGGGGAGAAACGTCACACAAAAAGGTGGGGAGGGGATCCAGCATAACCCAGAAAGAGTTGAAAATTATTTAGAGAGCACTTGGCTCTTTTCTCCTACCTCTTCATCATTAGTACTGGAAGCAACACAGCTGTCTAATGGCAACTTCAGGCACCCATGGGCCAGTGAAGCGACATTTTCCACACTTAAATAACACTGAGCTGATTTAATTACTGCACTTAATAGTAACAAAAGATGTCTCAATTTAATCTTCAAACGGCCCTCCAAGATCAAAACACAGCTGGCTGGATAACAAGATGGCCTAGGCCAGCAAACAAGTAGGTCCAATTCGTTCAAGAGCTGCATCCACTCCTCGGTATGAAAGGCCAAGGAACACTCGTGTGTCAAATGAATCAAAGAAAGCAGCACTCCCGTCGCCCCTCTCCCTTCCCACCCGACTTTCATTATATAGAAAAAAAATTAAAAGGCAGCTGATTCACGGGTAAAGAAATGCAACATGATAAAAGAACAAATGATGATGTTTGGGAGAGAAAGAAAAGAAGTAAGAACCAAGATTTAACAGGTTTTGCTTTTATAATCCTTCAAGATGATTAGGAATGAATGAATCAGATTAAAATCACATGGGGACAAAGGAAGGTCTCTAACTCTTTTGTTTTTCTTTCCATACTGGATAGAAAGAGACAGCTCATTAAGGAAAGCCCTCAAGACACAGCTACAGTGAGGAACAACCAAGCCTTTTTTTTTTTTCCTTTTTCTTTTTTTTTTTTTTTAAGTGTCTTTTAGCTGTGTTTGGGCAAGAAAAAGTTGGGAAAAATTAACCCATTTACTTTTAACGTTCTCTTAATTGTCCATACTGGGTTGTGAATGTTACTTTTTGCAAACTATTCTGAGAAACATCCCCCTCCCAGGCAGCTTTCAACACATACTCCCACTGACACCATGGCTGGGTCTCTCTAGGCATCTTCAAGGAATTTTTAAGTCTTTTGCACGTTCCACTACAGCTAAACATGAAGAAGTTTTAGACAATCTTTCAGCCACTGCAACATTTCCACACAGGATGTAGCTTTCCAACCCTCTCAACTACTGATAGTAACACAAGGGGCACACAGCCCCCATTTTTAATCTAAGTTCTAGTAGCATTAATTACAAACGAGTTCACTAGCAATCAGTTTGTTGTGCTTGGTGGGTTCACTTTGGGTTGGCAATGCTCTGTAGGACATTGTGGCTGAAAGCTTAGAAGGTTTTTTCTTGTAATTATTCCTAAATGTTTTCATTTGATGGAGAACTAAGATTAGGTAACCTACATGTTCCAATTTTCCTGGAGTCCTGGATCATGTTTTTTGGGATCATGGTTTCTTTGGGTTTTGTCTGCCATTATGTACAGTGTTTACTCCATAAATAATAGCTCTTAATGTCTTGTCGGCCACCACACCATGAATTTGGAAGACTGAAGACAAAGGTGAATTTGCTACAACTCTGGTGACTCTCCTCTCCCTGGACTGCGGCGTAACAGAGGAAGATGATGTCCATGTTTACAGTGGTCAGTCAGATGGTCCAGTGGATGGCTCAAATACCCTGGCAGGCGTGAGACATCTAACCAGAGAACCACAAGGTCACTTAAGTGGGAGGGACTGAGAGGTCCCCTGGCTCAACCTGCTGCTCAAACAGGGCTAACTTCTACATGCTGGTTTCAGAGGGCCTTGGTTAGCTGAATCTGCATGCCAATTTCAGACTAATTCCCTCACTGTTCGTTTAAGTACCTTCTTCTCCCAGTAACTTTGACCCTGGATAGACCTGAACTTTTAAAAACACATTATTCTGCAGTAAACTGGTGAAGAAGTACTCACTGCTTCAATTTACAATACAACCTCTGTACCGACCTGTGTTCAAGCTCACAGACTGAACCTTCGTACCTCAAACTAGCTGGGTTCAGACATCTGAATGGTGACTAGGAACAACGTTTCCCATCTCTCTGCCCAGTTGGTTTCATTTAAGCAGGCTTAAACCTTGGCTTAAAACCACGTACCCAAGCATGTCAGTTCTAGATCAGTAATGTGAGACCTTGAGGAGGTACCTGCTGCCGAAGCTCGAGCAAGCGCATGTTTCCAGTTTGCATGTTTATTTAAGTAAGTGACAAAGATGGGGGGACCAAAAGCAATTCCCTTAACTAGAACTCACAAGTGCAACCAACTAGAAAATCTCCCGCCTGCTTGTGAGGAGGGAGTCAGACTTTCTCAAAGACTGAAAGAGGCTCTGCTCAATGCCTGGCAGCACGTACAAAGCACTAAGTGTGAAATCCTGACCCCGCTGCAGTCAGCGGCAAAATTCCCATAGATTTCCTCAGGGCCAGGATGTTCAAACCTGTTCGGACAATTCATAAACCACCATTTCAAGGACACACCTTTGCACAAGATTCCCAAGGGCCTTTTGAGTTTTGACTTAAAGGCCTGGATTATTTTCACAATTCCAGTTATGGGTTCTTTGTTCACAGGGAGTTAAGCAATACAAAGAACACAGCAAGAGAACAATGGAGGTATTACCATGCATGATTTGTCTTTAAAAAAATTCTCTTTCTTTTATGAAGTTATAGGTCCAATTTCAGTCTCTATTATCACTCTGCCATGTGAGAAAGTGGTTCTTATTTTTAATAAAGGAAGGGAGCTTCACATTTCAGCAAGAGCTAAAATGCTTCCTGCAATACAGGAGGTGAAAAGCTCTTTTGCTAACAGCTACCACAGGCCATATTCAGGGAGGGAAAGGGAAATAATCCGTCCACACTGAGTAAATAAATCTTGTCTATGACATACCTAACGGTGAGCAGCAGCCCAAAGACGCCTTGTCCGATGAGATCATTTCTGCCCCCTCCATTTCAAGGCAAATTAAGAGCTTGCTCTGCCAAGCCCACATTAATGTTCACTTATCACCATAATCGGGGTCCAAGCAAGCATGCATCCTTCTGCAGTCTATGGTGCACCACTGGACTAATACGAATCTTTCCACCATGTTAACAAATCTGGAGAAAGCGCCATATACATAGCTTCAGAATCTTTCAGAAGATTTCAAAGTAATGTTCTCTCTCAAATCTACTTTTCCCTTAAAGAGGTGTCTGTGGTATATTTAAGGATGTCTGCACCTAAAAATTAACTGTATTCTATTTTATGTGAAGAATGACAAGTTTAATCCAATGCACAAGACAAAAGTAAGTGCCCCCAACTCACATTGGCTTGCGCAGTTTACCTTTGAGAAACTAATATTAGAGGCCCACCACTCCCATTTCATGCTACTATAGACATTTTAAAATAGCCGTGCTAGTTGTGTTTGGTCATCTGAAGTTTCAGGTTTATTCTGGTTTGAAATGTGCTACAGAAATTCCTTTTACCCCAAAGATGACCAATAGCCCTATTATTTCACAGACTTTCGCATTAGACCCTGTTTACACTAGTGCTGGAGCTGTAATAGCAAAATCTGTCTTTTAAACGTGGTTCTCACTGGTAAGAAGTAAACAGAGTTTTGTAAAATTATTTTTAATATTTTGCATTCTCTGTTCTGGCAAAGGAAATTAAGTTGTAACCCGAGTACCAAAAATCTGGCTTAAACATAGACCATGTGGCAAGCAAAACAAAGATTTGATGCAATATACACTAAGTAGCTGATTCGCTTTTGTCTGGTGCAAATGCAGCGGGCGTTTGATGCAGCTCTGCAACAGAGGCGGGGGCAGAGCAGTGAAGCCCCTTACCTGCTGGCGGGGCCCACTTGCTCAACATCAGCACACAGCAAAGCAAGAGAAAGCCGTCCACACACCACAGCTCTCAAATATTTTTACCTTTTTTTAAAAAGGCTGAAAAAATTACAGAGGTTTGTGGAGTGAAGTATCATCTCCTCTGGTCCAAGTATCAACAGGCTCCTTGCAGCCACGTGCAATCTCTTCTTTCACTCCTCAACCTCGGCAAGTGTAACAACAAAACTGAAGGAAACAGAGCTCTTCGCAAAACACCTAACCTGCACTGCAGCTGCACGGTCATCCAAACAGGACCGTGTACAGTGCCAATATTCTCATCTTCCACTTGAATACCTCAGGCACAGGCAGGTAAGGTGTCTTACACAGCAAGGCCATGCTGGAGAGAAGCATGCAGCACAGCTCACCTGCCCTGGATGCCCCAGCCCTGGGGCATGCTACTTGGGCCCCTTACAGAGATGCAGGTGTGTTAAGATGGACAACACATTATTCATCGCATGTGTTACTCATTGTTACTTATTCTATACTCTGAATCTCATTACAAGGAAAAAAGTAACCCTAAGAAGCTAGGAGCCATGTATGGGAGATATTCCTACTGGAACAGTAAGTGACCAGAAAATCAGCAAGGTGCCTACTGACAAATTTCAAGCCAGATCCAAAGCGGGAAATGAAGAAACCAAAGTAGCAGAAGCAACTACCGTATCTTCCAACTCTCTCGCATATAATTCCCAGCAAAGGGATTTAGCTGTGATGAGCAGGGCTGCAAGACACAGAAGCGAGATACACTGTGTTTTTATGATTCTTTTCAGGTAGCTGAGTACGAAGTCCCTGCCCTTCTCTCTCCTCAGGCCATTCATCTTTCGCAGGTGATGGAAAGCCACTCTCCCAGCGGGTGGTCCTGCTCTCACAGACCTTAACGCTTAATTGCCACAGATCAATTCCAACCTCGATGCTCAGGCTGCTGCTACCCAGTCCCCCTTTCCACCGATCGCAGCCCAGGATCCTCTCATGTCACTAAATCAATCTTCGGACACACCACCCAGGAAAAACAGAGAGGCAGTAGCAGACGCTGCTCGCTGCGGCCAGTGCAATGAGTTGACCTTATGCAAGAAGACCAGCCTAAAAACCCATCAACTCTGTGTCTGTGTGTGCGCGCACTTGTGCACACATGCCTCCTATTTTATTTTTTTGTTCAACTGGAATTAATCAGGAACGATAAACACTGTTTGTCTCCTGAAAGCAGCACTGGGGGGATGAAATATGCTTCTTAAGCTTATCAGCTTCAGCGCCACTGAAGAGAAAGCTGGCTTCTAAGCCCAGGGATAATGGGCTGTCCTTTCAGGAAGGTATCAGAGGTCTCAGGAGAGGGAGACAGCACAATGGTGTGACCTTCAGCTAATAAAGCCCACCCTAGAGTCCGGAGAAGCTTGGGGAATATTGACAAAAGTTCATATTTACAACAGCCTGGACTCTTTCCAGATACCAGTTTAGAGAGCTGCAGCCTCTGTACTACACTCACACAGGCTTTTATTCTGCCTCCTCCTTTCTTTCTTTGTTCCCATGCTGGCAAAAAAAATTAGTCAGAAAATGGCAATTCTTCAGTAACAAGGCCCCACCAGCATCTTTTATAATGAAGAGAGTTATTTAAAATTTCAATTCCAACCTCAGCACTATCTTCTACTTGAAGGAGATTCAAGGCCTCTTGCAAGGATTCTCAGTGCGTCATCACGCTCATCAGGAAGAAAGCATATGTGTTTTTGTGGAAAATCTGCTGATGTATTTATAATTCTTTAAACAAAAAGGCAGCCAACATATTGTAAAATGAGAAGGTTGGGGTTTTTTTGTTGGGGTTTTTTTTTGGTTTGGTTTGTTGTTTTTTTTTTTTTTTGTTTAAATAGGCCCTGGCAATCAATGCAGCCCTAGTCAGAAATACAAAACCAAAGCTTATTCAGGCAGAAACTGACCCCCCCACCCCGTCTGCATTGTGGTTAGCAAAATGATGTTTAGCCCATAACTAGAGTGCACAGACATGACTGGAATACAAATAATAAATAATGTTTTAAAATTGTTTCACTGTTCATACAGTGAAAAAGCCAATTTCAAAACATAAAAATTGTTTGAAGCAAAAGTTTCATTTTTCCACCTCCTAAAGCTGTTCCAGAACAAATATATAAAAATCAAGGTTCAGAGGAAATCTGTTTTCAAGGGTAATTTCACTGAAATCAATATTAAATCTCAAAACATTTAATGGAAATAACATCTTCAGTGACAGAACTGTTTTGACCGCACTTTTCAATCCAGCCATGCCCGTCTGCCATTTTTATTTATCTGCCTCATAATTCATCTTTGCCATCCTGAAACTAATCTTGCTGGGGTTCAACAGGGATCCAAAAGCTGGAATAGGTTAGAACTTCTCACAGTAATATCTTCCAAGATGTGCCTCTTGGCACTCTCATTTACCATGCTGGTATTTGCCTGGCAGGACGGAGGCTGAGCAGACCTCTACACAGACCACACGTTTCTTGCTCCTGCAGCTTCTCCTTTCCAGTGAAGAACGTGTTTCCCCCAACTGCTGCAGCTACACCAGCTACAGAGGCTCACAAGCAGTTTTCCAGTTTCCTAGAGTTCTGGTCCAAGCATGCATTTGACCTGTTCTCCTTAGCCCATCCAGCCATACTCACTGTCAAGAGTTCAGGTGATTGATTGCAGCCTGTCTGAATTCAAAGTAGGCAAATCAGATATTAATGTTGTGTTTAATGTGCTCACACAAACAAGGTCATTGGTTGCATCAAGACTAATAGCAGATGACACACGCTGGGACTACACGGCCCAGGGGACTGGTAACAGGATGAAAACTCTTCAGTTCATGGCCACTATTTCAAAACCAAGCCTGATCCTGCAGACATCCCAAACCTGTAACACCTGCTCAGCAATCCGCCTGAGAACCATTCACAGCACAAACCCGCGGCAGGTGCATTCAGTCCTCCATAATCTTGGGACAGAGGCACTGCAATCGCCTCAACTGCAGCCAGATTTTGATCACTGTCAAGATTAATTACCCTCCATCCTTGCTGCTGAACGTTGCTCCAAATTACATTCATCCTCCCTCCACAGGTGAGCTAATAAAATCAATAAGCAGTACTGAATTTAGGACATGGTGTAAAATACCAGAAAGAAATATAGAGAGTCCCAGGAAGTCAATAGTGCCATCAGAAAGATGAAACCATGTTCATCTTGGAAAAGCATCAACTAATTCATCTGTGGGGAAGTAATACAGAATCATGACACTCTGCAAAGAGAACACTGGAGAAGTAAAAGGTATCGGGCTCCTCTGGCAGGAGCCTGTAGCTGCTGGGAAAGCTGGAGCCCAGTAGGGCGCCACCCCCATTGCCAGCTGAGGGCATGGGGATGGACAGAAAATGGCCGAAGCAAAGTAAACCACAATTTTCTACAGATAAGAGAAGGCGCTACAAATGATAACATGTAATACTCTGAATTGGTTTCCGAGGCCACCTCTCTGCGCACTGTTTCAAAGATGTGAGGTTATGTCTTCCTGGCTACCACCAAGGCCCTAGCTAAGCGATTTTCATTGCCTAACCATTAAAACAGGATTGTTTTATTTATAGTAACGGTGAATTCCTATCAAGGAGCTCCAGCAACAACTGTGTCTGGTTGTAATTCTGTACCTGTTTTCCATGGCAGAACACCCTGGCTCTCAGGAAACCATGGGGTATTAACTGTATCCCAGAGAAACAGGCAGATCCAGGATGCATCTTCAGCAGCAGCGGATGGGCAACTGCTCCAAACTGCTGCCCTCCTCACTTCCAAACCCCAAACACTCACAATTTTGCTTTCAGGGTATCATTTATGCTGAGTATTGGAGATAAAAGGCTGAAAAAGCAAGCTCCATGCTGAGAAGGTGTGAACAATCCCACCTGTGGCTGTCCTGGGCACACTCTCCCGCACCCTGCCCTTGAGCACTAAAATGAGAAACCTAAATGACCTGCTCATGTTGTTGCATTACATGGCGCAAGACTTTTGTCTTCCTTGAGCCAAGAGGTAAAAAAAAAAATATGCAGGGCTTCAAATTGCAAAGAATTAAGACTTAATATCAGCCAAGACGATGACTGGATCTCAGAGGCCTGTTTCCCTCTGAATTTCTCCTTGCTGCTGTGACGTGCTCACACTGAAAATTTTCGCTTGAGCAACTGCCTGACTAAAATACAGCACACCCTTACCATAAAGCCCTTTGTTAAAACATCTTTGCCATAAAGCTGCAAAACCTTGGCTCCCAAGTACATTAAATCCTTATAAACCTGCCTTCATTTTAACCGCGCAGTATTTCAAGACACAAAGCGCTTCTTCCGAGAGATAGCACTTTAATGAGGAAAGGGGTAAAATATATAAACCAAGCCTCATTATAGCATAATTTCTAGGAGACAAGCATGCTGTTATAAAAAGCATCCATGGCAATTGCATTTCACATAGCTTAAAGATTTAGTACTTTTAAAGAGCCACTGCTACTTCCAGCCATTGGCAGTGTTTTGTTTTGAACATAGCAGAGAGCAACCAGAATTATGTGTCTGGTGCCAGCCATATATTTTTTATTCCGTAAATTGTTGCAAATGGTGGATTCAACTCCACTGCATGCTCACAAAATGTAATGTGGACTGGACAGTAAGGGACTGACTACAGGTTACTGTGTGTACTTTTACCTTTAAACCTCTGCATTCTAAAAGGTTGTTGCTTTAAATATGATGACGTAGCACAGACATGGTAAATTAACCACACCAGATCCAATTCATACTGGACTGAAAGCACTTGTAATGATACAGCTTGTTCACATGTTAACGAAGTCAAAGAAACCCATCAAAAAAACACACTGCAAGAAAAATTTAGGGTTCTGACAGACAAATCAAAGTGATGGATATAACACCGTTTAATACCACCTGTCAGATAAACCAGGGTAACTGGCACATCAAAGGGACTGCAATTGGTTTCCAAAAAGGAGAAGGCTATTTTTTAAAACCCCCGAAATTCAGTTGCTTTCTACAAAATGCCAAATGGAACACACCCACCCCACCCCACCCCCAGCCAACCAGTAAAATGTTGTTGGAAAAAACTGTTCTCTCTAAGAACAAACTATCTATCAAAGAAGCATCCTGAATTACATTGGTCTAGAAGGCTTTTAAACTTAATCTAATAAAAAAAGCCATTATTGATTACAGTTCTTCCACATTAGTCTTCCAGTTGTAACTTCTGAAATGAAAGCTTAGCAATGATTAGGTATTTACCACAACCAGCAAAAAATAATAGTGAAAAAAGA